>NC_081427.1:58108081-58708081 GCF_949786415.1 Peromyscus eremicus
TTCATGTAACACTCACCTCAGCTACAGTACAGAGGCAGACGCCTGTTATCTGGAGCACCTGGAGGAGGGAGAGGGAGCACAGACGTTTCCCCATCCTAAGATGATGTAAAGGTTCTGTACCTGTGGTGGTGACTTCACGGGCACGCACATCCGCCAAACATGTCTACGGTAAGGTGAAGTGGGCAGCTGGTTATATGAAACCCTAATTCTGTAAGGCAGACAAGAAGGGGCTCCACAGCACCTCATCCACATGCATAAATAAGACATTCAGTTGGAAAGTCCATGGAAATTACACCCGAGAAGGACACAGGATCAGACAGGCCAGACTTGCAGACTTTGAAAGGAGGGCGTATATTCATGTCTATTCAAGAATTTAAATCACTGATTCCTATTTTAGTTCATCAAAAGAAACCTCTCAAGTTACCCCAAGATGCTTTGGGACACAGAGCCTAGAGCAATGGTTCGCGATATTCCCAATGCTGTGACCCTTTAATACAGTTTCTCATGTTGTGGTGACCCCTACCATAAAATTATTTCATTGCTACCTCATAACTATAATTTTGCTACTGTTATGAATCATAATGTAAATATCTGATATGTAGGGTCTCTGATATGTGGTCAGTAGACTCTAAAGGGGTCGTGACCCACAGGTTGAGAACCACTGCCCTAGAGGCTGACACGTGATGCTAATTACAAGCACTAGTTTATGAACTGCAATCTGTCAGTCTATAGCAAACTGTGAAACGTATCTTAAAAAATTCCACATGCACGGTCCTTCATGCAACACATTCAACCACCCAACAAGAACCCCCGGAAGAGGGGCCGGTGAGATGGCTCAGCTGACAAAGACACCAAGCCTGGCCACCTGCGTTCAATCGCCGGGAGCCACATGGCAGAAGCCAAGAACCAACGCCCACATGCTGCCCTCTGACTTCCACATGCACCCTCTGGCACACCCGCAGACACAAACACAAAATAAATCAAAACGCAGTTTTAAAAAGAAAGAAAACTCTGAGGACCTTCCTTCGCAGCTTCCTGCACACCGGTCAGGTGAGCCTAAGCACGTCAGACACTCGGCCTTCTTACCGGACACTTAGACCACTTCACAGATTCATATAAACATACTCGGTCATTACCTACCACGAACAAAGGAGGGGCTGGAGGTTTAAGAGACTGGCTGCTCTTGCAGAGGACCAGGGTGTGGTTCCTAGCACGCACATTTGTAACTCCAGTTCCAAGAGATCTGATGCCCAATTCCGGGCTCTAAGGGCATCAGATATGCACACTGTGCACTTCCATACACACAGGCAAAACACTCTTCTACACGGTGATGGCTCTTCTTGGTTGTCAACTTGACTACATCTGGAATTAACCAAAGCTAAAGCAGCTGTGGGAGACTTTTGCTTAATTAAATTATTTGAAATGGGGAAGACACACCTTTAATCGAGATCTTCTGATGTGTGAAACCCCACCTCCAACCTGGGCCACACCTTCTGCTGACAGTCTACATGAAGGGCATGGAAGAAAGTTTTCAATCTTTGCCTGCTTGCTCTTGCCTAGCTAGCATGTCCGTCCCTTCACTAGCACTGGAGTCTACTTCTTCAGGAGTCCAGTGAATACTGAAGACCAGCTGAGATGTCCCGCTTTGTGCACTGAACAATCACTAGATTCCTGGACCTTCTATTGAGAGAGAGCCATTGTTAGACTAGCTAGACCACAGCCTGTAAGTCAGTCTAGTAAATCCCCTTTTGAAATATAGTCAGATTCATTATATATGTTCTGTTCCTCTAGAGAACCCTGACCACCAATACATAAAATAAACTACTTTTAAAAATAGCAAAAAAAGAAGAAATGATTAGGGCTGGGAATGGAACTCCATGGTGGAGCATTGCCTTGCAAGCACAGACCTGGGCCCAACTCCCAACTATACACAGTCCCATTTCTAAAAACGAAACAGCAGGCTCTCCCCACTCCCAAGCTCACAATGCAGTCCAGCCTTTTGGAGACAGCCCTTACTGAGGTCATGACTAAGTTCTTTTAAGGGACGAGGATATGAACCCATACATCGAGGAATGACCAGGCGGGGACACAGCAAAAGGATGGCCATCTGCAAACCAGAAAAGAGAGAGCGCAAACACAAAGCTGCTGACGCCTGGGTCAGAGACCTTCAGAACCTTCTAGATTAACTCGCCCAGTACCAGGAGTTGTGTTATAGCTACCAGGCTAACTAATAAAGAATGTAAATGTTAAAATTGTCATTATAGCAAAAATAAATTAAAAAGGGAGAGCTAAGCACACTTTTATTTTCCCACAGAAAGAATACAGAAAATGAAATATATTATGAAAAATAAATTTTACTTTTACTTTTCAAATAACTCATTAAATGTAATAGTGACCATTTGTAGGAGACAAAAAAACTATAGTAATTAAAATAATCAATTAAAGTATAACCAGTACTTTCATGTTAATTAAATAGTAGAAACAGCTATGTATAAAAAATGGCAGGCTGGAACATGGCTCAGTGGCTAAAGGCACTGTACATGCAAGCTGGCCAGAGTTCAACCCCAGAGCCCAGGTAAAAGCTGGCAGCAATGGCATGCATCTATAACACTAGCACTCCATGGAGACGGGAGGCAGAGGGGGGACACTGTCTAGAGGCTTGTGGGCCAGGCATCCTGCAGTGCCCAGCACAGCCGTGCAAACTAGAGACCCTGCCTCAATAAGGTGAGGTAACAAACAACCTGCTGTGGATGATTGACTGGTTGATAAATAAAGTGCTGATTGGCCAGTAGCCAGGCAGGAAGTACAGGCAGGACAAGGAGAGAGGAGAATTCTGGGAAGTGAGAGGCTGAGGCAGAGAGACGCTGCCAGCCCCCACAATGAGAAGCAGATGTAAAGATACCAGTAAGCCACAGGCCACATGGCAACTTATAGATTAACAGAAATGGGTTAATTTAAGATATAAGAACAGTTAGCAAGGAGCCTGCCATGGCCATACAGTTTATAAGTAATATAAGCGGCTGAGTGATTATTTTATAAGTGGGCTGCGGGACTGCAGGGGCTTGGCGGGACCCAGAGAGAAACTCTCCAGCTACAACAACCGACTCCCAAAGGCTGTCCTCTGACCCCCATATGCACATGATGGGGCATGCTTGCCTCCCCCCCAAACAAACAAACAAACAAGTGTTGAGGAGCTGGAGAGATGGCTCTGCAGTTAGGAGCACTGGCTGCTCTTCCACAGGACAGAGATTCCATGGCCAACACGCCCAAGGTGGCTCACCACCATCTGTAAATTCAGTTCCAAGGGATCTAACCTCCCCGCTTCTGACCTCTGAGGACATCAGGCTCACACATAGTACACTACATACATGCAGGAGAAACATGCATGTAGCGAAAACATAAATGCACATAAAATAAATCTAAAAAATAAAAATTTAAAAGAAAAAAACTATCTCTAAAGATACACAACTACTACTAAATATGAAAATACTGTAAATCTCACTGTAGCAAACTTAGACTCCCCTCTTATGGACCCCAGGCTCTTGAAATCTGAAGACAACAGAGGGAGCTGGGGGAATAATGGTATCTCAAGGAGAGGTTTCCTTCTGCTTTGTCCTATCTGCCATCTTACATATGACACTTACCTAAGAGGAAGTCCTAAACCTAAAAGAAACCTTTAAGGTGTATTCAGGTTAAGAAAACGCACAAAAAATGGAATTAGATAGGAACTAAACAGCAAGTGTTCTCTGGAGAGAGAAATGAACAATGAGAAAGAATAAAACATCAATTTAAGACCCACCAACCTCTCACCCAGACATCACCTCGCTCGGTCCTAATGGAAGCCCAGCTAGTTCCTCTTACACACGGGCAGACGGGGCCTTCTCTTCAGTCACCCCGTGTCCTGACTCGTTCCCTCAAACGAGAAACTAGACAACACGATCCAGACACTCAAGCAAAGGTCTGGTTCTTGTTTAACAGAAAAGACAGTCTTCAAGGCAAACACGGATCCTGCTGTGCTGCCCCAGGAGGGAGCTAGTAACTGAGGTCCAGGGGAAGGACGCAGCCCCGACTTTCCCACAGCTGCCATCACGACCTCCCAGAAGCGTAACTGCAGACCATCCCCAGCTCCCTTTGCTTGTCACCGACAGAAGGACTGAAGAGCTGGCACACCGGGCTCACTCAGTGAGTGCACTTTCTCCTCCTGCCTCCAAGTCGCTGCCTTCATGATGTGTATTCAAAACTGACCAGCAGGGTGAACTAGATGACCCTTAGAAATTAAGAAACATGTATAGATTTCAAGATGTTTGAAATCATATTGAATTGGCAGCATCTGAAGCAGGGTCTGTTTCAATGCAGGCTTCTTTATCTACCAGGGTCTGCACTTACTGCTAAGCCGCAGCGTCAGAGGTACAACTTTATTTTTACACAAGCGACACCTTGTGGTGTTAAATGGTATAACTTTTCCTATCCCATCCTGTCCAAAGTAGGCCTCAAAGTTTGAAGGAACAGGAAATGCACCACTGAAAAGCAAAACCAACCCTCCTCCAGAATAATCCAGAGCACAGCCCCGAAGCACCATCTACCAGCTGTGCAGAACAACCTGGGAGGTGGAAGTGAGTCTGCAGAGTATTAATGGCCTTTCTTTTGCATAAATCTAAACTCACTGAACTCCCCGCCTTTCTCCCAGCCGCTGGGAAAGGCAATATAAACGAGGAGGAAACGGAGACTAACTGGTACAGGTGCCCATCAGGGCCACTCTAAATATTATCTAACAAGGTCTGCTCCGAGACACAGAAACTCAGAGCACACACACTTGGAAACTTGGAAGAGCAATTTGACAGTATAATTTTATGTTTATGGAATCTAATAAAAATGGGGGCGGTATTTTACATGCTTTTTTCCACTTTATTTTTCTAGTAATTGATTTTTATTGAATTTTATAGAAGTATTCATCCATGACAGTCTGAAATTTTTAAAAGAAAAGCTCTTCAGCAGTTTGGGAACAGAGACCACACAATATTCTTGTCAGTTTTACTGTGGTGTGACTTACAATAGCATTCTCCAATTCTAAGAGTATACTCTGTTCAGTTTGCACATACGTGCCAAGTCCTGTGATCACTATCAACCCCAGAACATTCTCCAAGCTTGCCTGAGACACTTCATAACAGGCTCGCTCACACTCCTGACCCGTCTCCAGCACCCTAACAGGTTACCACCACTTTGACTCTGTCTTTTCTAGAACTGCATATAAGCTGAGACCACGTGGCAACTGGAATTGCACTGTCCTTTTCAACACAGACTGAGCAAGGGGTTCTCAACCTGTGCATCACAGACCCTTTGGGGGTCAAACGACCCTTTCACAGGGGTCGCCTAAAACCATCTGCGTATCAGATGTCTACATTATAATTCATAACAGTAGCAAAATTACAGTTATGAAGTAGCAACCAAAATAACTTTCTGGTTGGGGGTCACCACATGAGGAACTGTATTAGAGGGTCATGGCATCAGGAAGGTTGAGAACCACTGGATAAGCAATCCTTCCATGACAAATCCATTTCCCATCAGCAACTTCTCTCAATAATACCCATCCAGGTTTCAGCTCTCAGGTATAATTAAATTTTTGTTTACTTAAGAGGACTAGTTTTGAGACAGTCTCCCCACATAGGCCAGGCTGGCCTGAAACTCCAGATCCTCATGCCCCTGCCTCTCTAGTGTATCACTGTGCCAGGTGCATTTGTTTTCTGACATATAAAAACTGTTATGGGGTACCACATAATATCTTGATACAGATACACAGTGCACTGTTCAAACCAGGGTGAGCACACCTGTTTTCTTTGCGGTACGTGCGCACGCATGGGAGGAGGTCAAAGAACACCTCTCAGGAGCTGTCTCGCCCCAGGTCACTGGGCTGGCACTGCAAGGGATTTTACCCCAAGCATCTTCTCTCTGTTGAAAACACTCCAAGTCTTTTCCCCAGGTCTTCTGAAATGAATACGCACTAGTTATGACCTAGTCACCTACGGGTACCTTCTCTTCCCTCAAAGCAGGTCAAGAGCTGTGCACCACTAAGAGCAACACCTGAGGCTTAAATCCAAAAATGAAGGTTCAGCAGAAGTGCTGGGGGCAGTGACAGAGGTGCAGTGACAGAGGTGCGCCCCAACAGGAGACATCTAAATCTTGGGGGTGTGGGGGGACAGACAACACACTGAGAAACTCCGGACAGGAAGACACAACTCCTGGAGGTAAAGGGCGAGTGTGAATGGTCTGCAGGGAAGGGCTGGGAGCTGCAGCTGGATGCATGCTGCACAGCCAAGGGCACCAACCTTCCGACACATTTGCGGAACAGCACCGGGCGGTGACGCTTTCATCACCCACACTTCCTCTGGATCCTCAGAGCTCTGCACAGCTTTATTTAGGCATGTGTTGTTCACTCGCAACAGACAAAAGTACAAAAAAAAACAAAACTCCAGCCACAACTGCTAGAACGTTTACCCATCCAGTCACCCCTCATCAACTCTCTAAAAGGAGAAACCACAATGACCCAAGTGGAGACGGAAAGCTGGAAGAGCCACACAGACAGATGCTACCCTAGAGGTACGGGAGGAAAACAGCACTGACGGATGTGCAAAGCCTGACACGATGGGAGTCGTTCAAAGTGACCGCTGACATGAAGACAGTGGGGGACAGGAAGGTCTGAAGAAAAAATCACAGCCGCCTTAGGTTGTTCTTCTTTTCAGACTCACCAAAGCTTTTATTCTAAATAGCCAGAATCTGATCAAAACTTGAGATGGGGATGGGGGACAAATGGCAGAAACTAAATGGTGAGGGAAGATGGAAGGGAAGAAAAGAAATATAGAAACAAATCCACGGCTGATTCCAATACTAGAGTCACCAGGTAGAAATTGTAAAATAATTAAATATGGTCACAAATCACAACTAAAAGACGGACAAAACAGATAATACAATAAAGACAGACAGCCAGAATAAACAAAAACAAAAAAAACAAAAAAAAAAAAAAAGGATATTCAGAACTGAAAGATACAGGACCTGAGGTAAAAAGCCCTCTGGGAAGTTTTAACACCAGACTAAGAACTGAAGGCAGGGTCCAGGGAAAACATGTTAAATCAAAGCCCAGAGACAAGGGCAGGAAACAGCTGTTCTAGGCCGTCAAAACACCTGACAGAGGCCGGGCGGTGGTGTCGTGCGCCTTTAATCCCAGCACTCGGGAGGCAGAGCCAGGAGGATCTCTGTGAGTTTGAGGCCAGCCTGGTCTACAGTACAGAGTGAGTTCCAGGACAGGTGCAAAGCTACACAGAGAAACCCTGTCTTGAAAAACCCAAAAACACCTGACAGCTCGAATGAGTGCCAACAGCAAGGATGAGAAATCAAAATACAAAAATACCTGAAGAAGTTGTTCCAAACTGAGAAAGACTTGAAGTCACACATTTAAAAAAAAAAAAAATCTTAGGAAAGGGGTAAAGACAAAAATGGCACTAAGTGTAACAGTCAAATGACTGACAACAGTGAGAACCCACCCCTAAAAGCATCCCCAAATTAAACACATTAACGAGACAGAGGTCTGTAACGCTCTAGAAAGGGACAGATAATAAATATTCCAGGCTTTAACAGTCACATCGTCTCTAATGTAATACTCCTCTCTACTGCAGCATGAAACAGCTACAGATAACACATAAATAATCAGGCATGCTTATGTCCAAATAAGACTACACAGATGGGCAGGCCTTCCTCACCACTGACAGCCACTTCAGAAGACATTATATCAAGACTAGAAGATAATGGAAAGAATTAAAGAGCTAGAATATATCTAAAAAAAATGGGAACATATAATTCTAGACCTACTGAAATATTATATATTTAATAATTTTACCGTCAGTCACCGGGGAACTTGATATAACCCATCTGGAAGCTAACTCGGCAAAGCTACCATTTAATTTAATGTTCAATAAACTCTGACTTACAATTCTACCTTTAAAACTTTTCCTATAATGAGGCAAACTGGCGCACGCCTTTAATCCCAGCGTTTGGGAGGCTGAGGCAGGTGAATCTCTGTGAGTTCCAGGTCAGCCTGGTCTACAAAGCAAGATCTAGGACAGCCAGGGTTGTTACACAGAGAAACCCTGTCTAAGAAAAAAAAATTGCTATAAGCAGATGAACTCACACAAGTGTGTGTGTGCAAAACTGTATACTGCAGAACTGCTTATGCTTGACAAAAGTGAAATCAATCAATTGTCCTTCAAGAACAGAGTATATTAACCTGAAGGAACACAGTATTGTGGCTAAAGACACTGAACTAGTTCCTTATGGTAATACGGAAAGATCTCCAGAATATATTAATTAAAAAGGAAGACACAGAAAGAATGCTGTATCTGTCTGCATAAAACCCTTTGACTTTTTTCTTCTGAAAAAATAGGTAAGAACTTTTCCATTGTGGTTAACTGTGATAAGTATTCGTATGAAGTTACATATCATGTGTTTATAACATACACTTAACTCAGCCCCAACGTTTTCCGTAACTTAACCACTTTATTTTGCTGTCATATTCAGAGACAAAGTCTGGATAAAGTGTATGTGGCTGGCATTATTCCCACATAACTGATAGAGAAACCAGCACAGAAATCAAACCATGGGAGAAGCTGACCTCACTCAACCTTCATTATTACACCATCATAGGACTGGGATTAGTGAAACATGGAATTAAACAAAACTTATTTCCATATCCAGTACTGTGAAGAAGCATGTAGAAAGTACAAACTCCGTAATTAACAGTGTTACATGACTTCCTTGCTACTCACATTCTACCATGAGAAAAAACACTGCATTTTTTTTTCTTTTACACTCTAAATTTTACATAAAGAAAACTGATTGCTGGAACCATAGTAAACACTGATTGTAATTATTCTCAATGGCAGTCTAAAATGTCTGTGATATACTCCTATGTAAGTCAAAATACATTTTATTTTCACTGATAGTGCTTGGGCTGTATTTGGTTAACATTAGCTCATGTAGAATCATCAGCTCAAAATTAATTAGTATTACAGAATAGTGTATTCCATCCAAACAATTCATCTTTGTTGGCTCACACGCCTCACTGCTACTGGCATGCCACCATGATAATGGGCATGGTGCCACAGTAACAGATGGGCATAAACACAGACATGCCAAGCAGTCAGTTGGTGCATCAAGTCTGAGTATTAGTATTCACTCTTCCTCCAAGAAATTCATCAACTACATGAGGGTAAATATAAGTTTTCTACAACTGTGTTAGCAAGATATGCCAACTCAAAGCTAGATTAATTTTAAAACTCTTTTTTTTAAAGCAAACATGTTTCCAAGGCCATTGAAGGTAAGTTTCCCATCTGATGTGTTGGATCAGCCTTCTGTGTAGGGAACTGGAGAGATAGATAAGCAATCTCTACTGAGATAAGCTCCTCCCTGAAGCACTTGAAAAGGTATGTTTCCAAAACGCAACTTTGAAAAGGTCACATGGTGACATTGTCAAGCTGGACAAGCTCTGGAGTGGCACTATGTGTGTTCTTACAGTACTGAATTCTACCCGTGGGGAGCTGGCTCCAAACCTGGAGCAGGAACCGACAACACGAAACTGGGAGGAGTGCGTGCGGTATTAACTACTGGTAACTACTTACAGCTATCAGCAAATACTAACAGTTTATGGTAAAGAAGTTAACAGTCTATACTTAACAGTTTGTTAGATCTTTTAATCCTCAAAATGACTCAGAGTGGAGGTTCTACTGATACCCTCATCCCTATTTCATACCCAAGGAATCCAGGGGCCAAGAAAGGTAAGTAGCCTGCCAGGTACATTAACCCCTCTGTGACAGGCTTGCACTCCAGGCAGACTAACTGCAGAGTAGGCTTGCCTGAGCAACATGCCTTCCTGACTCAAACTCACCAATAGCCATGGATCTGTTGTGATCTTTCTCTTACAGAAGGGGGTTTGGCATTTGTACTAAATCTTAAACACAATGCATGAAATGTGTGTACAGTCAACCTCCACAGCTTCTCCAAACTGAATTCTCTGTTCTTGGCTTTCCAAGTGAGCACCAATTCTCCTCTCTCTTGGCTTTACTAAGAGTCCACATTGGCCTTTTCATATACCACACACTGCCACTCAATGGTGTCCAGCATCACTATCAAATTTGTAACCAGCAAATGTCTATCACCAACCTGGATATGAGGCTACATCCACCAAGCTGACTGCTTAAAGAATGTTCATCTATCAACTCAAACTCAGCAGATCCAAAACAGAACCCAGCACCTTCCTTCCTCACTCCAAACTTGCTCATCATTACAGAATACCATTCTCATGCTGGTCCAATTTAATACCCCAAATGTTTCTAAAATAAATCTCTTTAAATTCACCACTCTTCTACTTAGAATTCTTTGTCAGCTCCTTACTGTGCAAACTTCCATGACAAAGTCCCTAAGTGCCACATAACTCATGATACAGGCTCTGGCTACCTCAGCCTTCTCACCAATCTTCTTCATTGTCTCCCAGCTCTGCATTCTGCTCAAACTCAACTTTTTCATGTTCCCAGTGAGCTCTAAATCACTGTGCATAAGCCAGTATACTCCTTGGATGTTCAGTCACACTATACCACTACCTGATGTGGTAACTGGAGTCCTACAGCCTCATTCCAGTGGGAATGAGAAACTGAGTCTGTCATTGCAATTACAGTTAAATAATTCCACTGGACTAGCAACACAGCTTTGAACCTGTGTCTTTTTGATCCCTCTGCCAGCTACAGACAGGTATATGGGGAAAGTCTTCATAAGAGTTCCCATTATTAATACTCATTCTTTCTTAGGTAATTCTGTTATAATTAATGAGGTCTCAATCTGTGTGTGATATACATATATTCTTATTTGCATGCCACAGTTGTTTACTGTCGTGTGTGTGTGTGTGTGTGTGTGTGTGTGTGTGTGTGTGAGAGAGAGAGAGAGAGAGAGAGAGAGAGAGAGAGAGAGAGAGAGAGAGAAAGAGAGAATGTGTGTGTCCTCTAACAACACCTAAAAAGCATATTCCTCAGAACAAAGCCCATCCTGGAAGGGGAATCCACGTCTCTAGGAGTTAACCAATTCTCTCTGGGCATCAGGGTGGAGCTTATCTTAGAGCTGCTGTGCGTCTACTAAGTGTTCTGTGAGGAAAGAGTGTAGTGGGTAGCCATTCCAGCTTTGATCTGGACGTTCCAACCCCCATTGAGACTTCGGCAACTGTCACGCCTACAAGGCGGGGCCAAGGGAGGCGCCTTGGACAGTGGAGGTGGACCAAGCAGAGCTCCAGAAACACCGCTGGACTGCGATACACCTTCCCCAGACCCCGCGACCTACCTATCCCTTAACTTGTAAGTTACGCCATTAAATAAATCTCCTTTTAACTACGTGGAGTGGCCATAATAATTTCACCAATAAAAGAGGGTATTACTCCATGGCTCTCCTCCTAGAGGAGAATACCCAGCACTTAGTGTGCCAGCTTCTCCTTTTTCTACCCATTCTCACCCAATCCTTTTCGCTAGCCTCGTTTCTCCCTTACGCTCCAGACTCACTGTCTATTTACAAACTCTACTTCCATGCCCAACACTATCTCCAACTTAACACACCCAAGTCCCTGGCCCCTTAGTGCTGGGGTTTTGTGTGTCTGCCTGTTGTCTTTCTATAGTCCTCTTCATAGTATTCAGTAGCAATTCTAAACTTCCACTGACAGACAGAGGAGCTCAGTCCATCCCTGCTGGGTCTCACACATCCATCTACTGCAGCTAACGCATCAGCAACTCCATCAACATGTGGCCCATGGATCATCTTGCTGGATATTGCATATCTCTTGGCTGATCTCCCTTCTCAGACCTGTAAATGACTGCTAGTTTAGGAGCCTTTAAGGTCTTTCAAAAGGTAAACGGGGGCATCCCATCCTTTCTGCAAACCCCTCAATGGTATTCCTTCTCTCTCAGGGTAAAAATCTAAGTCTTGAAAGCTGGCCCCATCCTGCACCCCAACTTTTACCTCTTCTTATCTCATCTTCTACTAATTTATTTACTGTTCCTCCTGTGCTTACTCCAGCCACACTGGCCCCTCTCTGATCTTCACATGGGTCAGATTCTCCTGCCTTGATACCTAAGCAATTGTTATGACTTGTGGCTCAACAGACACCCACGTGTAGCTTCCTCACCTCCTTCATGTATGTGCTCCTGGACTTTCTCCTGGCTCTGCACTGGATACTCCAGCCCAACCTCACTCTAAACTACCTTCCCCTCTTCCCCCTCCTTCCCCTCCCCGCTCCTCCTCCTGCCTTCTTGACCATCAGACTCTAAACTATCCTCCTCCTCCTCCTCCTCCTCCCCCCTCCTCTTCCCCCCCTCCCCCAGCATTAAGAACAGTGCCTAGAGCCAGGAGATAGCTCAGAGGGTGAAGACATACACCACCAAGGGTGTCTATCTTAGTTCGATCCCTGAGATCCATTTGGTGAAAGGTGAGAACCAATTCCCAAAAGCTGTACACTGATTCCAACATGGAATAGAACACACTCACAGGCACACAAGAACACACATACTATATACATGCATACACACACATGCATACACTAAAAGGAAGGAGGGAGGAAGAGAGGGAAGGAAGATTTTTAAAGAGCAATGCCTAGCATGCAGACAGCATTCCTATGTGTTGAATCAATAAACTACTTCTAAAATGTGTTAGTTCGTGAAATACATCAGTCCCACAATTGACACTTAACAGTTAGCCATGTTCTAAATACACACTCTGCTTTCTTGGCAGAACAGACTCCAAACCCTTAGCTATGGAGCCCGCTACAATCTGGCCCCGCCTTGCACGCCCCTCCTCACCACTCTGTCCCTCATGTTTACTGGTTTCTTCCCCTTCCTTCACGGTCATATTCTTAACCCACCCCAAGAATAAAGATGGCTTTGGAACCAGACTCATCTACAGCCTCCCCCTTGTTCAGCCTCCATGCCAAACTCCCCCTGAAGGATTAGACACTGGCCATCAGTGAGCACACGTTGGCTACAAACTGTCTCCTTGTGTGGATCTGGGAGCTTGCTGTGCCTGATATGCTAAATGTCTTCCCTAAATACAACCAGCACTGTTCATAATATGAAATACAGGAAATCATTTCCTCTCTGATTATTCTACTTTGGGCTCTTCACTTTAAATTTTCCATTTGGACTGGGGGCAATTTGTTTTTGTCAGTGGCTCATTTATATACACCAGCGCGACGCTGTCATATTATTTTACTACGACACATTTGTCATTCTGTGAGTGTAACTTTAATGTGGTTTTTTTAAAAAGAACATTTCAGGGAGCCATCTGTCTGCTTTTTGTTGTTGCTGATGTTTAAGATCATTCCTTGGGAAGAACGACGCTCAGAGCGGAGTGTTCCCCGAGACAACAGATCTCACAGCTCACAATCTGACGAGCCCCAACTGCAAGCACTGGGACTTTCAGAAACGCTGGTGATCTAAAAGGACCTATACCAAGGCTGAGCCGCTTGCCGGCTGAGCCGCTGTTAAGTCGGAGCTGGTTCTCCACCAAGGACAAGCCACGTGAGGGAGAACAAAAAGGACACTCCAGAAAGGAGGACCCTGCTTACAGGCATGCTCCATCACATTTTTATTCATCACATGTAGTTTAGGATATACTCCAAGAATTAAATTATATTAATAATGCCATTCAATAGGTACATCACACAGGAAAGGTGAGAATTCCAATACAATTTACGGTAAGCATGTGCCTGTATTACTGTCAGGAGACAAATGACTACAGTCTACAGTAGAAACACCATGGGCTGGGAGTCCAGCTCAAGGCAGACCACAAGCGTAACACATACAAGACCCTGGTCCAATCACAGCACCAAGACAAACCCAGAGGAACGCACTCAGAATGAGCCCAAGTTTGTAATAAACTATGCCTTTGAAGAGGATGAGACTTTAAAATTTTGATTGACATGACAACTCCAAGTTAAGTAAACCGAACACAGCCAAGACAAAGCAATGCCATGAAGAGAGTGGCTGTTCTGAAACAATACACAGTTAACTTCAGGGGATACTGTCCAAGACCGGACCTTCTGCATAGGGGCCATAGAACGAATCACATTACCCCCTCCTTAAAGGGCGCAGGGGATCAACCATGCCCAATACCCCCAGCCACCGTCTGCCGCCCCTCCCGTGTGTGTGTGTGTGTGTGTGTGTGTGTGTGTGTGTGTGTGTGTCTGCACATGGGTGCAGGCTGGAGTTGCAGGCAGTTGTGAGCCACCATGTAGGTACTGGAAACCGAATTGCAGTCCTCTGCAAGAGCAGCAAGTGCCCGTAACTCTCTCCGAGCCTTCACTCCTGAACAGCACAAGCTAATTAGACAGTGTTCGTTTGACCTGAAACCCTGAACAGAGTAAAAGGACCTGAAAACACCTTATAAACCAAAAAAATATTTTCCTGATCCACTCCACATAAATTATGTCATTTAATATTACAATGTGTAAGGTCTCTAGGTCACTGTTTCTCAACTTGTGGGTCATGACCCCTCTGGAGGTTAAATGACCATTTCACAAGGGTCACATAAGATATCCTGCATATTAAATATTTGCATTATGATTCATAACAGTAGCAAAAGTACAGTTATGAAGTAGCAAAAAAAAGTAACTTTATGGTTGGGGGGGGTCACCACATCATGAGGAACTGTATTAAAGGGTGGCAGCATTAGGAAGGATGAGAACCACTGCTCTAGGTAAAAAATATCCATTGAGTTTCCAGAATCCTAAGCACACAGAATTACTAAATAATATAAACATATCCATCAGAAGTACCAGAGTAAATAAGAAAGACCAAGTTCTTACTATTAGAACATAAAAAAAGAATTCAATAAAAAAAATAAAACGTGCTACAGATCCTAATCAAACTAATTATCAATGGGAATTGAAACAATCACATAAGGACATACTCATACTGTGACGCCAGGACACCTTTTAAGCTGTGTCAAAATAATGTTTTACTATTAGTGAAATACTGACCCCTGGAACTGGATTACTTTGAAAAACCTACTTAAGGACCTCCTCTACAGACTGTCTCATTCGGTGCATGTCTACTGCCTTCTGGAAAGACAGGGAAAGTGGCAGATACACAGCCAGACCTGTGACAACTCCATACAAACGGTGTGTGACCTCCACGCAGCAGCCGTGAGAAGCACTGGATTCAAGAGTAGAGGCAATGATGGAATGTTCGAGGTTGATACTATGAAGCTGATAACGCAATGAAAATGCACTGGTGTAATATACCCACTCAGGAAAACATGCGGCCAGCGCTTTAGTAGACTCTAAACCTGCTCTGCGGACCTGAAGTAACAAACCCACTCCACATGGTCAGCAGAGGGTTTGAACTGTCACCTTTCAGTGTAGTTCAGTGGGGGATGGGCTGCCAATCTTTAATTACTAGAAGCAAGGGCCTCTGCAGCCTCCATTCTATTCACTCTCTCTCTCTGCACTCTTTCCTGTTCTATTCAGCCATACACGGGTTTTAGCTGCACGATCGGCCCATCGTCTACAAACTCTCCCAAGGTGGTTGAACTATCTATCCCCAAGCTTTCCCAGCTGCAGCCTAGAACCTTGTCCAAATCACTCTCAATTAGCACGGGTCCTTTGCTACCACTCTCCTGCTCTACATTCTTGGCCTAAATAACACTCCCTCAGACCTTAAGCTCCAGCATTACCACTTCAGTGAAGCTCTTACCAATTCTCCTTACGTTAGTCTAGATTCTAGTTTATTAATAACCTCGGCATGGTGGCCCACGCTGGTAACCCCAGCACTAAGGGAGGCTGAACAAAGAGGGCTGCTGTGAGTTTGAGGCTAATCTGGTCTACACCCAGTGAGTTTCAGGTCAACCTCAAGATCCTATCTCAAAAAGAAATAAAAAGATAGATAAAAAGGAAGAGAAAGAAGAGATGGGAAAGAGAAAGGAAAGAGAGAAGAGAGAAAAGGAGAAAGAGAAGGCCAAAGCTTTCTTTCAAATACATTGTCTTACAAAACACTCCCAGAAGCACTTGGGAGGCAGAGGCCAGCCTGGTCTACAGAGTTCCAGGACAGCCAGGGTTACACAGAGAAACCTTGTCTTGAAAGAGAGAAAAAAAAAAAAAAAAAAAAATCCCAGACCAGGCAATTAATCACACCCTTTCTAGAAACGAGGAAACTGAAATTTGAGGAAATCAACCAAGTTGAACATGAAAGCACTATTATTGGAAAGCACTTATTTAAACCTAGTCTCCTGTCTCCTGTGACACTCTAATACACCACAATGCTCCCAAAGGCAAGGAGACTCCGGGAGCCTTGTGCTCTGGTATCCTACATTTGCAATCACTCTGCTTCTATCGCACTGAGTGGGGGAGAGAGATGGATGACAGCCCAACTAGTTAGCTAAAAGGGGTCAGTTCTAGTGGCCTGTGGTGGTTTGAAGGAGCATGATCCCTACAGGCCCATATGTTTAAACGCTTGGTCCCCGTTAGTGGAACTGTTTGCGAAAGGATTAGCAGACAGGGCCTTGTTGGAGGAGATACGCTTCTGGGAGTGGGCTGAGGTTTCAAAAGCCCACACAGGCCCAGTCTTGCTCCCTCTGCCTGCTGCCTGCGGACCAGGATGTAAAGCTCTCAGCTACACTGCCCCACCATGCCTATCTACACCACGATCACGGACTCACCCTCTGAAACTGTAAGCAAGCCCCCAATTAAATGCTTTCTTTTAGAAGAGTTGCCGAGGTCATGGTGTCTCCTTACAGCAGTAAAATAGTGAGCCAATTACAGTTCTCAGTGAGCTAGTTTAGAGTTGTAAGAAAGTTAGCAGTGAGCAGCTAAAGGCTCTAAACAAAGAAATAAGGTGATAGAATTGCTAATTTACCCTGGTACGATCAGTACATACGGAAACACATGTTGAATACCACAACCAACATCATAAATATATACAACTACTGCACGGTAATAAAAATGTTTAAATGATGCCTTAAATTTTTTAATGAGATACATAAGATACTTAGAAATTCAGAAGAAAATCAGGACATTGACTAGTTTTACCTGAGTCATCTAGAAATTACTTTGCAATTAAATGCTTAAGCCAGAAAGAAATGTGAAATTCTTTCTTTACACACACACACACCCAAATGGACTAAGATAAAGGAAGGTTCTCTCTCTCTTTTTTTTTTAAGATAAAGAAAAATAACTTAGAAGAAAACTAAAAGTAGTGAAAGTATAGACTATTCCCAAAGAAAAGGGAGCAATGAGTTAGTTCTTTACATTTCAAAGTGAAGAAGGAAAACCCTCGATCCCAGTAAACTAACACGCCGGGGAGACTAACAACTGTGCTGGGCAGCTGCTTTCATAAAGCTATATAACCCTCCCAAAGCTGACTGTGTTTGAAGGATTACACAGAAAATTCTGAAATCAAGATTGACTGGGAAGAGATGAGACCGTCAGTGAAGTACTAAAGAACGTACAGGACGAGAGAGCACACGGAGGAGGACACGGAGCCAGGCACAGCACACAGCAGGAAAGGCGGGTTCAGAAGACTGATGTCTCCGACTAGAGATGGCTCAGCGATGAGGAGCACCTGAGTGCTCCCAGCATCCGCACCAGATGGCTCACAGCCATGTTTAACTCCAATCCCAGGGGACCGACGCCCTCTTCTGGCCTCCTTGATCGCCCGCACTTACATGCACATACTCACACAGACAGACACACACACACACACACACACACACACACACACACACACACACGCACGCGCTCAGACACATAAATAAACATAAAATAAATCTTTCAAACAGAAGTATCATAATTGACTGCTGAAGACTTTAATGAGAAAGCTCTCTACATGGTCTCAAGGTATCTTCCCGAGAACAGATAGCGGGGAGGGCGTGGATAAAAATAGTAATGATATAGTCAAGATACCAGAAAAGCCCTTAGCTGGGAAAATTAGGAAGATGGTGGATGTCCTGTGTCTCTAGCCATAACAGCTGGAAGACATGTTACCTATGGCAATGCTCTAGTCAGGGCCATGTAACCCAAACCAAAAGATGAAGAAACACCAACAAATCCCTGTTGATTACTATGCTATAAAATAATTGACTGGTACTTTTTAAATATGTCAAGGGTGTTGGAACCCACCGAGGTTCCCTAGTGGCTTTACCCAGCAGGACTGCATGAGAAGATGATTGGGCCATGGGCCTGCGTACCAGGTGTTTGGAAGGGCCTACACTTGGTTGTATCTAGCAGGGGGAGGTCTTTTGCCCCTCCCCTTGGCATTGTTATAAAAAGCCCTTTTGAATAAAGTTCAGGGCTGGTGGGTTTTCACCCAGGCCCTCCCGAGGCTATCCTGTGTTTCTGTCCTTCCTCTCACCATCTAAGTATCTTTTTCTAACTAAATAATCCTCACTTCTCCCTACTCAAGAGTACCCTGGTCGTAAAAGTGAGAGCTGGTCCCCCCAACACAAGGGGTCATGTGAGGTGAAGAAAGGCTAAGAAATCATTAAGGGAGGTTAAAGGGATATGATCACTGTATGAAATGTTGTAGGATACTAGACTAGATTCCATACTAATGAAAAGCATCCTAAAAGAAAGGAAGAGGCAACACTGGAACAAAGGGGAAAACTGGACTGGTTACTATTCTGTATCAATATTAAACTTCTTGATCCTATCTGTAACAACGACTGCCTAAGAGATCGTTTTTTATTACCAAAAACAGAAACTAAGCTTTCAAGGGTAAAGGGCATGATTTAAACAACTTAATCTCCATGGTTCCGAAGATAACAATTCATGTGACATGTGTGCATGTGTGTATTCGCGTAAATGGGAAGGGAAGGGAGGGGAGGGGACAGGGGCCGGTGAGCAGCACATCGACTCTTGTTTTGATTGGTGATTCTGGACTAGAGACAGCTCCGTGGTTAAGAGCACAGGCTGATCTTGCAGAAGACCCCAGTTTTATTTCCAGCACCGTATTAGGCAGCTCACAACAGCCTGCTCCAGAGATCCAATGCCTTCTTCTGGCCTCCACGGGCACGGCACAAACCCACACACCAAGACATGTAACTAAAAAGTGAAAAACGAAGAACGATAATTGGTGATTCTACATAAAGAGTGATCCTCCTTGCAAATGCTGAAGAAAAAACCTAGAATGACTTGAAAGTAAAAACAAAAAGAAAAGCTACTTCAAAGCAACCCATTAAGAAGCAGAGCCAAAGAGCGGGGTATGGTGGGTCGTGCCTGCAAACACAAGCACTCAAGAGTCTAAGGCAGAAGGATTACAAGTTTGAGGCCAGCCTGGGCTACACAGAGAGAGCCTGTCTCAAGACTTTTTTTTTTTTTTTATGAGAACTTAAGAGCGATTAAGTGGCCACTTGCAGAACAGGAGTGTTCGTTTCTGCTGACTAACTCCACGAGACTGCAGTTCAGGAGCCAAAATGTGTCAACTCCTGAAAGCTTCAAGGTCATTGAGTGTCTACAGCTGCTGGTCAAAGTTTTAAACTTTTGGTGAGCTATATGCATTCCCTAGTAAAAACAGCATCGATTTCAAGTCCAAACACATTAGAGAAAAAACTGAGATTAGAAGGTCTGGGTTCAAATTCTGACAGCTCTGTGACCTTGGGCAGATTAACCACCGCACTACAAGTTCCTCACCATTAAAGAGGAATCAGAAGTATCTGGTGACAGTCCACTAAGGACTGTGGGCTTGGGATGCAGCTTGGTGGCAGAGCACTTGCCTAGGCAAGGCCCCAGCACACAGACACACACTGAATGTGATATAATTATGAGTACCCAAATGCACAAGCACTCAGAGTCAAGGCATTTTAATTCAACTCTAACTTCAAATAACTATAAAGCCATATGTTCTTCCCAAACCAAGCTCAAACTTTACTTAATCTAGAAGAAAAGAAAAAAAGCAGCCTGGCAGTGGTGGCGCACGCCTTTAATCCCAGCACTCGGGAGGCAGAGGCAGGAGGATCTCTGTGAGTTCAAGGTTAGCCTGGTCTACAAAGTGAGTTCCAGGACAGACTCCAAAGCTACACAGAGGGACCCTGTCTCCAAAAAAAACAAAGCAAAAAGCACCTGAGATGTTCACAAATCAGAAAAGGAGATTAATTGTACACAAGTCACATGCAAATTCAACAACTGAAACAATTTGCTAAGTAAAATATGGTGTCTGAATAAACTCCTCATTGGATCATTCAGTCACCTAAATGCACACAATGACAGATAAGATCTCTTATTTCTTAAACTTTCCTATCCTGGAAATAATGAACACAAAGATAATTAATACGCTATATACAAGATTTCAGTCAAGAGAGTCAAAATTTAACCTCAGTTTCAGCTATTAGCACTTTATAGTCTACCTATTCCTATTAAAATTGAATTATTAAACTGGTATTGACAGTTCACATTGTAATTTCAGTGGGGGGGGGGGGAGTACAGCCAGTTCCAGTTTAGCCCAGCCTAAGCTACAGAACAAGACTGCCTCTAACCACCTCCCCAAATTCTTAGTTTAATTATACCCTCCTAACATCTGCAGAACTATCAGCCTGGTTACTCTGCCTCAAGTTGGCACAATCTAGTGACCGACCGTCTGTTATGTTTTACCACACTATGTAGCAATAAAAGATCAAAAATAAAACAAATGTGGACTGGGGCAGCGCTGCATGCGCCTGGGAAGGCAGAGGCAGGTGGATTTCTCAGATTTCCAGGCCAGCCTGCTCTACACAGTGAGACCACTGGGGGGCGGAGAAGGGGGGGGACACCGAAACTAACAATTAAAAGTTGTCCTAATTCTGTACATTTATACACAGCCCGATCCCCCCCCCAAAAAAAAAATGCAAATCTAAACTAAGAAGGACACGGCTAAGGATGTTTTCAATTCTGGGTGGTATCTGACATGAACCCTTAGTAACTTTTTACAAAAAGTGTACACTGCTTAGTGTTTATTTTTAAAATTCACTCTATTTGTCAATAAATAAATCAGGACTGGTTCACAACACTGTATTTAAATATTATCTCAACGTTCGGGGGGGGGGGGGGGTGGAGGGGGGAGTACCCTGGGGCAAAGATCAAGTAAAACCGCCAGAGGTGATCGAAACCAGTGTGTCATTCATACAGAACCCCAAACCACCGCTCAGCCCCTACATGGGCAGAGTCCAGTAAGCAACACTCCTACTCTCAACCTCCCTCCCCAAATGGTCCCTTCACCTGAAATCAGTGACTTTCTCCAGGTCTGACCCTGCGGACCTTAAACTCCCTAGAAGTTCAAAACTCCTGTGCCCAGCCCAGATCAACTCAAGTCAACGGTTTGGGAAGTGGGACCTCAGCTCACCAACTGGTTCTCTTCCCCCCATCCGCCCCCGCCCCATGCACACACACACACACACACACACACACACACACACACACACACACGTTTGAAAACCACCGCCGCCGCCTCTCACGCCCCCAGACGTTCCCCCTAAAAAAGCCCTGCCCCCCCGCGGGGCCACCCCAGCCACCCACCCGAGCAGCCGGGCGGCCGCCTGGCGTCCCCCTCGGCGGCGGCGGCGCTCCCGCACCCCGAGCCCGGGTCCTCACTTCTTCCAATCGCTGCTGAAGAGGCCGAAGGCGCCCGAGGGGGCGATGGTCGAGGTGGCCTCCTGCCCCAGCTCGGCCGCCTCCCCTCCTCCCGACTGCTCGTTGTAGGCGAAACTGTTGCTGGACATCGCGGCGGTACCGGCGAACGGGCGGCGGCGGCGGCGGCGGCGGCCGGGGGTTCTCTCCGAAGGGCTCGCGTCCCGAGGACGCCGAACAAAACTAGTTGCGGAACGGAGGGGCGCGCGCCGGCGCTTCCGGGCTCGTCACCGCTCCGGCCGGCCGACCCGGCGGCCCACCCCCCTGCGCGTGCGCACTGTCTCCGTCCGGGCCCGGCGCCCAGCCGCTCCCGGGTTACGCTGGATGCTCGCGCTCCGGGTATTAGAGGCGGCCGGGAAGCTGCACACGGGAGCCTTCCAGGAAGCCGGGTTTGCACCGCGTCTGCCTGAGGGTGGTGGGCTTGGAATCAACTACTGGATATGAAGCCCTTGGGTGCGTTTTGCTGGAGGAGCTCTCTGATCCTCCAGGGTTCTTTGCTTCACTTCGGCTGCCCACCGATCGCTCCCCGATTCTTCCAGAAAAAAAAAAAAAAATGCCATGCACACTCCGGATCAACTCCACTTCAGCAGTCACGAGCTCTCTGCCCTCGGGGCTGGTTTCCTTTCCTCTCCCAGCCAGCGTGGCCGGACTGACGTTCTAGACTTGAAAGCTCCTCCTCCCGAGCGTGGCTTGCAGGCTCCGCACAGGGGCG
The DNA here is from genome assembly GCF_949786415.1 of Peromyscus eremicus. Lineage (NCBI taxonomy): Eukaryota > Metazoa > Chordata > Mammalia > Rodentia > Cricetidae > Peromyscus > Peromyscus eremicus. Next base: position 58,130,458 of record NC_081427.1, read on the forward strand.
GCCATCCCCCGGCAAGCCTTGGCTAGGTAGTCCGGGGGGCCTGAGGTTCCCACTTGAGGCTCCAGGCGAGCCTCCCGCCCGCTGCCAGCTGCCCAGAGCAGAGCCTCCACAGGCTGTGGGAGTGGCCACGCCTCTGAGCGCCACCTGCTCCCACTTTGTGGCAAACAGCTTTCTAATATCGCCTAGACAGGCAGATGGGATGCTTGCTTTCCTGGGGGACCCTCACCAGCAAGCGTCCCTAGTGACGCCCCTTCGTTCCCCTTTCCCTTCACCTGCAGTCCAGGAGGGACTGAATACCTGGAGCCCGGCAGCCAGCCACCAAAACCCAGGGATAGCACCAGGCTAACACCAAATGGGGGCCCACCAAGGATCCTCTACTTGACTGAAAGGTCATGTCTCTGAAGAAACATGCTCCTCTTAGTGCTAGGAAGGAGAGGAGCAGTTGGCCTCCAAACTGATCAAAGGTTGGCAGTTAGTTAATTGACCTTTCAATATACCTGTCCACACATACAATCTTAGAGCATCTCAAATATGTTGCTCCCCAGTATTGATGATATATATTAATAGATTTGCAGAGTCTTGCCTACAGCTGATCGCCAGTGATGATACATAATGAGGAGTTACATGACGATTATACCCCAGGCATTATTCTGAGTGTTGTGCATGGATGAATTCATTCACTAGGGAAAGACACTAGGCTTCGGTTACTTCATCTGTCAAGTAAGGACACTGATGTACACATCTTCACTACAGAACATAGCTGAGTGTATAGTCTCTTGATTTTAGAATATGTACACTTTTACCAGATCCAAACTGTTCTCCAGTATCCTAGCATGTTACTCCAGTGCAATGTATGAAGTTTCTTCACATTCTCATAATTTTGTCATAAATGTGATATTATGGATATTATTTGTCATAATTAGTATTATATTCATGTTGATGATGGATGTGGGTATCTTTTTTGTACCCAGAGTCCCCCAAAGACCACCAAGAGACCCAATCCGATGCAAAAGTAAAGAGTCTTTGTATTGTTACAAGTTAACTTGGGACTCTCTGACAAGGCAGCAGAGCAGGAGAGACCCCAAGTAGCAATGGGGCAGGGTTTTTTAAATGGGGGGGGGGGGCCTTGGGGTCTACAGACTACATAGGAACAGACTCAGGATTGGTTTATGTGAGTGGCAATCATGTTAGTAACTTTTAATTGGCTGGTGTTAGTTGGGGGTTACTGTTATCCATTTTGGGGCAGTCCTGGGAAAGTCTCAGGCTTTGTCCTTGAGCTGCCATGGAGGCTGGCTGGCCTAGCACATACTGACTGTAGGGGCTGGCTCAGTGGCCCAGGCTTTCACATTAACCCATGCACATAGCTGTAAGTTGGTGAAGGGTCCCAGACATCTGGCTGAACCTTGAGTAGTCAGAGTACATGCAAAAAGGGAGCTACTGCAAGGATTATGTCTTTTGTTCACAGCCCTCCCAGAAACTGCTTGCTCAAGTCTCAGGAAACTAAAATTGAGGCCTGATCTCTGAGAGAAGACTGAGCAGCCTGTTATGGCGTCTGCCCAGTCCTTTCACTTTCATGTTATTATTCCATGTGCTTTTTGTTTTCTTGGAAATCCACATAAACATATAAGTCCGATTTATCTCATATAGTTCATTTTCTTATGGAAAAAGTTTATTTTGTTTTTAGAGATAAGGTTGTTATTTATTAATTGGTGCAATGTTATTCATTAAGAGGTGCTATTTACAATGTGAAGAAAAGCCACAAGGTACAACAAAACACACTATAAGAGTTTATTAAGGGAAGGGATCAGAAGGGGGTGCTTAGGCCTATGGAAAGATCATGCAGGAAGAGAGGGCAGAGGGATGAGTGGGACCTGCTTTTATAGATCCCCTCATGCACATGTGGGCTTACTTAGCTACACCACACATACGCATAGATTACGTGATCATGCAGTGCATGTAAGACATAAGGCCCTGGGATGACTAAGCATCTTGCCAGCCCATGTGTGGTCATGGGGAAGTGGCTAGGAATTCTAACATTCCAGATTCTTTGTTCTTATAAAAAATGGTGGGTGAACGGGAATGGGGGTGCTATGTCTCAGTGGGTGTCAGTTAACTTCTGGGAGTAGGGAAGGGGGCTTGGGGGGTAGCCAGACGTCCTGAGGTAGTAAATTGTCCTCCATTGCTTTGGGAATCGTCCATTGCCTTCCACTGCTTTGGGCTCTGTGACTGTTCAGGTCTGACAAGGGACGGTGAGGCAGAAGAGGAAGTTTAGAAAAAATTTTACCTTGAGGGGTCCCTGAGGGGTCCTAGGGTGGGGGTGGGGGGTCCTAGGACCAGGAAAGTTTGGATTATACTTACCTGAAGTGGATCTGACCTGTCCAGGTGGATTCAAGCTGGCTCTGGAACTCAGGAGAATTTTTAAACATATTAAGAAGCAGCCACAGGGAATTTAAAATCTTGAGCTGGTAGCCATAATATTATAATGTTTAGTACTCTGCTATCAGAATTTTATTGGTTAGTGTTAGCAAGAGAGAGAGAGAAACTTGGAACATGCTTTTAATTTTCACCTGAGATAAGTCTTATCTAAGACAAACCTCAAGACACCTGTTTTGTTTATTTGGTTTTTGGGGTTTTTTTTGTTGTTTTTTGTTTTGTTTTGTTTTGTTTTGGTAGTTTAGCATTCAGGAGACACAGGTAATCAATTGCTGAAGGCATTTAACAGTAATAGATTGTTATGTTAAAGTCTATTTTTTGCAGAGTCCAGACTCTTTTGAGTCTGGGGGTGTAAATATCTCTGGACTGTTACTATTCTTTACCTTCTGGGAATGCTTGATGGTCCTTGGCCTCCGGCTCTATGGTGTTCCTATAACAATTAGCTGAGTAGCAATGGGATGATAATAGGGTGGTGGTGCCTAGAAATAGAAGGGTTCTGGGTGTCCCAGACTTTGGGGTCCACCTGAGAGGCTGGCAAGGGAAAAGAAATGCCAGAGCTAGTAGGCTGAGTGGCTAGGAGGAGGAGAAGAAGCACTGCCGATGGGTCTGGAGTGAGGAAAATGGGGGGAGCAAATGAAATAAAAGCTCCTACCTTAGCTAGAAAATCTCTTCCCATTAGGGGCACAAGGCAGATTGGCACAACTAAAAATGTGTGGGTGAGAGGGATACTCCTGAAAATACAATTAAGTGGTGGGGTCTGGTGAAGTAGGTAAGGCCATCCTCCTACCCTGTGATCTATTACAACAATGGAATACCCAGATTAACATTCCTCCAACCTCAAAAACAAACTATAAACTAACTCATTTCCGAGAGAAATATTAGGAGGTATTATTATAAAGAGTGGTCACCAGCCATCCAGATTGTACAAGAACAGGGCACAAAAACTGCTGATTTTTCAAAGACACCAACAGCTCTACCTTTAAAATGGTTAACAGACAAGCCTGTATGGGTTCAGCAAATGGCCTTTAACAACAGAGAAATTGCAGGCTTTCGAAGAGCTGGTACAAAAGCAGTTAAATGCTCAGCATATTGAAGAATCAACCAGCCTTTGGAATTCTTCTGTATTTGTTATTAATAAGAAATCTGGTAAATGGAGAATGGTAACAGACCTAAGAGCAATTAACAAAGTAATTCAGCCAATGGGCTCTCTACAATCTGGAATTCCTTTGCCAACTCTGTTACCAAAAGGATGGCCACTTATAGTTATTGATTCAAAAGACTCTTTCTTCTCAGTACCCTTACAAGAAAAAGACAGAGAAAGATTTGCCTTCACGGTACCTACTTATACTAAGTCTCAGGCAATTAAGAAATATCAATGGAGGGTTCTCCCACAGGGAATGTTAAATAGCCCAACTTTGTGCCAATATTTTGTAAGACAGCCATTGGAAGTGATACGTAAAAAATTTTCTAAATCTATAATTTATCATTATATGGATATTTTACTAGCTGATTCAAATGCAGATACCTTAGAAAGAATCTTTGAAGAAGTAAAGAAAATTTTGCCTTGTTGGGGATTACAAATTGCTCCTGAAAAGGTACAAAGAGGAAATTCTATTAATCATTTAGGATATAAAATAGGTCTACAAAAAATTAGATCCCAAAAGGTGAAAATTAGGAGAGATCAATTACAGACTCTTAATGAATTTCAAACATTATTCAGAGACATTTCCTATCTGTGGACTGTTGTTGGGGTAAAAAAATGATGAACTGAGTAATTTTTTCAAAACCTTAGAAGGTGACAAGGACTTAAATGGTCCAAGAGAATTATCAGCTGAAGCTGAGAGACAATTGGCTTTGGTGGAAAAGAAAATACAGGAAGGACACATGAATCATGTGGATCCAAAGCTCGATTGTATTTTGGTTGTTTTACCCCCTAAGCATTCTTCTACAGGAATTTTAATGCAGAGGGAAGATATTATATTGGAATGGATATTTCTACCAAATAAGCAGAGTTAAAAATTTTAAACTTATGTGGAAAAGATCTCTGAGTTGATTTTAAAAGGAAAATTGAGACTTAGTCAATTAGCAGGAATTGACCCAGCAGAAATTGTAATACCTTTAACTAAGGATGACATTGACAAATTATGGGTATAAAGTGAATTTTGGCAAAGAGTTTGCAGTAATTTTTTTTTGGGAGAGATTAACAGCAAATATCCCAAAAGCGATAGAATTCAATTTATAAAGAGAGCTGATTGGATCCTGCCTCACATTGTACGGGAATCTCCAATAGCTAAAGCCCCCACATTTTATACAGATGTAAACAAACAAGGAAAAGCAGGAAAAATCAGAAAATTTAAGTAAAGTGGTTCAAAGGCCTTATATTAGGTTCAAAAATAGGAATTGTATGCTATTCTGGTGGTATTAATGTATTTTTTGGAACCTTTCAACATAGTTACTAACTCTCAGTATGCTGAAAGGGTGGTCTTACATACTCCAGAATTTATCCTTGATGAGTCAGAATTAACTTTGTTATTTATTCAGTTACAAGATATAATCAGGAATAGGAAGCATCCCTTATATACAAAACTCACATCAGATCCCATATGGGTCTGCCAGGACATCTAGCACAAGGTAATGATGAGGTCAATAAACTATTGATAGGAAATGTACTAGAGGCCTCAGAATTTCATTTAAAAAATCATGTCAATATTAAAGGTTTCAAAAAGAATTTTTCCATATCCTGGCAACAAGCCAAGGAAATGTCCTACTTGTTCTTTTTACAATCAGACTCCACTACTAGCAGGATATAACCCAAAGGGTACTCAGAGGAATGAAATCTGGCAGATGGATGTGTTTCACTTTGCAGAATTTGGAAAATTGAAATATGTAAACCATACCATTGATACCTATTCAGGATTTCAATGGGCAATGGCTTTGGGTTCTGAAAAAGCTGATTCAGCAATGACACATTTGCTAGAAGTTATGGCCATCATGGGTATACTTGCACAAATTAAAACTGACAATGCTCCAGCATATGATTCTGGTAAAATGAAACAGTTTTTTGCTTATTATAATATAAAGCATATTACATATACCACATAACCCTATGAGCCAAGCAGTTGTAGAAAGATCAAACAGAACTCTAAAGGATATGCTAAATAAACAGAAGGGAGTAACAAAAAAAACCCAGAAATAGATTACATAATGCTCTATTAGCTTTAATTTTCTCAATGCTAATGAGAAAGGAACAACAGCTGCAGAGAGACATTGGATAATAGAAAAAAACTATAGAATTAAATCAGCCTATGTACTTTAAGGATGTGCTGACCTCAGAATGGAAACCAGGATATATGCTAGGTTGGGGACGAGGTTTTGCTTTTGTTTCTACAGAGAAGAAAACCTATGGATACCATAGAAATTGATAAAGTTTCAATTTGAATGAGAGAGGCCTCTTTATTAGAAGAGGTGATAGTTCATCAACCAGCATGACCATCCAATTTGAATTAACTTATACCACTAATGAATGCTTTTCATTTAATCAGACATAACTTGCCAAAAGGGAACCTCCCCAAAGGTAAGCTTGGGGAAGGGTTTTTGTTTTTGTCTTTCAGTATAATGAAGGCTAAGGAATCGGAAGAACACTGGAAAAATGAGACATCTAAAGAAAAAGGACAAATGTCTCAAGAAAAAGAATAAATTGGCCTACTGGTATATCACATATAGAATTTCATAAGTCTTCCTAAATATTTATTTCTGCTCTTCTCTACAGACACTTAACACAAATGGTCTTTTTGTAGTCCCAGTTCAATTAAAAATTAAAGCTGGCTTTGGAGTTGGAGAATGGCTCTCTCCTTCTCTAAATCCAAGCATACTTGTTAAAAGAAAATGCAAAATCTCTGTATCATGTCAGAAGAGCCATCTGATATAGGACAGAAGAAAACCAAAATTAAGGAACTATTCTATTGCCACTAATCTCAATTCTTTGGTTCTATTTTGACTCTTCAAAACTTTTCTTGAGATATGAGTTTTATATCAAAATTTATAAGATTATTATATGTATATTAAACTTTTGTTATGATGTTAATGGTCATATAGAGTACTAACTAATTCTAGAAAAAAAGGCATTTAGCTGCCTATACATGGTCTTGTGTTTGAGTCTCTAACAGTATTCTCCAAGGAATCATGACCAGACCTAACAGCAAATTTGAAGTGTCTAAAAAGATGATTCTACATGTACAATAATAATACCACTAAGCTGACAAACATCACCCAAATATCAGCTTTGGACTACAAACTGCTCAGGACAATTTTGAGATGGCTAGCTGAGATAATCCAGCCTCACAGAATACTTGAGCAAGGACTAGAGATAAGCCCTGCACTTTCGCATTATGCAGAGACTGGACAACAAATGATATAGCTACCTCTTCCAAGGCTTGACAATGGACTCAATTTTTTTCTTTTCAGGATCCCCTAAAGATGCCTTTACCCCCAAACAGCAGGAAGTAATTTTAATAACATGATGCCCACATTCCCAAGAGGTGAGATGGGTGGTTTTTGGTCTTTCAGTGGGTTTGGGATAGTTGTCATTGTTTAGGATGGTTGGTTACAAGTTGTTATTGTTAATGGTCAGGGAAAAGGCTAAACAAAGGAGATTAGATTTAAAGTTCTTGTTTGAAAAAAAAAAAGAGGATATAGGTAAGAGGTAGATTATTGAATCTACTCTAAAACAAAAAAAGAGGATATAGATATGATACAAATAAAAAGGTAGATTATTGAATCTACTTTTAAAAGCAACTACTAGTTTTAAATACATTGGATTGGATTTTTGTATACTGTATATAAATTATGTATATTGATACAAATTTGAGATTGATTTTGTTAGAAAATTCTGTATGTATATTTCTAATCTTGTTCAAGGTATTGTACCTATACAGTTCATTTAACAATGTAATGTGAACGTTGGTGGGCTTGGTCAAACGTTGGTGTCCTTCTGTGTCCTCTTTGACCTGCCTGCTGGCCATAGGCAGACACCTGACCATTAGTGGATGACCCTCTGAGCAATGTGCCAAGGGCAGGCTCACTACTCCTCCTCCTGGGTGGTAGAGGGAAAGCAACAGGATCCTCTAGGGAAGGGAATGGCGCCACCCCTGGAATCACGGGTTGAGCCAAGGTTGTGCAGGTAGGCCACTGGAGAGCCTGCCCTTTTAGTAAGCAATAAGATGCCGTGGTCTGGTTGAATTTTCTCTGTTGTAATGCATCTTTGATGTCCTGGGCTTGGAACCCAATGTGTTCCATGGCTTTCACAATTGCAGGGTCAGGCAAGTCAGGGACCATTTCTTCACAGTCGTTTGGGGAAGCCTCCATGTCTTTCCTAAGCCAGGGGTGTGTCATCACTTCATCCACTGTTGGCCTACACATGGGGTCAACTGTCATTAAGAGGCTAAGCAGGTCCCGGAGTTCTTCTGACAGGCCCAAGGGGACAGTATAATTCCCATTCACAATCTGATGTCGGAGCTCTGGTAGGGTGACACCACAAAATGGGCATTTTCTTACTACAATGAAATATAATATGACTCCCAATGCTCATATGTCGGCCTTGGGACCATCATAAAGTCCATTAAATAAGAGTTCAGGGGCACAAAAGGCATAAGGCCCAATGAAAAATCTAACCTTTTGTCCGGGCTTGACTTGGGTACCAAGGCCAAAGTCGATGATTTTGACTTTTCCGTTCCCATCCACCATGATGTTGTCTGGTTTCAGGTCCCGATGAATTATTCCATGCTCATGGCAGTAACTCATGGCACTTAGGATCCCCCGGGCATTGCCCTCCTGCAGGTGACCAGCCTTTTGGACGTACTTATAAAGTTGTTTTCCCTCAACCAGCTCCATGATGAGGTATGTTCTCTTCTCAGACTCAATCACTTGGACAAGTGAGATGATGTTGGGGTGGTTGATCATCTTCATAATATTTACCTCATTTGTGACCGGAAAGCACCACAGTTTCCCTTTTTTTTTTTTTTTTTTTTTTTTTGGTTTTTCGAGACAGGGTTTCTCTGTGTAGCTTTGCGCCTTTCCTGGGACTCACTTGGTAGCCCAGGCTGGCCTCGAACTCACAGAGATCCGCCTGGCTCTGCCTCCCGAGTGCTGGGATTAAAGGCGTGCGCCACCACCGCCCGGCAGTTTCCCTTTTTGAAGTACTTTGACAGCCACTGGGGTGCCTGTGAGGCAGTGGTGGGCCAGTTTTACTTCGGCAAAGTCTCCACGGCCAATGGTCTTCAAGATCACATACTGCGATTGGAAGCTTTCTGGATCCACGAGGCTGGAATTAGATCTGAGCCCTGCACGCTCCTCCATGAACTCTGTATAATCCTCTAAGAGATCTGCGTACTCCTCTACAAGATCTGCACATGCCTCTTCACAACAAGAGTACGTTATCAGTAACAAAGTATACATGCTACCTAAGAGAAAGAAAAAAGAAGAAAGAAATTGAAAATTGAAAATGAAAATGAAAATAATGAAAAAAAAGAATAGAAAACCTAAAATCCTATCAAACAACTACAACAACAAAATTCCAGAAAACCAAAACCACACACACACACACACACACACACACACACACACACACACACACACAAAGCCAAGAAAATCCAAATAAAAAACTAGCTGCAGGTCACTAGGAAGGAGGACCGCAGCTCAGCAACACTTAAGAATGAAGACCACTAATTGCTTAAGAAGAAAAACATACAAAAAAAAAAAACTACCATAGATAGGTAAACTGTGAGGTTTGTTGAATCCACAAAAGTAGAACCTATGACTTCAGAAAACCAACAGTTCGTTGTATGGGTTTCAGCGTCGCATATGACATGTATGTATTCACCACTGCAAGATCTTACAGAATAGTCCCTAAAAATCTGTGCTGTGCATATCCAGCCTTCCTGCCCTCAATCCCCTGGCACCCCTACTCTTCCTACTGTTTCTATATAATGTCTTAGAGTTGGGACCACACAATATGTAGTCCAGACTGGCTTCTTTGACTTAGTAACAAGCATTTAATGTTCTTCTCTGTTTTTGTGTCTTGATAGCTCATTAACCTTCAGAGCTGAATGATATTTTAGTGTGTAGGTAGATGTTGGAACTATGGCTTATTTACTCACTGGTTGAAGGACTACTGATTTACAAGGTTATGCATTTCTAAATAAGCCAACATTCATCTACAGCCATTTAGTTTTTGTTTGTGAGACAGAGCCTCAATGTGTAATCCAGGCTTGGCCTTGAACTCATGATCCTCCTGCCTTTGCCTCTGGGTGCTGGCGTCACAGCAAGCCTCATTTGTGTGGTAACACATGCCTAGCTCATGTGCAGGTTTCCCTGGAGACATAATTTTCAGCTCCCTTGAGTAAATGAAGGATGGCAGGTTCTATGGAAGAGCATATTTAGGTTTTGTAAGAAGCTATTGTACTGTTTCCCAAAAGGTCTGTACCATTTTGTATTCCCACCAACAATAAATGAGAAGTCCTATTGCTTATAAAACGTCTTAAAAACCAACCCATAAGCTATCAGTAAATGAAGAAGTACCTGTCACATAGAGAGCAGCTTCTTCTCCCTCAGTTCATTCAAGTTGTTTTAGTATGCCTTTTCAATGGTTAAAATTTTACTCTGCAGGAAAGGATCTCTCAATATTTTATTGTTGATGCTGTATACTCACCCTTCTTCCCTCCCTCCCTACCTCCTGACCCCCCATTTATGCCCCCATTGCCCTAGCATATTTTGCAGGCAGGACAAATTGTAGGTCAAAGATTTCATTGATGGATTGGTGTTGACTTCTCTTTTGGTATCCTACAGAGGGCCTTTCCATGTCAAAGACACTGTAACATGGGGTGAAGGTTCTAGGTAGGCACCAGCTCAACCTCTCCATGTTCAACGAGATGTGTGGATGTTATCTTCAGCAATGAGGCTTTGCTGTCATTTTGTGGAGAGCAAACTGTTGTCTTGGCAACAGCCTGGGTTGTTTAAGGATTTCATGGGATCCTTCTGGGATAGCTAACTAGTGGACTGGCAGGCCAGTCCCTCATTTCTCAGCCTTGCTGTCTGGCAGACCCGCTGCCTGCCCTTCCTTCCTGTGCACGCTGGGGAGCTGACCCTTCAAACTGCGTTGTCTGGTTCCCTTGTCAGTTAGCTTCCGGTCAGCCAGAGTCACAAAAATATGGGAGAAGAAGAGAAGCAGTCTTAGGGCTTCTATTGCTGTGATGGAACACCATGGCTGAAATCAACTTGGGGAGGAAAGAGTTTATTTGGCTTACATATCCTGAAATACAGTCCATTCCGGGAAGCCATGACAGGAACTCAAACCAGATGGGAACCTGGAAGCAGGAGCTGATACAGAGGCCATGAAGAGGTGCTGCTTACTGGCTTGCTCCCCATAGCTTTCTCAGCTTGTTTTCTTACAGAACCCAGGGCCACCAGCCCAGGAATGGTACCACCCGAAATGGGCTGGGCCCTTCCTATCAATCACTAATTGAGAAAATGCCCTACAGGCTTGCCTGCAGCCTGATTTTATAAATGTGTTTTTTTCAATTGAGGTTCTCAGATGCCTCTAGCTTACGTCTATGTTTGGGTCAGGTGGTGCTAGATAACATCTTTAATCCCAGCACCTGGGAGGCAGAGCCAGGCAGATAGATCTCTGTGAGTTTGAGGCCAGCCTGGTCTACAGAGTGAGTTCCAGGACAGCAAGGGCTACACAGAGAGACCCTGTCTGAAAACAACAACAACAACAACAATAAAACTATCTTTAGAATAATTAGGAGAATAAGACCTATATATGAATAAGTCATATTACCTAATTAAAAGTCTCCTTTAAATGTATGCAGAAGTTGTTCTCAGCTATACAACAAATTCATGGCCAGCCTGGGCTACCTGAGAAACAAATAGACAAAATAGTTTCAAAGATGTGAACTTGATAAGTAATAAATTTTTAAAAATGAAATTAAAATATACAGAAGGCAGATTATGGCAAATGTTACTGTTTGTTGATTATACCTAACAAGTATACATGTAATCATTTTCTTCCAACTTTTATATGTATTTGAAAGTTTATTTTCAAAACAATTTTTAGAAGCCACACACATACACCTAACCTCAAAACAGTAAAACCTTTTAATGTTCTAGTCTGCTTCTTCAGTGTTCTTCAGAGTACAGACCCCAGTGCAAATGTTAAGCCCAGCTGGCCAAGTTCAACCTACAACCTGCTGATGTGTATGACTGCACATTTTTTTTTTTAAAAAAGCCACCCACTAATATCATGGATAAAGCTAATGGACTAACTTTCAATTAAAAGAAACAACAACGCTAATCTGGTAATCCTGAATACCAAGCAAAAGAAACCAAAAGAGAATAGTGGATTTTCAGGAAATGTACTTATTCAACTAGTCCCAGAACTTATTTGCATATCCCAGTGTGTAAGGAAAAGAAATTCTCTCCCTTCACCACTCCCAAACTCGACGTAAAAATGTTAGCATGCGTGCTGGCTAGTATTCTGCCAATTTGACAGAAGCTATAGTCATTCGAGAGGATGGGACCTCAATTAAAAGAATGTTCCTAATAGATCAGGCTGTAGACAAGACTATAGGGCGTTTTCTTAATTAATAATTTGGTGTGGGAGAGCCCAGACCATTGTGGGTAGTGCTACCTGGGCTGATTGTCCTGGGTTCTATAGGAAAGCAGTCTGAGCAAGCCATGAGCAGGCCAGTAAGTACCATCCTCCATGACCTCTGCATCAGCTCCTGCCTCCAGGTTCCTGCCCAGTTAGAGTTCCTGTCTTGACTTCCCTCAGTGATGGACTACAATGTGGAACTCTTCCCTCCCCAAGTTGCTTTGGTCATTGTGTTATCACAGGAATTGTGTCCCTAACTAGGACACCAAATTAACTTCTTTATAAGATGATTCACATGTTATGGTATCAGAAAATGACTTCCTTATACATCATGCCCATATCATAGAAATATTAAATTTTGCTGGGCAGTGATGGCACATGCCTTTAGTCCTAGCACTCAAGAGGCAGAAACAGGAGGATCTCTGCCTTTGAGGCCAGCCTGGTCTACAAAGTGATTTCAGGACAGCCAAGGCTACACAGAGAAACCTGGTCTCAAAAAAAAGGAAAGAGAGAGAGAGAGAGAGAGAGAGAGAGAGAGAGAGAGAGAGAGAGAGAAGAAAAGAAAAAGAAAAGAAAAGAAAAAGAAAAAGAAAAAGAAAAAGATTAAATTTTTTCACTTGTAAGGCTGATATAAAACTTCATCTGAGCCGGGCGGTGGTGACACACGCTTTTAATCCCAGCACTTGGGAGGCAGAGCCAGGCGGATCTCTGTGAGTTCGAGGCCAGCCTGGTCTACAGAGCGAGATCCAGGAAAGGCACAAAGCTACACAGAGAAACCCTGTCTCGAAAAAAAAACAAAAAACAAAAAACAAAAAACTTCATCTGTGACAAATTTTTGTTTTATTTATTTATTTATTTATTTATTTATTTATTTATTTATTTATTTATTTATTGGTTTTTCAAGACAGGGTTTCTCTGTGTAGTTTTGGAACCTGTCCTGGAACTCACTCTGTAGACCAGGCTGGCCTGGGGAAGTCACAGAGATCTGCCTGCCTCTGCCTCCGAGTGCTGGGATTAAAGGCGAGCACTACCACCAACTGGCAACAAATATTTTATTTATTTTATTTATTTATTTTTTTTTGAGACAGTGTCTCTCTATGTAGTTCTGGCTGCCTGGGGCTCACTATGTACACTAGGTTGGCCTTGAACTCGCAGAGGACCTCTTGCTTCAGCCTCCCAGGCACTGGGATTAAAGGTGTGCACCACCACGCCATGACAATTTCAGCATTGTTTATTGACCAGTTTGGTTGTGCAGGAGGAAGATGAGACATATGCTCTAGTGAAGTGATGACAGCTTATTGAGTGAGACAGGATTTCTCTCAAGGGCATTGCGAACCTGCACAGAAATACACAACAAGTGGTAGTCCTCTACCAAGTAAAGCTTGCCTGGGGATCAAAGGAAAAAGCCAGCCACTATATTAAACACAAAGGTCAGGTAGTGGTAGCACACACTAATCCTATCACTAAGGAGGCAGTCTCTGTGAGTTCAAGGCCACACAGGGAGCAGAGTCAGGCAGTGGTGGCACACTCCTTTAATCCCAGCACTTGAGATCTCATGTCTTTGCTTTAAAAGCACATATGCCTTTAATCTCAGAAGTGACAAGGCTGCGTGGAAAACGGTATATAAGGCGCAAGGAGACAGGAACTGAGCAGCAGTTCCACTGAGACCCTCAGGGGTGAGGACTCAGAGGCTCTCAGTCTGAGGATTCGCGGAAACAAGATCGGCTGAGGAGCTGGCGAGGTGAGGTTGGCTGTGGCTTGTTCTGTTTCTCTGATCTTTCATCTTTCACCCCAGTATCTGGCTCCAGGTCTTTTTTTTTTTTTAATTATTAAGACGATTTAAGATTCATATTATACACCCCCCTTTAGTTGAAGACATGACACTTGAAATACTTCCCCAAATCAGCCAAATAAAGAGCTCAGAGAATTGGTGGGATCCTCTCATAGTGGATTGCATTCTATCTGAAGGTGGTTAATGCCATTTACCTTATCTTTAAAAAAAATGTGTAGGTATCTTAGCAAAGAAAGTCTGGGTAGCTTGAACATATATAACTCTATATATGTTCATAGGATTGAATAAATGGTTTTGAACCAATTTTCATCAATCTAAATCATTTTTTTTATCTTGTGGGCAGATCCAATCTTTTGACATAGTGAAACAAGGTTGAAACTTCCGAAGTTTACATTCTAGAATTGTACAATTAAATTATAAAATATGCAGAAAAAGTAATACATTTTAAGTAAGTTTATGATTTTGTCTTTGGATTCCTTCATAGATATCCTTGGCCTCCTTTGGGCCATGGGCTATGGGTCCTTGTAGCCAGAAGGTTTCTCCAGTCCTGCCTGGGCCCTGCAGTTGGGCCGAATCTCTCCCACCCACATCCCGCAGCCACTTGGTCCCAAATAAATACACAGAGGCTTATATTATATTCAAACTATATGGCCAAATGGCTCAGGCTTCTCGCTAGCTAGCTCTTACAACTTAACCTATTTCTATTAATCTATAAGTTGCCAAGTGGCCATGGCATTACCTGTGTGCCATTATATGCTACTCCCTGGATGGCAGGATGGCATCTCTACCAACTCTTGTTTTTTCTTCTCACTATCTCTCTTGGGTTTTCTTTCCTGGCTACATCCTGCCCTGCCATAGGCCAATGCAGCTTTATTTATCAACCAATCAGAGCAATACATATTCGCAGAGTACAGAAAGACATCCCACAGCAGGTCAGTGTCTTAGTTTGTTTTCTATTGCTGTGGCCATGATCAACAACTTAAAAAAGAAAGCGTTTATTTGGAGCTTACAGTTTCAGAGGGTTAGAGTCCATGACCATCATAACAAGGACCTTGGCAGCAGGCAGACATGGTGCTGGAGCAGTAGGTAAAAGCTCACTTCTTGAGACACAACCACAAGGCAGAGAGAGACACTAGAAGTGGTGTCAGTCTTTTGAAATCTCAAAGACCACCGGCTGTGACACACTTCCTTTAACAAGACCACAACTCCTAATCCTTCCCGAACAGTTCTACCAACTGAGGGCTGTTCTTCAATCATATGAGGCTATGGGGGCATTCTCATTCAATCTACCACAGTTGGATACACCTGAAACTAATCTAAATGTCTTCATTTAGATTATAAATTCTCCAAGGGCAAAAACAATATCTTATGCCTCTGTGGATGGCACAATGTCCTACAGATTCAATGACATATATTGTAAATATATTTGCAATAAAGATAATTTATTGGAATAAAAACATCAGAAACTGCAAAATCTGCCAACTGAACAGAATTTTGGGAAGATAATAAAGTTCTTTATAGCGTTTTATATTGCTCAAGTAGGTTCTGTTGTTTGAGCAGTTTAGCAGAGGTTATAACATTTACTTAACTCAAAGGTATGAAGACTAATAGAGAAGATTTTATTTTCCCTTCATAATTGTTATCAATATGATAAAATTGTCCTAAATCTGTCATTCTGGTCACATTAGCATACACAGTTACTGGGAAGCCCATATGATACAGTCCCCTACTATTTATGTTTCTTGAAGGTTAGGATTAACGGGGAGGGCTTGCATTCATTAAAATAAAATTGTACTAGAAATATAACCTGACCTCATTCCTAAGAGCATCTCTTGTCGACTCTGTGCAGCAATTCCAGCTGTAGGCAGCAGAGGTAGTTGTTCTCACAGAAAACAGGAGACACTAATTACTCGTGTTTTAGTTTCTTTCCTAATTCTCATTTCAGATGTTGAAATCCTGTAAATTATTGCTCTTTTGTGCTATTGTTTCTTTCTTCATTTCTTCTGTCCTTTCTTGAGCAGGGATGTTTTGCCAGACAGGCCAACCCTATCATTCATCTGTGTTGGCTCACTTGGTAACTCATTGCTTCCTCCATTACCATGACAAACATGAACATCCCAGAGTGGACAGTGTTATCATTACCCCCACTTCATGAAATGACTGTTTTTATGGGTCCTGCAAGAAGATTTTAAATTCCACTTGACAAACACTGAGTGTTGCCATGTGCTGTGGAAGGCAGCGTGGGAAGAATGAAGATGGACAAGTGTTTTAGAAATTTAAGCCGACAGTCTGTGGATAATGAGTACAAACATTCACCTCTGGAGAGGAACTGACTCCATAATGTGACTGTCTTGGGCCCACTGTGTGCTGAGGTAAGACTCTAGTGTTAACATTCAAAAGGAAAAGCACCAAATGCATATTGACCTATGTGGTCCCTCCTATCTCCTCCCACTGAGGTGGCTCCTGGAGCTGTTAGCTCTACTGACTGCATATAGAGTGGAATTTCAGGCACATTATCTCGCCACTCTCATCCTTAATTGCTCCAATAGGAAAACAAATCTAACTATACAAACTCCAGAAGACTGTAGTGATGCCCAGATGAAATGGAGGATGTGAAAGTATCTCCACAGTGTCTAGCACCTATAGGTGCTCAGTAAATAGTAGCTTTTTTTTCTGTTTTTGAAGGTCTCCCAGCAGCATGCTCCTTTGGAATATCTAGACTTTCTGAACCAAAATGAAATATGAAAAAGATAACTCTAAGCTGCTGCCAGATAATTTAGGCTGCTACTGAAAATGTGCTGACTTCAAAGCTTATGAAATATGCATATACAAGTAAATATTATATACTGTATAAAAGTATTTAGCATGTACATATATACATATATGCATTTATGTGTTAGCATGCACATAATTCTTTTTATTTAACATGCACATAATGTTCTTTTCATCTCATCTTAATTCCTATTAGCACTCCAAAAATCACCACACATGTTGCCTTTTTTTTTTTACACTTGAGGACAGTTTTACTAGAGTTTAAAAGAAAAATGACACAGCAGGCAAGTTAGAAATCTTGGCAGCTGCCTGGAGGAGGGAGATAGAGAAAGAGAAAGGCCATACTGTTCAAGTTAAGCCAGCAAGGAACTCAACGGCATGGTGGAGAGGGGAGCATCAGAGAAAGAGTGAGGAAGCCAAGGAACCAGACAAAGCGCACTTGAGCTCTGGCCGGTGTCTGAAGGAAGGACAAAAGAGAAGAAAAAAACAACAACATTATACTTTTCTGAGTCAAGACTCAGAAAAAAAAAACAGGCAAATTCAACAGAACCTCGTGGACTTCTGGACTACGCTAGGGATCAGGAATTCTGGGAAGGAAATGTACATTACCTCATTAAAGGGCTAATTATTGCTCCCATCGCTTTAGCACGGCTTAAGGTGAACCCATCTTACTGAAGGATTCCCTTGGCCAGATGACAGACCAGCCCAGCAGGATTGCCTCCTATGGGAGGACACGACGGCATGTCTCCACCATGGTCGATGTTATTCTTTTAGCTAGAGGGTAGCATCTTCCCCTTAATGGGCCTTCAATGGTACTGTAACATTTCCCCTCTAAAGAGGTAACCCTAAAGTCATTTAGGAACTAGACCAGGGATCAGAGTCCCCAAATACCTCCAGCACCTTAGTTTTGGCTTGTGGCCGAGAACATGAATTGAGGCCCCCATGTCTCATTTCTAACTCCTGTTCTCCATTATTCCTGACGACCTGAACTGTCGGTTAGAGGATGGGGGTGCCTGGATCTTGCTTCTTCCTGATGGGTGGCTTTTTCAGGTGTGACACTTGGGAGTACCCCTTCAGTAGCAGTAACTAGGAGACCTTGAAAATTCATCAACAGCTCCATTTGTGTGACAGTCAGACGGAGGGAGAGAGGAAGCCTGGCCTGGAACATGGAAAGAGATGTGAGGGAGGAGTTAAAGCCAATGTATTAACTTGAAAACCCCAAGGCGAGGAACCAGAAGGAGCTAGGAGAGGGGATAGTGTTTACAAACCCACTGGGATCTCTTGATGGACACACAGAGCCTCCACCCATTATACTTTCCTTCCTTTGTTTGCCTTTGGCTGCCCAGGCTGGACTTAGGAGTGATGAGCCCAGGAGTGGCCTCGGTGGCTTCTAGAGATGGAGAGAGAAGAAATTCAACTATCATTCAATTTTCATGTTAAAAATTGAATCATTGAATCATCTCTCTTGGCTGCAAGTAGGCACTGCAGTGTTGAATTGAGCCAAGCTCATGGTGTCCTATATTTGGACAACATTTTCTGTACAAAGAGGAAACTTTTCAGTGAAGAACGGCTGTCTACATAACATCTCATAGGGATTTAATGTCTGGGGAGTGTGCTCCTTTGGACTGTTAAACAGAGCAATCGTTTTCATCTTGGGTTATACTTTCTTGTTGGATGTTTAGGTCCATGTAGGTGACCAAAAGTAACAGTTTTCTTTTTCACTACCGAGGCCAGCTGAGGATCTGGTCCTCATGGGTCACCTGGGTTGGAGAGAAGTCCCAGGCTCTGTTAGCTCTTCTTTTTACCAGCTGTTTCATTTGTAGAAAACAAGTCAGAGACCTGGCTTGACCAAGGCTTTACCCGGCAGAATTGAGGACCTTTCTCTCTGAGTCCACCCCCTGTGGTACAGTAGACCCAAAGTCTGTTTCCTACTGAGGACCCTAAACTTGTGAGATTCAGCTGCTAACTGAACACGCTCAGGAGATACACCAGCAAGGAGGTCTGACCCGAGATGAAGGGCATAGCAAAGCACACAACTACTGATAAAGGAGTAATTTAGGTAGGACCCTGGGAGAAGAGAAGGAACAATAAGAATGCCATTTTAATACATTTCATTTTCTGATACATGAAAGATGTCCAAGAGAGAATCAGTTTTTTCTCTTTAATCACCCTTACTATAGCCAATTACAGTGAAATCTTTTTAAGACATTGCCAAAGAGATGGTGACTGCACTCTACTAAAGAAGTGTTTGTTTTTATCATATCCATGACAAGCTGCGTTGGTTTACCATAGTGGAAGAGACACAGAATGTGCTATGTATTTGAAAGCAAATGATGGATTACTCCACTGTTTTATCCCTGGAATCAGAAGGAATTCGTACATGATTAAGCAGAAAGCATATCTTTTAGTTATACTGATTACGTGCTCAGTTAAATGTAAATCCAATAGCTGCCTGTGGAGGTGCACACCTGTATCTCCAGCATTTGGGAACCTGAACCACGAGGATGGTTTCAAGTTGGAGCTCAGCCTGGACTATAGAGTGAGTTCTAGGCCAGTCTCAGAAATATAGTGAGACTGTTTTGAAACACCAACCACTAAACAATAAGCTAATTCATTACGGAAGAATATCTGGCGTACACAACACAAATTTTCTATAGAAGACATATTAAGGAAAATATTTATTTTACTTTTATTGAAATGCAAGAATACCATAAAAAATGAAATAGCAAGTATCATCATAATTATATTGCTTTGGAATATCTTTACCAAAAGTATAGTTCCCTGGAATTTTTTTATTAGTGAAACTTTTGTATAACAAGACAGTATTTTACAATGAAAATGTGTGACTTGGCTTGGTTGTTCCTACTGAGCTCAATCACCAGAGCCCAACAGCGCTAAAACAGCTAAGCTGGAAGTCATATTGACCACTTATTCATGAAAATATAATTTTCATGATCATTTGACTGTTTTGTTTGTTTGTTTGTTTTGTTTTTTGCATAGGGCTTACTTTCCTGCTTAGGAATTATCATTCCTAATTAGAAAATCTTACACCAAACAATTTTGTATTTTGATATGTGGTAGCAAAAATATTACTCTGAAGTGGCTAGAAGGCAAAACTGAGCAACTCTTGGGGCCCAGGGAGATGGTAAGATTTCACTCTCCTCTCATGAGGAGAGTGAGTCAGAAGCACAGACTACTCTCGACTGTTTTTGCTGTTTTCCCTGGCACCACAGTGAGGCACAGATACTGGAATATTGAGCACTTCAGGCAAGAGCCAAGTTAATTTAAATTTTTATTGCTACATTTAGTCCTTGGCTTTAAACAAACCAAAAAAGAACCCTCAGAACAAAGTCATTTAGTAAATCATGATACCAATCAAATCACGGGCCAAACTGCAGCGCTTGGCTCTTCTTGGCTTCCTGTTGTTGTTGTCAAGACTTAAGATAATTGAACTGACGCGCGATCTTTTACAGAGATGGAGTCGCGAGAGTGTTCTCTTGGTGAGGCTGACACTGGGGTACAGAGATGGGCTCTCTTCCCACTTTCAGCTGGGCTGACTTTGCAAGGCTCCCTTCTTGCTCCGATTGCCCTTTGGATGATTAGCATTGGTTCTAAGCTCTGGGTCCACGGGCTGATCAATTTGGTGAGGCTCCAGTAAACGTGTGAGGCAGTTCAGATCAATGGCTATCAAAAATTCTATGAATCCTTGGATGAGCTATCAGTGAAATGGAATGTTGGTCATAATGAAGGAGAGAGATGAGCCGGGGGGGGGGGCGGAGGGGGGGTAACTGTTGTTATAAAGACTGAACAGGTTGATGCAGACAAAGAATTGCCTAGTGTCTGCAGTAGGGTAACTACCCAGGAAATATTTTGCTATTGCTACTACTTATGAATATTCACTCTGTTCACTAGAGGAACATATAGTAGAAGGCAAAATATTTTAAATAAATAGAAATGTATTATTTTTTTCTTATCTGTTAGGTGCTCATAAAAGAGAATTCAAGTTTAAGATTTCATCTGAAATGTTAAAATGGTTGCACTCTGTTTAAACAATTTGAAAAGTGCTGTTACAGAAGATGTATGTAAAAGCTATAAAAAGAATAGTGTCTCCCAGTGTTCATAGTGAGGGGCCACCCAGGGGAGCATGGGAAACCTACTAGTATCCCCACCTTGACGAAGAATGAATTGACCTTTAGGCTTCACATCCTGTGCCGAGGCTAGTCCCACCTCCTCCTCTTGTGCTTCAGCCAATCTCTAGGCTTCCATTAGGATATTCCCTATCTGTGTGCACCCACAGGACCCTTTATGCTGCCTATACACCACCCCACTTCAAACCCAGACTTCTCACACCCACCTCCAGGGTCTAGCCTGGCAAATGCTCCGACCTCCACATCCATGCAGTTTCTGCAGCCGAGCCAAGCAGGAGACAGAATGTCAGATCTCAAAGATAAAATAAAGGGCCTAGACCAAACAAATGAACAAGGAATGTGAAAACAAAATTCTAACACGGGAAAGAAATGCACAGGAAATGTGAGACACCATGAAAAAAAATACAAACATTTGAATTATAAGCATAGATGAGGAAGGAGAGTCCTAAGTCAGTGGCATGTACGATTGCCAGGTTAGGGGAGCTGGGGAGCCATAGAAAGGGGAGTAGCAGGGTACAAGCAATCTGATGGGGGGGGGGAATGGGGCATTCCTTAGGGAGGGGGAGGGAGGTAAACACAGGGAAAGGAGGGAGATGGTAAAATAACAATATGGATGTCTGAAAAATCAGCAGGGAATCATGCTATTAGCTATTTACCTAAAAAGCCTATAATGTACATAATTCAGTGTAAAATATACATATAGAGTTTGAATGAACTTGTCTCATCTGGGCTGACAGTGCTCTCTCCAAACACCAAAGGCCATCTAACAAAAACTCTAATGACATGAGAAGCCCCCCTTTGACTTGTTGGCCAGGGCTGTCTAGGAGACTCCCCAGACTATCGCTGTCGCCCTTGGCTACCCAGCAGAGGTGGAAGGTAAGTGCCTATTGCTGGAGACATCATGCACTTCAGAAACAGAGCCGAGAGATTCCTGAGCTGGAACTGACCTGAAACCACATCAACAACCAGTAAGGCACGATAACCGTAAGGGTACAGTAGTGTCGGACACACCTTGGTGGTAACCAGCAGCTCTCTAATTGAACTTAAGACCCACTCAATGGGGGGGATACCATGCCAGGTACTGAAAAGCTAGCTAACTATTCAGTGCTGGTGAAATCATGGTTACTGGAGGAGAATCACCCCTTTTCAAGAAAGCTTCTCTTTGCAATGGAAAGAGGTCACTACAGAAAACCACAGTCAATCAAAATGCAGGGTTGTGAAACCCATCCCAATGGATACATCCATAAAACACTCCCACACCTCAGGCTCCAGGAACATTGTGGAACAGGACTGAGAAATGCTGTGGGATGTTCTGTATGTTAAATGTGTTGCTCTGATTGGTTAATAAACACTGATTGGCTAATAGCCAGGCAGGAAGTATAGGCAGGACAAGGAGAGAGGAGAATTCTGGGAAGTGGAAGGCTGAGGCAGAGAGATGCTGCCAGCCGCCACAATGAGAAGCAACATGTTAAGATACCGGTAAGCCATGAGCTATGTGGCAACTTATAGATTAATAGAAATGGGTTAATTTAAGATGTAAGAACTAGATAACAAGAAGCCTGCCATGGCCATACAGTTTGTAAGCAATATAAGTCTCTGTGTGTTTACTCAGTTGGGTCTGAGCAGCTGCGGGACTGGCGGGTGAGAAAGATTTGTCCTCACTGTGGGCCAGGCAGGACTGGAGAAAACTTTGCTACACAGAAAGATGGAAAGACTTGGAGGATCAGGGAATTTGCTCTGAGGTTGTATCTCCTAGTAGCATCAGGAGCTATATCCATAAAGTCTTAACAACATGCCCATGCAGACAATGTGCTGAACAAGGATGACACCAATGGACGTGCAAACTGGACAAGGAAAAGCCCATGAAACCTCATCTCTACACAAAGAACTATAGGCGGCTGAATAAAGCTGTAAGTGGAAGAAGTGGTCCTCCCCAGGGAAGAGTACACCAAGTTGTAGCATGAATCTTAGAGAGTCTTATTAATAAAATCAAACCTGAGGCCAGTTATTGGGGTGAACACTGGAAGATCAGAGTGACAGAATAAGCCACAGCTAACCTCACCTGGCCAACAGCTCAGCTGGTCTTGTTTCCTCAGACTGGAAGCCTCTGTGTCATCATATTTGAATGGCTCTCAGCTGAACTGTGCTCCTCAAAACCTAAAAGCTTAACCAGCCAAATGCTTCTAGTTTCTGGTCTCCACGCCTTATATATCTTTCTGTTTTTGCCATCACTCCCTGGGATTAAAGACTCGCTTTCTGGGATTAAAGGCGTGAGTCACTATGCTTGGCTGTATCCTTGAACAGATGGATTTCTGCCTCTGGGATGCTAGGATTAAAGGCGTGTGCTACCATTGCCTACCCTAAGTATCTAGTGGCTTTTCTGTTCTCTGACCCCAGATAAGTTTATTAGGGTACACAATATTTTGGGGAACACAATACCACCACACCAAGTGATTGTCCAGTGCCAAACAGCCAGCCCTGAAAACATACAAACAAGAAACATTCTACAGACTCAACAGGTTATATTTAGGAATACCTATGTATATACAAATACATACATGTGTGCAATAACAATTGATAAACAAAGAGACCAGGAATCTGCAGGAGAGTAGGAGATGTATGTTAGGGGACTCTAGAGCACTGGTTCTCAACCTCCCTAATGCTTGAGCCTTTAAGACAGTTCCTCATGTTGTGATGACCCCCAACCATAAAGTTATTTTTGTTGACACTTCATAAATGTAATTTTGCTACTGTTATGAATCATAATGTAAATATCTGGTATGCAGGATATCTGATCTGAGATCCCTGTGGAAGGGTCCTTCCACCCCCAAAGTGGTTGTGATCCGAAGGTTGAGAACGCCTTGTTTGGAGGGGAAAAAGAGGTGGGGAAATGTTGAAATTACATTACAATTTCAAAAATAAACATAAAGGGGGGAGGAAGAGAAATGTCTCCCTCCATCAGGTTATCAGAAAGGGTTTTAAAAAGGCATGAATTTGGGAGGATGATGTGTTGATGGGGATACAGGAGGAGTTTGATGGGGAAACAGGGTGGATATGATCATATTTCATTGTAAACATGTATAAAATGCTCAAAGAATAAAAAAAAATATGCGGGGTGGTGGTGGAACTCACCTTTAATCTCAGCACTTGGAAGGCAGAAGCAGATGGATCTCTGTGAGTTCAAGGCCAGCCTGGTCGAGGATAGCCAGGGCTACACAGAGAAACCCTGTCTTGAAAAATCAACAAAACAAAACAAAACAAAATCAAAAGCAACAATATTATAAAAGAGGGTAGATCAAACCTTATCCCAAAACAATGTTTGAAATTATAGATGATCTGAAAGAGCATGAAAGCACAGAAAGCAGGTAGTAGAATCAATCCACTATTTAGGAAAGAGAAAATAGGATCCTTATCTAGGCAGCCCTCAAGAGGATAAAGAGTCAGATTATGTTAAAATGCTAGATGTGGATGTTAAAGAATTTAGTCGTCAACTCTATGGAGAGAGAGAAAGGAGAAAGCCACAGAGGATGAACAGCCTGCATCTAGTTTGGGAAAGCTAAAAATGAATACAGGAAGATGCGTCATCGTAGATTACCCATGGACCAGAGAACCAGGTCAGTGTTATTACTTTCAGTTGGAAGTACCCGTGGGACAGTCAAGCAAAATGTGCCCAAATCAGTAAGACACAGTAATCTGAAGGTTAGGGTTGAAGTATGAGATGGAGGTTGATGTTTGGGTACCGTTGTCAAAATGCTGAGGCCCTAAGTGTTAATGAAATAGGTCAACCAGGAAGAAGGAAAGAATAAAGGAAGAATACAAAAGGCTACAAAAAGAACAGTCACAGGAAGAGAGTAAGAAAGATAAAAAACACTGCAGGAGGTGGGGAGAGAAAGGCAAGGGGTAAAGGCCAAGAAAGTTAGGAAAGGCCACAGTCTGGCTCTCCTTTGATTGAACTACATTCTGTAGAAGGGGCCAAGCCCACCTCGAACCTGCCGCCTCTCTGCTTCAGCACTTTGGCTACTGCTATGGCTGGATGGAGTGGCTGTGTTTTGGTACCCGGTGTTAGGTGTCGGTAGGGAGTTTGGTACTCGGTGTTAGGTGGGTAGGGAGTTTGGTACCCGGTGTTGGGTGTCAGGAGGGAGTTTGGTACCCGGTGTTAGGTGTCAGGAGGGAGTTTGGTACCCAGTGTTAGGTGTCAGGAGGGAGTTTGGTACCCGGTGTTAGGTGTCGGTAGAGGGTTTGGTACCTGGTGTTAGGTGTCAGGAGGGAGTTTGGTACCTGGTGTTAGGTGTCGGTAGAGGGTTTGGTACCCGGTGTTAGGTGTCAGGAGGGAGTTTGGTACCCGGTGTTAGGTGTCAGGAGGGAGTTTGGTACCTGGTGTTAGGTGTCGGTAGAGGGTTTGGTACCCGGTGTTAGGTGTCAGGAGGGAGTTTGGTACCCGGTGTTAGGTGTCGGTAGGGAGTTTGGTACTCGGTGTTAGGTGTCGGTAGGGAGTTTGGTACCCGGTGTTGGGTGTCAGGAGGGAGTTTGGTACCCGGTGTTAGGTGTCAGGAGGGAGTTTGGTACCCAGTGTTAGGTGTCAGGAGGGAGTTTGGTACCCGGTGTTAGGTGTCGGTAGAGGGTTTGGTACCTGGTGTTAGGTGTCAGGAGGGAGTTTGGTACCTGGTGTTAGGTGTCGGTAGAGGGTTTGGTACCCGGTGTTAGGTGTCAGGAGGGAGTTTGGTACCCAGTGTTAGGTGTCAGGAGGGAGTTTGGTACCTGGTGTTAGGTGTCGGTAGAGGGTTTGGTACCCGGTATTAGGTGTCAGGAGGGAGTTTGGTACCCGGTGTTAGGTGTCAGGAGGGAGTTTGGTACCTGGTGTTAGGTGTCGGTAGAGGGTTTGATACCTGGTGTTAGGTGTCAGGAGGGAGTTTGGTACCCGGTGTTAGGTGTCAGGAGGGAGTTTGGTACCCGGTGTTAAGTGTCAGGAGGGAGTTTGGTACCCAGTGTTAGGTGTCAGGAGGGAGTTTGGTACCCGGTGTTGGGTGTCAGGAGGGAGTTTGGTACCCGGTGTTAAGTGTCAGGAGGGAGTTTGGTACCCGGTGTTAGGTGTCGGTAGGGAGTTTGGTACCCAGTGTTAGGTGTCGGTAGAGGGTTTGGTACCCGGTGTTAGGTGTCAGGAGGGAGTTTGGTACCCGGTGTTAAGTGTCAGGAGGGAGTTTGGTACCCGGTGTTAAGTGTCAGGAGGGAGTTTGGTACCCAGTGTAAGGTGTCAGTAGGAGCATGAAGGGTTCACTCATGTGAAAAGAGCGGGATTGACCGCAGGAGTAAACTACTGAGTCAGAGCCTGGAGACTCATTCTCTCAAGAGTGGATTATTGAAAATGAGACTATCTCTCATATTTGGTCTCTTCTGCACATACCTCTTCACCTTCTGCCATGAATTTAACAGCACAAGCCTCTCGCCAGATACAGCCACCTTGACTGGCCCAGGCTCCAGAGATAGGAGCCAAAATACACTTCTTCCCTTTATATATTAGCCTGTCCAAGCTATTCTGTGGCAGCAACTAAAACAGACTATGGAAGTTACTCAAATCTTTGCCATCTCCTCACTAACTGACCCCACAATGAGCTCAGGGACTATCTGAGCTTTTTCCTTAAACTGTGAGAAGGAACCAAACTGAAGCCATTTTGAATAAAACTTTATTCCGTTTTGAATAAGGGTCAAATAAAGTTTACGCTCCCAAGACCTCCACAAACCTCCCTGGATAACTGACATCCTGGTTGGCAAGTTGGGACATGGATGGTGGGTAAGCTGCCCTGCCACACTTGAATGAACCAACCAATGAGAGCGAGATAAGTGTGCCACAGAACGATGTTCCTAGGAAAGTCCCTCATCCCCGAATTCTGACTGGTGGAAAGTGTAACTGTAACTTGGCACAGATGTTTGTGGTTTTCTGCTTAAATACTTGCTGACATGAATGTTTGGGGACACAGTCAGCTCCGAGTCTGCCGTGCTGCCCAGTAATAAAATCTTGCTTTGTGTGACCTCTTGTGCCTGCTCGGGTTGTTTCAGAGCCTCGGACCCACAACATATCCTCCTCAGAGCAGACCATGGTATCTTATCGCCCCATCAGCTCTCTTTGGTCAAGTCGATCCCCCCCCCCCACACATACACACACTGCTCTTGGCTTCTGACTCAACATTCTTCTGTTTTTGCAAGCTCACTCGATAGTTTGCTTTCTTGGCCTTCTTTGCTAGCCTCTTCTCAAACCCCCAACATCTAGTACCTCCCCCCAACACCTAGTACCTCCCCCTAACATCTAGTACCTCCCCCAATACCTAGTACCTCCCCAACACCTAGTACCTCCCCCCAATATCTAGTACCTCCCCCCAACATCTAGTACCTCCCCCAACACCTAGTACCTCCCCCAACATCTAGTATCTCCCAACATCTAGTACCTCCTCCTAATGTCTAGTACCTCCCCCCAACACCTAGTATCTCCCCCCAACACCTAATACCTCCCCCAACATCTAGTACCTCCCCCCAACACCTAGTACCTTGGGGCTCCTTCTTTCCTTCTTTGTCTTTGTTTCTTCTTTGAGACAGGGTTTGTCTGCATCACCCTGGCTGTCCTAGAACTCAACCAGGTTGGCCTCGAACTCAGAGATCCACCTGCCTCTACCTCCTGAGTGCTGGAATTAAAGGCATGTGCCGCTGCCTGCCTGGCTTCATTCTTACATTCTTATCCCTCTTTTGTCTTTGTAACCCATTAGTAAATCATCTCATTCCTTGGAGCATTGGTGGCCCACGTCTATAATCCTAGCACCTTGGGGAGGGAGGTAAGAGAATTTAGACTGTATAGTGAGACTTTGTCTCATAAACCCAAAACCAACCTTTCTTGTACATCAGTAAACAACTTTTTTCCATAGCATAGTTTTCAACTAACAGCTATACATCCAACTGTCAAATTTATATTCCTAGTGTAGACCTGTTCTTTAAAATCGACCCTTGTATATTCGACTGGGTACCTAGTGTGGCTTAAATGTCTAACTGACATCCCAAACTCATGTCCAAATACACAGAAAACTAAAGTTCTAATTGCCTTCCACCTCAGCCAATACAGCTCTCCCTATTTCAGCAAATTACAACTGTATTCAGAGTCCATTGGGCTGAAAATGACAGAATGTTACTTTTTTTTCTGTTGTTGAGACTGGGTCTCATGTAGTCCAGGCTGACCTTGAACTCACTATGTAGCTGAGGATGGATTTGAACTTCTGCCCTGCTCTTTCTACTTCCCAAGTATTCAGATTACAGCTATGTGCCATACATAATGTCGGGTGTATGTGCTTCTGGAGATCAAACCTGGGTCTTCATAGATCTAGGCGAGCATTCTACCAGCTGAGCTATATACCTAGTCCCTTCAGAATCATTCTTATCCCTCATTCTATTTTCTGTCTCATATGCAATCATGAACACATCCTGTAAGCTTCACTTATAAACTATGCCTGGAATTTTCTTAATCTGAATTCCTCTACCACCATTATTCAAATTCTTTTTGTTTTAAATTTATTTATTTTCGTTTTATGTGCATTGGTGTTTTGCCTGCATATATGTCTGTGTGAGAATGCTGGATCCACTGGAACTGGAGTTACAGACAGTTGTGAGCTGCCATGTGGGTGCTGGGAATTGAACCTGGGTCCTCTGGAAGAGTAGCCAGTACTCTTAACCACTAAGCCATCTCTCCAGCTCCATTATTCAAATTCTTTAAAAACTGTTTTCTTAATTATGTGTATTGGAGGGGTGGGAAGTATGTGCATGTGAGTGCAGATGTCTAAAGAGGCCAGAGGTGTGAGATTAAAGACTATTACCACAATTTAAAGTCAAATTTGAAGCAACCTTTAATTAAATACTGGCCAGGTTGATGGACTCTCTGGCCAGGTCCGTCTCTGGTTTCCAGAAAATGGCCCTGAATCATGTTTTGCAGGGGTTTAAAAAGCTGAGACCCATAATTCACTGCATTTCCCATGAGGCCCAATCAGGGGCAAGGGTACATCCTGATGTTCTTCCTGCCTACATACTGCTGTGGGATGTTCTGTATGGCAAATGTGTTGCTCTGATTGGTTAGTAAATAAAACACTGATTGGCCAGTAGTCAGGCAGGAGGAAGTATAGGTGGGACAAGGAGGAGAAGAATTCTGGGAAGTGGAAGGCTGAGTCAGAGACACTGCCAGCCGCCACCATGACAAACAGCATGTGAAGATGCCGGTAAGCCACGAGCCATGTGGCAAGGTATAGATTTATGGAAATGGATTAATTTAAGCTATAAGAACAGTTAGCAAGAAGACTGGTACGGCCATACAGTTTGTAACCAATATAAGTCTCTGTGTTTACTTGGTTGGGTCTGAGCGGCTGTGGGACTGGTGGGTGAGAGAGATTTTTCCTGACTGTGGGCAAGGCAGGAAAACTCTAGCTACAACATACCTCCCACCCACATCCAATCAGGGCCAAGAGTACATATGTGCTTCCTGCCTATATACCTCCCACCTATGTCCATCCAGTCAGGGGCAAGGGTACATCCTAACGTATTTCCTGTTCACGTACTTCCCACCCACATGTGATCAAGCACATCTGGTATAGACAGATCAAACAAACTTGTTTAGGGGTGTGAAAACCTTTGGCTTGTCATCTCCCGTAAACAACAGCCTCCAGCATTTCAGGAACTATCTGTCCTTGGGCAAGGGGCTTGCAGATCAGAGGCATTTTTGTTTCAGGAATCTTATAGGCATAGTCATTAAAACTTGAAATGTAACTTCAGCTCTTACAAAATTTCCATGGAGCTGTAGTGACAGGTTGAAGAAACTCTTTTCCCTTTCACAACTGAATTTAGGTTCCAGTTCTCTGAGAAGGGCAAACATGTGTCTTTTCCAACAAAGGATCATTTATCTTCAAGGCCCTTACATTCAGGGTTGAGGGAGCAAACAAACACAGAGGGTCTAAGTCAGCCTCACAGTATCTCAAGGACAAACCCAGCAGCCCCCCTCTGAGTCACGTCCAAGCTTATGCAGATGTGCCCCAAAACAGTAAGAATAAACCTCAGCCAATTAAAAAATATACCAATGTAACTGCTGCTTGCTTAAACCAATTATCTAGTTGACCCTGAAACTCTCCTTAGCTGTGCTTAAAAGGAGCCTACACATCCCTCTTGGGGTCATTGCCATTTTGTACAGGTAAGCGACCCCACATGCATGCTGGTATAATAAACACTCTTTCTTCTTGCATACTATTAGAGTCTAGGGTCTTCCTTCAGTGTGTCTTCTGACCCCACAATATCAGTGTAAGCTGCCTGATGTGGGTGTTGGGAAATATAGTTGGGTCCTCTGGAAGACCAGTAGGTGCTCTTACCCATTAAGTCATCTCTTCAGCCTTCAAGTGCTTTTTTTTTAATTTATTATTTATTTATTTATTTTTTTAAATCTGGGTTATCATCTATCGGGATAAGGAGTCATCAAACTTTGTGAAGTATGGAGGCCCACAAATGTTCCTAGTGAGATCTGAGCTTGCTTTACCCAGCAGAGCTGCATTAGAGGACTGCTTGACCATGTGTGTGGTTACTAGGTGATTGGAAGGGTCTGCACTTGGCTGTGCTAGGGGGAGGTCTTTTGCTCCACCCCTTGGCATTCCCATAAAAAGCCCTTTAGAAGAGACAGTAGGGGCCGATGGATAAGGATTCAGACCCTCCTGAAACTATCCTGTGTTTCCACCTGTTTCTCTCCCTTCTATACTTCTACCTAATGCTCTTTATCCCTCACTCCTCAAGAGTCCATGGGGTAGAAATAAATGGGAGCTGGTCTCCCACAGTGAAGGTCAAGTAGGAGACATGGCCTCTATTGCAAAGTCTCAGGTCTGATGTTATCTGTGGGAAGCAGTCATAGGCAGTACTAAAATGAATGAGCGTGGCTGTGTTCCGGCAAATAGTCTGTCTGCAGGCGCCGGCAGCACCGCCCCTGGAGGCCAGGTCTTGCAGTCTCCCGATCTGTACTACTTGTTCTTTAACTGTTGTCCCTGATTCCACCCTCCCTCCTGAAGTGGAGACACTGGTGAATGATGTGACCTGGAATAAGCTGGAGGAAGGGAAGGCTGAGAAAAGACAGGAATTAGTGAGAGTAAGCTGAGCATGTAGACCATCCAGAGCTCTTCCTGGTCAAGAAGTCCAAGGACAAGCCATGCTGACCTAGAGTCAGGAAAGTCATTCATGAGTATAATGGTCTTATCCCCATGTCCTGTGATGTCCTCCACTTCATCCTGCATGACACTTATCTGGGTTTCAGACACGGACATTCGGTGTTTTTTGAGACAGTCCCTCATCCCCATCCTGTCCCGGGTTGTGTCCTGCCATTCTCCCTCCCCACCCCACTTTCCTCCCCCCAACCCCCCAGGAATCCCTCTCCTCTGTATCTCACTCATTAAGGCTCTTGCCTACTTTCTTCATCTGTTAGGGTGCATTAGAAGTCCCCCAAAAGACCACCAGTCACAATGCCATCAGCAAGATTATACCACATGCATGTGGGGTCGCTCACCTGTACAAGATGGCGACAACACTGAGAAAAATGTGTCCTTATTTGGCTATTGTTGTGGGAGAAGGGGAATTGGCCCAGACATACATACCTCATTCACTGTCAGGGGTGTTGGTGATTAATTGTCCTTTGTTTGGGAACTGAGGCCTAGTTCTTAACTGAGTTATTAGGGGCCCATCATGATATTTGCCTGGTCCTCTCATTCCCCACATGAGTAGTGCATCATCTCAAATCTTGGCGATGCTTTTTCCACATTCAAACTCAGTTTAGTTAATACTGGCTCCAAAATGGCTTCTTTGACTAGGTTTTTGCCTGGCTTGGACTCATGAACTCTGTAAGTTCCTCCTGCACCTGACACCAGTTACCATCACTATTCATCCTGAAGCTCTTATGTGATTTGTTAAGGCTATACTAAAAATGTAATGTGGAAAGGAATAGAGTTTTCCTGCCTGAGAAGCAAGTGGTGTTGAGACATTTAGTGAAGGGCTATGCACAACCACATTAGGGAGAGGAAGAGTGAGTTCACAGGGACAGTTGAACATAAATATCTAAGAAGTCCTGAGAAGAAGGTCTTAGCAGGGTCACAATAGAAAAAGAGTGCACCCCAAAATAAAGTCACTCAGAATTTATTTTCAAAGAAGAGGTTGGGCTATAGAGAATCACAGCATAGCACCAGGAACCCCACATTTTCTTTTCCTTAGCCCAAAAGGGTATGAGGAGAGAGAGAGAGAAAGAAAGGGGAGAAGATAAGAACCTAGAAGATGTGAGATGCATGTAGAATGTGGGGGGCGGGGGGAAATTGACCATACAACTGCCATGACGGACTTAGAGGCCCAAACACAGCTTCTGTGACAGGCTTATGTAGATGTAATTCTGAACAGTCTTATTAAATAAGAAACACAGAGCCAAATGCAGAGTTAAAAGCCCAGAGATGGAGCAGTAGCTAAGAGTTAAGACCACCTTCTTACCCCTCGCTGTCACTGTCCTTCCCCTGAGAAAGAGAACTACTTCCTGTGTGTCTATCTTTTTATTGACTTTCTGTTCTGCCTTCTCATGGGTTGTAAACCCAACCACATAACCTCCTCATCACTGCCTGTCTATACAGACCTCCAGGTCTCTATGGTTGGTATTGAGATTAAAGGCGTGTGTCTCCATACTGGATGTGTCCTTGAACACACAGAGATTCTGCCTGTCATGTGATTGGGATTAAGGGCATGTGCTACCACTTCCAGACTTCTGTTAAATGGCTTGCTATTAGCTCTGACTCCCAGGCAACTTTATTTATTAACATACAAATAAAATCACATTTCAGCACAAATAAAATATCACCATAGGCTTACTGGCAGACTACACCAGGATCCAGGAGAAGCCATGAGCTGACCCCACCCAGGGAGGGTCAGCATCTAAGGGGAAATAACTGACATACCATTCCCTATACTCCTAGACAAATGTCAGCCAATCAGGGTCCGGAACCCTGGAAATCCCCTCACCCCATCCTCTGCTGTGATAAAAACCCTACTCTGCCCGGGCTCAGGGCTCTCTGCTCTCACTACTGTGTCGGACAGAGAGTCCAAGCTCTGAGGTTGAAATAAAGGCTCTTTGCTTTTACATATAGGATTCAGTCTCTGTGGAGGTCTTTTGGGGGTCCGCATGGTCTGGGCATAACATAGAATAGGGATGAACCATGATATACCTAATGTCAGATGAAACAGTCAGCCTGGGGCAAACTCAAAAGAGGAAGCTAGAGAAATGAATGCTCTGCCCTCATGGTCCTCTCTTCCTCCTTTCCTTCCACGACTCTTTGTGTTGGGTAGTTTTATGTCAGCTTGACACAAGCTGAAGTAATTTGGAAAGAGGGCTTCTCAGTTAAGAAAAATGCTTCCATAATATTGGCCTGTAGGCAAGTCTGTAGTACATTTTCTTAATCAGTGATTGATGTGTGGGAGGGCCTAACTCACTGTGGGTGGTTCCACCCTTGAGTTGTCAGTCCTGGATGCTATGAGAAAGCAGACTGGGCAAGCTAGCAGCCTCCATGGCCTTTGCTCCTGTTCCTGCTTACAGGTTTCCTCCCTGGCTTCCCTCAGTGAAGGATTATAAGGTATAAGGCGAAATAAACCTTTTTCTTCCCCATGCTGCTTATGGTCATGGTGTTTTATTTTAGCCACAAAAAGTCTAAGACACTCTTTAAGTGACAAACTCAATGGGAAGCCAGAGGGCACAGAAGTCCACATCCATCCTCTCCAGTCAGAGAGGTGATGAAGAGTGGGACTAGAGACAAGTGGATGATATCTCACAGAATGACCTACACTGGGAAGGTCAGACCCATCCTGGGAAGCCCAATTGGTTGCCCAATGTGTTGACCAATTAGGGGCAGGGTTTTCAGAGGGGAAGAGAGAGGGGTGACCTTGAAAACCTGGCTGACATGTAAATAAATTATCCAAATGAAGTAAGTGTGTGGTTTGAAAGAAAGTGGCCCCCAAAGGGAATGGCTCTTGTGGAGGGCCCCCAAAACAGCTTGACCACACAGCTGCCATGACAGGCTTAGAGGCCTGATAGAAAGGGATTAGCCCTTTGTGTATTATATAGTAGGGAGCCTTAGATTCAGCAATGAGCTTTCTAATTCTCTGTGTTGATATATTGTGTACCCCAAAAAAGCTTACCTGTGGATCAGAGAAGTAGAACAGCCAGCCACTAGCTTACCTCTACGAAATCCTCAGCCTCAAGAGAGTGAGTTCCTGTTTCCTCATGCCTTCTATACTTTTCTGTGTCCTGCCATATTACTTCCTGGAATTAAAGGCGTATGTCACCACTACCTGGTTCTTTTTCTCTCATTAGTCCAGTGTGGCCTTGAACTCACAGAGATCCAGATGGATCTCTGCCTCCTGAATGATAGGATTAAAGGTATGTGCCACCACTGCCTGATCTCTACATCTAATTTAGTGGCTGGCCCTGTCCTCTGATCCCCAGGTAAGCTTTATTGGGGTACACAATAATATCACCACAATTCTCAATGTACAAAAGGCTCATCACAGCAGGTGTCCTGGGCTGAGAAAGAGGTCAGGGCCAGAGCTGGGTGAATAATCACCTGGAGATGGTTTCCTGCTTCAGAAGGACAGCTAGACTTTACAATATCTGAATTTACTTTAGTGTGGAGAATCTAAGATTAATTCTTCCCTTAATAAAACCCACCATGATAGTCATCACAACTCAGGAGAGAAAATTAAATCTGGCTTATGATAAGTTAAATCCAATAAAAAGCACAGATTTTGTCATTGCTTTAACATTCCTTTTCTCCCCTGTCCTCTTTCATTTTCAGAAATGAATTCATATAAAGCAAATCTATAAAGTGGAGCCATGGCGGCAGAAACACCATGGAAAAGTCAGCAGCTTGACTAGTCGGCTCACCGAGGGGAGACAGGTGTGAAAACTCATTACAACTGGGATTTCTCCTACAGCTCAGTTTGTCCTCTTCTAAACTTCTAATAGAAAAAGTTGAATTTGCTCTTGGCACCCCCACACTTCCATCAAATAAAGAGATAAATTAGAGATATGTCTCCCCCCCACCACACACACACACACATTTATTTTAATCTAAAGTAGTGTGTTCTCTTGGGATTTATTGTATGGTTTCTCAAAAGATTACATCTTGGAAATTTCATTCTGAAAATCACAGGTAACAGGCAAGTCTCCTTTACTTGGACAGGTAAGTTGAAAGGGAATGGAATTTGATTCAAAATCTGTTCACGTCTATAGATTATGTGCTTAAAATGTTGCTGAAAAATAAATAAACCACTACTTTATTTTGTAATTCAAGATAACATTGCAGACATTTATGTTAGTTTTATATTTGTGAAGTTGAAAAACAACGAATTTGTAATTTTGTTAAATTTATCAGGACTATATTTTTCTTTCTCTAATACAATAGGTTAAAAATTCCTTTGAGGGCTGAGAAGATGGCTCAGCAGTTAAGAGCACCCAGGTTCAATTCCCAGTGCGCACATGATGGCTTACAACCACCACTTACAACTCCAGTCCCCTGGGATCTGATGTCCTCTTCTGGCCTCTGAGGACACTGCACACACATGGCACACTGACATGCGGGAAACACACCTAAAATATAAAAATATTTTATACACATAAAAAATAAATTTCGAAAAATTGTTTCAAGAAAGAGAAAACCTTTTTTTAAAAAAAGTCACCAAATTCAGGGAGATTGCTTAAACATGAGGACCTGAGTTTGAATCCTCAGCACCAGCATAAAATGCAGACATGGTTGCAAGTGCCTATCACCCCAGCATTCTGAGATGCAGCTGGTTGGCTAGCCAGAATGGCAATCAGGTTCAGTAAGCTGCTGTCTTAAGGTAAAAAGGGAGAGAGAGGGAGGGAGAGAGGGAGAGAGAGAGAAAGAGAGAAAGACATACGATATTCTCCTATATTGGTGGAAGTGTTAAGGCAACTCCACGTAGTTAAAAGGGAGGTTTATTTTGTGGGGTAACTTACAAGTAAAGGGATAGGTTATAGGGTCTGGGAAAGATGTAGTACAGTCCGGCGGCGGTGTTCTCTGGAGAACTCTGCTCGGTCTACCTCCAGTGTCCAGGATCCAGGAACTAAGAGAGCCAGCACATCCAGATCTCGGGTCTTAAGGGCTCCTCTCTCGGCCCCGCCTCATAGGCGTGACAGTTACCGGAAGCCTCAATGGGGGTAGTACTTCCAGGGCAAAGCTGGAACAGCTACCCACTACAGCCCTCTGGGTTCCATACATACCTGTACAAACACACATACATCACACACACATGCCCCCCTACACACATGCATGCACACGCATGAGTCATTAAACAACAAACCACAAGAAAAATGACAGTTCTGAACACCTCTACTGTGCCAGGCTCTTTACACACATTTTACCTTGTTAACAAATCCTTTTTATGTTTAGATGACTACTGATTAAAAAGTGTTTTACTACTTTTCCAAGGTCTCGTGACTCGTAAGTTGTAGGGCTCCATCCCAAGTCTTGCTTCTGTTGTTTACACCCAGCTCTCATACATGTAATATCCACTTCCTAATATCACAGTGTAGCAGAGCCTTTTATTTTTCCAATCAAATCCCCATTCTCTCCTTCCTTATTGCAACGGAACGCTGGATTTTAGCTAAGCCCACTGCAGAGCCGATGCTACTTTTTAGCTTCTCTTGCAGCTAAGGATGAGCACATGACTAGGAAGTGAGGAACACATAATTTAAGGTGGAAGTGTTGACGGAACCCCCCTCTCCCAACACTCTCCCTTGCTTTCCATAATGCAAGTGTAATGCTGTGGGTCTACCAGATGTTTTGGGTAACAGATGGCCTTGAGGATAGATGCCAGGCAGGAGGTAGAAGAACATATTTTGATGTTGTCTATTGACATCACAGAGACAACACACTAATTCTGGTCTTCCTATTCCAGGACTTCTTTTACCCTCATATGAAACAAACTGCCAACTCTTTGAGCCCTCTGTTTGACACAGTGTATTATGCTCAATATTTTTTTGTGTGTGTAATTCAAATTGATTCCCACTCCCTGATACTCTAAAGCTTCTTTGATGTCTGTTATATAAAATTTAGTTTAAATTCTAACTTGTCTCTAAAGCATTCCCTGGCCACAACTTTATCTCTCTCCACAGTTAATTTCAATCAAGTTACTGGGTATTTATAATTACCTATGTTATTTTTTTATAGGCTTCTAGTTATGGACTGTCAGGATAGTTCAACAAGTAAAGGGACTTGCTGCCAAGCCTAAGGATCTGAGTTTATTCCTTAGGAACCACATGATAAAAGGAGAGAATTGAGCCGGGCGGTGGTGGCGCACACCTTTAATCCCAGCACTCGGGAGGCAGAGCCAGGCGGATCTCTGTGAGTTCGAGGCCAGCCTGGTCTACAAAGCGAGTTCCAGGAAAGGCGCAAAGCTACACAGAGAAACCCTGTCTCGAAAAACCAAAAACAAAAAAAAGGAGAGAAGTGACTCCCATAAATTTGACCTCACATGCACACACACACACACACACACACACACATGAATTATACAATCTTTTCAAAGGCTGTTTCTCTGAGTCATAAAGGTTGAAACGGTTTCCCAGTTTGGGTTCCCACACTCACTCCACTATGTGTAATGTGTATGCTTTTTTTTAGCTACTTTTCTATTGCTGTGATGATACAACATGACCAAGACAATTAATAGAAGAATGAGTTTATGGGGTGCTTACAATTCAGAGGACTAGAATGTATAAGCATCATGGTGGAGAACATGGCAGCAGGCAGGAAGGCACGGCACTGGAGCAGTATCTGAGTGCTTACATCTGGTCCAAAGCAGGAAGCAGAAAGAAAGAGAGTGGGCCTAGAGTGGGCTTTTGAAACCTCAAAGCCCACCCCCGGTGGCACACCTCCTTCAACCAGGCCACACCTCCTAATCCTTCACAAACAGTTCTACCACCTGGGGACCACGCATTCAAACATATGAGCTTAGGTGGGGGGCACAGGGGGCATACTCATTACAACCATCACAATACATTATGAACATTGGTCCCAGTAAGATCAGCTGATGTGGACCCATCAAGTCTGAAGCCTGAGAGGCAATGTTATGGAAAAGCTCCTGTTGGTGACAAAACAGAGGCAGTCTGATAGTGTGGAGGTCAGGGGGCTCAGAATCGAAAGGAACGCTTTCAAGTCTTCACTTGAACAGTCTGTTTTCCTGTGCTTATGTCTCCTCACTGAAAAAGGTTCCCTGTGGTGATATTGTGTCCCCCAATATATTGTGCACTCTAATAAACTTATCTAGGGTCAGAGAACAGAACAGCCACTAGATAGACATAGAGGCCAGAAAATGGTGGCACTCATGCCTTTAATCCTATCACTTGGGAGGCAGAGATCCATCCGGATCTCTGTGAGTTCAAGGCCACACTGGAAACAGCCAGGCATGGTGACACACACCTATAAACCCAGGAAGTGATGGCAGGAAGCAGAAAGATATATAAGGCATGAGGACCAGGAACTAGAGGCTTTTAAGCTTTTAGACTTCAGCAGCAGTTCAGCTGAGATCCATTCAGATGAGGACTCGGAGGATTCTAGTTTGAGGAAACAGGATTGGCTGAGAAGTTGGTGAGGTGTGATTAGCTGTGGCTTGTTCTGTCTCTCTGATCTTTCAGAATTTACCCCAATAGCTGGCACCGAGTTTTTATTAATAAGACTAAGATTCGCCTACAGTTCCCAGGTAGTTTTCCTCAATTTTCAAGGTTGTATGTTCTTAAGAAGAATAATTAGCTAGTAGAGTTCTCTCATTGAAAAGATTCAGGAAATAAGGCCAGGTGGTGGTGGCACATGCCTTTAATCTCAGCATTTGGGAGGCAGAGGCAGGTGGATATCTGTGAGTTCAAGGCCAGCCTGGTCTACCCAGCAAGTTCCAGGACAGCCAGGGCTACACAGAAAAAACCTGTCTCAAAAACAAAAGCAGAAAAGATTTAGGAAATAATATAAATAAGCTCCTCGAGTATTACCTATTGATTTATTGTTTTAATGTTTGATTAGCATCTATTTGTTGCTTTTTACGGTACTAGGGATTGAATTTAAGGTCTTGGGCATGTTAGGCAAATGATCTACAACTGATGTACAGCCCCAACCCCATTATTTATTAATTATATAAGATAATGGGTTTTATTAGGACATTTTTTATGCATGTACAAAATGTATAATGCTTTGATCACATTTAGCCTTATCACCTTTCCTTGACCCCACCCTGCTAGTAGGCCTCCTACAATTAACGCCTTTCTTGCATTATTTTAAAACCTAGATTCCACATAGGAGAGAAAACATTAAAAAACTGCAGGTCTGGCTTATTTCACTTAACAGGATGATCTCCAGTTCTATCCATCCATCTTCCAGAAAAAGACATATTTTCATTCTTTTTATGGCTGACTAATGTGTGTGTGTGTGTGTGTGTGTGTGTGTGTGTGTGTGTGTGTGTGTGTGTGTGATGGTTTATTTCTCTAGCAATCTGTTGATAGATACCCGGTAGGCTGGCTTTACAACTTGGCTTATGAATAATGCTTCGATAAACATGGAAATACAAGCATGTCCCTTGTGTTCCTTCTCAGATTCCTTTTGGGTATATATATATATATATATATATATATATATATATACTCAGGATCATACTAACTGCTGCTTTTTAAAAAAAAAAAAAAAAAAAAAAAAAAGTCTTTTTACTTTACCAGACCAAAGTTTTCAAATTTTAGTGTATATAAAAATACCTAGGACCTTCACAGCCTTCAGGGTCCCAGCTGAAGATCTAGAGAGTTTTATTCAGTTGGCCTTCTAGCAAGCACCCCATGACATGGAGATACCGATGCTCCACGCTCCAAAGTTTTTAGAAATGACTGACTCTGTGATGACACAGATTTGTCTCATGGACCTAGATTTTTGGATACAAATTTAGAGTTTTATGTGAGTAAGGTGGTTTGAATGGGAATGGCCCCCATAGGCTCATGTGTTTGAATGCTTGGTTCCCCACTTAGTGGAATTGTTTGGGAAGGATTAGTAGGTGTGACTTGTTGAAGTGTCTCTAGGGGGTGGATTTGAAGCTTCAAAAGCCCACACCCAGTCTCAGCGTCTTCCCCTCTCTGCTGCCTGAAGACCAGGATGTAAAGCTCTCAGCCACGGCTCCAGCACCATGCCTGTCTGCTTCCCACCATGACCATCACGGACTAGCCCCCTTCAACTGTAAGCAAGCCCCTGATTAAATCCTTTCTTTTATAAGGGTTGCCTTGGTCTTAGTGTCTCTTCACAGTAATAGAACAATTACTAAGACAATGAGCCATATTTTACATGACAAATATTTAACTGCTCCATTAAAATAGTGCTCTCTTACCATGAAGCATGGTGTGGTACAAACACACACAGACATAAACATATGCACACATACATAGACACACACACATATGTAGAGATACACACATACATACATATTTACATATACATGCACACATACATATACATACCAATAGATGGTAGATTGGTAACAGATAGGAACAGGAATAAAACTAGAAATATAACACACGATTCTCTTGCTCCTTTGTTCCTAAATTCTCTGATTTTGTGTACCTGCTTAGAGTTTTCATGCTCACCTTATATTAAACAGGGTACAAATTGTTTCTTCTCTATGCTAATATTTCTTAAAAGTCTCTTCATGGGACAGCCGAATTCCCTGTTTTTAAGGGCACTAAACACTTCATCGTCTGGATATGGCATAATTCATCTTACAGGTCCTGTATCCATGAACACATTGGTCTTTACATTATAGTTTTGCAGATGAAATACTGCTGTGAGAAATAAGCACCAGGTATACACATGGTGCACACACACATGCAGGCAAAACACCCGTACACATACACATACATTAAAATAATAATAATTTTTTAAAAATTAAAAAGAACAATGGTTAAGTCCGCTCAAGGTTCTGCAAGGGAATGTAAAGAAAAAGGTAGTGGTATGCTGGCGCTCAAGATATAAAGATAGTGGCGGTGGTCCACTCTAGAGGGACCAGCTTAGCGACCCCAAAATAAGACGCAAAGGATGCTGGGTCTGGTACTGGCCAGCTGGATCTGATCAGAGCAGCTGCCCCGGGGAGCGTGCACAGTTATCTCCCCCACTAGTGAACCTCTGACTTTTTAGGGCCGCTTAAGCTCCATATGCATTCTTGCTTTTTATACACCTACCTGTAACACACCGGGTTCTGGGTAAAATGGGCTCCTGAGAAAAGCACGATCCTTTCCGAGAAGTGCTCCCCCTGCTGTACAACAGGCAGAAGAAACATAAAAGCCGGCGCTTGTCTGGATCCAGGTCATCCCAGCCCAGATCCAGGTCATCCCAGCCCCCATTCTTTTTCTAAATGCTGTGCGTATCCTGTGTCTCAACTTCTAGCTCTCAGTGAACTCTTGGCTGATCCTGGAGTCTTCTCTTTCAGAAGCCCACGCTGCCTGGGGTGGAGACCAGAGGGCACCCCAGTTGTGCACTTTAGAGTATTGACTCTTGTTCACTTTTAAGTGTAGGCTAAGATTCCGGAAATGAGGTGACTGGGTCAAAGGTCATATGGACTTTCCATTTGTAATTGTCCTAGATTTTGTTCAATTCTTCCCATATTTTATACCGATTTACACTCCCAAGAACAAATGGAAGAGGGCATGTTCTTCACAGGCTTTTCAATTTTTTAGAGTTTTGTCAAACTAATAAAGAAGTAGGATCGTGCTGTAGTTTTAATTTGTTATTCTCATGAGTGAAATTAAGCTATATTTTTTTTCTTTTTCCTATTTTCTATTAAAAAAAAAAAACTAAATCAATTGGAAATGCTGCTTGGTGACTGTCATGTTTTGCTAAGTAGAAATCTATCATTCCTAGGACCAGGATGGAATTTGCCTTGTTTCCAGTCCTCTCAATCAACCCCAGTTTCATTTCTACCCTCCAGTTTAGTGTATAATTATTCAAATTAGCGATGAATCTCTTTGGCAACAAATTGAACCTCTGCAGAAAATGAACCAAGAGCCATAAAAAGAAAATACAAGCTGAATTTTTAGCCTTTGAATCAATCTGGGCTTTTGAAAAACCAAACAAAAGGCCAGAGCCTCTCCAAATTACTGATTTACACAACAATTTCCTCGCATCTGATGTTTTTCCAGAGTTAAGTTAATGGCTTGTAGCTCTTTTTCTTCTAGTCGAAAATAGACCATATGAACTGGATTCATTCTTTAAATACATTTATTCAGGCGGCTCCTTCCATCACCGAAGATTAATCCTCCATCTGTATAATAACTTGGATGACAAACATGCCCATTTTTCTGGGGGAGAAAACCAGATTCTGATGAAAGTCCCAAGCTGACATCAGTGGCCAGGCTGCCTGCCAAGAATGTATGGATAGCCCAGTTCCCAGTAGCAATACTTTCTCGGCTCTAGACTTTAAAAGTAAACAGTTGAAATGCAATTTCTGACGTACCGCCAGTGAAATTAATTTCTGAGCAGATATGTGTCTTCACAGTTGAGCTGTGTTTCACACCTATGTGTGTCTTTCTAGTGGCTTTTTCTCTGCCTAGATCTGAGGTTTTCCATCCCTGAGTCTTAGGGAGGTTGTTCAGGACTGTAGGAACCTCGGAAGACAGAACTAGAATAGTATCGAGAGTCACATTTCTGAAGCATGGCCATTTGCCGGACTCCATTCTAAGAACGTTAAGGATGACATCTCGTTAATTTTCCCAGCAGCCTGTGGGGTGTGGTTTATAATTACTCCCTTTGGACAGATGAAGAAAGCAAAACTTCAGAGGTCAAGCTCCTTGCCCAAGGTCATCCAGCTAGCTGATGATAGGAGTGTAACCCCAAATGTCTGAGTACGTTCACTGTACTCCTAACACTACTCCATGTGAAACCCCTGGGACAATATGATCCAAAAATCTATGTTATTATTCATTTATAGATTAAATTTCTATGACCTTGGAATCCAACTACATAAAGGCTTCAAGAGACCAGAGCACTGATAGCTAAGAGTGCTGGTTGTTAGGTCAGAGGCTTGATGCCCAGCAACCATGTGAGTCGCTGGTTCATAACCATCTATAACTCCAGTCCCAGGGGAGCCGACACCCTCTTCTGGCTTCTAAGGCCAGTTCATGAAAGAAAACACCCAAATTCATAAAATAATTTTTAAAAATACCTTCTAATTTCAAAAATGCTTAAAGCATGCCAGACTAGAACCACCACATCCTCCAGCATCCATTTCAGAAACATCACGTGCCTGTTCTTAATATAATACTACTTAATAGAGAGAGGAATGAGTTGGGCATGGTAGCCCATGCCTTTAATCTGAGCATTTGGGAGGCAGAGGCCGGCAGATCTCCATGAGTTCGAGGCCATCCTGATCTACAGAGAGAATTCCAAGACAGTCAGTTCTACAGAGAAATCCTGTCTTCAAAAACCAGAGAAAGAGAGAGAGAGAGAGAGAGAGAGAGAGAGAGAGAGAGAGAGAGACCCTAACCCTTGCACCAAGTCTTCAATGATTAAGAATCAAGCCAATCTGG
The DNA here is from genome assembly GCF_949786415.1 of Peromyscus eremicus. NCBI lineage: Eukaryota > Metazoa > Chordata > Mammalia > Rodentia > Cricetidae > Peromyscus > Peromyscus eremicus. Next base: position 58,173,891 of record NC_081427.1, read on the forward strand.
CTAAGTTCAGAAAAATACCAATACAGTTATTTTACAAACAATATTTTAGTAGATGTTCCATGTAAGGTGTAGAACCTTTTTATACTAAGACATTCTTCATTGGCAGGCTAGTGAAACAGCTCATTTAGTCAGTAAAGTGTTTGCCTTGAAGTTTGAGGACCTGAGCTAGATTCCTAGAACTCAGATTAAAAAAAAAAAATCTGGGTGTGGCAATCCACCACCTGTAATCCCAGCACTGTGGAGGCAGAGCCAAGTGGACCCCTGGGACTTCATTGCCCCCTAGCTTAGACTACTGGTTAAGTTCCAGACTGGTGAGAGACCTTGCCTCAAAACACACTGTTGTCGCTCCCTAAAGAATGACATGGAAGTTAATGGCTGGCCTTCACTTGCATGTGTACAAACATGTATCTGCACATACACGAATACATACAAAACTAGCCATTGTTTATTTTAATTTCCAATCTAATGGAGGGTCTTGCATTTTATCTGGAAATTCTACATCCATTAGAAGGAAGAGACCTGGTGTGTGTGTGGAAGGCATTTCTACTTTTGCTTTGTACATTTCTGCATCCTTTGAATCATTTCCAGTTACCAACATTCTTGAACCTTTCTCTAGACCTACTGTAAAATTTAATATATGCCCATGGTTGTACTAGTGTTTGGCAAATTTAATAGGACAGTGGTAGTTTGAATGTAATTGGCCCCATAAGCTCATAGGGAAGGGCACTATTAGGGGGTACAGCCTTGTTGGAGTAGGTGTGGCCTGGTTGAAGGAAGTGTGTCACTGTGGAGGGTGGGCTTTGAGGTCTGCTATGCTCAAGCTATGCCCAGTGTGGTACACAGTTCACTTCCCGTTGCCTATGGACCAAGATGTAGAACTCTCAGCTCCTTCTCCAGCACCATGTCTGCCTGCAGGCCACCATGTTCCACCACGATGATACTGGACTAACCCTCTAAAACTGTTAAGTCACCACAATTAAATGTTTTCCTTTATAAGAGTTGCCATGGTCATGTGTTTTCACAGCAATAAAACCTCAACTAAGACACCATCATTTCCTGAATTTATTCTAGAAGAGTGATTATGTGAAAAAGTTGGGTTTCATTATTATAAGTGTTAAAGGCAAACAATCATCGCACACCAGGCACTATTATAAGAACTTTATATTAGTTGGCTGACTAATTATTACAACAATCCTTTTAGGTATGTGCACCTGTTTCATACAGGACAAAACCTAAACAAGCAAGATTAAAAGATATGCTCACAACAGTGTATAGTCTGTTTGGTGTATACTGTTTGATATGGTAGTCACTAACAGAATGTGATATTTCAATTAAAATGAGAAAAAAAATTCAGTTTCACTATTACAAGCCATATTTCAAGGTTTCAATACCTACATGTGACCGGTGGCTACCATATTGGACATTGCATCTAGTATGTTCCCATCACTGCTGGTAGGACCAGCTTTGGGAGTATGTGACCTAAGCTTAGAGAGGCCTATGTTCGGTTTAATGCCTTTGTAGCATGAGGGGCCCATATTTGGTTCAATGCCTTTGTAGTGTGAATCCTAATTGGTCTTAATAATAAAAACCCAGAGTCAGATATAGGGGTAAATACTGAAAGATCAGAGAGACAGAAGAGCAAGCCACAGCTACCACCTCTTACCTCACCAACTTCTCAGACTGAAAGAGACTGAGCTCCTATCTCCTCCTGCCTTATATTTCTCTCTCCGCCCAGCCATATCACTTCCTGTCTCCACCTCTTTAGTTTTGGGATTAAAGGTGTGAGATGCCAAGGGCTGGGATCAAAGGTGTGTGCCACCACTGCCTGGCTCTGTTTCTCTTTAGACTGGCTCAATCTTGTGTAGCCCAAGGTGGCCTTGAATTCCAGAGATCTGTCTGCCTTTGCCTCTCGAATGCTGGGATTAAAAGTGTGTACCACCACTGCCTGGCCTCTATGGCTAACTAGTGGCTTAGCTCTGCACTCTGATCTTCGGGCAAGCTTTATTTGTTAGATCACAAACAAAATATCACCACATGCCTTACTGTTGCTGTCTTGAACGTTGTAGTAATTTGGGAACTGGGAGTGTAATTCTGTTGGTAGTGTGCTTCTCTGGCATGCATAAATCCCTGAATTCAATCCTCAGCACTTCATAAATGAGTGAGTGTGGCAGTGCACTGGGGGGTGGAAACAGGAGGATCAGGAGTTCAAGGCCAGCCAGGATACTTGAGACTCTGCACCAGAAACAAAACAAAATGAAATCTGAATAACTTTTGGATGGTGGGCCCTGTATTTTTCATTTTCACTAGAATCTTATATAATGCAGTAGGGCTTTAGGGAAGAAAATTTCATAGGACAGCAATGTTTGGTAAAGAAAACATCATAATAGATCTTATTGAAAAAAGAGAGTTAATCATTCAGTGTTGATAAGGACTAGCTCCTTCTGCATGGAGTGATAATACTTTGTCTAGCTTCTCCCACGGAGCCCCAAAGTGGCAGGGAAAAAGATTCATCCAAGAGTTACTTGTAATTCTCAGTTTCCTTGAGGGTGCCCCAGAGGTGACCATCAGTGACTGTCCCACTCTATCACCCTGGGACTGGCCCTAGAGGAAAACCTCTGTATAGTCGCTCTTAAAAGGGCAAAAAACAAAGCAAGGTAAAGAAACTAACACTGAGCCAGGTGGTGGTGGTGCATGCCTCTAATCCCAGCACTCGGGAGGCTGAGGCAGGCAGATCTCTGAGTTCAAGGCCAGCCTGGTCTACAAAGTGAGTTCCAGGAAAGTCAAGGCTACACAGAGAAACCCTGTTTCAAAAAAAAAAAAAAAAAAAAATCAACAGCAACAACAACAAAAACACCCCACAAAAAACAAAACAAACAAACAAAAAAAGGAAGAAGAAACTAACATTGTAGACAGTGTTGGAAGCCAGGCTTCCCATTGTACGACCCCTTCCAGATGAAGTATGAAGATGAACAGCCAGCCCCTGCCTCAGTTTACGGCTACCCCACAAAAAGCAACAACTGAAATTGGTTAATGCACCCCAGCTACATAAATTTTAACCTTCCCACATTATGAAGTTCACAGTAAGAAGAAAAATATATGTGATCTATATTATCGCCTACTTTTGTTTATGTGTGTGTGGTATGCATTTATGTTTCCATGAATGTGGGCATGTGTGTGTGAGACAGAACTGTCCAGTCAACCTTAAGTTCAGGTTTCCTTTTTTGTTTGTTTTCCTCTGGCTGTCCTGGGGATTGAACCCAGGACCTCACACACGCTAGGGACTGAGGTACACATGTTATGCCCAGATAGGGACCCCAAAGACTTCACCACAGACCTTAGGTTCAGAATGCAACAGCATGGTTTATTTCTGTTTGTTTACAAGCCGCGGGCAGGGAAGCTCGATCCAAAGCACTCACTGGTAGTCGTGAGGCCAGGAGGAACTTGCTTTTTCTTTGTGTGCCTAGCTTTTTAAAGGCAAAATCCACAAGCCCTTCAGGGGGGTTGGGGGAGTTTTGCACGGGTGCAACTCGGATTGGTTTATTTTTATCTCTGTTCTCTTTTAATTGGGTGAGGGTATGTAACCTTTGAATTTACTGGTTGGTGGTTACAATTTATTACTTTGGGGGCAGTCCAGCACAAGTCCCAGGCTTTGTCCTTGAGCCACCATGGGGGCTGGCTGGTCAAGCAAGTACTGCACATAACTCTAAGTTGGTGAGGGGCCCCAGAGAGTAAACATCTGGCTGAACTTTGAGCAGTCAGAGTACGTGCAGAAAGGGAGCTACTGCAAGGACTATGTCTTTTGTTCATGGCCCTCCCAGAAACTGCTTGCTCAAGTCTCAGGAAACTGAAATTGAGGCCTGATCTCTGAGAGAAGACTGAGCAGCTTGTTATGGCATCTGCATGGTCCTTTCACACAGCCCCGGCCCTGTCTTCTAGATGGCAGGTGATGCCTGTGTCAGTTTCTTTACTTGCCCAGCTTGTTGAATAAATTCAAGCCGTATATGCTGACAACAGCTTCTATAGAATCCTGAAATCGTGGAGAGACTCACAGCCTGAAGATCCTCCTGAATTGTTTTCCTTGAGATTTAGAGGCTAGGAACGTGTCTAACAGTACAAAAGATATTTCAGGCAATGAATAATTTGTGAATTTATCTCAGGGGTTATCGGGAAATAAATAACAGATCAGCAAAAACCATGTGCTTGAGAGGAAAACTAACTAACTTGAGAGAACAAGTAACTACCAAGATGATAATTAGCTCCATTGGTTAAATAATTAAGTGAGCCAAAGCAACAGGTGTTGGTGGCACACACCTTTAATCCCAGCACTCGTGAGGCAGAGGCAGGTGGATCTCTGTGAGTTCCAGGACAGCCTGGTCTGTTACGCAGAGAAATCCTGTCATAAAAAAACAAGCATACAGGTGGGATGACTCATCCCTAACAGGCTTGAGGGCCAGCGGGCCCAAACCAGTAAAAAAGATACTTTCTGAGAGCCAACCTGGGTCTGCCTACTGGCCTTAGCAACAGCACCTGAGACATGATCTAGAGATGACCTGCACCAATGAGAGGCAGCCATGTCGCACCAGTCATGCATATTCACCAAACCTCCCCCTAGGGTGGGGTGGAGGGTAGATAAGGCTTGCCTCTTCCTGAGCAAACTGAGCTTGTTGTTTTGACATTCTCCTGGAGTCTGCGCCTACTTGGCCCCCTCTCCCAAAGGGAACAACAGCACAGGATCCTGTTACATACACAAACAAACAAAACAAGAACAAAAAGCAAGAAAATAGGCTTTTAGCTACTTAATAATACAAGCGTTTGTATTTGCAAGTTCAGAGTAGCTTTGAGAGCATGACAGTGTGGTGGTGGGGGGTGGGGTGGGGATGTCCTAGGGCGGTGGGAACAGCAGTAAATGGCACAGAGGCCACAGGCCAATCACTAGTGCACACTGTCTGGGGAGTATGTCCCTCAGCAGGAGCTTGTACAATGTCGCCCTTGAGGTTCACTGGAGGGTTGGCCTTCCGAGAGGACACAGTGGAGGATTAGTGTCTACACAGAATGCTTGTTCTGTGAAGGAGAATTCCTGGAGAATTGCTGCACCTGTGAAAGTTGACGGCCTGGTTAGAATCGCAGTGATGTGGAGAGGTTGGAATGTTGCAGGTCCAGGGGTTAACTACCTCTCGTCTCCTGCTCGCGTTAACCCCTGCATAACGATTCCTCATCCACCTCTGTGTCAGAACTAAAGTCCCATGACTAATAGATAAAAAAAACCCTTTGGAATCTATCAGCTTAGCAGACCACTAACTTCCACCAACCCCCCAACTGAGAATGTCATCAGATAGTGTCTGAGGCCTGTAGGAAAGGATTCCTCATCTTGCTGTTTTACCTTTTTAAATGTACCCACCAGTGTATTTTAAACTTCCCTTGATTAATGACGTTCTTTGCTACTATAAACCTTCACGAAGCTGCTTCCACGGGGAAGCACACAACCTGGAGTGACCTTACTCCACGTTTTCTAGGCCATAGTCATTCAAATTTGACTCCAGAATAAACTCTCTTATTCCCTTGGACGTGAGGGCTGTTGTGTTTCTACATCAACAACTCCAGTGCTATGTACTGTTACTGCGACAAAATGGGGGGGGGGGGTGTCTTATGTTGGAATTATCTTGTATTTTTAAAATCATACTTTCTTGATGAGAATCTAACTCTATCTGTGCATTAATTCACATGCTCAATCATTTGGATGCCCACCAATTCTTAGCCGGAAACTGATCTTGGGCCAGGACTGTAAATCAAACAGGACATAATCTCCGTCTTCAAGGAGATTACATCCTGGTGTTAAATAAGAAAGTGCCACTGATTGTAACAGTGTCTGTGTTAGAAGTGTTGAGGCAGGACAGTAAGACAGAGAGTGAGAACCAGGGGAGCCCTCACAGGGGCCACACAATCAGCACGTGAAATAAACATGTGGCAGAGAGGAAGGCTGGAACATCATCGTCCTCCCTCACTGTCCCCAGGTCTACTGACTGTGGCTATTGGCACAGGCTCAGAACCACTCCAGAAAGACCTGTAATGGTAATATTATGTTGCCATTGTAATAGTGAAATGGAGTGCTTACTTAGCCGAGCACTGGGGATGTAGCTCAGTGACGGAATGATTACTTAACAAAGGTGGATCCTAGGGTTGATTCCCAAAATACAGGAAAAAAGGAAAATTGAGGGTATTTATCTATTTCTGCTTAATTTTTACACACATCAACATTATTTCCTGAAAATAATGTATTGAATACATTGAATAGAATGTTAATGCATGGAACAATAGATTCCGAGCCATGCGTGTGATAATTTCAAAGTGACAGTTACTAATTACACCCCTTTTCTTATATAATTACACCCTTGTCTTGAGAACCTGAACTTGGCTGTGCAGTATCTTTTAACCTTCTGATGTTATTTAATCTAGAAAGCATCATTGTTCCTCTTCTATACAACAGAGATCTGAGGCGGAAGAAAGGTCATTTGTATGTGTTTCCAGTCGATAGTTCATTTGGTTAGTTATTTCTCCTTTTTAATTACGAGGATAATTTTCATGGAAGTCATACGGTTCCCTGATGTTCCATTTCTCTCCTCCCTGGACCGTTTGTTCTCTCTCTTCGTGTTTGTTTTTTCTTTAGACACAGTGGTTATTGCTGCAATTTCTCTAAATCTCTCTATGCTGCATTTTGGACAAACAGCGGTGCCTTGGTCCATTGTCTCGTTTTTATGGTGTGTGTGTAAAAAGCATCTTGGGTTGACCAGCTGTCCATTTGAATGTTTTACTGTCACCGGTGTTGTCATAAAGCTGCCGTGGAAGGAACACATGGTAACAAAGAGGGGGTGCATAACAGTGGGATCTGGCACATCTAGCAATGTGGGTCACGTTTCTTACGCTTAGACTTCTTGGAATTAGACATATGAAGGGGAAACTGCAAAGGCATGGGGGGAGCTGTTGAACTTCAAAAAACGTTTTCTACTGCAAGATATATTGTTTTATAAAGAGTTCAAATATGCTGCAATGCTAAACGCCTGGACCCCCTGTACTGGGGTGGGGCATGTTTACCTGTGTGCACACAGGCACAAAGGCAATAGGACAATGTTTGTTATCCTCCACATTTGCGCTCCACCCTCCTGTTGGAGACAGTCTCCCACAGAACCTGGAGCTTGCCAATTTGGCTAAACGGGCCTTCCAGTGAAACTCATGGATCCCCCTGTCTCCACTTCGCTGGTGTTGATGTCATGTGTGTATACATGTGGGTGCTGGGGTCTCTGAACTCAGTTTCCCATGCGTGTATAGCAGCACTTAACTACTGAGGCCCCTCCTTGTGTCTGTATAAAGAACCCCACATTCTGATCATATTGATTGTCAGCAACTGCCTATTTTGAGAGACAGCTGAGAGATGCGAACAGTAGTGCCCACACTCCTACTCATCTCACCCCCGCCCCCCAGTTTTAAAATAGTACCTTTTGTTCTATCATCGTAATTCATATAATCTTCATGGGGCAACGCTGATGTATTAAACAATCCTCTATCTACATCACAGCCGTTCTCAGTCATTTTTTTTTAATGGAAAGTAACTACTCCTGAAATGCCTCTCTGTTCCCCACCAACTCCTCACCCCAAATTACTACCACAGCCCACTGCTGACAGCTGTTGACTTCCTGCTCATCCCTGTCTCTCATAAGCCCTCACTCCACCCCCCCTAAAGAAAAGGCAAGCAGGGAAAATACCTAAAGAGGGACAACTCTAGATTGTTGCTGAGGTCATCAGCACAGGAAAAGAAGCTGGGACCACTCATACCAAATCATATTGATCCTTTGATTTTTTTCTAAGTCTGGATTTTTCTAGGATGACAGACATGGAGAGTCCAACTCAGATGAAACAATTGGCTTTTGAGAATTTACTAAGTGAGAGCAGGAGGTCTGGGGAGAGCAGGGTCAAAGGCAGGGAATGACTGTCAAGCACTCCGTCTCCATCACTGGAGCACCCTGCAGAAGGGCCAGCCCACCTCCGGGCCCAGCATCCAGGCTGCTCATCTCCCCGCTTCTTGCACCAGCAGACAGAGAGCTTAATATTCGGAGCTAAAACATCTGCCTTGACAGCAGGGAGCGTTCCGTTAATGGTTCAGAGGGAACGCTGTGTTCACAGCTGTTACCGCTTGATCAAATAATTGCTGTTTCCAATGGTAAATTATTATGTAGGGTTGGAAGTGAATGAAAACGTGGTGTCGCATTGCGGCTCATTTTAGTGGTATATAAATAGGTTTTGGGAAATAAAGGTATAAGGTTTTAAAGATGTAATCATTATAAATGGTGGCCAAGCACTCTTTCCAAGGAGCCAAAGGGACAGTGCCAGGGAGCTCTCACATAGCACCAAAGGGCATGGCTCATGTGGCCAATTGCTGGCTGCTTGTATTTTCTAACTATTTCATGGACAGAATACACGCTCATAAGATGTGGTTTTTGGAAAACTGCTTTGCTCGCACCAGAGCACAGTTGCTACTGATAGTCTCAGGACAAGAGGCAGGGACATCTCTGCATATGATTTTTAAAGATTCCAAAGTCCTGGGTAGACAGTCAGGCTGTAATTGTTTGGCTGTAGTGCCTGCTGAAGGAAGAAAGGAATAAAGGCCACCTATCCACTTCTCTTGCCTGCACTGTAGAGGACCGTCGTGAGTGCAGGTCACCAGGTCCTAAGCAGCCCATGGAGCTTGGGAACCTACAAGGGACAGCAGTTGAAGACAGCATTTGAGGTCAGAAGTTCCTGAGGCAGAGATTCCAGAACGTGCTGCCTGCCCTGATTTCCTCTTCCTGTGGTTTGTGGCCATGGCCCCACACTGGAAACTTTATGTTCTCTTGTCCACGAGGCACTGTAAAATGAAGGGAGTAAGAATTTCGGAGGCAAGAGGGCTGAGATGTGGAGCCCGCAGCCTCGTGGGTTAAGAGGCTTCTGGGCCCTGATATGGCTCCAGCATAAGTCTGCATAGGGTTCCTTTGTCAGGATCTCATGAACCTAGAGAATTTCACTCTGCTGGTGTCTCCACCTCGGCACATCCCAAAGAGGATCAGAAGGCATTCACCGGGCTCTATCATCTATGCTGTTTGTCTTCCATTTTCTTTTGCCACAAAAGTTATGATAGAATCGGTCACAGCTTGCACATTCCATGTATTATTCTAGTACCAAGCCCAATCTTCTCAGACTTGGCCTGAGACCTAGACTCTGGCCTTACTTTTCCATCTGTGACCAGTGTAGATTTAAACTCTCTGCCTCTTACTCTATTTCTTAACAATCCCGCTTTTCTTTCTCTGCTCCTAATGGTCTTGGTTTTGTCATTTCCTCCTCAGAGCCTATTAATGGAACCCCAGGTCTTGGCTTTTGAAAACTAGAGATAATTCTAACTGTTCCTGTGGTGGTTTGAATAGTTATGGCCCTCATGGCCTCATATGTTTGCATGTTTGACCCATAGGGAGTGGCACTACTAGGAGGTGTGGCCTTGTTGGTGGAAGTGTGTCACTGTGAAGGCAGGTTTTGCGGTCTCATACGTGCTCAAGCTTCACAGTGTGGCAGACTCCTGCTGCTGCCTGGAGATCAAGACGTAGGACTCTCAGCTCCTTCTCCAGCACCATGTCTGCCTGCACGCTGCCATGTTGCACCATGATCATAATGGACTAAATCTCTGAAACTGTAAGCCATCTCATTAAATGTTTTCTTTTGTAAGAGTTGCCATGGTCATGGTGTCTCTTCACAACATGAAGACAGTTCTTCATGGTCTAACTAAGATATGTTCTAACTTGAAGACAGCTCCTCAGTTCTAAGACAGTTCCTCTCCCTACAGTTGACTAGAAAAGCAGAATAGTATCTGCACCCTAAAATCACCCTTGGGTGAGTTATTGCAAGGTTGTTTCAAGTTTGCAGACTGTGTGGTTGTAACTGCTCAGTTCTGCTGTGGTAGGGTGGAAGCAGATATGGACAACTGTGGTGATATATTGTGTATCAAATAAAGCTTGCCTGAGGATCAGAGGACAGAACCAGCCACTAGATTAGTCATAGAGGTCAGGCAGTGGTGGCACACACCTTTAATCCTAGCACTCAGGAGCAAAGATCCGTCTGGATCTCTGTGAGTTCAAAGCTACCCTGGACCACATGAGATTGATTCAGTCTAGGAGAGAAACTGAGCCAGGCAGTGGTAGCACACACCTTTAATCCCAGTACATGGGAGTCACACACCTTTAATCCCAGCACTAGGAAGGAAGTGAAATGGCTGAGAAAGGTATATAAGGTGTGAAGAGACAGGAACTAGAGACCTTTTGACTGAGGACTTTCAGTCAGAGGATTAGTGGAGATAGGATCTCACCTTCCATTCGGCCTGAGGATTCGGGAGTGGTGAGAAGTTTCTCTAGTGGCTTACTCCTTTGTCTCTCTGATCTTTCAGCATTTACTTCAATATCTGGCTCTGGGTTTTTTATTAAAAGACCATTTAGGATTCGTGCTACAGATAACAGGTAAACAAGAGAGGGTAGCCATGTTCCAGTAAACTGTTACTTAGAAATAAATAAAGACCAGGAGGTTGAGGGTAGCATGTTGCTTTCCTTTCTGCTGGCTTTAACTCTTAATAGACATATGAAGCCACAGAGATCATTGCTGTGACCTGGAAAGCAACCATTAATCCTTGACAGGGTGTAAACTGGTTGTCATATTTAATACTGTGTTGTCCTGGAAATGAATATGTAAATTGGTATTCTCGTTTTTCTAGAAAACATAAGTATTTGTGAATTTTCTTTGTAGACAGAAGAGGCTTGGCCTCACTCAGTCTTAACTCTCACGTATGAAGGCAAAAGAAAATGTCGGTATGACAGGTCACATTCTCTGGAAGCTAAAGTAGAGGCAGAGCTCTGGGGCGAGATGGTTTACTAGGGATGAATGTTTGTGAAAGGTAAGAGAAGAGAGCTGGCTGGGCAGAGGAAGGTCCAAGAGGCTTTATCTGATCTGGCACAGAATTCTGGGAGAATAATATCTTAAATGAATCAAATTCACACCTCTGTTAAATACTGCCACCAAATGTCCAGAGCCCTAGGGGAGAGGGAGCCTTTGGGCAAAACTACCTCGGGAAATAAACAAGCAAACAAAACAACAAAAAAAGACTCAAGACTGCTTACCCAGTGCCAAGCACTAAGTCTTTTCCGGGTGGAGGTTTGGACGGTTGATCTTCACAACTCCTTAAGAAAACAAAAATTCTGGGTTGGAAAGTTGGCTCAGTGGTTAAGAGCTCATGTTCTTGCAAAGGGCCAAAGTTCAGTTTCCAGCACCCACATGGAGACACTCTGCCTCCTCATACACCAGGCACACATTTGATGCACAGATGTACATGCACATAAAACACTCATGCACACAAAATAATCAAAATAAATCTAAAAAAAATTAAAAAAGAAAATAAAAAGTCTGAATGTGTGTCTCTTATAAATTAACATCATTGATGGAGCCACCTGATAAGGAACTATAGAGGGTTTAATGATTTGCTTTTGTTGTTTTTTATTCTGATTGCATTTTTATATATAGAAATGTATCTTTTATGAAAGGGAAACTACAGTGAGATACAGGCAGAATTAATGAGAAATCAAAGGCTTTTCTTTTTCCTTCCTTCTAATTTCTCCACCTTTATCCATGCTCCAGTTTAGAAGTTGCAAGCATGTGTGGCCATGCTTGGTTTTTACGTGGTTGTTAGTGATTCAAACTCAGATCCTCTTGCTTTCACAGCAAACACTCTCACTCACTGAGGCGTCTTCCCAATCCCTCATCAAAACAAATTTTTAAAGTAGCATCCATCTTAAGAATCTCTGAATCAGAGACTGTGGGGTGCTCAGCCCTGAATGGACATACACATCATCCTTCTCCCCAAAGGTTCAGGATGCCAGGGAGTGGAAAGACTGTAAGAGCCCCAGAGTGGATAACATCAAGGAAACAATGTTTCCCAGCACAACAGGGCAGTTGCACGTGTGGGCTCCCTGTGACTGTGACAGCACACCCGGGACCTGGACAAGCTCAATCCAGACGACATTCCAGTATGAGAGGTGTTTTAGTTATTTTCTATTGCTGTGATAAGACATTATGGCTAAGGCAACTTACAGAAGGAAGAGTTTATTTGCAGCTTACAGTTTCGGAGGGTTAGGGTCTGTGACCTTCGTGGTGGGGAGCATGGCGGCAGGCAGGCAGGCAGACATGGTGCTAGAGCAGTAATTGAGAGCTCACACCTTGATCTATAAGCACAAGGAGTAGTGTGGGCTTTTGAAGCCTCAAAGCCTGCCCCCAGGGACACATCTCTGTTGTGGAATAGTAGTTGAAGATGTGTTACATTCTTTCATGCTGTGGAAAACTTGTTTAATGATGCAAAGATGTGTTGCATTTGTTTATCTCTGTGGAGATGTGTTTCTTTGCCTGCCCAAAACACCTGATTGGTTTATTAAAGAGCTGAATGGTCGATAGCAAGGGAGAAGAGGGATATGCTAGGCTGCCAGGCAGAGAGAATAAATAGAAGGAGGAAAAGAGGAGGAGGAAGGATGAGGGGAGGAGAGGAGGAGAGGAGGATGTCAGGGGCCAGCCACCCAGCCACACAGCCAGACACAAAGTAAGAAGGAAAGAAATACAGAAATAGAGAAAGATAAAAGCCCAGAGGCAAAAGGTAGATGGGATAATTTAAGAAAAGCTGGCTAGAAACAAGCCAAGCTAAGACCGGATATTCATAAGTAAGAATAAGTCTCCATGTATTTATTTGGGGGCTGGGTAGCAGGCCCCCAAAGAGCAAAGAGTTTAAAAAGAAGACCAACAACACATCTCCTCCAACAAGGCCTTACCTTCAACTCCTCCCCAAATAGTCCCACCAACTGGGACCAAACATTAAATGTTTAAACCTATAGTGGCTATTCACACACAAACCACCACAGGGGGAAGGTGGTTATGAAACCTTACCCTTGCTGAGGATCTATTGGCATTTGCTAACTGATGAGAGAGGACAAGTTAATTTTCTTTAATGATGTGACCCTGGTAAGTTGACAAGACTAGTTGGACTTGATGGAAGACCAAAAAAAAAAAAAAAAAAAAAAAAAGAAAGAAAGAAAGAAAGAAAACTCAAAGGTGTGGAAGGATGGAGAGAGTGGTGGTGGGAGGGGTTTGGAGAGGGGAGGTGAATATTTTTAAAATACTTTGTACGCAATTCTCAAAGAATTAATAAAATATTTTTTTTAAAAAAATCTCTGAAAACAATCATAAAATAATCTTTTTTTTTTTTTTTTTTGGTTTTTTGAGACAGGGTTTCTCTGTGTAGCTTTGCGCCTTTCCTGGAACTCACTTGGTAGCCCAGGCTGGCCTCGAACTCACAGAGATCCGCCTGGCTCTGCCTCCCAAGTGCTGGGATTAAAGGCGTGCGCCACCACCGCCCGGCTAAAATAATCTTAAGATTAATAAAAACTATAGACACTAATGCATTAGAAAAGATAATTTATAAACCCTAAAACATGTTTTAAAATTTTGTATAATTTTGGTCTTGATCATGGTTTTCCATAAATGTTATTAACTACATATACTGTGGTTAAAGTAACTCTTCCATAGATAAAACAGACCATATCTCAGGCCTCACTCCACGCTGCTGTAATTGTTTTCATAAGATAACAATGCTTAATACTCAATAATCTCTACTTTGTGGTATTTTGGCTCCATTCATCTTTTTTTGTTGTTTGCATAACTCCTGCAATATTGATGTGTTTGTGTTTTCAGACAACTCGAGGGTGGAAGTATATTTCTACTGTAGAATAAATAAAAATACAATATTGCCCAGGAGAGAGACAGGCATGTGGTATTTGAATAGGAAACAAGATCAGGTTTTCACAGGGTTTCTGGAGTTTGGACCCTGAAGAATTAACTGACTTTCTGGGCATCTAAACCAGCAGAGAATCCGCTCAGCCAAGACTCAACAGCTCTACCACACACCAGGGTAATCTGTGCCTTGTGGGCGGGGGGCAGGGGGAGGGGTGTCTGGGGGGTGAGGGGGGAACCCGCTGAAGTCTGAAGCCACTAGGGATGGCGGTGAGTAGTGTGTACATTTGTGGGAGCTGGAATTTGTCCTTCAGCCCTAGAGTCACGCAGGTTTGTTCTAGGTATGGTTTCTTTTGACAACTTTTATTTATTTATTTTTAAGATTTGTTTATTTTTATTTTATGTGTGTGAGTGTTTTGCCTGCATGTAGGTCTGTGTACCAAGTAGGTACTTTAGTGCCCATGGAGGCCAGATTCCCTAGAACTAGAGTCCAGGATAGTGGTGAGCTACCATGTGGATGCTGGGAACAGGTCTCCTCCAAGTGGAGCAAATGCTTTTAACTGCTGGGCCATCTCTTCTGCCCTTTGTAAACTTTGAAAGTCATGTGATTAACAATACTTGGCCATTGCATGAACACGGGGTTTCTGGTTGAGTTATCAGACTTTGTCATGTTATTAACAACACTTGGCCCTTGTACAAACACTGGGTTTCGGTTGAGTTATCAGATTTTGTTTAGCAGTCTACATTGCATTGTTCTTTCTGGAATGAGGTTGCTACAGAGCAAAACGGGGAACCTTCCTGCTGACTCGGAAAGAATTGTTTCTGAGAGATGCCTTTTTATTCAGTTATTTCCACACAGGAAATCATGAGACTAGACCATGCCACAGGAAATATGTAGAATCAATTTCCTCCCGATGCACACTGAAGGAAGAAAGTCTCAAGTCAAAGTGCCCTGGATTGCTGCAGCCTCCTATGAGCTGGGTGGTTAAAGCCTGCAGTGGGGTTCCAGGGGACAAAGGTGGAGAAATCTTTTCTGAAAGGTACGGTAGAACTTTTATTAATTCCCAGAGAAAGAAACAGGGAAGGTTTGGGCTGGGGGACAGAGGACTCTATCCTCAGTTTCTCTTCTACTCTGTACAGGGCTGTAGAAGATCAGTTGACCTTGGCCATCTGTGGCATCGTAAAGTCTAGAGAGGAGAATGAGTTCTAGGAAATTCTCTGTGCATGGCAAGAGCTGATTGGCTCCAGAGCAAACGTGTCCATTCCCACTTTATAGTTCTTCTTTTTATATGTTCCAGTGCCCCTTTAATATTTTTCATGCAGGAGACTGAGGCTATGGCTCAATGGTTCAATCACATGCTTTACAAGCGTGAGGACTGGCTATGTTTCCAGCTGCACAAGTCAGGGCAGGGGACCCACAGAGCAAGCTGGCTAGTGAGCGTCGCCGGAGATGATGATCTCGGAGTTTGATTGAAACTCTGCCATACTGGATAAGTAGAAGAGTGATTGAGGATGATTCCTGCCTGACACAAACCTCAGACTTACACATGCCCCGCCACCCCCAACATGAAAACATGCATACGCTCACATGTGTAACACACACACACAACACACACACACACACACACACACACACACACACACACACCTACATATATGAGAATTGAAGAAGAAAAAATATTTTTCAAGTACTCAGTGAAGCAAATGTTATCTATGTTGTGGGGAACAAGGGATGGAATGTGCTTGTGCTCACAGCTGGAACAGAGTAGGTATGGTTTCCTGTCCCACCTCTTTCCCTGGGGTCAGGCTAGTAGGAGTTGTCACAAAGGTGAGTGGACACCACAGCTGAGTGGAGAGCATCTGTCTATATGCCCTTCAATAGCTGAAACACAGGTAGGCATTACTGCTAATGTAAAACAATTACCTCATAATAGTCCAGGAGATGAAACTGGTGAAGGGGTGGGATACATGGGTAGATTTGGGTTATATATATATGTATATATATTGGGATTGACTATTGGCTTAACTACGTCCTGAGTGTGTTCCCCAGGGCTAACTATATTGAAATATATGCCCCACTGTGAGGCAGTATGTGGGGAGTGGATGAAGTCCCAAGTGAATGTATTATTGATACAAGTACAATCGTGTGAAGCACCTAATATCTCAGACCCACAGGAATAGCAAAGCCTTCCCAGGTCAGGCTCAGGGAAATGGCAATGCCTTCCTCTGGTCCAAATACAGAGGTTACGAATGATTGACCTTTCGCTAAAACCAGTGTATGCAGAAACTATCAACCACACCTTCCTCCCCCCCACGCCCCCAGATGTTGACAGCCTGAGAGTCAGATGAGCTGTATCAAGAGGCATCAAATAAATGGAGTGAGATTCTGGACTGTGCTGCTGTGTCTCCATAGAGCAATGCCTCCCCTGATCCCAGCTTTTCTGTCCATGTGTTTGTGTGTCTGTTTGTCTTCATTCCTTCGTCACCCCAGTCAGGTCACGTCTAAACTCAAGCTGTCTCAGAAGAGGGTAGAAATTCAGCCCAGCTTTGGGGCTTAGAGTTGGAGCCTCTGGGGGTGGTTAGGGTAGCGCTCCTAACAGCTTTCTATCATTCAGGTCTCATTGACAAGATTGGAAGGACATACTACCCATTAAGACCTGTAGCCAAATATTTATACATTAAAACAAATATTTGGAGTTTCTTTGTCTATGGGCCAAAGGTACAAATTCCTTCTGTTTCCTAGGAAAATTCTGCAGTATTTTCTAAGAGCTTTTAAAAAGGTTTTAGTATGCTGGGATTTTTTTTTTTTTTTTTTTTTTTTTTAGTTTTTCGAGACAGGGTCTCTCTATGTAGCTTTGCGCCTTTCCTGGAACTCACTCGGTAGCCCAGGCTGGCCTCGAACTCACAAAGATCCACCTGGCTCTGCCTCCCGAGTGCTGGGATTAAAGGCGTGCGCCACCACTGCCCGGCTGTATGCCAGGATTCTTATTATGCTATTGAATAGTCCTAATCATGTGCCGATGGGGCGATTTGCTTTCTACAATAGCACCGTGGGAAACTTGAGTTGATTGGCAGAATGTTAGCGCTCTTCAAAGGCATTAAAAATATCAATGTAAATGGGCAGCCTAGGAGTGTGCACATACTAATTTCCTATGTGTGCATATCTACATATACACATATACACACACATGTGTGTGTCTCTAACATCAGCTTTGTCATTGAATGTTCATTTACCCTGTTATACATATATATATATATATATATATATGTATACAGATCCCTTTTGATTGGTGGACTACGGTGGCTATGAACACAAGCGTGATTGTTGCACACACAGATACATTAATGAGCGAGAGTAGAGGTTGGCAAACTATGACTGACGGACCAGATTTGGCCACACTGTTTGCTCATGACTGGTCTCACTTCTGACACTACCTGCAAGTTAGGGGTGATTCCCAAGAAATGAGGTTTGATAATTTGCTACATTTATTTTATTTATTTATTTATTTATTTATTTATTTATTTATTTATTTATTTATTTATTTCAAGACAGGGTTTCTCTGTATAGTTTCAGTGCCTGTTCTGGATCTCGCTCTGTAGACCAGGCTGGCCTTGAACTCACAGAGATCAGCCTACCTCTGCCTCCCGAGTGCTGGGATTAAAAGGGTGTGCCACCGCCACCCAGCTTGCTACATTTTATTGAATTTCCTGACAGCTATTATGTTCTGGTTACTATTTATAACAGGGACATGCCATGGATCTCTATCAGGCAAAAGAGGGGACAAACAGGGCGGTCTGGAAGGATTCTAACGATGAAGCCTTCAGGATCTTCTCCCATGGAAAGACTGACCCACTGACCTGCTGCTCTGGTATGGGACCATACCCTTGGAGTATCACTACCCAGGGATATCACTTGAGTTTTGATGTCCACAGTTTTACACTGGAGTTTCATTCTGTAGGCCTGATTTAGCAGCTGATTGATTGCCTGACTCGGTCCCTGTGTCAATCGATACCATGTGACACAGTCCTACCAAGCCAGCTAAACTGCATCATGCTTGACCTTTCCGGCCTGGCCAGCTCACACCTCAAGTAAAGACATTCCTGAAAGGTATGACAGAGATTGCCATTCTGAAGTGTTTTGAACCCGTTGAATCAAAAAAAGACATAAATTTCAAAGAACAATGCCAGGAAAATAGTAATGTTTATTCCTACACTTATCATGAGTAGATGATTCTAGTGTCTAAAAGGATCAAGTGTACAAATGTACAAAGTCTCCTATACCTTTTTCTTTTAAAATTTTTTTCTTTTTGTTTTTTGTTAAGTTTTGCTTAGCAAAAAAAGTAACTGCCAAGCACACCATTCTGTTTGTTTGTTTGTTGTTGTTGGTTTTTTTTTTGTATGTTTTTGTTTCCTTTAAGACAAGCTCTTACTCTGTAGCCCTGGTTGGTCTCGAATTTGTAGTAATCCTCCTGCCTCTGTCTCCTAGTGCTCAGATTACAGGTGTGTGCCACCATGTCCAGCTCTAATCTCTGAACTTTAACATACCTGTTTCATACATATGGGAGGGGAAGCATGGTTTACAGGCTAAGGTAGAAACTTCCTTGAGCCAGAGACAGAAGAGCAGTTTATTCTAGATTTTTCAACTCAAAGCCTGATAAAGAACTCTCTCTCTCTCTCTCTCTCTCTCTCTCTCTCTCACACACACACACACACACACACACACACACATACACACACACACACACACACACACACACACACACACACGAGTAAATTAGGGTAAATCTAAATAGGGTAAATTTATGTAAGTAAATGGAAATCAAAGAGGGAAAAACAACCCTTTGTCTTATTTACCTTTTTTCTAACTTAAAAAAATGTAAAAAAAAATTATTACTTTGGTGTGTGTGTGTGTGTGTGTGTGTGTGTGTGTGTGTGTGTGTTCTTGAGGGCCAGAGGCATCAGATCTGGAGCTGGAGTTATAGGTGTTTGTGAACTGCCCAATGTGGGTATTGGTAACTGAACTTGGATCCTCTGGAAGAGCAACAAGTGTATGTAACTGCTAAACCATCTCTCCAATCCCTAATTTAGGTTGTTTTAATCAACCTTTATTTCTGCTCTTTATGCTATATAGATCACCCGTAAAGAAAACTCATGTTCTCGATTGTGCTTGAGCATACACACACACACATACACACACACACACACACACACACACACACACACACACACACACCACCTCTGCGTGAGAATGTCTTTCAGCAGTGACTGTCACTACTCTTGTCCCGATCTTTCCCCCTTCAGTATTACAGTTTTCCATATTACTGCAAGTCCTAAAATGTCTTTGAAATTATTATTGGTTTAATCACTTGGCTGTATGTAGGTTTTGTATTTTTCCTCAAAAAATATTCTGGCATGTTGGAGTAATACTCCAGCCTGTCAGTCTGATGGTTCTCAATTAATGAAACTGATAGCATGCTGCAGAGCCATGCATCTAATTGCTATCTGTCGATTTTGTTGTAAAACATCTGCAATTCATTACATAGGAATGAGATTTAATATTCAAGTCAAATAACTTTATAATTGCCTCTTCCTTGACAAACACCAAGAAATATTCAATACTGTCTCGTGTGTGTGTGTGTGTGTGTGTGTGTGTGTGTGTTTGTTTTTCAAAAAACTAAACTATTGTCTATCTATTTATCTAGACAGGGTCTCTGTATGTTGCCCAGGCTGACTTTGGACTGCCAGGCTCCAGGGAAGCCCTCGCTGATGCCTCTTCCAGGAGCACCACCACACCAGGCTTCATTTGCATGTTTAGCAAAGTGAAGTTTCCAGAAAGCAACTGCAAGTGTTGTTCCCTAGAGCGGGTGAGAGCAGCATGTTTGGCGACGGATGGGTAGTCACGTGGCAGAGAAGGACAGAGTGCCTCTGGATGCTGATGACCACAGACTGCAAAGTTTTCTGGTTTTCTTCTCAGCTCTGCCTCTTGGCTGATAGTCTGGATGCCCGTCTTCTCAGGCGTTAAGGCTCATCTTTGGTGGTTGTCGGAACCCCACTCTCTTCTCTTACCTACCGTGGTCCCCACAGGAGCAGCTGTAACCCTCCCACTC
Source organism: Peromyscus eremicus (assembly GCF_949786415.1). NCBI lineage: Eukaryota > Metazoa > Chordata > Mammalia > Rodentia > Cricetidae > Peromyscus > Peromyscus eremicus. The sequence continues at coordinate 58,193,831 of NC_081427.1, forward strand.
TCCGGAGAGTGGCAGAGTTATCTGCTCGAAGGTGAAGGCTCTCTCCACCCCAGGCACAGCTCTCCGTTCTCAATTCCTCCCGGGGCTCCCGTGACCACAGCTCTGTCTTTAGCTAACTTCCTCTCCGCTGCAGCTTTTCTCTCCCTAGGAATTTGGCTTGCGGTTTTGAGCGCCTGACCGGAAGCCATCCGGATGCGATCACAAGGCACTAAGAGCTGCCCTCCCTCTTGGACCCCGGTGTGGCACACAAGAGCAAGCCTGAGCTTTCGGTCCCCTGCTTTGACTAAACTCTTTCTATCCGCCACGCCACGTCGCCTGTGAGAGAAGCCAAGAGTTTCTTGTTTCTTGGTGGCTTCAAGTCTAGAACTGCCTTCGAGGCGGTCTGCATCTCCGCGGTCCCTCCCATGATGCTCTCCTAAAGGGATGTTCTGACGAGCCTGTCTACAGGCTGCTGACATATTGAAAGCCCTCCAAGCTCTCAACTCCAGCTAATGTTCTGAGACTAGCTAGTTAGAAATTATTGAACTGAATTATTTTTTTTTGTGTTAACATCCATCTTGAAGTCTCACATCACTAAATCTCCACTGAGTTTATCTTTCAAAAACTATTTGTGGAAGAGATTACTTTTTAATCAGAAAACCTGTCTAATGCCCGTGTGAAAATGTGGTTAATTTCTCTGGAACCTCTGGATCAAATTTTGCCTCTTAATTTCTAATTGCTGATCTTCTGGGTGTGTTTTCTGGAGCAAGTCAGTAGCAAAGAAAGCAAGGGGAAGAGAAATTATTTCATGACTTTATTTTCTGGACAGAATTTATAAAAACTTTAAGAAACTTTTACTATAACTTTTATGTATTTTATGAAGATATACTACTACGTGACAAAATTTAGAATACATGGTTAAAACTACAATTAGTCAGACAGGTCATAAAAAGAAATTAGATGCTGGGCGGTGGTGGCGCACGCCTTTAATCCCAGCACTCGGGAGGCAGAGCCAGGCGGATCTCTGTGAGTTCGAGGCCAGCCTGGGCTACCAAGCGAGTCCCAGGAAAGGCGCAAAGCTACACAGAGAAACCCTGTCTCGAAAAACCAAAAAATAAAAAATAAAAATAAAAATAAATAAAAAAAGAAATTAGAAAACCTCTTGGGTGAGTAGTAATCTTATGTGAAAGAAAATTTAATTTTAATACTGGGAAGAGGCCTCGCTGGGTAAAGTACTTGCTGCATGAACATGAAGAGCTGAGGTCAGACTCCCAGTACTCGCATAAGAAGTTGGGCATTTGTGCATGCCTTGGGAGCCGAGTCAGACAGACCCCTGGAGTCTAACAGCTGGACAGATTAGCCAAACAGTGAGCTCCAGGCTCACTGAGAGACCCTATTTCAAAAAATAAAATAAATAAGATGGGGAGTGTGGGGGACCAGCCCCCACATTTATTTACCCCAGGGACTCTTGAGGAATGAGGGATAAGAGACTTAGGCAGAAATAAAGAGGGGAGAGAACCAGGTAGAAACACAGGATACCCTCGGGTGGGCCTGGATCCTTATCTCCCGGCCCAGAACTTTATTCCAAAGGGCTATTTATAACAATGCCAAGGAGTGGAGCAAAAGATCTCCCCCTTGCTACTTACAGTCAAGTGTAGACCATCTCACACACCTGGTACCCAGGCCCATGGTCCAATCAACCTCTTATGCAGTCCTGCTGGGTAATGCCACTAGGAAAGCTAGTGGGCTCCAACAGGGGAGTGGTTGTTTTTTGTTTTTGTTGTTTTGTTTTGCTTTGTTTTGTTTTAATGTGGCACAAACCTAGAGATGTCTGGAAAGAGGGAATCTTAACTGAGGAAATGCCTCCATATGACTGCCCTGTAGGAAAGTCTGTGGGGTATTTCCTTAATCAGTGGTTGGTATGTGAGGGCCCAGCCCATTCTGTATGGTGCCACTCCTGGGCAGGTAGTTGTGGCCTGTATAAGAAAGCAAACGGAGCAAAACGTGAGGTGTGAGCCAGTAAACTTCCTGCTTCCGGGCTCCCACCTTGGGTTCCCACCCTGACTTCGCTAGATGATGTGCAAGCCGTAAAGTGATAAACTCTTGACAAGGTTGCCTTTGGTCATCCTGTTTATCACAGTAGACACCCTAAGAAAGACCAGGCACAATAGAGGAACATACCCAAAGTCGATCCCTGGACAGGCAGACAGACAGACAGACAGACAGACACACACACACACACACACACACACTCAGAAACATATCCAAAGTCGATCCCTGGACAGGCAGACAGACAGACAGACAGACACACACACACACACACACACACACACACACACACACCCATACACACAGAAACATACCCAATGTCAATTCCTGGACAGACAGACAGACAGACAGACACACACACACACACATTGAGCTGAGTGTACCCAGTAAAGCACACCTATACATGCATACATTCTCTCTCTCTCTCTCTCTCTCTCTCTCTCTCTCTCTCTCTCTCTCTCTCTCTCTCTCTCTCTCTCTGTCACACACAGACAAACTTGCTTTAATTTTAAACACTATGTATTCATTTGTCCATGTGTCCATCCACCTATCCAGGAATCACTTAGCATCTACCCTATATGTGATGTTGTACCATGTACTGAGAATGTGAACAGGGGACTAAAACCATGCCAAGAGGTGGGCAGAGTGGTGGGTTTTCCTGAGGCATGGATATAGGGAAACAGTAGCAGCTGGCCCAGGTACTGCTCATCCTTTGGAGAATCTGAGGCCATCCTGGGCTCCATGATACCTTCTCTCAAAATGAACAAACAGCCAGACAAACCATTAATGAGGAATGTAAGAACAAGCAGTACAAAATTCCACAGATGCAGCCTCCGTTTCTCAGAATTCTAAAAATAACTCAGCTTTTCTTTGCTTTCCTGTCTTCCCATTTTCCCATTTCTAAAACGAAGCCAATAATACTCACCTCCTCAAAGCACATGGTTCTAGGAGAAAACGTCCTGTGAGGCCCCAGTTCGTGAGTGCTGACACATTCCAAACAGTGAAGGAATGTTAGGTGTCTCTCGTCTCTCCTCCAGTGAGATAGGGAAGACAACAGCCATGCCAAAGAAACCCACACTGATTTCTCTTTTTTAAATTCTGAGCATTCGTCAGTAGGGAGAACCTGAAAGTATCCATTTTTCCCCCTTAAAAAAGAATCAGATTTGGGAGTATATCTTTTGGGAAATCAGTAGATGAGTTAGATTTCTTGATTATTTTCTGTCTTATGAAGTTCCCTGAAGAATTATACCTAATTCACACTTTCAGAATTGTAAGCCACCCTTACTTCAAAGATTTTAAAAATGAAATTGCAGCTATATTAAGGAATATAAAGTATGATTATATAATTTCTAGTTCATTAAAAAAACCCAAAATGCAGTTTCTGAAACTGAATAAAATACTTAGATAAAAATGTCCATAATCCTCATTTCTGACTCTCTACATCTAAGTAAAATGGAGCATGCAATACAGTCTAAATACTGCAATAACTGGAATCCAAAGACTGTCATATGTATAAACCTTAAAATATGCTAAATACGATCATTAGTCAAATGACTCCTTAATATTTACGTGTAAGCATACATGATGGCCATTCTTGGTTGTCAGCTTGACTACATCTGGAATTAACTAAAACCCAAGTAGCTGAGTATACCTGTGAGGGATTTTTTTTTTAAAAAATTAAATCATTTGAAAGGGGAAGATCCACTTTTAATTTGGATCTTCTGAGGTGTGAAGATCCACCTTTAATATGGGCCACACCTTCTGGTGGCAGCCTACATAAAGAATATGGAAGAAGGAAGCTTTCGCTCTTTGTCTGCTTGCTCTCACTCTTACTGGCAAGTCCATTCCTTCACTGGCATTAGAGCCTACTTCTTGAGGAATCTGATATATACTGGAGATCAGTTGAGATACTCAGCCTCGTGGACTGAACAACTACTGGATTCTGGACCTTCTGTTGGTAAGCATCCATTGTTGGACTAGCTGACCACAGCCTGTAAGCTGGTCTAATAAGCTCTCCCACCCCACATGTAGATGTTCTGTCCCTCAAGAGAAACCCTCTTGACTAATACAGTATACACGCATTTATGTGCACAGATGCCAATAACGTCTGTTGTGCAAGATGGGGATATCGTCACTATAAAATGTTTATGCAAACCAGTCTAGAAAATACAGTGAGCTCTGTGGTTGGTGCTACAGTGTGGATTCAGTGTCCCTAAAAGCTCATGTGTTGAAAACATTCTCAATGTATTCACTTTGAGAGATGGAACATTAGGAGACAAAGAAGCCATGAAGGCAGATCTTAAGACTCTACCTCTTTAATCTGTGAAAAGAAAAACAAAAGTGCAGCAAGAAGGCACCATCCCCAAAGCAGAGGGCTGGGGACATAGCTCTCTTGGTGTAGAATGTTTGTCCCACATGCTGAAAATCATGGACTCAATCCTCAGCACTGCATAAACCTGGTGCAGTGATGGCATGCCTGTGATCTCAGCTTTATGGAAGTGGAGGAAAGAAGATCAGAAGAAGTTCAAGGTCACCCTTGTTTGTGTATTAGGTTTGAGGCCAGTCTGGCCTACCTGAGACCCTGGTCCAAAAAATCAAAAAGCAAAACAAAGCAATCCCCAAACATAACAAAATAGAAACATCTACAAAGCAGAATGAGACCTCAACATAGTTTAAACTCACAAACTCCTTGATCTTAGACTTCTCAGCCTCTGGAATTGTGAGCAGGAAGTCCTGTTGTTTATAAATAACCTAACATGAGGTGTTTTGTTATGACAGCTTGAGTGGACTGAGTGCTATTTTTGTACTTATTGACCCACACCATGCTCGGAGTAGATGCCATATCATGAAGAGATCAGGGTAGTTGGGCCAGAAAGATCTCAGAAGACCAAAAGGAAATAAAATTAGTGGGTGATAGGGCCATAGACTCTTGCAGGACCCACTGTAAGGATGCTAACTCCCATATTTTTGTGTTTGTATATGATGTGTATGCTGTGGCATAATCCTTCTGTACACTGTGAATGTGTATTACTCTCATTGGTTAATAAAGAACTGATTGGTCTATAGTTGGGCAGGAAGAGATTGAGCAGGAGAGCCAGACTAAGAGGATGCTGGGAAGAGGAAGGGCAGAGTCTGAAATCACGAACAGACACAGAGAGAAGCAAGATAGGCATGCCATAATGAGAAAAGGTACCAAGCCACATGACAAAACATAGATAAAAAATATGAGTTAATTTAAAATGTAAGAGTTAGCTAGTAACAAGCCTGAGCTATTGGCCGAGTATTTATAATCAATATTAAGCCTCTGTATGGTTACTTGAGAGTGGCTTGCAGGACAGAAACTTCTGCCTACATGTGTATGGTGTATGTGTGTGTGTGTGTGTGTGTGTGTGTGTGTGTGTGTAGGGGGAGGGGGTTGCACATATCTGTGGGTGCATGTGCATGAGGTCTGGGGTTGGTGTTGGGAATCATCCTTTCTCTCTCTTCTATGGGGAGCAGATGAAGTCCTGAGTCAATGTGTATTTTTTTGATATGAGCATATCGACAATGTGTGCAGAAAGTGTCAACCACAGTTTCCTCCTCCTGGATGACAACAGCCCGAGACTGCACCCCTACAAAGATCCCTACCAAGATCAACAAAGACCTGCTTTCTTCCCCAGTCATTTATAATAAACCCGCTGAGTGTCTGGGCTGCTGGTGCGTCTCCATCAGAACCCACAGCCCACCCATTACAGCCTTTCTCTAAACATATCTGTCATTTCTTCATTTCCCATCACCCCAATCAGGTCAGTCCCAAAGCTGCGTAGGTTTAAGTGGCATTCCTACACTTTCACTAAAGCAGGATCTCTCGGTCAAACCCATAGCTTGCCAACATGGCTAGTTTTGCTAGCCAACTTGCTCTGAGGATCCCAGTCTTCTCATTCCAGGGCTGGACTGCTGAGCTTGCTGGGCAGTCTTGTGGGTTCCGGGGATGCAAACTCTGGTTCTCACTCTCGTACAAAAACCATCTGAACTACCGAGCCATCTCTCCAGGCGAGGGGCTCACAATGGTTGAGTGACATGGCATAATCGAGATTTTACATGAAACCATTTGTCACTGTCTTGACAATAAGTTTTGGGGGACAAGGGCAGAATCTGGACACTAGTTAAGAGGCTACTGCATTGAACAAAGTGAGAGAGATGGATATTTAATGGCCATTATTACAAATACCTGAAAAAATTAAAAGGAGGAAAACCAATTTTGACTCAGTGTCTCAGTCCATGGTCTGCAGGTTCCATTGCTGAGGGTCTCTATGAAGCTGACCATCAGGGCATAGAGGATGCTTTGGAGTGAAGTCATGTATTTCATGGTGTATAAGAACCAGAGAGTGTGACAGACAAGAAGGGAGTGGCCTCCAGTGATCCACTTCTCCAGCTGGGTCACATTTTCCACAGTTTTATCAGCTCCCGATAGCCCTTTCAAAATCTGAATCCATCAACAAAATACCAATGAAGGAAGAGTGCCTCATGGTTCATTCACTTCCCCAAAGGCCTGTGGGTGAATGTTACTTATAAAGACCAAGTCTTCTGTTGTTGAGCCGCTTTAGAGGATACCTCATGGCCAAACCATAATAGGCAGTGACGGAGAGAACAGACTGCTGAGTAGGAGGATGACTAGCTTGACTGAGAACACACAAACTAGAAGGCAGCTGTGTTGGTCTGTTTTCCACTGCTGTAAGAGAATGCCCAAGGTTATATAATTTGTAAAGAAAGGAGGTTCATTTAGTCCACAGGTCCAAGAGTGTGTCATTGGCTCTTCTTAACTCTGGCAAGAAATTAACCCAGCGTTGTTCTATACGGATTCATGGTGCCAGTCAGGAGGGAACAGCATGACCTTGCCATTCAAAGCCCCATGCCAGTGGTGTGATGCTGTGGGGATGGAGACAAGCCTTGTTTATGTGCTGTTGGCGGATTCTACACAGTCTTCAATTCCAAAATGCCTTTCATTCAGTCTAATTCATTTGACAAATAAAGTAATTGTTTTGCCAGATACTGTAATGAGTACTGGGAATTAAAAAAACAGTAGCAATAATGAAATAAAGCATCAATCTATCAATGAGAAGCTTTCAGTTTGGAGCAGTGCCCACATGAGAAGCAAATTTTACATGGGACACCCAGAAACACACAACTGGAACAAGTTTTGTGAACTTATGTATATTGTAAACCATATGCTTAGATTTTTTTATTTTTTATTTTTTTTGAAATGTGCTGGTATTGCCCCTTCAACTGCTTTTATGATCCTCTGTTGGGCTGGACTTCAAGACCTTGAGTTTGAAAAAAAAAAAAAAAAGAAGAAAAAGGAGAGGAGGAGAAAGAAGAAGAAGAGAAGGAGGAGGAAGAGGAAATCAGGATAAGGGGAGGTAGATGCACATAGACTGGCATGAGGCTAGAAGCACAGATCGAGGCCCCATCAGGAAGGCCTTTAAGAGATGGGGGTGAACTTGTTACCTTGCTCATAGTCACCAAGACTGGGAAAGTTTTTGGGCAAGGAAGCAATCCTAATTAAGAACATTTGCAATGGGATAGCTACACAAAAGGCATTTCCATACTGTCAGCGAAGATGACGATGCCCAAATGGAACTGTGGCTCTCTCCTCCCTCCGTCCCTTCTTCCCTCTTTCTTCTCTCCCCTCCCTCCCATCTCCCCACTCTTGGTAGCATTGTGTCAGATGATGGAGACAGAGTGATAAAAAACCATGCCACTCCTGCTTTCAAGGGCCTGTGGTCCAGTGGGGGAGATACAAAACAAAGATATCATCTCTGGGCAGGGAAGTAAATATCCTGAGAATATTTTATGGAATTTGTTGGTAAAATAGAGAGTTAGATGAGGAAGCTTCCTGGAACAGAGTAAGCATAGATAAGGAGCCAGATCTAAGTAATGATAAATTCTATTCTTGACTACTGGTTGGCTTTTCTGTGTGAAAAAGGAAGACCAGACGCTGCAGAATAATCCTCTGTGAATATGTATTATTCTCATTAGTTAATAAGGAAGCTGATTGGCCTATAGCAAGGCAGGATAAAGTTAGGTGGGACAATCAAACTGAGTTTACTGGGATGAAGAAAGGCAGAGTCAGAGAGTCGCCGACAGACACAGAGAGAGCAAGATGGGCAGGCTGTACTGAGAAAAGGTACCAAGCCATGTGGCAAAGCATAGATAAGAAATATGGGTTAATTTAAATGTAAGAGTTAGCTAGTTAACAAGCCTGAGCTGTGAGCCGAACATTTGTAATTAATATTGAGTCTCTGAGTTGGTTATTTGGGAAGCAGCCATGGCACAAGAAAACTCTGCCTACAAGTAGAGGATCTGTTTCAAAAAAAAAAAAAAGTTCAGTTATGGTGGTACATACCTTTAATCCCAGCACTCAGGAGGCAGAGAGATCTGTCAGTTTGAAGCCAGCCTGGTCTACATAGGGATTTCCAGGCCATCCAGGGCTGTGTAGTGAGATCTTGTCTCAATAATTAAATAAGTAAACAAACAAACAAATAAATAAATAAGGAAGGAACTGGAAAGATGGCTCAGCTGTTAAGAGCACTTGCTGCTCTTGTAGAGGACCAGCTTGGTTCCCAACACCCACATGACAGCTTTACAAACATCTCTAACTCCAGTTCCAGGGGACTCAACACTTTTTTCCTAGCCTCCATGGGCACCAAGCACAAACATGGTGCACTTATACATACATGCTTAAAAATACTCACATGCACAAAACAAACAAACAAATAGACACTAATTCCAAAGTCAAACAGAGATGGTTTATGTATGCTTTTTGAAATAATGCCACTCCAGTTCTACAGGCCTGGTAAAAGTTGGGAATAAGGGGCCAGCGAGATGGCTCAGCAGGTAAATTTGCCTGTCACCAAGGCTGATAACCTGGATTTAATAATCCTTGGGACCCATATGGTGGGAAAAGAGAACCAACTCCTGAAGACTGTCCTTTGACCTCTACATGTATACATGTGCTTCGGTAGAACCATGGCAGACTCTGGGGTGGGGGTGGGAGTGATGGGGGGAGGGGGTGATAGGGGGTGATTGCATACCTTTGTGTAGAAAGGTAAAGGAAGGGGAGAGACTGTCATTCTGAGGAAATTTCTGAAAGGCAGATCTTTCAGCAGCTCAAGGAGAAAAAAAAAATGCAAATAGGGCCCAAGAAGAGAAATGAGTACCGGTCTATTTGTTCTAAGTGGGTATTCTCAGTGATGCCGTACTTAAAAAAAATCATGACATTTATTTCTTTATTTATTGTGTGCATGCTAGTTATTTATTGTGTGTGTGTATGAGGAGTGATTTTATTTTATTATTCTCATTCTCTCTCTGTCTCTCTCATGCCAGGACAACCATATGGAGGTCAAAGAACAACTTTGAGGAGTTGTTTCTCTTCTCCCACCTTTTTGTGGGTTCTGGGGACTGGACTCAGGGTGCCAGGCTTGTGTGGCAAGTACCTTTATCTGCCGAGCCATCTCGCTGGCTACTCTTCTATCTGGGAAACTGTGTTATCCACAGTATCTAGAACACGGCTTGCCTCGTAGTAGCGTTCAAGAAATACTTGTTAAACAGGGTGTGGTGGTGCAAACCAGTCATCCTAGCACTTGGGAGGTGGAAGAAGAAAGCTCAGGAGTTCAAGGACGTTCTTGGTTATGTAATGAGACCAAACTGGGCCACAGGAAACTCAAACCACCCCCTCCCCGCAAAAGAAAGAAAGAATTGTTGACTGGTGGTGAATTAGCCTAGGATACTCGGATGGGAAAGGCAAACTGCTAAGATCAAGGTCACAAATGGCTGATGCATGGAAGAGCTGAGACTTGAAACCAATTTTGATTCTTCATTTTTTAGCATGCCCAATTTAGGAGGCAGATCCTAGAAAAAGAAGTCTGTTTCCTGTTCCCCAATTCCTCCATCACTAAAATTACTAAATTACATCACTAAAATACTAAACTTGTCTAGATTCATTTCCTTCATCGGCCATGAGAAAGGCTCAGGGTCTTCCCATGACAGTTTCATGACAACTAATGAATGAACAAGGTCCCTCCCAGTCCACAGGCTTGACTGTCCTAACATGCCTGCTCTTGAAGTGTTCAGCACATCAGCATTGTCAAGATCACCTGGGTGGGGGAAGCTAAAAATATGCTGAGTCTTGCAGTTTTAAGAACTAATGCTCTAGATACATAGTTGAGTCTTTCAGTTTTAAGAACGAATGCTCTAGATACATAGTTGAGTTTTGCAGTTTTAAGAACTAATACTCTAGAATCATAGTTGATTTGGAGGGCTTCTATTAGGCTTGCTTCTGAGGCCCTCCCCCTCTATCATGACAGTGCATATAAAAAGTGATAATATTTCTGTGTCTCGGTGAAGAAAACCTGGGCTGTCTCCTTGTCAATATACATCTTGCTTAGAAACCCTTCACATGTACCAGTGAGGAGAACAAGCTGGAGGAAAATATGGATAATACCCAGATTCCATACTGTCAAGACAGCATGAGATCTCCGTGTTTGCAGGATTGTGTGACAGGGATAGTATATGAATATAGATAATACTATTATAAGAATATTGACCCTGTCTCGTAATAAAAAAAGAAAGAAAAAAGAAAATTGAGAATACAAGGTTGCTAAAAGAAGATATACATTTTTCCTTAAAAACTGAAAACAAGGAGCTGGAGAGATGATTCAGCAGTTAAGAGCACTGACTGCTCTTCCAGAGGACCCAGGTTCAATTCCCAGCACCTACATGGCTGCTCACAACTGTCTATAACTCCAGTTCCAGGGTATCTGACACCCTCACACAGACATACATGCAAGCCAAATACCACTGCACATAAAAAAAAATTAATTAGAATAAATAATTTTTAAAAAGTGAAAACAAAATACAAGCCCAATCCATGTGTTAGTTTGCTTTATTTGTCAGTCTGACATAACACTTGTTAGGAGAGGCTACGGGAGGGATTGTCTAGATTAGTTTGGTTTATGGGTATGCTGTGCAGGAGTGGCTTGCCTATGTATTGATGCGGGAAGACACAGTCCATAGTGGGCAACATCATTCCTTACATTTGGGTCACTAGCTGCTTCAAGTTCCTGCCTTGACTTCCCGGAAATAATAGACTATAACTTGAAAATGTGAGCCAAATAAAACCCCTTTCCATTAAGATCACTTTTGCCAAGGTATTTTTTTTTTATCACAGTACTAGGAAACAAAATTATAAACCCCCATAATTACATTATTAACCTTCTCTTAGGCATTTCTATACAATAACATGTTTATATAAAGGCATTTAAAAATTTTTACAATGCAGATGCTGGGCCCCTACCTGATAACTCTTAAAGTAAAACCCTGGGGCTGGGAGCTGTGCAGACGTGGGTGACTGCCTAGATATTCCAAGGGACTGTAGCAGTGAAATCTTAGACTTTTGTACAGAGTGCATCTTTAGCTAAAAAGAGAGCACAGTTGGAAATTTCCACCCTGCAGTGCACGCTCAGCTGATCCTTATTGCCTTGGAATATAGAAGATAAGTATAATAGATACTGAGTTCAGGAGAGGCAAGGCAAGCCACAGAGCAGGGGCCTTGCTGTTGACACACATCCAGCCAGTATTTATTTGTTTGGCTCTGAAGACATGCAGGACACGTTTTACACGGTATTTCATGTTTATTCTTTAGTCTCTAATACAGCAGCACAATATAACTATCAAAATTGAGCTTGGATTTCAACAGGTGTTGAACACTGAGTCAGAAACCAGGTACGGGGCAGCTGCCGAGGATCTGATTGTGAGCCGAACAGATTGGTCCCCCCTCCCCTCCAAAATCTAGAGTCTTCCCACCTTGTGGTGATCACTGTGGGGTGCCTGCTTCCTAATTAGTAGGTGCTGTTAGTTGTTGGCTGGGTGGAAGCAGCTGCTTTGTCATCCCAACCTGGATTCTACCAGATTACAGCAAGGTGTGAGTGTGAGTGTGTGTATGTGCGCGCACGCGCGCGTGTGCTTTCACATCGAAGAAAAGTTATTATTGCCGAGGTGACTTTGCATAGTGCAAGGCCCTCAAAAAGCTACGGATAATTAAATCTAGGTTCTCCCAGTTCTTAGGCCCCCACTTAAAAAAAAAAATCTGGGTTTTCATAGCTTCATCCAAGCGCCGTTCCATTAAGAATGGAAGGAAGGTTAGAGTTGGGAAAGCCATGCCTTCTCAACAAGTTCCGGGGTGGCGCAAAGAGCAATGACGGATAGAATGTGTCAGTCATTTACAAGAACCGTTTTCGATAAGTCATTCCCGGCACTGGGAAGAAAACAGGCAAAAGCCAAGAGGTGTGTATTCTGCAATCCAAATGCCTGAAAATAAAAGTCAACAATTTCCCTTCCACTATTATTAACTTGAGGGCCTTGATCGCTTGACTCCGCCACCTGCTCCGCCTCCCCACGCCCCCAGCGATTATGAGTAGGGAGGGAGGATGGAGGCAGGGGCTGGGCCCGGCTCTGAATCTTGCCTTTTCTTGGAGCAAGTCCGGATCCTCAGCGCGAAGCCGCTCTCCGTGACTTCGCAGTAACCCAGGACTGGAGGGACTGGCTGGGCTTCCCAGGTGGGGGCCAGGGTGTTTTAAATTGCTTTAGGACCCCCCCCTCTCCGCTCTTGGGGGGCTGTACTCTTTGGCACCTGGAGCGGATGTTTCTCCACCTCTGCAACTTGCTCTCCAGGTGTTGCCTCCCCCCGTTGCCACGTGCGACCCGCGCGCACCATCCTCCCTCCACCCAACACCTCCCCTTCCCCAAGCCGCGCTAGGTGGGTCCCGGGGACCGCGGGCCTGGAACCTGCCCTCCGCCTGCGCTCGCCCTTCGGTCGGAGGCAGAGCCCGGAGCGCAGATCCAGGCGGGAAGGGACGGCCGGATGGCTGGGCGCCGCGGGCCGCCGCCGCACCGGGCATGCTCAGTGGCAAGGCCGGCGAGGTGGCCCGCGAGCTGCACCCGGATCTGCGCGGCGCGGCGGCGGCGGCGGCGGCGGCGACGTGAGCGCGCAGGGGGGCGGCGGCCTCGCCTCGTCTGTGTCTCGGCGCCGGGCTCGGGTGGGTGACGCGCAGTGCCGGGGCGATGTCGGATTTTGACAGCAACCCGTTTGCGGATCCAGATCTCAACAATCCGTTCAAGGTGAGCGCCGGGCCGCGGCCCTAGTCCGCGCTGGGCGGCATCGCGGTGGCCGCGGAGGCCCTGCCCGGAGGGTCTCGCTCGGGTCGCAGCGTCACCGGCTCCGCCACCAACCTGGAGAGGGTCGCGCCGGGCCCCGGACCCGCGGGGACTGGGAGTCCGGCCCGGAGCGGAGCCGGGCAGGTGTGGCCGCCACTACTCCGGCCGGCCGGCACGGCGGGCCGCGGGGCGGGGGCCCGGAGGCCGGGGCGCCGGGGCCGGGGTTGTCATGGGGACCTGGCACCGGTGCTGCGTGCGCTGATGGCAGAGGTGTACGGGTGAGAGGCGCGGGGACAGGGACGCTGCGATCAAAAGATAAAGGGGGTGTTTTAATGATCGAAATTCGGTTGCGCCCGGAGCCACCAGTGGCGCTGCCAGAGGCCCCCTTCCCCACCGGGCCCAGCTTAGGGGAGCTGGCATCAAACAGAAGTTAAAAATAAATAAACATCTGGAAACAATAGTGTACGCGGGCATCTCCCCACCTCGCTGCTGTTAGCGAGGTGGACCCTGGGCCATTTTCCAAGCTGGGAGTGCGTCACCCCGGCTGTTTGAGGATTCCGTTCCTCACGTGAGTTGCTTTCCCTCTTGGAGTAGACATGATCCCCGGCCTCCGACGGGCTAGGCACAGAAATGGCCAGGCAGGCCGTTTGGATCTTGGTCATCTGCTCTCAAATTAATGCCGCGACCGAACTCTGCCTTGAAAAGTACTTTGGGTCTCTTAATGACTGTGAGGCACAGCAAGGCAATTTCTTCCAACTGTTAGCGTGGTTAGTCGTTTCTTAATCTTCCTGACCGTATGCGGTGCAAACTTTAATTGGCAGTCACAAATGTGAAATAGGAACTAATTTGTGGCCACCCAGAGTGCGGCTTCTGGCCTGTTGGGTTTCCCTCTTTTTAGTCCTTTTGTGGCTTACCGGCATTACTGGAGGAAAAAGCACCCCTGTTCTGATGATGGTTTAACCTCATGACTTCATGAAGGGTTATTTTAATGAAGTGATCCGGCTTATACTTGACAGCTGGATTCATTTTGCAAACTGCAGAGAAAACTTGTCATCGTCCAGGTGACCGTACCTTTTCAGACCCCTCCTCTCGTTCATTTGCTCCGGTATTTGTTTTTCATTGTTTTGAGGCAGGGTCTCCCTATGTAGTGTAGCTGGACTTGAACTTTCTACCCTTCTGCCTCTGCCTCCCAAATGCTGTGATTGGATAAACCACTCAGGTTGCATTTGAAAGGAAGTTCCGTGATCCCCTACCCCGACCCCTACCTGAAGTTTTGTTTTAATTTAGTGTTGGACTCACTTCTGTGTAGTGGAAAATTGGGCTGTTTTTAAATTATGGATATCCCAAAGAAACATTTCATAATTTGCCAAATGAATGTCATTTAAAAACATTTAAAGGTGAAACATTAAGAACCCATTTGCCTCTCCTAGCTCTGATAGTTCATTGATACTGTTTATTACGCATCTGCCCACGTGGCTGTCGATTTTACATCTGGTCACCCATTTCACGGTTCCTTTCATATTAGTCTCTTGTTAGGGCGAGATCCTGGCTGCTTATCACAGACTGCTGTTTTGTGACATGTAATGTTGCCGTGATTCCTTCCTCTTCTGCCAGGCGTAAGGTTGCTGTGATAATTCTAAACAAAAAATAGTTTTCAACTATTAATCATGGTAGAAAATGATTAATGTTTTCTGTAAGTGGATGTATTCAGGACAATGATTCAAGTCCATAAAATGCTTTAAAGGGGGTGATTTACGTCTAAGGAAGGTTGTTGACTTCTGTTTTGCCGTGTTTCTTCATTTGGAGGGGGGCTGCACACCACTGTCAGTGTCCCTGACTATCGTTTGTTACATTTTTGCTAGCCACCCTCCTGTGTCTCAAAGTAACCCTTATATCTGCTGCTTTGGCTTCATTTATGTGGAAGCAACTTTTGAAATAGTTTTTTTTTTTCATACTCTTATTTACAAAGTTCCCAGAATTCTTACTGTTTCCTTATGGTCACTTTTCTTTTTAAATCTTGTTTTTGACATTTGTTACCCACAGTCCTTAGTTATCTTCTGCTTGGTGTTGGTTTGTGTGTGTTTGGCTTTTGAAACTCTTGCAGCAAAAAGTGGCCTTGAACTCGTGACCATTGGATTCACAGGCCGTTCTCATCACACCTCATGGATGATGTTTCTCAGGGTTTCTTTCCCTGCATTGTTGTGTCAGGACACTTTTGTGAACTTCTTCATTTGAGCCATGTCATGAAAAATCATTTCAGAATAGAATTGCCTTCAATGATAGAAGCACAGTGGTTTACTCGATTCTCTTGACTGTGGTAAAATTCTTCGCTGAATTCAGTTCATATGTCTTTTTTGAGTACCCGCTTTATTCCAGTGGTTATGGTAGGCCTAGTGAATGGTGTTATGAAATTTCGGTGTCCTTTAGTGTGCATAAGAAAGTTGAAGTAATCAAAACTCTATGGAATCCAAAACAAAATACTAATTTGGGGAAATTTCTCAAACTCCGCTTAGGAGTTGTTAAAATGTGGCTTTAATGCCTGAATCCCAGCACCCAAGAAGTAGAGGCAAGAGGATTAATACAAGTTTGAGGCCAGCATGGCTAAAACTGGGAGGCCCTGCCCCCAAAAGTAAAATAAAGGAAAAATATTTTCTACATACTCAACGTGTAGATTTTGAACAGTTGCTAAATGTCCCTTACTCTGTTGAGTTTTCATTTATCCAGCAGACCTGAAGCAGACCTCTAATTTCGTGGGCCTTGGTTGGATGCCGAGGGCAGGCATGCCTGTGAAGTAGGAGGCGGCGTTAATAACAGGTAGAGGCCAGAATAGACCCCGCAGCTGACCTAAACACCAACAATTAAATGCTGGACAGAGTGCCAGTTGTTCATAGGAGGGGGATGTTAATAGGGGGCCAGATATCGGTAGGCCTTCTCGTATGTTTTTGTATCTTAATGTAATTGAATTAGATAAATCACGGAAATAACATTTAAATGAATTCATCTTCAGAACACAAGGAGAATCATAATTCAGAGCTTGGAAGTATCCGTCCTCAGATATAATCCGTCAGATCTCATCTTTGGCAGAAAAAGCAGAGGGGGCGGGTTGACTGCTCCCTCGTGTAGATTGCTGTCAGACTGTGTGTGTCCAGATTCCTAGTCCGTCATCGCTAGCGTGTAGCTAGAGTTTTCCTGCCTGGCCCACAGTCAGGACAAATCTCTCTCACCTGCCAGTCCCACAGCCGCTCAGACCCAACCAAGTAAACACAGACACTTATATTGCTTACAAACTGTATGGCCATGGCAGGCTTCTTGCTAACTGTTCTTACAGCTTAAATTAATCCATTTCTATAAATCTATACCTTGCCACATGGCTCGTGGCTTACCGGCATCTTCACATGCTGTTTGTCATCGTGGCGGCTGGCAATGTCTCTCTGACTCAGCCTTCCACTTCCCAGCTTTATTCTCCTCCTTGTCCCGCCTATACTTCCTGCCTGGCCACTGGCCAATCAGTGTTTTATTTATTGACCAATCAGCAACACACTTGACATACAGACCATCCCACAGCACTAGCGTCTGATGATTATTGTGTGTATGGGAGTGGGATGCCAGCGTTGCAGTGTGCGAGCGGCGGTCAGAGGGCACATCTGTGGAGTCAGCTTTCTTCTTCCACTTCCTGTGGATTCCTGGGGATCAAACTCAGGCCCTGGGTTTGCGCAGCAAGCACCTTTGCGTCAGCTCCGCTCTGTGTTTCTTATGTGGGGCTTAGACTTGAGGGCTCTATGGCGTGGTAGCAGAAGTGAGGTCTGAGTGTGGGCTTACAAAAGGCCTTGTTTTGATCCTCGTTTATCACTCACCAGTTGAGGGGCCAAGGAAGTCACTCAGTTTCTTTCAGCCTCAGCTTACTAGTCTCTAAAATAGGAGCAAATATCTTGTGCTGGCTGATTTTATGTCTGCTCGACACCGGCTAGAGTCATCTGAGAGGAGGGAACCCCAACAGAAAATGTCTTCAGAAGACTGGGCTGTAGGCAAGCCTATGGAGCAGTGGTTCTCAACATGTGGGTCACGACCCCCTTGGGGTCACATATCCGATATCCTGCATGTCATATATGTATATTACGATCCATAACAGTAACAAAATTACAGTTATGAAGTAGAAACAAAAATAATTTTATGGTTGGGGTCTCCACAACATGAGGAACGGTATTAAAGCGTCGAAACATTAGGAAGGTTGAGAACCACTGCTCTAGAACATTTTCTTAATTAGTGATTGGTGGGAGAGAGCCCAGACCATTGTGGGTGGCCATCCCTGGGCTGGTGATCCTGAGTTCTGTCAGAAAGCAGGCTGAGCAAGCCAGTGAGCAGCTCCCCTCATGACCTCTGCATCAGCTCCTGCCTCTCTAGGTTCCTGCCCTGCTTGAGTTCCTGTCCTGACTTCCCTCAGTGATGGACTGTAACCTGGAGGTGTAAGTTGAAATAAACCCTTCCCTCCCCAAGTTGTTTCTTAGGTCATGGCGTTTCATCATAGCTCCGTAGGGGCACTCATAGGACTATATGGAAGCATGTAGACAGTGTCAATGTGTGGTGGCTTTAATAAGGTGCTAGTGTTTAGTTCATTACTAGTACCAAGTGCTTTGTCCTTGTTCACCTGCTAGACTCTAGACTCTAGGCCAAAGTTATCTGATATTAGTGTTTTTCCACCAGTGTCTTTCTCTATCTTATTTAAAAATTATTATTTATGACTACCATGAATGTATGCATGTGCACACACGTGATGGTGTATGTGTGGTGGTCAGAGGACAACTTTGGCTTTCTCCATTCATGTTTGTGTGGGTTACAGGGATCCAACTCAGGTGCTCAGGTTCGTGTGGTAAGTACATTTGCAGGCTGAGTTGTCTTATGTTTGGAGACGTGGTCTCTCACTGACCCTGGAACTGATAATTGGCTAGACTAGCTGGCCACGAGCCCCAGGGGGCTTCCTGTCTCTGCCTCTCCAGTGTGGCATCATGCCTGGTTGTTTATGGGAGTGGTCAGGATCTGAATTCAGGTTAGCAAGCACTTTATTTATCTACTGAGCCATCTCTCTAGTTCCCAGAAATAGTTTGTAAGTTTTATAGCATGTGTTATGATCTATTTTATTAGTTGTCGATGTCTTACAGTACCTAATTTATAAATTAAATTTTATTATGGGTATGTATGTGTAGAAGAAAATACATAGTTCAGATGCAGTGTGATTTATAATGCCTGCAGAATCTCTCAGCGCTACATCTCTTCTGGTTTTTTTCTTTTGTTGCAGTTCAGAGGATGGGCCCAAGGCCTTGAGCATATGTTGAGCAAGCACTCCCTTGCAGAGTTATGTCCTGTTCTCTGACTCTGTAATCTTTTAAAAGCAGCCTGCAAAGTAGTATCTCGCCTGTCTAACTTCCTACTTAGCGTGATTTTAGTGGCATCTTAAGAATTTGCTTGAACCTGGTGGGGTAGCCCGCAGCTGCCATCCTTCTCTTGGGTGAGAAAGACTGGAAAGTCATGACTTTGCAGCCCACCTGGGGTTTTTAGAAAGACCCCTGGAAAAGAATTTTGTCACTGTTTCCCATAATTCAAGGTTGCTAATCAGTATTCAGACAGCCATGATGAAATGTATCACACTGGATTGTTTATAAACAAGGGGTTATTGCTCACGGTTCCAGAAGCTGGGAAGTCCAAGAGGAGGCATTAACAAACACAGTGTTGCATCTGAATCAATAATTCTATAGACTGCACATCAGAGAGTCTCACATGGGAAGACACCTCCCTGGGTCCTCTCGTATAAGGGCATTAATTCAGATGGGGAGGCTGCAGCTCTGTGACTTAGCCACCTCTGAAGGGCTCTTCCTTGTGGTGGTATCACCTCGGCTTTAGGCTGTAACTTATTTATCTTGGGTGGGTGTGTGGGGAGATAGAAACATTCAGATTCCAGGGCCGCTCGTGCTCAGTTTGTAACGTGGACAGTGTCATCTGTCCTGTCTATTTTTACAGTGCCGTCTACAGGGAGTTGATCTCTCTCCTCCACGCAGTTACAATTCAGAGTCTAGAGACTGGATAGCATTAGGAAAATGCTCCAGTGTTTTTTTCTGTAATAGTTACGTTTTGAAACCCTTATCTTTCAGTCTTACTTAGGGACACAGTGATTCATCCTTGTCAACTGCCTGCATCCACGCTCTATTGTCCTCCGTTAGCATTTTAAAAAGCACGTATTTAGCTATTGATTGTATTTGAGTTAGGCGCTGCCCATTAAAATGCAGCATTATTTACCACTGCCTCAGTGATCCATTTGGTATGAACAATGTCCAAACACAGTTGCTTGCTGATGGTCCTGATGTTTGCGCTAGAGGTGCTGGCTTTTTTTTTTTTTTTTTAATGCGTCTTCAGTTATCTGACAGCTTGAACGCATGGTTTAGGGTGTCTTCGGTTCACTGCCTGTTACCTGGAGCTGCCGGTGCAGGCAGGTGTTGGGGTGTTTTTTCCCCGTGTGGTATCTTTGCTGGGCGCAGCCTGCACTTTGCAAACTCAAGGGCAGCAGGGTCGAAGGAGAGCGAGAGCCAAAGCTTTAAGGGTCTTGGGGGTCATATGCCACTCCTCCCGTTGGTCAAAATAAGCCACAAGTCATCCTAGATTTTAAAAAAGAGGTGAATTGGGGATCGGACTCCATTTCTTCACAAGAATGGCTGCCTGTCCTGACAGAGACCTGTGAACTGAAAAGCTGTGCCAGGCATAAAATGGTGAGGCAGTGGTGAAGGCTTGAGGTAGACTGCCATTAAAATGGAGGAGGAGTGGGCGGCATTCAGCAGTTGGTACCTGGTAGCATCCCTGTGCAGAGGAGGAGGAGCGGGTTCCTTGCTTCAGACTGAGCTCCACTTTGTTCTGGTTTTCAGTGCACCTTCTCAAGAGGTCTTTCCCCTGGTGAACACTGGAGGCCAGGAGCCTGTCTCATCTTGAAGGAACTCCTCCTTCCAGTCGCTGGTTCAGCTCTTAATGATTTTCATTAGCATTATTCAAGTCCAAACCATGCCTTGAAAACATCTCTAATTGGCTTGAGACAAACCTGTGCTTGGATGCTCATTAGTGTCAGGGGTTCAGGATCAGCCCTGCTTAGAAATGCTTCAGTCCAGTTGGGCATTTCCAGGCCAGTGGACACTCACTGGGGTCCACTGAGCAGCTGCTGTGCCTTTAAAACCAGTATTCAGGCACAGTTTTACTTAGGGATCTGCCAGTTAGTGCCAGTTGTCAGTTTAACATGCCTTCAAAGAGAACCTCAACTGAGGAGTTGCCTCAGTCTGATTGGCCTGGGAGCAGATCTTTGGGACATTTTCTAATTGCCAATTGGTGCAGGCGATCCCAGCCCCCTGTGGGCAGCCCCCACCCTGAGCGGGTGGTGCTGGGTTGTGTAAGGTGCTTGAGGCTCCCAGAGGAAGAGGTCAGTCCGTGAGGAGTGTTTTCCTGCGGTCTCGGCTTCATCAGTTCCTGTCTTCGGGTTCCTGCTGGAGTTCCTACCCTGGTTTCCCTTGATGATGGGCTGTGCCATGTAAGTTACACTTCCACACTTTCCTCCCTGAGTGGTTTTGGCCAGGCTGTTCTGTTGCAGCAGCAGGAAAGCAAACCAGAACAGGCTCATGGCTTTAACAACAGTCATGCTTGAGGTGATGATTGGGGACAAAACGCGAAATTGTTCTTCAGCCAATATTATTATTAAATAGTATTATTTGCTATTATTAAACATGCTTAAATATGGTTAATATTTTGTAGCACGGGATGCATATTCAATACATTTAGTGGTTCTGTTCTTTGTATGTTTGTGAGTGTGTGCAAATGATGTCTGTGTGAATATGGGTGGACAAGATGTGCTACATCATTGTGTGGAGGTCAGAGGACAACCTTCAGTGTGGGTCCTTGCTCTCCACCTCCTTGGAGACAATTGCATGTTGTTCACTGCTGTGCACATCAGTGTCCAGGGGTTCCCCTGCGTCCACCCCAGTCCTGCTATAGAAGCGCTGGGATTACAGATCCGTGCGCTGTCCCTGGCCTTCCACGGATTCTGGGCATCTGAAGTCAGGGCATCCCTTTGACCAGTGCTGTACCACTGAGATCTTGTCCCAGCCCCTCATTGTTCCTTATTGTGACAAACCACCACTTTGATACAGTTGTTAAAATCCATGTATTGGGTTAATGAGATGAGGGACAATTCTAAACAATTAATAACCCTACAATCTTTTGCTTGGGGTAATCACTTAGTTACTGTTTTCATTAGCCAAGTACATGGTCGGAGTGGTTTGAACATGGTGAAATGTGTGTCCAGTGAGAGCAGCCAGGGAGGACCTGAGTCTAGAAGCAAGTCAAAGGCAGCCCAAAAAGCACTCTGTGAGCATTTAATCGACCGACCGCAGGCTAAGGGAAGCAAGCAGCAATCAGGTACTTGACGTCTCTTGCTTGCTTAAGTGAACAAACTTATTATTTGTTGCTTTAGATAAAGAATCCAAGGCTTATTGGCTTTCTGCATCAAGGTGGACTTTGTCCCAACACAGAGATTATTTAATCAGTGAGCACAGCCTGGCAATGCTTTTTGTAGAAGTAGGTCCTCCAACACTCGATGGGATTATTCCGGGAGAGGCTGGATGGTCTGTAGAGATGCTAAGGGAGAGATTTCTGTGTCTGAGCCGTCTGCACTTTGAGACTCTGTAGATGCTCCATGTCTATAACTATAGCATTTTGTGAGCTCGCACATTCTCTGATGTTGTACCCCAGTAGATATTGGGGTTGACACTGGTCATGTAAGCAGGAGAAGAGGCTTCATGTTCTTGGAGACTGCGATGCTCTGAGCACAGCTCCTGATGAAGGAGCTGGCCTCAATAGTTGTTCATGATACAGTTGCTTAATCAAGGCCTCTGCTGAGTGACGTTGGCCTCACATGACTGAGCTTATCAGGGTACTTGGCCAAGGGAAGCCCTCCAGTAGAAGCCATCTCTCTGGGGCTTCTGAGGACTCTTTAGACTTCCTGATATGCAGTCTAGCTGCTCCTGAACTACAAGGATGTTGGAGAAGCCAGTGTCTCCAAAAGCTTGTGTCCTTTTTGTGTGTGTTTTAAACATCCCTCCCCCCGGCATCTGTTTATTTCAGTGAAAATTGACCAACAGTAAATGCAGCGTGACTCTTTTTTCAAAACTATGGTGAATAAAAGCTGTATTTATATGTAATTTTTAATATTATATTGGAATAATGCAGATCCAAAGTTTATGTCTTTAAGTTACCAGGGGAGCTGTAGTGGTGAGTGTGGACTGTAAAGCAGGAAGGGGTGGGTTTGACCTTGGAACAAATGCACTTACCACTTTCACTTATTGTCCTTGTCCCATGGAGGTGGGCGCTCTCTCTGCTGTTTCTGACTTCGCATCAGTGCTGGGGTCAAAGTGCTGTTCCCTTTCCTGTGTCACAGCTGCCCAGGGAACAGGTCAGAGTCACCTCCGTGGCACTTGGCGCTGGGTCTGTTTAAGAATGGAGACTTCGGAGCTGGTGGAGCTCCGTGGGAGAGCTCCTGCGTAGCATGCACAAGGGCCTGGTGCACGCCATAGCTGGCCCTCGCCCTGCTCCCCCGATAATGTCAGCTCATCAGCTGTTGGACACTTGGGCTGTTTTCCTCCCATTTTGGCTGTTCTGAATAATGCTGCTGTACTCGTACAGACTTTCATTTGAATGCTTCTTTTTAGACCACTTGGGCATGTCCTCAGGTCATATGGCAACTCCTCGTCAGAGGAACTGTGAAACCGTTTTCCACCATGGCTGCTGGGGGATGCATATTTCCCCATGTGGTGGCAATGCTTCCTACTGTCTGGTTTTGAGTCTAGCCATCTTAGCTATTAATCCTTCTGCTTCAGGCTCTGGAGTGCTGGGGATTCCAGGCCTGCACCACTATGGCCGTCTTGAGACTTGTGGTTTTGATTTGTAGTCGCCTGGTGTTGGGGATGGTTTTGTGTACATATTAGCCATTGTGTGTCTTTAGAGAAGTATCTGTTCACACACTCTGTTTGTTTTGAGATTGGGCTGTTTAGCTGTTTTAAAAACTGAGGTAGCTCTAAGAGATTTAAAGTATATTCTAGATATGAGTTCTTTATCAGTTATTTGTCTTGGAAACATTTTGTCCCATTTTGATTTTCTGAATGTCCTTTGAGCTTCAAGCATAGAAATGCAGTGGGGCTCTGCTTGCCGGAGCCCTTGCTTTATTTAGTCTGTGAGCTCTGGGTTTGGTCCTCAGCACACACACTCAGACACACACATGCATTCGTGCGTGCGCACATCAGCTTCTTATCTTGGTAAAGTTCAGTTTTTATTATTTTCAACTGTTATATAGTCTCTGACATATTTTCAACTTTATTTGTAGCCAAGGCTGGCTTGGTTCTCATGATCCCCTTACCTCCACCTCACAGGTGGTGTGATTACAGGTGTACCACCACATCGATTTTAGTTGTTGGTGTTTTGGTGTCATATCTAAAAAAAATTCATGGCCAAATCTAAGGTGAGGAGGTTTTACCCTTATGTTTTCCCTTAAAAATTTCATAGTTCTCTCTAGCGCTTGCATTAGCTTCAAGATTTACTTTTAGTTCATTTTGATGTACGGTGTGAGGTAAGGGCCAAACTCATCCTTTGGCTTTTGGATGTCAGTTGTTCCCTGCCACTTGCTGGAAAGGCTGTTCTTTGTCCAGTGATGGTGGCACCTGGCTGAGTACCACAGAGCCTTTTCTTTTTCTTTTCTTTTTTTTTTTTTTTTTTCGAGGCAGGGTTTCTCTGTGTAGTTTTGCGCCTTTCCTGGAACTCACTTGGTAGCCCAGGCTGGCCTCGAACTCACAGAGATCCGCCTGGCTCTGCCTCCCGAGTGCTGGGATTAAAGGCGTGCGCCACCACCGCCCGGCCACAGAGCCTTTTCTTACTGTCTGTTCTTACAAAGGAGAATAAACACTTTATCTACAAAAGCCTCATGTTTCATGCAAAGATGCCGGAGTCTCCTGGCATCTCCAGAGGGTGTTTTTCTTGCCCAGCTTCTCAATGTAGCGGCACCAGTGTTGTGACTGCCTCTGACTCTCCGCATATGTCAACACTTAAACCGGCACAGTGGCTTTTTACCCGCTTCTAGATTGTCATGAATATTATATCACTGTTACCAACCTGATAGATAACCTTTTCCTTAAACACTCCCTTAAGAGAAAAGCTTTCGTTTGCTCTGTAGACTATAGCTGAATTACGGAATACAGTTTTTCTTAGAAGCTGGAACACTGGTACTGCTGGAGCTCATAGAGTCAGAGCATAGCCTATGAAGTGTTATGCATTAACAGCATTAGTGGGGTCCAGCATGGGGTGTTGGTGAGCTCACAGCACAAAGGCAACGTGTGTGTGTGTGTGTGTGTGTGTGTGTGTGTGTGTTACTGTTACTGTTACTGATGAACTGGTAATTTTACCTTTAAGAATAAGAAATACAGCCAACGGCGCACGCCTTTAATCCCAGCACTCGGGAGGCAGAGTCAGGCGGATCTCTGTGCGTTCGGGGCCAGCCTGGTCTACAGAGTGAGTTCCAGGACAGGCACCAAAACTACACAGAGAAACCCTGTCCCAGAAAACGAAGAAAAAAAAAGAAAAAGAAAAACACAATCAGATATTTGTGTTTTAAAATTTTTTATTAGCATATATTAATTATACCTAGCAATGGGTTTTATTAGGACATTTTCATACATTTTTCATGTACTTTGATTATATTGGCATGCCCTTATAATCCTTTTTGTCCTCTCCCCCAACTCCTGCTGCTCCCTTTTTCTTCTTGGGGGTTCCCCTTCATTGTTATCTCTTGTCTGTCTGTCCCTCCTCTCCCTCTCCTCTTCTCCCCTCCCCCTTTCTTCCTTGTGACCTTCTGAGTTCACTAAGTGCTGCTTATAAGAGCATGGGTACGGACTGTGTACAGGACCATGGGCACCTTACCAGTGGCTGAGGAGGAAGAGTCGCCCTCCCCCAGCATCCACTCATTGCATTTGTATCCTCAGAGAGGTGGGCATGGCCCCTCCCCTCCCTGTGGCAGAAAGTTGAGCAGGCTTGAGAGGTCAGTGGCCATGTGCCTGGGAAGGAAGTGCAGTCCTGGGAAGGAAGCCTTCTGTCCCACTCACGCCTTCCTCTGGTGCCCGATTTCTCCAGCCTTTCCTCCTTGATGGCCCCAGGCCTTGGAGGGAGGGAGATACAGCTACCCCATTTACGGTTTAGTTTTCAACAATCTTCTCAGCACTTGGACCAGTTAGGAGTCTCTGAAGTAATCAACTGCAAAAATGAGCCTCCCCAGTGAAGGCTGGAGCCAGCACTGGTCTGTGCGTTTAAACAGGATTGTTCACATCAGTTAGCAAACAACGCAGTAGCTTTCCCATTAGGGCCTATGGCGTCCTTAACCATGGGCTGTTGACCGTATTCACAGGGCCAGGTATGTTTTCCCTCCTGAGCAGCCGGCCTCAGCTCCAGTCAGAAAGTGAGTGGTTACCACAAACTTTCCACTAATGCACCAGTGGACGAGTCTGGCTTGGCTAGTCAGTAGGGTCCGTAGCTTCTTAAGACCATTGGTGACAGTTGTAGACTTCCTGCTCAGTTCCAGCCTTTTTGTTTGTTTGTTTGTTTTTGTCCTGTGATCACACCATGTGGTCTCTTCAGCACTAGGGTTGTGCTGTCTAGTTCTAGTGGGTGACCAACAGCAGCGGCAGACAGCCTGTATTGCTTTGGGAGCTTCAGGGACCCACCTGACCAACTGGTTGGGAGGTAGTTTACCCCTTCAAATCAGATATTTGAATATAAGTGGTTTTAGTATGTACAAGATTCACTTCTTGTGTGTGCTGCTGGGAATCGAAGCCAGGGCCATGCTACTGTGCTACACTTCCAGTTATATGTTAGTAAAGATTTGTGGATGCAAACAGTGAAACTAAGGCACAGCATGGAAACATCATATACTAGTAAACACTGGATGTTCCCACTTTTCCCCAGAGAAGTGAGCAGGAGGAAGCTGCATATATTCCGAGTGGCAGCGTTCACCTTCGAGAATCCTCTAGTGGCAGTGATTATCCTCATGGACATTTGGAACAAATGCTAAGTGGCGACAAACTGGACATGTTAGGTGACAGGGAACAAATCACCAGTGGGTGCTAGGGACAGTATGCTAGCTGCAGTGGGATCATTGTTTGACAATGTTTTTTGTTACTTGTTTTAAGCTGATTTATGGTTTATATAGCCCTAATTTTGGCATCTTAAATACCCTTGGATTTTAGTGAATTTCTTATAAGTGTAGCAATTATAAAATGCAAATTAACACCCTAAGCTTAATACAAGTGTAATGGATGACTTTTCTATTTAATTATTTTTTTTAATGGAAATGTTTAGATTTATGTCTTGGGGAGTTAAGCATTTACAGTTGAGTTTATAAGAGAATGTACTTTGAACTGTGCACATTCGTAAGCCTGCTGTTAGGGGAACTTGAGGGAAGGAATAGATGAAACTTTGAAGACATTTGTCTTCTTGGTCCTTGGTAAGAACCAAGTTGCTTAGGTACCTTAGACACACTACTTGATCTTAGACACGCTACTTGAATTTCTACCCTCGGAATGTGTGTGTTAGTTACATTCCTAGAGTTGCTATAGTTCCTTTTAACATAAAGATGGAGTGTCTTAAGGTATCAGATGAAGAAAATAAGAGTGCAAGATTATCTTTGGTTGCAACATGTGATTATTTCTTGCCTAACCGCAAACTGCTTCTTTTCTAGGCACACTCTAATATTTATTAACTTTTAAACTTCTTGGTAGTAACAGAAATGGCAGTGAAAACCAAACATGTAAATTATTGGTTGCCTTCCAAAGCTTTAGGGATTTTAGAAGCTATTATGTGTCACAGCGTGGCTGAGAGTAAGGAAGGCCAGCTCTTTTACCTTTGTGACAATTTACCTCGTGATGGAGGCTTTACTGACAGGAGTCATGATCTTGGCTGTTTAATGTTACAGGTTTTTGAAAAGAACGTCTTGTGCTCTTTCCGTTACATTTGATGAATAGATTTTTAAAGTTATGATTACCCCCGAAGTCATGGGAGACCAGCAGGAGGTAAATCCTGGTTTCGCCATTACCCCCATGGATACATTGTGGTAGGGAATGGTCAAGGTGGGCGGTGCTGGGGTTCTCTGTACTGGACTTGGAGCTTAACTATCAGTTAATTTATATGAAACCGTTACATGAATCATATACTTACACCCAAGAGGAAAAATTACAGTTAAAAAGTTGATTGAATAGAATATGAGGAAGCTATTAAGAACTTGTAAAACCCCTTCACATATCTCTGCTTGCCACATTTATTGGGTCCTTAAACACATTATGCTAAGTGAAAGGGGCCCAGTGTAAGAGGCTGCATATTACAGGTCCCATTGATCTATAAAAATAGTCTAGAAAGCATTCCAGTGATTCCGCAGGTATGAAGGTAGGAAGTAAGCACAGTATTCTACAGTATTTAGTAGATGAAAAGACAGTGACAGAACACAGTTAATTTTGACAGGGAGCCATTATGCATGAGAAAACACATTTCTTTGTGGGAAAGAAAACTCTTTAACAGTTGAATACCACAAAGGGTGCTTGCATGGGAAGGCTCTGCTGTTCTCTCTCCTTACTGAAGAGTTCAGTGACTCTCACAGTGAAAGGTGTCACAGGAACAGACATGTGACCCAGTGTTTTGCTGTTCTGTGACCAGCCTTTTTCTTGTCTGTGTGCTTCAGCATGAATCTGGGGACACCTAACTCTATTTGCTACCCAGTTTCTCAGAATTTAGAAGAACTTTGGTGATTTTATGCAGTAGAATGCTGAAGCCTGTACTAATTAAGTGTTCAAATTGGGGGCCGATGTCATCCCTTGTTGCCAACCCCATCCTTCCCTCCCTTCACTAGTTTTCTAATGAGCACATCTATTTCTTTAATGGGGCACTGAGTGGTTCACATTATGAAGATCTGTAGCTGACTGGCTGGCTATATTTCTTCCACGAAATATCATCTCTGATATTAGCTCCTATTCTCTGTCTCTCTCTGTACCCCAAAAAACAAACCCCAAAAGAAAATCCCATCAAACCAACCTTGAAATGTAATTTCTAAGGCATCTAAAAGGCAAACCTGACTGTTTTAACATACTTGCAGTTGTATAGGGGTCACTTATGTATGTTACAAAAATTTTCATCACTCCAAAAAGAAACCTATGTCCTGTACCAGTCACTGTATTTCTCCCAAGCCTGCCAGGTCTAGGTGACCACTGGTACACTCTCTGGACATTTCATATGGTTGGAATAATGAAATATGAACTCTTTTGTGACTGGTTTCTTTTTCTTAGCATGATGTATTGAAGGTTTATCCATGTTGTGGTATGGATCAAGACTTTTCTACTTTTCTTTGGTGTGCGTGTGGTATGTACAAGAACACAAATGTGTACAAGGTGTACAAGTACATGTGTGTAAGTATGCATACAAGTGTGTGCATGTGTTTGTGGAAGTCAGAGAACAACCTTAGATATTTTATCTTGGGAGCCATTCACCTTGTTTTTTGAGACCAGGCCTTGATAGCCTGAGACTGACCAGTTTGCCTAGGCTGGCTCTCCGGCAAGCCCCAGGGGTCTTCTGTGTTCACGTCCACAGCACAGGGATTGCAGGTGTGTAGCTAGAGTTTTCCTGCCTGGCCCACGGTCAGGGCAAATCTCTCTCACCCGCCAGTCCCACAGCCACTCAGACCCAACCAAGTAAACACAGAGACTTATGTTGGTTACAAACTGTATGGCCGTGGCAGGCTTCTTGCTAACTGTTCTTACAGCTTAAATTAATCCATATTCTATTAATCTATACCTTGCCACATGGCTCGTGGCTTACCAGCATCTTCACATGCGGCTTGTCATGGTGGCGGCTGGCAGTGTCTCCCTCACCCAGCTTCCTGTTCTCAATTCTCCTCTCTGTTAGTCCCGCCTACACTTCCTGCCTGGCCACTGGCCAATCAGTGATTTATTTATTGACCAATCAGCAACACATTTGACATACAGACCATCCCACAGCACAGGTGTGCCCACCGGGTCAGCTTAGGGTCAAACACACCCTCAGGTCTCTGTGAATGTGCAGCCAGACGGAATTATCTCCCCCGCCCAAGGCACGTATCATTTCTACTCACTGCCAAACAATACTGGATTATGTAGTTTTGCTGCTTGTCTATTCATAAATACAATATTTTTGTGAATAATGCTGCTGTGGATTGTGAATATATTTCTCCACATTATATACATGCCTTCATGCTGTTTGGTATGTATCTAGGAGTAAGTATTCTAGGTCACAGAGTAACTACCAAATTATTTTTTTGAAATGGTTGCATCATTATTATCTGTAGCAGAGAAGGAGGATTCTAGTTTTTTCTGTATCCTTGGCAATGCTTGTCTTTTTATGTCTAGAAGTTGTGCAGTGATCATAACCTTTGCTTGTATTTCCCTGATGCCTGATGGTGCTAGGCATTTTCTCAGGTCCTTGTCTATTGCTGTTTATTTACCTTCTTGAAGAATGTCCGTTAAGATCCCATGCCTGTGTTCTTTTAATTGTGGAACTGTGTGAGTTCTTTATATATTCTAGACACACAGGCATAGATCACATCAATGATTGGCAACATTTCCCCCAGTTCTATATATTTCCTTCCTTCCTTCCTTCCTTCCTTCCTTCCTTCCTTCCTTCCTTCTTCCTTCCGTCCTTCTTTCTTTCCTTCCTTCTTCTCTTCCTTCCTTCCTTCCTTCTTTCCTTCTTTCCTTCCTTTCTTTTCTCTTTTCTTTTTTTCAAATTTGATGGCATTTGCAACATGAATTTTAAGAATTTTGGTGAAGTCCAGTGATCTTTCATTTTTTTCTTTGTTTTTCATACTTTGCTGTCAGAGATAAGAAATTATTGCTTAACCCAGTGTAATGAAGGATATGTCTACATTCTCTTGTATTTTATAGTTTGAATGTGTGCACTAGGGCTTTGATTCATTGTGAGTTAACTGTTTATATTATAGAGGTGCTCACTGTATATTTAAAATTACTTTGTAAAGTGTTTAGGCCATGTGTGGATCATGCCTGTAATCCCAGTGCTTGGGAGGCTGAGACAGAATGCCACTGGGAGTTCCAGGATAGCTAGCTTAGGCTGCAGGGTAAATACCTGCCTCAAATGATGGAGCTGGAAAGATGCTCAGTGGTTTAGAACACTTGTTGCTCTTGCAGAGGACCTGGCTTGGATTCCCAGCATCCACATGGTGACTCACAACTGTCAGTAACTCTGGTTCCAGGAGATCTGACACTCTCTTCTGACCCGTGAGGGCATGTACAAGTCTGCACATGGTGCACATACAAATATACAAAGAGCTGGACTGTGGTAGCGCATGCCTTTAATCTCAGCACTCGAGAGGCAGAGGCAGGTGGATCTCTGTGAGTTCGAGGCTAGCCTGGTCTACAGAGTTCCAGGACAGCCAGGGCTATACAGAGAAACCCTAAAAACCAAACCAAACCAAACCAAAACAAAAACCCCCAAAACTCAACCAAACAAACATACATATAAATAAACAAACACCTTTAAAATACTTCTGAAGGCTTCACTGCAACTGACAGACATTTGATGCTGTATAAACAGTTACTGGGCTACTTATTTCCATAAGAAGTAATTGGTTTGCTTTTGATGTAGGTTTAGACATCCTTTCTATTCCACCCCTCTCCTTTTATTTCTTTTTATGATGGGGTTGTGCTGTGCTGGTCAAATTGGCCCGAACTCCGGGGCCACTCAGGCTCCCGAGTAGCTGAGACCCCAAGTGCTCGTTTGGCCTGGCTCTAGACAGCACTGTCTGTTTTGATGGAAGTTCAGGTCGTTTACATTCGGTGCTGCAAAATAGGCTGTCAAATTTGGCATGGTGGCTGCTGGATATGGTGGCTCAACACCTTTAATCCTAGCACTCACGAAGCAGAGGCCAGCCTGGTCTACAGAGAGAGTTCCAGGACAGCCAGAGCTGCATAAGCAAACCCTGTCTTTTTTTTTTTTTTTTTTTTTTTTTTTGAGTGACAAAACTCCTTTACCTCAGTGACATCTGCTCCCATTGGCCAGTGCATCATCGTTGGAAATCCCTTCGCCAGTCTCTGTTGTTTCAGTCACAGTTAACATGACTTGCATGGGACTCGGTGGCACATTCTGGCAATGACAAGCAAAGTATATATATGCTCAGTTTTTAATTAACCATCTAACACGAGATGAAGCCTCCGGGCTTCAGTCTTCCTAGTTACGTAGAGCTATGGGTGCACACTGCAACTGCATTGGGGTAAAAATGCCCATATTTTCTGCTTCTTTCCTCAAGGTCGTTACTACCCAAGTGGAACAAGAGTAAGGGACTGTGCAAACTTGTATGGAGTGCCCAAGGCTAGCCAGATACCTGTATAGTTGCTAGAGATAAAAAGATGAGTGAGATCCCTGATATCAGAGTATCCACCATTCATCTGGGAAATACAATATTTATTTTAAGAAGGAAACAACACATTTTCCATTGCAGGAGCAATATATTCTGAGGTATCTCCTAGAAATGACAGTGAGGAATTGAGGAATTGATTACTCTGCAGCACCTGCCACTAAATGCAAAGTCTTGGACCCATGACCTCTGTGGTCTCATAGTTCACCTCTTCGTATACAGACAGGGAAATTTAGTCAGACACTAATTTTTCTAAGTTAACTCAGGGGCAACAGAACTTTGACTGGATCTGTCACAGGAAACCGCTGTAACAAGTGCTGTCTCTGCAGGGGAGAATCTGGTTTGTTATCCCTTCGGCACCGCTCAGTTGGACCAGTTACTTCTCAAGAGCTGCATGTGGCTAATGATCACCCCACAGTACAGCACAGGTCTCAATGAAAGCAGTGCTGTGTTAAACCCGGACTCCAGAGCAGAGATGTCTGAAATAAAAGAGGCTGGCTAGCAAAGGGCGGGTCCCAGGACAAGTTCCTGCCGTGCCAGCAGCCAGGTATGAGGCCAGGCTTACAGCTGGAAATATGTCCGTGGCTTATGTGTAAGCCAAAGGCATTTTATAGTGAAAAGTTAGAGAAGAAAAGTTCTGTCATCTACCCCCCCCCATTGATTGTGTGTGTGTGTGTGTGTGTGTGTGTGTGTGTGTGTGTGTGTGTGTGGAGGGTAGAACCCCCAAGGCATTATGCATACCAGGCAAGCACTCTACCAGATTGTTCACATCGAGTCTACATTGGCTATAGATATGAAGAGCAGGGTCACAAAGAACAGGAAAGTTGTGAGAGAGGCAGACAGCCTATCAGAAGCAGTAAGTACTGGTGGCTTCTGTTTGGTTTGGGTTCATGGTAATCTGTCTGGGACTTTAGACAGACTTTCAATATCTGTTAAGGAATGTGCGACAGTTTTTTTGTTTTGTTTTGTTTTTTACCATTATTATTGATTGATCAACTGCCCCTACCTTTCCTCTCCATCCTTCAGCCTGTAAAATGATTCAATTTGGGATTCTTAGAACTTTTGTCAAGCATAACAGCCTTTGCTCACTGTAGTTATGGTGCATGTGATTAAAGAATGGTAATATGGCAATCCGAAGTCTCCATTCCTTAGCTGTCATTTGTGTAAATGCTGAAGATTCCCTTATCTTTGTCACTTCTAGCCCATAAGTAAGTTTTTAGTTCCAATTATTTTAAAATTTTCAGATGCCTAAAGTTTCCGCAGCTCATATCAATCAAATCTCTAGGCACGGTGTGAACAGGCTTGTGCACTGAGAGGCTCGTGCAGGCTCCTTCTGAAGAACAGATCTGAGGAAGGGGTCTGAGGGTGGGAGAGCGGAGTAGGGAGGCTGTTGAGTTAACAGCGACAACTGCTGTAGCTTGGTGTGGGCTTTCAGGGACTCATGAGGTGTAGAGGAAAAGATGGGGGCTCAGTGGTGTAGTTTCAGGGACAACATGGTTGAAGCAATCAGTGTTTTTGTTTTTCTTAGCTTATGTCTCTTTTAAAGATGATCAATCCTTGAAATACAGATGTGAGGCGGCCCACTGGGAGGAAGCAGTTGAACATGTGAGATACAATAATTAGTGGCATGTTTCTGAGAAAGGAAAAGAGGAAGTTTAGATGTGAGGAGGATGGATTTTTTTTCTCATGCAGGCTTTGTCAAATTGTTACAAAATTGTTACAAAAACTTCAGGGGATATCAACACGGGAGAATACAAAAGACTATAGAGTTATATTTGTATTTCCTGTCTTTTTTAGTTTCTAAATTGGGTGATGGGCGTGAAACTAGCAATGATTAGAAGCAACTGTGGGTCAGTAATTATGTTGGGGGATCCGTATATATATCAGGAGTCAATAGATATTCATGCTTATTAAAGTCTATCAGGGCAGATTTTGTATAAATATACTCATGGAAGTTAACTTTTTCCATAGAGTTTTAATGGAATGCAAAATGGTGAAAACATTTTGTTCCATCTGTTCTGGTTTTCTGCCCTAGAGACACCCCTCAGGTGATGAAGTTTATTATAAAGGGTCTTAGGAGAGAGAGGGAAGGCTCAACATAGTCCTCGTCTATAATTGTAAAGGTACAGTCTCCACTGGAGAGCCAGCTCAGTGGTTAAGAGCACTCACTGCTCTTGCAGAGGACCTGGGTTTGATTCCCAGCACCCACATGGTGGTGCACAACGGTCCTGTAACTCCAGTTCCAGGGGATCTGACACCCTCCTCTGGCCTCTGTAGGCACCAGGCACGCAGGTGTTGCACATTCATAAAAACACTCCATACCGTGATAATGGTCACAACAACAGTAATAAAAACCGCCTTTGACTAGGGGACAGTTTTAAGGTGCTACCGAGTCCCTAATCCTCCATACTCCATGCCTTTCCCTGAAGCAGTGTAAGCCATGTTCAGTGAACTCAGCATCTATAAACCACAGAAGTAGAGCTGCCCTAATTCAAGTGGAGATTGATGGCTGCCTCTCTCTCTCTCTCTCCCTCTCCCTCTCCCTCTCCCTCTCCCCCTCCCTCTCCCCCTCCCTCTCCCCCTCCCTCTCCCCCTCCCCCTCCCCCTCCCCCTCCCCCTCCCCTCCCTTCCTTCTCTCCCTCTCCTTTTCTTCCTCCCTCCCCCTCCCCCTCTCCCTCTCATTGGAGCAGTGAGACACACTCACTTGCCCTTTCTGTGCTCTGGTGAGTCATTGGCAACTTTATACAACTGGAATTCCCCTCAGAGGTCCTGTCTGCTGCTCTCTGATCCTTTTCTGGTCCCTTGAAGATTTATTGATTCTATTAATCCTTGGTTACATCTGCCTGTGGGGGAGGTGCGTGTGTGCAGGTGAGGCCTAGGGTTTGGAACTCCCTGGAGCTGGGGTTGCAAGTGGTTGTGAGCTGCATTCTGGGAACTGAATTCCCGTTTTCTGGAAAAGCAGGGTTTGCTCTTAACCATGGAACCATTTCTCCAGCCCTATAATAATAATATTAAAAACAACAACAAAAAAAATCTCCTTTCACATCCAGTACTAAAGATGGTTGCATTTGTTTGCCTGGAAGATTTGTTTATTCTTATTTTATGTGTATGAATGTTTGCATGTATGTAAGAGTCCTTTGTACAGCGCAGTGCCCGGGGAGGACAGGAAAGGGCACTGGATCCTCTGGAACTGGAGTTAAAGATGCGTGTGGTTGTGAGCTGTCATGTGGGTGCTGCGAACCAAACCTGTGTCTCTACAGGTCACCAGTTCTCTTACCCACTGAGCCACATCCCTAGCCCTGTGGTCACTTTATTACGACAGCGTCTCTTCCTTTAACTGGCATCAGCTTTTGGTGATCTTTACTCATTGATCATGTCTGTGGTTCCCATTCAGTCTCCTTAAGAAGTAGAATCTAGTTGGATTGGTGAGCAATTACTCAATCTACAATCTCTTCAGTTGGGCGTGCCAAGCACCCTCACTTCTAGGTCTAAAGATTGTTTCTTTTGGTGGGGAGGAGACTGCCTCTTCTTTTCTCGTGTACCTAAGGCAATAGGCTCACACAACATCGAGGTTCAGCAAAGAACTACTGCTGGTAGTCTGCCTTAGAAGGCGGTTGTGGGCGATTTGGCCAATTTCCCTAAGACATGCTATATTGTAGGAAATCGTCAGTAAATAAGGGGAGAGCTTTTATTTTGTTACCTTTGTGGTGATAATGATAGCAGTCATGGTTATGACTGAGCACTTTTCATGTGCAAGGATTGTGTTAGCATGTAGCAGCACATGAGCAGTGTGATCCCTTCACTGGTGAAAACCGAGCATGAAGTGCTCTGTTCCAAGTTGCTGGGGGATGTCTTTCTGTACACTGTGAATATGTGTTGCTCTGATTGGTTGAAAAATAAAGCTGCATTGGCCTATTGTAGGGCAGGATGGAGCCAAGTGGGAAAATCCAAGGGAGAGAGTGAAAGGAGAAAGAAGAGTGGGGGGAGACGCCAAACCGCTGTCCAAGGCACAGCATGTAATGGGACGTAAAGCCATGAAATACGTGGTGATACGTAGATTAATAGTTATGGGTTGAGTTAAGTTATAAGAGCTAGCTAGTAAGAAGACTAAGCCATAGGCCATATAATTTGCAATGAACATTAAGCCTCTGAGTGATTATTTTATAAGCAGCTGCAGGACCTTGGGACCAGGCAGGACCGAAGAACACAGGACCGCAGGGCTGGGTGGGACCAGAGAAACTTACAGCTATACCATGTTCCTGTTTTCTAAATGGAATCTGAGCAGTCAGTCAGCTTGCTTTCCAAACAATCGAGACAAAGTCCATAGCACGACAATGCCAGGGCTACAGCAGGGCAGAGTGATGGTCAGATTTCCTTAGGGACTTGAGTAAGGGCGCAGAGCTAGGCATTGTCAGGACCAGGTCTGGACTCTTTTCTTCTTTCTTTTCTTTTCTGTTTTTGTTTTTTTGAGACAGGGTTTCTCTGTGTAGCTTTGCGCCTTTCCTGGAACTCACTTGGTAGCCCAGGCTGGCCTCGAACTCACAGAGATCCGCCTGCCTCTGCCTCTCGAGTGCTGGGATTAAAAGTGTGCGCTACCACCACTTGGCTACTGGACTCTTTTCTAATGCTCTTGCCTGCTAGAGAGCAGCACCCAAGTGTTGGCATGTCCTGTGTTAGAGGCACACAGTACATGGCTGTGAATAGTCATCAGTGTCGGCTTTCATGTTGGACTACTTATGACTCAACATGACCTACAGAGACAAGGAGAGACAAGAGAGACAAGGAGCAGTACCTGGCTCTGTCAGCCAGGGAGATTGTCTGCTGGGTCAAGCTCCACCCTGGCAACCGAAGGGGAAGTACTCTGCCAGACTGTGGTCCTCCAGGTGATAGAGGACACTAAGAGATGCCCAAAACAAATGCCTGGCAGAGGAGACTTTTTGAGGAAAGCGAGAGCTTTGGAGAGTGGGAGGGACTCCATTGGAGGAACGAGCACCCCAGGCGAGCAGCATTGCATACAGTGAAGGCACACTGCCTTGAAAGTAAAGACATCACAAAGCTAATTGTATTAGATGTACAATCCTGTGACTGGCAGGAACTCCTGTTTTCATATTGCATCTTGGTTTTTAAGTGAATACTAACTTTAGTTAAGTGGCATCAACAGAGGTTTGGTGGAATAGTCTTGGCTGTACTTCAGCAGTTAAGGAACAGCTTTAAGTGTCTGTGCAGTGCTGGTTCAACTCTGAATATGTCATTATGTGGAGTTAATAACGTATAAGAAGCTGGGGTATTCCTTTTGGTCAAGAGAACAATGCTGTCCCAGAGTTCCTTTTTAGGAATCGGTTCTCTGTCTCCATCTGTGACTGACTGAATCAGAAACAGGTGACAGACACTCAGAGCGGCACTCACTAGTTTGGATTTTATTAATGACAACCTTCCTAGATGGTTCCTGTGTTTGCTGAAGCTTGAAATCCAGTGACACAGATGAAACTATGTCATCAATGGAAACAGTTTCATTTTCATGATGTTGAGGGAAGCATTTTCTTCCCCTAAGTATGGAGGATCCTAATTATTACTACCAGAGTCTAAAGTTGTTTTGAAATCCAGGGTTTCACTGTGTAGGCATGGCAGAACTGAACTAGCCGTGTGGACCAGCTGGGCCTTGAACTCAGAGACCATCTGCTTCTGGAGTGCTGGGACTAAAGGTGTGCTCTGCTACGGCCAGCATGTTCTTGATCCAGTTTCTGAGCAGACTGGGCATCGGGAGTCCTCTGAGCAGGTGCTGGCCGCACAGCGGGCATTAAAAGAGCATTGTTATGTAAAGCTTCTGCTTTATGGGCGTCTCTACACTACTCACAGTTATTAAAATGAATCTGAAGTTGGGCTTGGTAGCACATACCTGTAATCAGTCCCAGAAGTCAGGCATCTGAGGGCAAGAGGCCCGCAGACCTAAGTTTGAGGGCAGCTTAGGTGGAGAACCTAAGTAAAACCTTGTCTGAGGAAAGAAACAATAAAATTCCCAAGCAAGTATAAAACCAGCCAAACAAGTCGGAAAGATGAATTATGTGGTAAT
Organism: Peromyscus eremicus; assembly: GCF_949786415.1. Taxonomy (NCBI): domain Eukaryota; kingdom Metazoa; phylum Chordata; class Mammalia; order Rodentia; family Cricetidae; genus Peromyscus; species Peromyscus eremicus. The sequence goes on from NC_081427.1 coordinate 58,231,630, forward strand.
TGAGAGCTGTGCATTCTTTATCTTTTATTGAGTCTCCTTTCTCCTTTCTGCTGTAGCCTACACACAGGCTCCTGCTTTGTCATTAATACTACAGTAGGGAAGGTTCCAAAGAGGCTAGGGGGAGTTTGTTTGCACGAGACAGTTCTGTCAGATTGCCTGCCAACTTTGACCTGGATTATTGTAGAAGGGAACATGTACATTCAGTCAGTAACTGAAAGTAGGTAACTGGAAGGAAATTTTTTACCTGAGTCTCTTTGGTACAAGTTACACATTTATATATATGCTTGATTTTTCTTTTTAAGAATTTAAGGTGTGTTGGGGAATATTATTTTACGCTGTGTTACTTTTGTTTATGTTGCATTTGTTTAACTCTGTGAAGGTGTGTTACTGTGCCTGTCTAAAACACCTGATGGACTAATAAAGAACTGAATGGCCAATAGCAAGGCAGGAGAAAGGATTGGTGGGGCTGGCAGGCAGAGAGAATATTTAGAAGGAGATAATCTGGGAGGAGAGAGGAAGTAGCCAGAGAAGGAGGAGCTTGTCAGGGGCCAGTCACTCAGCTATACAGTAAGCCATGAGTAAGATTTACAGAAGTAAGAGAACAGGAAAAGCCTAGAGGCAAAAGACAGGCAGGATAATTTAAGAAAAGTTGACAAGAAACAAGCCAAGTTAAGGCCGTGCATTCACAATTAAGAATAAGCCTCTATGTGTGATTTATTTGGGAGCTGGGTACTGGGTCCCCCAAAAGAGCAAAAACAACAACAAAGGTACATTGTGGAGTAGTTGAAAAAACTAGGTATGTACATTTAAAAACTCAGAGTTGGAAGCCATTGTACTCCAGTGGCATTTAGGGAAGCCCCAATGGCAGACATGGTAGATTAGAGTACCCAAGCCAGGTGTGGTGGTGCATGTCTTTAATTCCAGCTCTTAGGAGGCAGAGCCAGCTAATCCTTTTAGTGAATTGTAGACTAGCCAGGGCTACACAGTGATACCCTGTCTCCAATCAGAGATTAGTCATCTTTCTGAGGTATATTCTGCCTTTGTCCTTTTGTTTTTCAACTGATTTTGTTATCTAGTAATGATAAATATTTCATGGCTCCACAATAAAAGCTGTAAAGGAGGTGTGCACAGTGAAATCGGCTTCTGAGCCTGGGACCCTGAGGGTCCCTTCCTCCTCCTTTAGGGGATCACTGATACTACTTTTGAGTTATTTTTTCTTGAAAAAAAAAAAAAAACCATCATTTTTACTTTCTTTCTCGAAGTCAGCATTTTGCTTATACTGTTCCTTTTCCCCTCACGTCACAGCGGTTTGCTAGAACTGTCCAGACCTCATCATGTACGTGGGCCTTCGCCTGTTGACGGAAGTAAGAATTCTCCATCCAGCCTTTTGCTATTATGACTAATAGTTAGCCAGTGTACCCTGGGACTGGATTCCCAGAAGTGAAGCTAACTCACAGGACAAATGTAGATGTGACTTGGCCTCATATTGCAGTGGGTAGGTACAATCTCTATTCCTGTTACCCGGGTCTGAGAATCCCTGCTTCCTTTGTGGCTTGGTGAGACTGTGCCAAGCTCACGGGGTGTTTCTGGCCGAGAGGTGGGAGGTGAGGACTCTGTCAGTATGCTTTTCATTGGTTTTCTTTGGTGAATGGGATGAAATACCTTTTCATCTACACTTCTGAATGATCTTCATAGTTTTACACTTCTGAGGAAGTGGTTTTGGTTATTACTGCAGAAGAATTCCTTCGAGTGTTTCTGTTTAGGAGTTACAATACTTAAGGAAGGCAGTATCACCAGGCATGTCTGATGAAATGCAGCAATCCCAGAAGGCCTGCTGCTTTTTCTCTGTACTTTTTTGAAGTATTTCTTACTCGTTTTAGGTTACACAGAACAGGGTACTGTTACGGCATTTTCACACTTCTACCACTGTTTGCTGTGCCCTTGTTTGCCCCTCTTCCACGCCCTCTCCTGTGGGTCCGTCCCCGTTTCCCGAATGTCGCTTTGCTTTCATGCCACGTGCATTCTGTTCCCTCCTTCCCTCCTGCCCCTTCCATGAGTTCTCTTCCCCGTCTCCTGGTCCCTCTCTAGATTCTTGAGCTGTACATGTACATATACATATACATGTATATAAATTTAAATCTAGATTTCATGTATGAGAGAAACGTAAGGTATTTGTGTCTTGCCTATTTTGATAACATGATGATGTCCAGTTCTGTCTGTTTTCTTGCAAATGTTGTGATTTCATTTTTCTTTATGGCTGAGTTTAGCTCCATCACACTTTCCCTCTCCTTCATCTGTTGATGGGTGTGTAGGTTGGTTTTGTAGTTTGTCACTGTGAATAGGGCAGCAGTAAAAGAGAACATGCAAATACATCTGTGGATGTTGACTCAGAGTCCTTGTGTTCATACAGGGGTGGTGTGGCTGGCTTTTCTAGTAGTTCTGCTTTCAGGTCTTTTGAGGGACCTGTCCAGAGTGGCTGTGCCAGTTTGCGTTCTCACTGGCAGCAGACAAGAGTCTGTCCCCCTTTAGCATTTATTTTTTATTTTATTTTTTTATTTTTTATTATTTTTTTAAGGATTTATTTATTATGTATACAATGTTCTGCCTGCATGTATGCCTGCAGGCCAGAAGAGGGCGCCAGATCTCATTACAGATGGTTGTGAGCCACCATGTGGTTGCTGGGAATTGAACTCAGGACCTCCGGAAGAACAGCCAGTGCTCTTAACCGCTGAGCCATCTCTCCAGCCCCCCCTTTAGCATTTATTATCATTGGGTTTTTCTAATGGTGGCCGATGTGACTGGGGAGCAAGGCGCTCTCAAGCAGTTTTAATTTGCGTTTCCCTGGTGATGAAGGATGCTGAAGACTTGTTAAAATACTTGTTGACCATTTGTATTCCTGCTTTGAACACCTTCATTTAGTTCACTGGGGCCCCATTTATTGATTGGATGATTTGTGGGAGTTATAGGGGTCCCATTTATTGATTCATTTGTGGGGGTTGTATTTCATTTTTATTTTAATCCACTGTCTGATGTAGGTAGCAGAAGTTTCCTGTGGGAGAAAATCTACCCCCTCATTCTGCTACCTGTTTCCTTGGCTGTGCAGAAACCTTTTATTTCATGAAACTCCTTGCCAATTCTTGATGTTATTTTCTGTGCTAATAATCTTTTTCAGAGATACCTTGCCTGTACCTGGATCTTGAAGTGTTCTACATGTGTTTCCCTCCTGTTTCAAAGTTTCGGGTCTACGTTAGTGTCTTTGATCCAGTTTGAATCAGATTGTCCTCTGCATAAAAGGGCAAGGTGTGGAGGCCACTCCATTTCCCAAGACAGCAGCACTTGTCAAGGCAGCTCTCATTCCCAGTGTGTTTCTGAAAGGCAGCGTTCTCAAAAGCGAGATGCCTACAGCTGTGTGGGCTGCTTTCCGGGACCTCCATTGTACCCACTGCTGGCTGGCCATGCGTCTTTTGTGAAGTCGCATAGTTTTTGTTACTGTAGTATGATTTGAGATGAGGCATTGTGACACATCCAACATTGCTTCTTCTGTTTAGGATTTCCATGGTGTCGGGACCCCTTGTCCTTCCTTGTGAATTTGAAAGATCGTTTTTTAGTTCTGTGAATGTCCCTGGAATTTTGATGGCAATTGCATTGAATAGGTACATCATTTTTTATATTACTCATTTACACTGTTTATTCTGTCCATTCATGAGCATGGGAGGTCTGTCCAATTGCCTGGTCCTCTTCAATTTCATTCTTCAGTGTTTTCAAGTTTTCATTATAGAGACCTTTCACCTCGGTGAGGTTTATTCCTGGGTATTTTATGTTTTTGAAGCCATTGTGAAGGAGATTTTCATTAAGATGATTTGCTTAGCAAATTTGTTGCTGGTAGTAGAAATACTACTGATTTTTTTTTAATCTTGTTACATTCCTGAAAGTATTTATCAGGTCTAAGAAATCTTCTCGTGCCCAGGCACTTTGAAGCATAGGTAGGGATACTTTGAGTTCTTTTATTTTTCTTGTCTTATTCTTCTAGCTAAGACCAAGATAATTGAATCTTGTTTTATAAACTTTTATTTATTATTTGTGTGTGAGCGCACATGCCATGCTGTGCATGTGGAGGTCAGTGGATAACCTTGTGTGACATTCGTCCTCTCCTCCTACCTCTGTGTGATTTCCAGGGATCAGTCAAACACAGGCCGCCGAGTGCCTTTATCCGCCAAGCTGTCCGACCTGCCTCCATCTGTTTTTAACCATGTCAGATCTCCTCTGCATAAATTAAGGTTTCCATCTGATGATGATATCAAGAGGGATTTGCTGCTTCTGACGGTTTTGTTGATGGTTTTGTTGGATCACTGTTCCATCTTGTTAGTCCTAGGGGCTTGCTGGTTTCCTTGTTGATCATGACTGGCTCATTTCTCCATCCCTTTGATCATCTCTTCCTCGCATGAGACTGATACTTTCCTGGGCTCTTGTGATGAAGACTGTCTTTGTCTTCTGTGTATCGCGTGCATTTTATACACGGTGGTAGCTTGGTTGTCACAGGTTGCTTCAGTTTGTACTGTCTTGAAATGTCCTTGTCTCTCCATCCGTTTCTAAAAGCTGGCTTTGCTATCTGACGCACTCTTGATTGGTATTTGTTTACTTTTTTTTTTTTTTTTTTTTTTTTCTGATACAGGGTTTCTCTGTGTAGCTTTGCGCCTTTCCTGGAACTCGCTTTGGAGACCAGGCTGGCCTCGAACTCACAGAGATCCGCCTGGCTCTGCCTCCCGAGTGCTGGGATTAAAGGCGTGCGCCACCACCGCCCGGCTGCTTTGTGTTTTCAACACATCAACTGTGAGATGGCTGGGCATTCTCTGGAGGTGTCTGTTTGGAGTCTAATGCCCCTTGTGTTTGGGGCCCATTTCCTCCTCTCTGTTTGGGAAAGTCTTGGAATGGTTTTGTGGAATGAGTGACCTTCAAATCACTTGTGACTTGTTCCTTCAGATTTATCTTAGTCCTTCTCCTCGGGCATGGCTTCTTGACTGTCCTCAGAGTCCTTGGGGTTTTGTCCATGCTCACATGTTTTTCTTTGTGGATATCTGAGTGTGTCATTGCCTTAAGCCTGTCCCTCTGCACCGATGACATTTCTTCTTCTGTCTTTGTTGATGACGCTTCCTGCCATGTTTTCTGTTTGCCTGGTGGACTCTTATTCCCAGCATTTTTAACTTGGGTCTTTTTCAGAATCTGTTTCCTTGCTGATTTTTCCTCATGTTTGAATTAATGGCACTTTTTTTTAATATACCTTACTTTCTTATTCAGATCTTGATTTTTTTCATCTACTTACATGAGTCCCCTATGTAGTCCTTGATCTTTTTAAAAATAGGACCCTGAGCTCCTTTTCTGGCATTTCATCTGTCTCATTATCTTTGGTTTCAGTATGGAGTTGTGGAAATATTGTAGTTTGTTCGTTCGTTCGTTCGTTCGTTTGTTCCTTCCTTCCTTCCTTTGTGTGTGTGTATTTGTTGGGTTTTGTGTATTTTGGGGGGTGGTTGTGTCCTCTAGTTCTTATTTTTCCCCATTTTAGTTTGTTTTATGTGAGCCCTTCCTGATGAGGGTTGTCCTTGCTTGGAAACGTTCACATTCCCTGCTGCTGTTTGGAGTGAAACAGTAACACTATGCAGTAACAGTGGCTTGATAGCAATCCTGGTGTGGAGATGCAGTAAAAGCGCCATGTACCTCACTGGCATTTGATTCGGAGACTGAGATGCTGGAGGACTTTGCTGAAGGTGTGGCCTCTCACCAGCTCTTTTTCTTTCCTCCCCCCATCCTGTTTCTCTCCTGGTGTCCTCAGGTTGTCATACTAGGTGCTCCTTGGGAATCTGAGACCCTGTGGCACTCTTGCCTCTGTTCGCCCATCCCTCCATCTCCCTTCCCTGTCTCTTTCTTCCCCTCCCTTCTCCTTCCCACTTCCCTCCTTTTTCTTTTCCTTCCTCTTCACCTTTCCTCCCCTTCCCCTTTTTCCTTATCTTCCTCCCTCCTTCCCGTTCTGTTTCCCTTTCCTCCCCTTTCTTCCCCTCTCTTCTCTTTTCTCCCTCATCTTTTTCTTTGATTCATTCCCCTCCCCTATTCTTCCTTCCCTAGCCCCTCCCTTCCCTCCCCCATTCTTCCTTTCCTAGCCCCTTTCTTCCCCTCCCCCATTCTTCCTTTCCTAGCCCCTCCATTCCCCTCCCCCATTTTCCTTCCCTAGCCCCTTCCTTCCCTCCCCCATTCTTCCTTTCCTAGCCCCTCCCTTCCCCTCCCCCATTCTTCCTTCCCTAGCCCCTTTCTTCCCCTCCCCCATTCTTCCTTCCCTAGCCCCTCCATTCCCCTCCCCCATTCTTCCTTCCCTAGCCCCTTCCTTCCCCTCCCCCATTCTTCCTTCCCTAGCCCCTGCCTTCCCCTCCCCTTCCTCATTTCTACTTTCCCTTTTCCTTCTTTTTCTTACAGGCTGTCCCTGTTTAGCCCAGGCTAGCCTTGACCTCTGAATTTTTCCTGTCTTGGATTCCTGAGTTTTGAATTATAGTCATGTGCCACCACACCTGGCTGACCAAAAGACCCAGTTGTTTTTTGTTGTTGTTGTTTGAGACAGGGTCTCATTATTTAACCCCACTAGCCTGGAATTTACTATGTAGACCAGGCTGGTCTTGAACTCATAGATGTTGTGGAATATTTAAGATGTGTTACATTTGTTTATGCTCGGGAACGTTTGTTTAATGATGCAAAGATGTGCTGCATTCTTTTATGTTGCATTTGTTTAACTCTGTGAAGCTGTGTTACTGTGCTTGTCTGAAACACCTGATGGTCTAATAAAGAGCTGAACGGCCAATAGCAAGGCAGGAGAAAGGACAGGTGGGGCTGGCAGGCAGAGAGTATAAATAGAAGGAGAAATCTGGGAGGAGAAGATCGAGGAGCAAGAAAGAGGAGGAGAGGAGGACTCCAGGGACCAGCCACCCAGCTGTACAGTAAGTCATGGAGAAAGAAGCAAGGTATACAGAATAGAGAAAGATAAAAGCCCAGGCAAAAGAAAGACAGGATAATTTCAGTTAAGAAAATCTGGCTAGAAATAAACCAAGTTAAGGCTGGCCAGGCATTCATAAGTAATAATAAGTTTCTGTGTTTATTTATTTGGGAGCTGGGTGGCGGGTCCCCAACTGTTGAAGGTGCTGTTTTAAAAAGGGACCCATCCCACTCCTAGAAAAAGAGCTACAGGTGGTCAGTGACCACTGAGAGGGAGTCAGTTTCCTTCAGGGATGAGCGCCCACAGAGGGTGTCTGATCTCAGGTGGTCAGCCTTGGATACACACACACACACACACACACACACACACACAAACATAAACATGTACACATACATGTGTGACAATAATAAAGAAGAGACCATGTGTTTGGGAGGTAGAACATGGGAGGGTTTGGAGGGAGAGGATGGGAGTGATATAGATAATTACTCATGTATGAAATTCTCAAAATAATAAAACATTACAAAAATAAAAAGGAGACCATGAAGCTAGGTATGGTGGCTTATGAATGTAATGACCAGCACTCAGAGTTCAAAGCCAGCCTGGATTACAGAGCGAGACCCTGTGTCATAAGGAGGTAATGCACTCACTTGGGTGAGTCTTAAAGATGATGGGTTTAGTCTGAGCGACTTAGGCAGTCAGCACCTCACAGCAGTAAGAGGGACCTGCTTCAGTCATTATAGACAGACCAGCAGCTGTCGTGCGTCAAGCCCAAGGTGTATTTGTTTTTCTTTGAGGGTGTGAGGGCTGTGGTTTAAACATTACCTTTGTTGACATGTGGAATACATTTGACAGTACTGTAAGTTTGCACTGTTTTGCTGAGTGACCAAAGGTTCAGATAAAGCAAATATTGTGTAAATATCAAATTGTGTCTTAATAGATAACCTATATATATGTATATTTTTTTTCAAATTTTATTCTAGGACCCATCCGTTACACAGGTGACCAGAAATGTGCCACCAGGCCTTGATGAATATAACCCTTTCTCAGATTCTAGAACGGTAAGAGTATTTTTCCTTGCACTTCTTTTAAATGTTTAAATGGAAATTAAATAGGGAATTATATTTTAATTATGTTTCTTTCCAGCTGATGGGGTAAGTGAATGTAAAACAAGCTGTGTGAATGAATGTGTTATTTAGAATTCAGCAAGTTAGGATTATTTTTCTTTTATGCAAAGGGCATTGGTGGTTAACCAAAAATTACCATGACGGTTCTAGAGAAATTCCTCAGGTTTCCTCTTCCGTTCAGTAAAGTACTAACCTGTGTTCTATGAGCCTCCCTACAGTACTTGACACATTGGGAAGTAGGACTGTGCCTCTTGATGTTGTGTTGTCTTTGTGGTAATGTGGGAGATGCTTTTTTTTTTTTTTTTTTTCCAAGACAGGGTTTCTTTGTGTAGCTTTGCGCCTTTCTTGGAACTCGCTTTGTAGACCAGGCTAGTCCCGAACTCACAGAGATCCACCTGCCTCTGCCTCCCGAGTGCAGCACCACCGCCCGGCTTTTTTTAAATTTTATGTGCATTAGTGTTTTGCCATGGGAAGTTTCGGGTTCCCTGAAACTGGAGTTACAGACAATTGTGAGCTGTCATGTGGGTGCTTGGAATTGAACCCAGGTCCTCTGGAGGAGCAGTCAGTGCTCTTAACCACTGAGCCATCTCTCCAGCCCTGAGAGACACTTTCTTGTGATGGGGATTGTGTCTGGAACTTACTGTAATATTGCAAGTAAGTTGCTTGTCATTTGAGTCACAGTGTTTTGAGCAGGACTCACCTTCTGTAGCAGTTTCCTTCAGGAAATCTACTTGCTCTAGGAAAGAATATTTTTCCTCTCAAAATTTAGTGTTGCTTAGGGTTATGAGAAAATCTCCACTGAATGGTGTTCTACTCTGCATGCACATTAAGAAAGTATAAAGGACTGTCTTCTGCTGTCCATTAAGGTCATAACCAGTTACAGTTAGGGCTTTTTATTAAAATCTTTTTGATAATTTTGACCCAGATTTTAAAACTATTGAAGTATCTCTCTCCATAAAATAATGTTATCTTCTGAATTTGTGTTAGTATCTTAGACGTTGTAGTCACCAGGTCCCTAGTTGTAGACATTTGTGACTCTGGAAATGTTTTAGTTACTCCATGAATACTTGAGTTATACATGTGGATTTTCACCACCCTGTAATGACCCTTAACTGGTGATCACCTCTTCCTGGTGGATATTTTTCATAGTGAAGATGTAGGTTTTGCTTGGGAGTTTCTTCAGTGTCTCTTTTATTGGCCTGCTAGTTTGAGGAGAGCTTTGTACAAAGTTGTGATTAAAAAGGAAAATGTTTTTGGTCCTTGTCCCCAGTCCTGGGCATATAGATCCTAAAACGTGTGGAACTTCTAGGCAGATGAGAGTCTGATATGTGCTAATGAGGTGACTAGTGGCTTTGGTCCCTATATACTTCAGGATGAGCAGTTGTCACCAGAGCATCTAAGCATGGCTGGATGGCAGACTTTTAAACTTGCCTTCCAGGAGAGGGTCAGAAGGTGCCATAGTTAGGTTCAGCTGTAAACTTGACATAAGCTTAGAGTCCCCTGAGAAGAGGGAACCTCAGTTGAGGAATTGCCTCTGTCACATTGGCCTGTGGCATGACTATGGTGCACTTTCCTTATTGCTAATTGATGTAGTAGGGCCTAGCCCACTGTAGGTGCCACCATTTCTAGTCAGTTGGACCTGGGCTGTCTAAAAAAGAGTAGTAGAGCCTGGGGCTGCATGCCTTCAATCCCAGTACTGGAAAGGCAGAAGCAAATGATCTTTGTGAATTTAAGGCCAGCCAAGGCTATATAGAGATACCATGTCTCAAAACAAACAAACAAACAAACAAATGAAATGTGAACTTAGAAGCAAGGCAGTAAGCAGCCTTCCTTTGAGGTCACTACTTCTGCTCCAGGTTCTTGTGGGGGGCCTGCCCCCACCTTTTTTCCCCAGGGTACTTTTGAGGAGTGAGGGATAAGAGATTTAGATAGAAATATAGAGGGGGGAGAGAGACAGAAACACAGGATAGCCTCAGGAGGGCCTGGATCCTAATCCACCAGCCCCTTCTGTCTCTACTAAAGGGCTTTTTAAAGGAATGCCAAGGGGTGGAGCAAAAGACCTTCCCCTAGCACAGCCAAGTTCAGACCCTTCCAAACACCTGGTAACCACACACATGGTCAGTCCACCCCCTTATGCAGCCATCCTGGGTAAAGCAAGCTCAGATCTCACTAGGAAAACTATGTGGGCTCCCACAGGTCCCTCCTCTTAATTTTTTAAAGAGCCCCTTAGGCCCCTGAGATAGACTGGGTCTGTCTTATGTTGTCCTCCTTGATTGATCTTCCTTACCTGTCATGGAGATATACTTTCCATCAAATATACTCTGGCTTAGGTTGGAAGTTATCAAGAAGAAAGTTGCCAATCTCTGACCACTAGCCTCTGGCAGGAGTGGGTAGAGAGCTTAACTCAACTCTGACTCAGGAGCTTGCAAGTAGTTTGAACAACCCAGCAATCCCTAGGCTGCCACACCCCCCAGTAAAGGAGTAGAGGATGACCAAGATGAACTGTTCTTTTTTGAATGGGTCTTAAGATATTTATAACAGACTTAGGTATGCCAAGGCTTTTTTAAATCAATAAACTCTTGATGCAAACTGCATCAAACTTCAAGATTCCCTTAGCTTCACCAAACTCTGGTTCATTAATATCAACATAATTCTAGTATGAATATTATTATACATAGTTACAACTAGCATGACTATTTACTATATGTATTTATACTTCTTATAAACTTACATTCTATAAGACTACTTTATAAACCTTAGCAAACATCTAGAAGAGATCTCTTAACTGAACTATTATCACTATACATATTTACACTTTTTACAAACTTACATTAAACATTTAGACTTATTACACCTTTTACAAACTCACATTCAACATATAATTGTTTATATTTCTTACAAACTTACATTCAAAAGGAAACTCTATAGAACTATTTTAGAAACATATTCATAGGGAAACTAACTCTATTTTACAAACTTTAACACATATCTAGAAGAGATTTCTTAGAACTATTTACTAAACTTATATTCAAGAGGAAACTCTATAGAATTATTTTATAGACATCTAGAAAAAATCTCTTAACAGAACTAACTTACACTAGAATTTCTCAACAGAACTAACTTATTTTCTTTCAACAAGAGAGAGAGTACACAAATCATAAGTTAATATAGTAAAAATTACAAGTGAACTCAACACTGCTTTATTTTTAAGTTTGGAGTTCATGATCAGCTTTGATATGAGACTCCTGTGGGTAGCCAGCCAGCAAGCCTCATTTGGTAACTAAGGTACAATTTTCTAAGGGTACAACTTTCCTTCCTTTTAATTTTTTAAAGCTGCTTTTAAAGATTACCATGAGCATTTTTTAATGATGTCAATGTTTCCCTTTTGTATCTTAAGTTTTGTTTTTTTTTTTTTCCACACCCAAAGCAATCTCCCAGTGTAAGGACTGTTTTCCCTTGTTTTCTAAAAGATTTCAAAGTAGCTTGTTGACAAACGTTACTAGCACTTTAATTATCTCCAGAAAGGCAAGCTGTTCACCTGTTCTTAGTTCTCAAGAGGTAAGATTAAGCTTTCTAACATTGCTTGGAAAAGAAACTGCATTTGAAGCAGAAAAAACTGAGTTTCTGGGCAGTACCGCCATTTTGAGCTGAAAAAACTACATTTCCCACAATGCTTTTCTCTATTGTATCATACTATTACTACATTTCTCAAACTGCTTTCAAACTACATTTCCCAGGATGCCTTTTGGGTCCACCACACTTCCATTTCTACTTACATGGTTTGTTTTCGTACTTTTGTTTTTACCACAGGAGGTTTTTGAGTCAAGTTTTTGCTCTTTTTTTCATGGGAGATTTCTGTTCTCCTTGAGCTGGTATTGATAGATGTGTTTCCTTCACTTGACATTTTCCCTAGAATAGGGTCATGCTGGCTCACTTGTGCATATTTGGACAGGCGTTTTGGTGCCAGAAGCAAAGACCCTTTGAGACTTGCTCTTCTGCCTTACTGGGTTAGTGAAGGAAAATGAAAGTTCTTGAAACAACAGCTTTTACATAAAGATTTTCTCCCTGATAGATCTCTTTTGTCCCTGCTTGTCCTCTCCCCCAAGATGCAGAGTCCCTGATACTGCTGCCGAGGCTTAGGACCCATGCTCTTTTGCAGCCTGGCTCAACCAAGCATCTTGCAACAGCCGCGCCGCCTCCATACATCTGCAAATGCTCTGCTCCTAGCTGCTTTTTTTAAAATACTGGCTCGAAGGGAAGACAGGAATGGCAGAGAGGATTTGCCATAATCTAAGAATTTTTTTTTCTTTTTTCTTAGAGCAATAACAGGTGATTTTCCCATACCAATAGATATTGTTTCCAGGTGAGTTAAATTTTTGCCCGTACAGAAAGAGGAAAAGTCTGAAAAGCTTTTAGTTTTTTAGAGAGAGATTTTACTAAGTCTTTCCCAAAATTTCTGTTCTCTAAATTTTGACTTCATGTTCAAGAGGGAACTGACTCTGTTTGAATGGTGTTATAAAAGTGTTCTCAGGCACTGCTGGCGGAGCAGAGCGTTTTATCTCTCCTGAGTCCACCTCAGGGAAAATTCTTTTCTCTGCCTCTCAGGGTTTGATTTTAAGCTATCTCCAGGCCAAAAGTTTCCATAGGAATCTTTCTCTGCCCGTTTTTTTCTCATCTTTGATAGATTTTTTTCCTGATTCTTCCCCAGGATTGTGTGTTCATAGCCCCATAGTTGGAAAATCAAGGATATAGTTTCTCTCTCTTGTTTATCTTATCCTAATTTTTTTATTAAACTATATTTCTAACCCAATATTTCTAAATTCTACCTTACTCTAAATTTCTCCCTACACTATATTCCTATAGATAGAAATTAAGAGAGAAAGAGAGAGAGAGAGAAAGAAAGAAAGAAAGAAAGAAAGAAAGAAACCTAGATAGAAAGAAATAAACTGTGATCTCAATTTTCAACTTTGACATTCCACCGCCTAACTTGACTCCCAAGAATAAAATACCATTGCTTTTATCAATTCCTTATCGGCATGCCTTACACCCACGATACCCCCTGACATCCCTTTTGCCAAGTCCATCTCCTTATGCAGCCCTGCTGGGTAAAGCAAGCTCAGATCTCACTAGGAAACCTCTGTGGGCTCCCACGGGTTGCTGCCCTAGCTTCCTGTGATGGTGCACCAGCAGTAAGTAAATAACCCTTTTCTCCCCAGCCTGCTTTCTGGTCAGTGTTTCATTGTGGCAACAGAGAAGCAAATTAGAGCAGAGAGGAACTGGGTTGAGTTAATCACTGCAGTCGCCACTGGTGTGCCCATCATGCCTATGCAATGAATCCACCCATCAAGGTGCCAGAAGTGTGGTGGGTCTAGAAAGAACATGGGAATCTGGGCCACTTCTCCATAGTCTAACCATGCAGTTCTTCCATTGGTTGGTCCTGAATTGCATCTTTTATAACAAACTTGTATTAATAACTAATATATATATATATATATATTAATCTATATATATCTGTGATTTTTTTCCTTCCAGAGAATTATGAAATCCAAGGAAGGGGAAATCATGGAAAATCCCCCATTTTTAACTAGGTAGTGAAAAGTACACTCTGTAGCTTGGAACTTAGGAGTAGTATCTGAAGTGGGGACAGACATCTATTGAACTCTTAACCTTTGAAATCCACCTGCCGGGGGAAGGTGCGGCAGTACCAGAATTGAACTGAATTGTAGAGCACTAGACAGTTGGAGAGTGGGTTAAATAGATGTAGGGGGATGCCTCACATAGTGGATCCGTAAAAGATGTGAATAAAATGAACATTGGGAGCTGGATGTTTAGCTTAGTGGCACTAGTTCTTCACAGTATGGAGATCCTGGGTTCCGTTTTCAGCTCCACAAAAAGGAAAGAAAAAAAGCATGAAAATTTCATTTTATTACTGGGTGGTGGTGGGGCACACACCTTTAATCTCAGCATGTTGGAAGCAGAGGCAAGCAGATCTCTGTGAATTTGGGGCCAGTCTGGTCTACAGAGCTATTTCTAGGACAGGCAAGGCTACACAAAGAAATCCTGTCTTAAAAAGAAAAGAAAAGAAACAAAATAATTCCATCTTATTTCAAGCCTTTGCTTATCAGCCTTGCTTCAGTGGTGGTATCTGTGTCCCAGGGTTATGCTTATTGGCATGGACGTAATTGTTTGGATGATGGAAAAGGCCGGTGGTTTCCTATGACACTGTAATTTACCTTGTCACAGGGCTTCGAGTGTGTGGTAGTCTAGTCTGGTGAATGAGAGCAAACTGCTGTGGTCACTCTGTGGTTCTGCTGTAACTTCTGAGGAGGGAGAGGTCTTTCACATTTGTCGATATAGAATGATAACAAACTTTCTGTTTAAACAACTTTATTAGCAAGACATGTTCACCGTTCCCAAAGAAGTAGCTTTAGCTTATTTATAAACTTTTATTACATTTTATTGTGTGTGTACTTTGGTGTGTGCTTGACAGTCAGAGGACAGCTTGTCAGAGTCAGATCCTACTTATCAAAGTTGGGTCTTCAGGCTTAGCAGAAAGCACCTTTCCCTACAGAGCCATCTTGCCAGCCCTAGATTGTTCTAATTGGTAGTATTCTCTTTCATGTGTCTGCTTTATGTTGTGAATCTCATGTTATCTGCTTTATGTCAAATTCTCACAGCGATGTTCCAAATAGGTATTTTAAGGTTTATTTTATTTTATTTTATTTATTTTTTTTTTTGCATCTGAGACACAGGCCTTCTAGTTGGAAGTGGTGGAAACTCATCTGTTTTTTGTAAAGTTTTTGCCTTTCACCCTCTCTTAGAATTACTGTTGCTATGATGAAACACCATGACCCAAAAGGCAAGTCAGGAGGAAAGGGTTTATTAGGCTTACAATTCAGCATTGCTGTTCATCACTGGAGGAAGTCAGGACCGGAACTCAAACAGGGCAGGAACCTGGAGGCAGGAGCTGATACAGAAGCCATGGAGGGTGCTGCTTATTGGCTTGCTCCTCATGGCTTGCTCAGCCTGCTTTCTTATAGAATCCAGGACCACCAGCCCAGGGATGGCTCCACCCACAGTAGCCTGGGCCCTCCCCCATTGATCACTATTAAGAAAATGCCCTTAGGCTTGCCTATAGCCCGATCTTATGGAGGCATTTTCTCAATTTCGGCTCCCTCCTCTCAGATGACTTTAGCTTGTGTCAAGTTGACATAAAACTATCCAGCACACACTCTATTCTCTTTAGAGACAGATGACTAAGGATTGGAAGTCCTCGCCTTTGGAAAATTTGTCACCCAAATGGATTTTTAAAAATTCCACATACATACAAAGAAGATATATACAGGACAAATGAAACATAAATTGTAAGTTATGGTCCTGGGTGTTGAGACTCTACAGTCCCAGAAAGGCTATTTGAAAGAGCGTGTCTGTAAGTAGGGTGGTGGCTATAATGTGAGTCTGTTTAAAATTAAGTGATTCTGAATTTTCTGAGCAGGAACACTGCTTTGGAACCAGGTTCTTTGTTATCAAAGAACCGGGGCAGCTTGTGCAGCATTTTTATTTTTTATGATTTTAGATTTGTTTTATATGTATGGGTGGGTGTTTTGCTTGCACGCATGTTTTGTACCGTGTGCATGCAGTGTGGTGGAGGGCAGAAGAGGTTTCGGAGTCCCTGGAACAGGAGTGTATTGAGAGTTGCAAGCTGCTTTATGGGAACGGGAAACCAAGCCTGGGTCCTTTGCAGGAGCAGCAAGTGCCCTTAACCACTGAGCTTTCCCCAGCCCCATAAAATAACAGCTTTTTAAAGTGATTGTATAAATATTTAAATACCCTTGACTAATTGAATTAAATGATGTGTTTGTCTTGAGTCCAGACACTGTTTTAGTTGATTGGTTGTATTCACATTTGTTTTAGAAAGGTATTTGTGAAATGGAACCTTCTAGATATTGAGTTACTCAAGGTCTAGTAGGCAGATTCTACAGCAGGGTGGCTGAGTGTATACCTTGCTAAGATTTAAACACTGCACAGGGCTCATGGTGCACCCCCCCTCCCCGCCACTACTCATACACATAAAAAAATTCTTAGATTTTAAGTAGGGCATGGTGGTGCATGCCTTTAGTACTAACACTCAGAAGGCAGAGGCAGGTGGATCTGTGTGAGTTCAAAGCTAGTCTGTCCATGTAGGGAGTTCAGACCAGCCAGGGATACACAGTGAGGCCCTGTTCTGTGGAACCCAGTTCCAATGGATACATCTACAAAACAACTCCCATACCTAAGGCTCAGGGAACATTTCAGAACAGGGGGTGAGAAGATTGTCAGAGCCAGAGGATCAGGGAGTTTGCTGTGAGATTGTGTCCCCTAGGAGTGTCAGAAGCTGCACCTACAAAGTCTCATTGACATGACTGTCTAAACAAGGACAGCAGCAGTAGACAAGCCAAAGTGGATAGTGAGAAGCCAGGAGGCCTCAACCCTACACAAAGATCTACAGGCAACTCAGATGCTCAGAGTGGGAGAGAGAGTCTGCAGGGAAGAGCATACCAACTGGCTATCCAGTGTCAAACATCAGCCCTGAAAACATAACAAACGTGTACCGTTATAGGGACTGAGCAGGTTGTACTTAGGAACAGAGATGTATGTATATGTACACATATGCATGTAACAACAATGAAAAAAGAGGCTGCCTAGTCAGGGTTACTATTGCTGTGACGACACACCATGACCATAGCAACTTGGGGAGGAATTTATAGACTTACACTTCTTCATTGCTGTTCATCACTGAAGGAAGTCAGAGCAGGAACCTGGAGGCAGGAGCTGATGCAGAGGCTGTGGATGGGTGCTGCTTACTGGCTTGCTCCTCATGGCTTGCTCAACCTGCTTTATTATAGAACCCAGGACCACCAAGACCACCAGCCTAGGAATTGCACCATCCACAGTGGTCTGGGCCCTCCCACATCAATCACTAATTAAGATAATGCCCTACAGGCTTGCCTACAGCCTGATCTTATGGAGTCTCGTTTGTTTGCTTATTCATTTTTTGAGACAAGGTTTCTCTGTGCAGCCCTGGCTGCCCTGAAACTTGCTCTGTAGACCAGGCTGGCCTTGAACTCGCAGAGGTCTGCTTATTTCTGCTTCCTGAGTGCTGGAATTAAAGGTGTGTGCCACTACCTCCTTCTGGAGTCATTGTCTTAATTAAGGCTCCCTCTTCTTTGATGACTTTAGTCTCTAAGTTGTCACTAGCTAGCACTTTGGCCATGAATTTGAGAGAAATCAAGGAGAAGTACAAGGGGGGTTTGGAGGGTGGAAGGGAGGGGATGATGTAATTATAATCTTAAAAGAAGGAAACTTTAAGGAAGTTAGAGACTACAAAATGAAAAGGTGAATACTTTTATAATTCACATATTGAACTGAGCACTTGAAAAGGGCCTAGTCTGAACTGAAATGTGCTATAAATATGGTCACCTTGAGTTATGAAATCATCTATGTTGCTTGAGTATAAGGTGCATTTTCTTATAGAGATTATGTTGTATATGGTAGGTTCACTTAGAGCAATGAGTTGATCCTTGAGAACTGATGTGTGCAGCAGGAATGCTTCCCTCTAACTAGGGAATGGTCACGATTAGTAGAGTGATTTGCACTCGTGGTAGCCATTGGCGATTGGTGTCCATGGCTGTGGTAGAAATCCTTGGAGACACTTACTGTCACATTTCCATTCCTCATGGAGGGCTGGTCTGGCTCCTTCTAGTTTGTTCCTTGTGCCATGTGCAGTTTTTCTCACAGATCTGTACCTTCAGAAAGAAGAATCATGAGAAGGAGATTGCAAGTCCTGGTAGTATTCAGGGACCTTGCCAGGCGGTCATCTCTAACCATACAGGACATGAATGGATTGGCTTGTCTAAGAAAGAACTGCCTCTAACGTCCACTACACAGGCCGTGCAGTTGGAGGGCCTGAAGACCTGCATTTCAGCCCAGCTCTGAGAACTAATTAGCTGGAACTTTGGACAAGCATCTGAACCCCTTTGCCTTTTCTTCATGTCTTACAAGGAAACAAGGAGGAAAAGGTTGAGTTAGATAGCTTCTGTCCGTCTCTTCTGAAGTGCAGGGGAAAGCTTTTAGCTGCAGGACTGACTGTGTGATTGCACAGAGCAGGTTTTGTTTCTAACACTGTGAAAGCCCTTTCTCCGTCTTAACACCCATCTGTCCCTTGCTGTGCATTTCCTTGTCTCTCTGCATCTCCCTGTTCAGGCATTCCGGGAGCTCACACCTTTCCCTTCTAGACCCAGGCTTTGTTTCCAGTCTCATTTCATAACACTGGTGCTTCTATTCACCTGTGTCCTAGTGGCTAGAAGTACAAACATTCTTGGGCTCAAATAGCTTCTTTTCCTATGTCTGATCCATGGCCACATCCTGTCACTCACTTCCTGAAGAGCTTTACCTGTCTGTTCTTTCAGTTGAAATCAAATTGTCTTGGTTCAGAAACTTACAAAGTGGCCCAGTAGCCTTCCAGGGATGCAAAGTCTCTAGTCTGTGTAGCACGAATCTTAAAAGGTTCTTATTAATAAAATCAAACCCGGAGCCAGGTATTAGGTTAAAGGTGGAAGATCAGAGAAGCAGAACAAGCCAAAGCTTCCTCACCTTGCCGATTCCTCAGCTGATTCTGTTTCCTCAGACTGGAAGCCTCTAAGTCCTCATCCAAATGGATCTCAGTTGAAATGCTGCTCAGAAGCCTAAAATCTTAACCAGGCTAGTTCCTTGTTTTCATGCCTTATATAGCTTTCTGCTTTCTGCCATCACTTCCTGGGATTAAAGGCATGAGTCACCATGCCTGGCTGTTTCCAGTGTGGCTTTGAACTTACAGAGATCCGGATGGATCTCTGCTTCCAGAAGGCTAGGATTAAAGGTGTGTGTGCCACCATTTTCTGGCCTCTATGTCTAGTGGCTGTTCTGTTCTCTGACCCCAGATAAGTTTATTAGGGTGCACAATATTTTGGGGAACACAATATCACCACAAGTCTGACTTCAGACTACTTTGTACACAGTTACGTTATTATTTTCTTAGAAGTCAGATTGGCTCACCTACTTAGAAGTGGTTATATATTCTATACTTAGAGGCATGACATGTGGGGCCAGCAGACTTGAACTTAGTCTGCCTTATATATCATTGTTCAGGTTATAGAAAAAATGGAGAAGGAAGTCCAGCATGTTCCAAGTTACTTCTTCTAGTCTTGATTTTTATTCTAGTCTAATTTTTATTCTAGTGCCATTTGCTTTAGCCAAAGCTGTCTCCCCACAAACCAAAGCTTAAACCTTACTGAGACTACCCCCCACTTGGACTCCACTTGTTGAGTGGAGTCAAGAGACTGTGTGATCACAATGCCTGGGTCCCCTAGGTTATCCTCACCTTTCAGCAGGTCACACAGTCATGCACACAGACTTTCTATTGTTTGATGAAATAGCACAAACTCAGTGGCATGAAGCAATACCTGGATTACTGTGGATCAGAAGTCTGGGCTCAATAGAGCTAACTCTGCTCAATCTAAATAAGCTATGTTCAAGGTATTGTCCATGTTTTGTTTTGTTTTTAAAAGACTTTTAGTTATATGTATGTGTGTGGCTATGAGCATATGAGTGCAGGTACCCACAGGTGCCAGAAGAGGGCATCATCCTTTGGAGCTGGAGTTTCAGGCAGTTATGAATTGCTATGTGGATACTGGGAACCAAGTTTGGGTCCTCTTGAAGAACAGTAAGTACTCTGAACTGGTCAGCCATCTCTCCAGCCCCCATGTTATATTTTTATCTAGGGGTTTGACTAAGGAAGAATCTCTGTCAAGTTAATTGAGGTTACTGGCTAAGAAAATATTCAATGGTATATATGACTGAGAGTCTTAGGAATTTTCAGGTAATTAATTGGTGCCTTACCTCTGGGCACACGTGTCACTTGCGTTTCCCAGGGGGTACCTGGGCACCTCCCAACATGAGCATTTTGTCAATCTCCAGAACCTCTTACTCCAGTCTGCTAAGATAAATTCTTAGACTGTTGTGGAATCAAGAGGAGTGGCAATCTGTCACCATTACTGTGCTTCAGTACTGTATTGGTTAGAAGCTTGTTAAAGACGCTGAAATGCTTTCGGGAGGAGGATTCTACTTCAAAGATGTGAACACCAGTGTTGGAGAGTCATCAGGGTTCACTTTAGAGTCTGAGTGCCACGCTGGGAATAAGATAGTATGTTAGGACTAAAACTGCCTTCCTCCTACCTGTTCAGCTCAGGGGGTCAAAGTGGAGCCCCAGGATACCTACCCGGCCTGCTCCTAACACCCTGCTGCCTGAGTCTCCCAAGGCTGATGCCATTGTGTCAGTCTCAAGGAGAAACACAAGATTCCTTGGGTGTTTCTCCTCTACTGAAGTTTAATCCTCACAGTTCTTTGCATAGCCTTTGTTCTGCCTCTCTGGTATTCTTGTGTCGTTCTTTAAATGTCTGTGTGTGCTACACAAGTTCCCGCCTGTTTCCAAGCCCTTCATTCTCTTCTGTGCCATGGGAACAACCACACTGTGAGGATAATGTGTCATCCTCTGGGCATGTTTGGCCAATGCCTTGTACTAGATAATTTATAGACAACAGAAATTGGTGGCTCACAGTTCTGGGGGCTGGAAATTCCAAGGTGCAGATCCAGGCAGATTCAGTATCTGATGAGGGCCTCTCTCCTGGTGCCTGTGTGGCATCTCTTGCTCTGTCCTCATGTGGTAGTCACTAGCTGTTCCATAATATGTACATTTACAGTTTTTGTGTGTACATTTATTTGGTACTAGGAACTGAGTGTAGGCCTTGCACAGGCTAGGCAGGCACCCTACCGTCGAGTGATAGTCCAGCTCCATGAAAGTTTTGTTGTTTTTGTTTTTTCCGAGACAGGGTCTCAGTAGATCTGGCTGTACTGGAACTCACTATGTAGACCATGCTGGCCTCGAACTAAGGGATCTTGTCTGCCTCTACCTTCTGAGTGCTGGAGTTAAAGGTATGAGCCGCTACACCCAGCTTATTGTTTTTAACGGCAAATAAAATGTGGTTTATTCTAAGCCAAATAATAAGTGACTATGGCCTGGAAACATAAATTCTAAGCACCCCAAATGACATGTTATATATGCAGGAGGTTATGTGAACTTTTATAGTCATAGGCCTGAGAAAGTTATAAAGCAACTGTTGCTAATATTCCTTCCCTAAGGGAGATGTGAACATTTACCCCCTCCTAAGGTCCTAATGAGGAACCAAAGTACAATTCCATCACCAGTCACCTGGGGGAGCCAGTGAGTTTAATGGGCTTTCTTACAGAGCGTAGGTGAGGGATGATGGACAGGAGGAGCCTGAGTGGCCCCAAAGCAGTTGCACTGGTAAGTCTTGAGCCAGCATGGATGATAGCTTCCCCTAGCCCTCTTCCTCCAGTCTTCCCAGCCTGTATACCCTACCACCTCCCCAACACTCCACTGCCACATGCAATTAGAGCAAAATTGCATACAGGTGACTGGGGGGAATGGCTGGACTATATGGCAGACCTAATGACCTTCTCATTCCCTTCTGTGAGGGAATGTCAGCAGTCCACAGGACTGGTGGTGATGGACAGTCCCATGCAGACAGTGGCAGTGTTGCTGGGAAGCTAGCCCCTTACAGTAATGTATTTATACCAAATAGGTAGACACCAGGAGGGCTATGGACTCTTCTGCAGGATTCGGGTTCTACCAGACTGCACCTTAGCTCTAGGATTGCTTCCTCTGTGACTGGAGTTCATGTGTCTATGACTACTGTCTCCTGACTTTCAGTCACTTCTCTTGCTGGCACAGGCCTCTAGGACCTCCAGTATGTCAGTCCTACTGTTCACTTTCTGGTTTTCGATCACTCCATGTTCTCTCCTCTCATTACGTTCTATATTGTCTTGAGGCTACATTCAAGGGAGCGGTTAGAAACTGTCTCCCCATTTCCCTCACTTTGATAGAAACCTTTGCTCACCATCTATTTCTGTTGCTTCTCAGTCTGTTTTCAACTCAGTACCCAGTGTGATCCCTTGAGAAAAAGCGAGTTCCAGGACAGGCTCCAAAGCTACACAGAGAAACTCTGTCTCAAAAAACAAAACAAAACAAAAAAAAAAAAAAAAAGGAGTTGATCCCATCAGTCTCCTGCTCAAGAGCTCTCCCTAGCTTTACTTTTTAAAAATTTATTTACTTATTTATGTGTGTGTGTGTGTGTGTGTGTGTGTGTGTGTGTCATGCACACACATGCGTGCCTATGGAGGCCAGGAGAGAGGGCGTCAGGTCCCTGGAGCTGGAGTTGCAGGCACATGAATGCTTCGAGCTGAACTGCTGTCCTCTGCACTGTTGAGCATCTCTCCAACCCTGCTTCGCTTCTGATTTTCTCAAATTTTAGTTATTTATTCTTCTCTCAAATGTTACATCCCCACCACGGTTTACTGTAGCTGAAGTTTTCCTGTGTCCCGGCCTGCCAGCAGTTGGGACAAATCTCTCCCACTAGCATCCCCCAAGTAAACATACAGAGACTTATATTACTTATAAACGGTATGGCTGTGGCAGGCTTCTTGCTATCTAGTTCACACATATATATATATACATATATATGTATATATATATGTATATATATGTATATATATATATGTATATATATATATTTTGGTTTTTCGAGGCAGGGTTTCTCTGTGTAGCTTTGCGCCTTTCCTGGGACTCACTTGGTAGCCCAGGCTGGCCTCGAACTCACAGAAATCCGCCTGCCTCTGCCTCCCGAGTGCTGGGATTAAAGGCGTGCGCCACCACCACCCGGCTAGTTCTTATATCTTAAAGTAACCCATTTCTATAAATCTATACCTTGCCACGTGGCTCGTGGCTTACCGGTAACTTACATCTTGCTACTCATCGCACGGCTGGCAGTGTCTCCTCACTCAGCCCTCTTCTCCCCAGCATTCTCCTCCCTGCTTGTCCCGCCTACACTATCCTTCCTGCCTGGCTACTGGCCAATCAGCGTTTTATTTATCAATCAATCATAGCAACATATATTCACAGCATACAGGAAATCCCACAGCAGTTTACCCTCCCTTCTCCCCTCCAGCCCCTCACCCTCAACTCCTCCCTTCCCCCCAGATCTACTCCTCCTCCGTTTCCCTTCAGAAAAGGGCATGCATCCCAGGGATATCAACCAAACATGGTATATCAAGTTGCAATAAGAATGGGCACATCCCCTCATATTAAGACTGGACAAGGCATCCAATAGGAGGAAAGGGTCCTGAAAGCAGGTAGCAGGGTCAGAGATAGCCCTTGCTCCCACGGTTAGGAGTCCCACAGGAGGACCAAGCTAACAATCATAACATATATGCAGAGGGCCTAGGTCAGTCCCATGCAGGTTCACTGGCGATTCAGTCTCTATGAGCCCAGGTTAGTTGATTCTGTTCTACAATCCTTTCCCTGCTCTTCTGCAGGATTCCCTGAGCTACACCTAATGTTTGGCTGTGGGTCTCTGCATCTGCTCCCATCAGTTGCTGGATGAAGCCTCTCTAATGACGATTATGCGAGGCTTCTGTCTATGAATATAGCAAAGTATCAATAGGAATCAGTTAGTCATTATATTTAGTCAATTTCATTGACTTTTTCCCAGTTGTGTTTGCTTCTACTTAGGTCTCTGGGCTGTCCAGCCTCTGTTCCTGGCCCTACAGGCAGTGTCAGGCCTGTGGGCACCGTCTCTTAGAATGAGTCTCAAGTAGAACCAAGTAGAACCAGCCATTTGTTTTTGTAGGACAGTGCTAGGTTCACAGAGGAAGGTGCCAAGATTCCCACCTACACCTGTCCACACAGACATAGTCTACTGATCCACTTTACCCCTAGACTGACACAGTTGGTCACAGTGACTGAGCCTGTACTGACACATGTAACTCTGGCTGGGTATGTACATGCCATGGTTTGAATAACTGTGTCCTGACCTGGCCCGTCATTGTAATTGCAGTGGAGCTTCACTGCCCTAACCCACCCCGTCCTTGCTCCTCCCAGTTCCGGCCTCAGCAGCAACCACTGGTGTTTCAGTTTTTTCTTTTCTTTGTTTACCTTTTGTTACCTTTGTGTAGCTTTGCCTGTCCCACCGGTCACCACACCACTGGGACCATGCATTATGCAGCCTCCTCAGGTGGCTTCTTCACCAGGTGTGAGTTTAAGGATCCTCCATGTCTTCATAGTTTGATGGTTCATTTCTTTTTGACACTGCATACTATTTTATTCTGGGTCTACTCCATGTATGGACCATCACCTACTGAAGAAAGAGTGCTTACTTCCAAGGCCCTACTGTCATGAATAAAGGTGCTATAAATATCTGTGTAGATTTTACCATGAGCATAAGTTTTCAGCTCATTTGGGTAAGAGATGTGATTGCTAGATCATACAGTAACTGTATGTTTAATTTTTAATGTATATATTTAAAGTTTACAAAATGATTTAATGAAATATATATAGATAGTGAAATAGTAAAGCAAATTAACCATCTGTTAATGTAATTACTCTTCTTTTTTTTTGTAGCAAAGCAGCCAAAACCTACTCAGCATGCATTCCATATGCAGCTTGTGTTTTACCTATGGTCTTTATGCTGTACGTCACAACAGTAGACCTGTTTGCCTTGTGAATTGACTTCTTGGTGTTCTCTGGCCTGCATCTCCCCCTTTGCTACCCTAGTCTCCTTGTCTTCTGTAATCACCACTTTGTACTCCCTGTGAGTACATTTTATATGTAAATGAGATCATGCAATAGTTTTCTTCCTGTGTCTGGCTTATTTCACTTAGCATAATGTCATGTGGGCTTATTAATATGGCAAGTGGCAAGATTGTGTTGGTTTTTTAGAGCTAAATAATTGCAAACTGCCTTTTTTTTAAAAAATCCATTTATGCTGTTCTATGTGAGCATCAGGGTTTTTCTCCACTTCTATGGAGAATGTCAGTGAATTTTATAGGGCGTACGTTGGACTGTGTCCTGCCTTGGGTAGGATGGACACTTTAACAATATCATTATGAACCTTGAGTGTGTGCCCATCTTTTCAATTGTGTTTCCTTCCATTTTTTTTTTTTATCAGTGTTCTGTAGCATTAGTTTTTTGTCATTATAACAAATACTCAAGATGATCACTGTATGCTGAGAAAAGCTTTCTTTTCGCTCATAGCTTGGAGGGTCCAGCTGTAGTTGGTTGGCCTGTTGCTTTGGGCCTTGGCAAGGCAGAATATCATGCTGGGGCCTTGGAGTGGAACAAAACCACACAGCTGGGAGGTGACAGGAAGCGGGTTTGTGTCCCATCATCTCCTCCAAGCACCCCGTCCTCTGCCACATCTGCCAGTAAACTGAATAGTTTCCACAAAGCCATACCTTCACCTTTCTAATTCAGTTTATTCCTAGGTATTCTATTTTCTTAATGCTATCTTAAATGGAATCATGGTCTTGGTTTCTTTTGCAGTTAGGTTGATGCTCTTGGCTTTGTTGGTACTGTACCCACACCCGTACTGTGTTCATCTTCTGGCTCTAATAGTTTTATAGTGGCTTCAACATACAGATCTTGCTGTCTGTATAAATTTTACGTTTTTTATTTGGATCCATAGTCTCGTGCCCTCCCCCCCGCCCTTGTGTCTAATGGCTCTTATTGTTCTTCTAGTGCTGAGCTGAATAGAAGCAGCAGGAGTTAGGCCCCCTTGTCTTGTACTTTCCCCACGGATGCTATGGGGGAAACAGTCTTGTATATGGTGAAGGACTTTCCTTCAGCATGAACTATGGAGAGGTTTTGCTAAAAAGTATGGTAGAGTTTGTCAACAGTTTTTGTTTTCTGTGTCAACTGAGATGGTCACGTGGGTTCCTGTTCTGTTGACACAGTGTGTCATGTTGACTATTTTATGTAGTGAATCAGCCTTAATGGGTCAAGGATAAATCCCATTTGGTCATGAGGTGTAATTTTTAAAACTATGTTGTTGAACTTTGCTAGTGTCTTGTTGAGGGTTTTAGCATAAATTCTCCTTAGAGAACTTGGCCTGTAGTTTGGTTCTCTTTAGTTTTTTGTTTTTTTTTTTTTTAAGATTTTGTGTGTGTGTGTGTGTGTGTGTGTGTGTGTGTGTGTTGTCTGAGTGTTGTCTGTGTGTTGTGTGGTATGTGTGTTGTATTGTGTGAGTACTTGTGTGTATGTGTTGTGCGTCTTGTGTGTACTGCGTGTGTGGTGTGTGTGGGTGTATGTGTGGGCTGTGTATGTGTGGGCTGTGTATGTGGTGTGTGTTGTCTGTATGGTGTGTGTTGTCTGTGTACGTGGTGTGTTATGTGTGTTGTCTGTGTGTCTTGTGTAGTGTGTGTGTTGTATTATGTGAGTGGTTGTGTATATGTTTTGTGTTGTATGTGTGTGTGTTGTCTGTGTGGTATTGTGTTGTGTGTGTTGTCTACGTGTGTGGTGATTTGTGTGAGTGGTGTGTGTAGTATATGTGTGGTGTTTTGTATGAGTGTGTGTTGTGTGTGTTGAATGGTATGTGATACGTTGTGTGTTGTGTGTGTTATCTGTATGTGTTGTGTGTGTATATGTGTGTGGTATGTTGTATGTGTTGTGTATGTGCATGTTTATGTATATATATGTGGTATATGTGGGGTGTGTGGGGTGTGTGTGTATGGTGTGTGTGGGGGGATATGTGTGTGTGTTTACATGTGAGTGCAGTGCCCTTGGAAGAGAAGAAGCATCTGCTTCCCTGGAGCTGGTGTTAAGGTGATTGTCAGCTGCTAAACATGTGCTGGGCACTGAGTTCAGGTTCTTTACAAAAATGGAATGAGCTTGTCCTGGTTAGTTTTTTTCAACTTGACATAAGCCAGAGTTACCTGCAAAGAGGGAACACAATTGAGGAAACGCCTCTATAACACTGGCCTGTAAGCAAGTCTGTGGGGCATTTTCCTAATTAGTGAGTGATGTGGGGGGTCCGGCCTGCTGTGGGTGAGACCACCCTGGGCAGCAGCTGGTCCTGGGCTGTGTAAGAAAGCAGGCTGAGCAAGCCTGGGGAGCAAGCCGGTAGGCAGCACCCCTCCATGGCCTCTGCATCAGCTCCTGCCCTGACTTCCCTGGATGGTGGCCCACAAACTGTAAGCTGAAATAAACCCTCCCCAGGTTGCTTTGGTCACGTGTTTTCTCACTGCAGTAGAACTAGGACTGAGCTCTTGACCACTGAGTCCTGGCTCCTGTTCCTGCTTTTCTTTTCTTAAGGTGTCTTGGGTGTCAAAGTACCAATTAGCTTTATAAAATGTGTATAAATATTCCCTTTACTCAATTTCGGGAAAAGTCAGGGAACACTGACAGTCTGGGCCTGGTGGCCCACTCTGGGGGAGGCACAGGGTCAGGAGTTTAAGGCCGGCCTGGGAAATAGAGAGACTTTGTCTCAAAACAAAACCACCACCAAGGAAGAGGAGGCCTGTAACTCTGGAGTGCTTGGTGGACTCAGGTGTGGGATTCTTCGCCCTGTGCTGCTCCTTGCTGGAAAGTTCTGGATGGTTTCTCCATCTTTATCATCATCTGTTGACTCTTTCTATTTCTTGCTGCCTCAGTCTTGTGCGTTCTGTGGATCTGGGAGTTTGTCCCTTTCTTCTAGGCTAGCCAGTGTCGGTGGAGTAGAGTTGTCTATAGGAACGTCCTATGATTCTCTTAATTTTTCTGGCATCTGGTAATTTCCTTTTTATTTTTTAAGTCTTGAGTTATCTCTGTTGTTATGCCACCTAAAGATGGCAAACTCTGCGTGTTTTCATAGCTTAATTACATCTATAGTTTCCATATGAATCTGTAGTTTTTCTATTGTGTTTACTCCTGTTTTGGGGTTCCTTGCTTCCTTTTGCCGATTTTGAGCTTGTAAAAGGATAGCTTCCTGATGAACCTTGGGCTATTCTGCAATCTGTCCTGTGTGTAGGAGTCCTTCCTCACCTTCCTGGTGTCCTGACAGCTCTTGAAGATGCTGCTTCCTGAACTAAGTAATCAGTGAACCTGGGGGAAGGGTTCATATTGCCAGTAATGTTTGTGTGTGTGTGTGTTTGTGTGTGTGTGTGTGTGTGTGTGTGTGTGTATTATGCAGACATATTTTTAGTGTGTCTATGTAGAGGAACTTGCATGGAGGAAATAGAGCCTGTCACAGGGGCTTGCATCTGCTCAGCTGCCTGGACAAGCTACCCTCTTGCCTCTGTGGTACCCAGTGTGGATGCTAATCATCTTCAGAGTGATGTGCCATTATAGTCCTTTTACCTGCTGACTGGAGTTTTTGTTTTTTAAGTCTTGCTGTGGTTTAATAGCTTCTGAGTCCTCTCTTGAGTAGCCCAGCATCGAGGAACTTACAGTGCTTAGCTACCTGGGCACGGTCATTTTTGTTGTCACCAGTGATGCAAGAGAGTATCCTTTTTCTTTTCAGTTCACAGTCCAGCAGCTGAGGACTCCCTGTTGTGTTTCAGCTACTGTGGGGCTTGGCTCTAGGGATTGCTAGCCTGAGCGTTAGTCCTTTGGGCTGACTGGCATTGGTTTCTTTAGTAGCTGGCTCGTTCGAGTTCTCATCTTGCAGGACAGCAGCGGTGGATGATGTTCTTTCATTAGGCCTTTGATCCATTTTGAAAATTTCTTTGTTTTACTTGGTGCATTTAAGCCATTGCATTCAAAGAAATGATGTATTGGGTTGATGTCTCCTCTATTTATGCTGATTCCTATTTGTTGTCTCCCATTTTGGTCTATGATTCTTGGTATTTTTAATTAAGCATCTTGTATAAACCTGTTCTTCTCCTCTTTCTTAACAAATCAGTTGTTTCTTGTTTTTAACTTCTTAGAGTTTGCAAATCCACTTAAATCCAAATGCACACAAAATAATTATCTCTTCATGGGCAGTGGAAATACCTTATAATAACAGGATCAATAGTTCCCCCTTTGGTCTGTGTATTATTTCTGTGATTCATCTCACTAATGTATTTGTGTATATAAAGAGACATTCAGGAGGTGTATACATATGACCCCATACTCAGTATATAAACACATAGACATGCATGAGGTGTATACATATGACCCCATACTCAGAGTATATAAACACATGGACATGCATGAGGTGTATACATATGACCCCATACTCAGAGTATATAAACACATAGACATGCATGAGGTGTATACATATGACCCCATACTCAGAATATATAAACACATGGACATGCATGAGGTGTATACATATGACCCCATACTCAGAGTATATAAACACATAGACATGCATGAGGTGTATACATATGACCCCATACTCAGAGATGCTGATGTTGGCATTTTAAACCAGCTGTTTTCTGTCAGTTGATGAGGTAAAAAAGAAGTTTTGGCTTTGCCCTCAGATCTTCTTCCTCTCAGTAGATCATAGATTCTGACCCACATTATTTCCCTTCTTTCCTGAGACACATCTACAAGCACCTTGGTATGTGTGAGAAGTCCTTATATTCTTCAACTTTGAGGAATAGTGTCACAGGATACAGGAGTCCAGGCTCGTGACTTTATTTTCTCCTCAATTTATTATTTTTGATGACACTCTTTTTTGTCTGGTCTCTGAGAGGTCAGATATAAATATTATTTTTAAAAATTTATGTGTTTGTGTACCACATGCATCTGATAATTGAAGGTGTCTATAGAATGCATCAGATCCTCTGGAACTGGAGTTAGAGACAGTTGTGAGCCACCATGTGGGTGCTGGGAACCAAACTCAGGTCCTCTGTAAGAGCAGCAAGTGCTCTTAACTGCTGAGCCACCGTCGGCTTCAAGATACATTTACCTTTGTTACTCTCAGGGAAGTTGGGTTTTTGTCCTTTCTCTGGCCTTCAGGTTGTTTTTCTTTCTGATTTTCTGTAGTTTGAAAACAGTATGTCTGTGTATATGTAGAGTGTTATTTTATTTTATTATTTTTCTCAGTATTATGTGGGCTCCCTGGATCTCTGGTTTGATGTCTGGCATTAACTTGAAGACATTCTCGGTCGTTCCTTTTTTCTTTCAAATACCTGTTCCCTTTGACCATTTTCCCTTCAGTGGATTCATTGCATAGTTCAGTTTGTGGCTGGCCTGCAGTTTTTGCACATCCACTCCCTTTCTTCTCTCCCTCTCTCTCTTTCCTCCCTGTCTCCCTCTTTCCTTCTTTCTCTTCCCCCTCTCCCTCTCCCTCCTCCCCTTTCCTCTCCCTCTCTGTCCTCTTTTAGATTTCTCAATCCTCAACCTCTATCTAGCATACCAATAAACCCATCACGGGCATTCTTCATTTCTGCTCTCCTGGATTGGACACAAGCATTCCTTTTAGCTCTTAGGAGTTCCATCTGTGCTTACATGGGCACCTGTTCTTCTGTGGCATCTACTTTACCCCTCAGGTCCTCAGAACATCAATCATAGTTCTTTAAATTCTTGTCCTGATGGGTCTAACACCATTGGATGGTCTGGTATGATGTTTCTTCCAATTGACTTTGGCTTTTTGGTTTCCCTCATAATATTTTCTTGACAGGCAGGCATGATATACTTGGTCACAGGGACTGCTGTTAATTGGCTTCCAGTCACCCGGTGGTAAGCAACTGAGGCTCTCTATTTTATAGTTGTTCCTCTGCACTATGAACTTTACACGTGTTCCTGAGTGTCTCTCCAGATGGGGAGAATGGCTGGAGTGGGAGCAGGGGCTCCCACCCCGGGTTAAAGGTCAGCAGAGTAGACACCAGTCAGGTGGTCTAGAGTTCTCTAGTGTGTTCCAGAATCACCTCTCGTCCCTTGATGGAAGGTAGAACAAAAGCATGTAGAAGGGAGTCCTGTGATTGTTTTTCTTAAATGCACATGAAGGCCACAGGACAACCTTGAGTGTCACCTTTGATTGTGACAATTCTGTCTGTCTGTCCTGGTTCTTAGGTAGTGTGTATATATGTCCTTGTTCTCAGTACCAAGGGAATCCATGTAAGCATAGCTGCAGTCAGCTGCTGCCTGTGAAAGAGGGAGATCTAAAAAGGGGCAGTTGGGAGGCACACCATAGGGTTATGGATGCTGCCTTGGGAAATCCAAGTTGGCTTGTGTAAGGATCACTAAGGAGGTTGTTCAACATGTTGGAAGTTAGAAATGCACATTCCTTCTCTTTCAATCCCTAGGTCATCTCTGGTGAGGCCTAGACTCTACATTTTCTAAGTGTCTAAGTTTTCTGAAGCCCGAACATATGATGAATGACAAAAGAACATTCCATAGACCCTGAGCATGAGAAAGCATAGGGCTGCTTTTGGGATTAGAGATTAAACTATAGAAGTACATGGGGAAGGAGAGCATACAGTTTTAAATGTTTTATTTGTGTCTATTGACTATTCATACGAGTGGATTTAATGATGACATTTTCAATATGTGTACATGATGCATTTCACTCATTACCTCAATACCCTCTTTTATGTTCCTCCCAGCCCTGATCATCTCCATCCTTTTCCCAACTAGCCCTCTTTTTACTGTTACATCTTTTGTGCATGGCCAGTGAGTTTCATCAGTTGTTTATAGGAACATGAACATTGATTGTGCACAGGAGCGGGTGTGCCTTGCCAGTGGCTGTATCACTGATGAACGTGTCTCTCCCTCCCATCAGCTACTGGGAGTGGTTAAGCCCCATGAGTCCTCCCTCTTCCATGGCAGGGTGGTGATGGGGCCAGGCTTGTGCAGAATCTCTCCTGGAAGTCAGCACGCAGAGTCCATAGCCGTAAGACCATAGATGACTTTTCTCCCCCAGAATGGCGCTTACCAGCACTGTGAGAGCTAGCTAGCCGGGAGGAAGCTTCCAGCCCAGTTCCAGCTTGATTTGTTATGTCCTGTGATCATGTTGGTAGCATCTTCAGCGAAAGGATCTTATCACCTAGGAGGATGTAAATTTTTATGTGACATAGACAATCCCTAGATCTCTCATGCCTGGAAGGAAGCGAATTTGAATGTTATCTATTGTGTGTGAAATGACCTTGGGGTTTCCAGTGAGCAGAAAGCTCAATATGTTATAGAACAGTCAATCTATAATTATGTAACTGTGATTATTATAATGTCCTTAAGTCTACTGAGGCAGTGTAGATCATTCTGTAATTTTTTGACTGGTTCTTGTTTTGTTTTCAAAATCCCCACAGAATGTGCAAATATAGAGCCCTAAAGTGCCCTAAAGCATTAAAGAATGATAGCCCCTGACTTTCCCAGAGATGATTACAAGTATCTCAGAGATGAAATCTCACCTGCCGCGGAGAAGGATGTAGAGCCTGCTCCTTCAGACTGTGGTTCTGCTTGACAGTCTTGTCTGTTCTCGGCCTCTCGGCCTCTCCAGCTTCTTCTGTTGGTCTCTGCACCATGCCATTTTCTTTTTTGTTCATTTTTTTTTTTTCTTTTTCGAGACAAGGTCTCTCTATGTAGCTCTGGCTGTCCTGGAACTCACTCTGTAGACCAGGCTGACCTCGAACTCACCGAGATCTGCCAGCCTCTGCCTCCTGAGTGCTGGGATGAAAGGCGTGTGCTACCACCTGGCTCACGTGATTTTCTTAGTGCTTGAGGTTTTCCAGGGCTGCCAGTGGTTTGTCTAGGGTACAACTCACCTTTCACTAGGCACACGCTTGTTCTAGAGTGCCCACTTTCCATACAGGCGGGCTAGTGTCCCTTTGTATCTAGAGTTTTGTGGAACACAAAATGAAGATGAGATACTGTGAGAGATCTTTTCTCGACTCTCAGGTTTTCCTCATGACTTCCCTTTCTCTTGTTTCTCAGGCAGGAATTCTTTAGTGAGAGTTATGATAGAAGGCTCTAGAGGAGGTGGTGGGTACAGTTCTTTTTCCCGTGGTTGGCACACTCCTGAGACAAAGGTTACCAAGAGCGAAGCATAGCTAATGTACTTAATCAAAGTTCATGCCACGTGAAGCGTTCAGAAATGTGGACCCCACACCGCAGGGAGACCTTTGTGATGCAGCACGGACAGTGGTGTGCAGGGCGTTACTTAGTGGGGGGCCCAGCCAGGGGTTGAGATGTTTCTTGGCCTTTCTAAGTGCTTTCCTCTTTCTGGGCCCTTCTGGGCGTGAGTCAGGACTTCACAGAGGGAGGGGACTCTTCTAGCTTGGCTGCAGGGAGCAGAGAGATGGGAAAGAACAGAGAAGCCATGCTTCTCAGTCCTGCTGATACTCAGTGTTCCAGGATGCAGTGCCCTTGACCTGAACTGTTCTCAGATGCTAGCTCAGATGAGGCTGGACCCACACTTCTGCATGAGCCCTGGATCTCTTTGGCACACTGTATCTGAGCTCCCTTGTCTACAGCCAGGAAGTAGTTCACATTCTCCCTGGCATTCCTTTCTTCAGGAATTGTCTCTCCCACCCCTGGATGTCTCCCCTCCCCCTTATTTTTAGGTTTGGTCTTTTGATGTGATGTCTTTATTAACTTTATTAAAACCCACCCGGGTTGTGTTTTGGAGTTTTCAGGGTGAAGTCCATTGTCTTCCCATCCTGCTTGGACCCGACTCTTACTCTCTGGTCTCCTCCCTGGGTGGCAGTTGTCAGATCCCTGGGCCCCATCCGCAAGCTTACAGCTGTTCTTATAGTCTGTGTTTTGTTTCTCTGCACTGTTCTGTGTCTTCTTTAGACCCACCTCCGTTTCCTAGTTATGCCTTCATCTTCATGTTGTCAGTGGCTAACTTGTCTGTCATACTTAACCCTTTCACTGAAGGAAGTTCTAGAGGTTCCACTTGTATCATTATGCCAGGTCCAGCACAGCTCAGCCATGAGGGGATGAAGAAAGAACAGACACCCAGACAAATGTACAGAGATGCTGGGGTCATGTGGGCCATGCTCACGCTGATGGGCTGAGCACCAGCTGTGAAACAGCCTGTAACCTCGGCTAGTCTACTAAGTGCAGACCAGAGGGAGTTAGTCTCTTGGAGGAGGAGTGGGAGGACGGAGGAGGAGGAGGAGGAGGAGGAGGAGGAGGACGGAGGAGGAGGAGGAGGAGGAGGAGGAGGAGGATGGAGGAGGAGGACGGAGGAGGAGGAGGAGGACGGAGGAGGAGGAGGAGGAGGAGGAGGAGAGGAGGAGGAGGAGGAGGATGGAGGAGGAGGAGGAGGAGGAGGAGGAGGACGACGACGAGGACGGAGGAGGAGGAGGAGGACGGAGGAGGACGGAGGAGGAGGAGGAGGAGGAAGAGGAGGAGGAGGAGGAGGAGGAGGAGGAGGAGGACGGAAGGAGGAGGAGGAGGAGGAGAGGAGGAGGAGGAGGAGGAGGACGGAGGAGGAGGAGGCAGCTCCAGCTGCTGCTCTTTCACACATTGGTCAGTCTTCAGAACAACACCAGGGGAAGGCTTTCCATCCCGAGCCTTATCCGGGGAAGGCTTTGCCCTTCCCATGGGCCTCTGAGGCATTGGGTCCTTAACATGCCCATGTCATCAGTGCCCCTTCCTTCAGGACTCACCCACCCCTGTGCACATCCACTCGGGACTCACCCCCCCCCCCCCCCCCCCCCCCCCCCCCCGTGCACATCCACTCGGGACTCACCCACCCTGTGCACATCCACTCGGGACTCACCCCCCCCCCCCCCCCCCCCCCCCCCCCCCCGTGCACATCCACTCGGGACTCACCCACCCTGTGCACATCCACTCGGGACTCACCCACCCTGTGCACATCCACTCGGGACTCACCCACCCTGTGCACATCCACTCGGGACTCACCCCCCCCCCCCCCCCCCCCCCCCCCCCCCCCCCGTGCACATCCACTCGGGACTCACCCACCCTGTGCACATCCACTCGGGACTCACCCACCCTGTGCACATCCACTCGGGACTCACCCACCCTGTGCACATCCACTCGGACTCACCCACCCCGTGCACATCCACTCGGGACTCACCCACCCTGTACACATCCACTCGGGACTTACCCACCCTGTGCACATCCACTCGGGACTCACCCACCCTGTGCACATCCACTCGGGACTCACCCACCCTGTGCACATCCACTCGGGACTCACCCACCCTATGCACATCCACTCAAGGCATTTCTGGCTTCCCAAATTATCTAAAGACCAGTCTTGATAAGTTTTGACCATCATTACCCTCGTTAAGCTTTTACT
This sequence comes from Peromyscus eremicus, assembly GCF_949786415.1. Classification (NCBI taxonomy): domain Eukaryota; kingdom Metazoa; phylum Chordata; class Mammalia; order Rodentia; family Cricetidae; genus Peromyscus; species Peromyscus eremicus. The sequence continues at coordinate 58,266,828 of NC_081427.1, forward strand.
AACCTCATATTTATTAAACATCCTTATTTTGTATTTGTTTGTTTCTGTGTCTTCAGGTCTTAAACAGTTGTTTTAATTCTGGTCCTGGCTAAGGGTGACTTTTTTTTTTTTTTAATGCTTAAATCATGACCCAGTTACTTCTTAGAACTCTTGTGAGAATTCTAGGAAGCCTCATTATAAGACACATTCCTTTACTTTGACTGGGGAAGCATGGGATCCCCTGTAGTGAAAATTTAACCGTAGGATAGTTTCTTTGGGTGAATAGTATGGATTCTGCCCCAGATCTTTACTTGGTAGCTTTATGCTCAGAGATTTTCAGGGATGTTTTCTTTTCCCTCCTTCTGTGTTGAGGAGTCAGGACAGTACATGTAAATATTCCCACATTTCTGTGTGGTTTATTTTTATTTTTTCTTCTCCCACATTGACTGAGAGTATTGCTTTCAGATGCCCTGGCTCTCTGCAAGGTTGCCTTACTCTCCACCAGTGCCAGCCTCTGTCTCTAAACCCCAGCAAGCTGGAGAATGGCCGCCCAGCAGAGCTCTTCTTCTTAGTCCTTAGCTTTTCTTCCTTCTGCCCGTCAGGATGTCTTAGCTTTTTTTCCTTCTGCCCGTCAGGATGTCTTAGCTGTGCATTTGGCATATTCTTTACATGAACATTGAACTAGCCTTTTAGATGCTGTATACTATGGCTCCCTACAAATGTATGGTCTGCCATGTGGCTGAATGGCAGTCTTGGTCTGGAGAGGGCCTCAGTGGTTAAGACCACTTGCTGCTCAGTCATAAGGGCCAGAATTTGAACCCCAACACCTGTGTGGGTAGCTCACAAATGCTTGTAACTGCATTTTGAGAGATCTAACGCCTTCTTCTGGCCCCATAGGCATTCACACACATGTGTACATATATTCACATACACACACCCTCTTCTGGCCTCCATGGGCACTCACACACATGTATATATACTCACATACACACATGCAAGAGTGGCTTATTGTTTTACTGTTCTTGCATCAGAAGTGAAGATGTAGGAGAATTAGGAACCGTTGTCATAGCAATTAGGCAAAAGGTCTTCTCCAGAGTTGCACTTGGCATGAGGTGGCCACGTGTCCTGCAGTTGAAGATGCACAGGGTCGAAAGCTGGGTTGAGAGTTAGCTAACATCTGCAAGTGGGAAGAAGCTGTGAGTGAAGGTGGCTTGCACATCCTAGTGTTTGTGAGCAGGGCCTGTCTCGGTACCTCTGACTCGGGTGTGTCAGCCTTCTGGCTCACACCCATCTCACCCTCACTCCGGACTTCTTACACTCACACTGCTGGTGTTTAAGGCAGCAGAGTGCTGATAAGGGTTTTAGCTGGTTGAGTTCCAGGGTGATTTCGTGTTGTCCTGAATTGTGCTGCCAAATTGCTTGCTCTCGCACTCCCATTCTCCCGCTCACTTGTATGTCATGTTATGTATTTAGCCCAGGTTAGCCTCAACCTTGTGATCCTTCTGAGTGCTAGGATCTCACACACTGTTTTGTTCTGTTCTCTTTCAAGAGAATCTCTCTCTCTAGGGCACTCTAGCCTGGACCTCAATTTGTAGATCAGGCCATCTTTGAATTTACAGTAATTCTTCTGCCCCCTGAGGGCTGAGGATACAGGCATGTGCCATGACACCTGGTCCCAGATTGCTTTTTAACTTTTAAAAGTAATATTGCAGGGTATGGTGGAGCATACCTTTATGGTGTTGCATGACCCGGAAGGCAGAGGCGGGTAGATCTCTGAGTTTAAAGCCAATTCCAGGCCAGCCAGGGCTAATTAGGAGACCTTGCCTCAAAAACAAAAAGAAAAACGTGCTGTATGATGTATCTGTTGGGGGAGGCAAATACTAGAGAAGTATATAAAATTCCTTCGATAAGAGTTGCTGTATAGATCTGTGTTCATCTTGACTAATATCGTTCTGCTCTGTACTGACCATTTTCCACATTTTTCTACGACGTTGACTCATTCTCTTTGAAGTCCACACTAGGTGTTATGTAGTAGTTTACCAACTCCTCATAGATGGACCTACCGGTGTCTGTCTTGTCACTTGTGGACTTGTTAGTGAGGTTTGGCTGAAGGTTTCTTGTAGCATGAATCTTAAAAGGTCTCATTAATAAAAACAAACCTGGAGCCAGGAATTGGGGTGAACGCTGGAAGATCAGAGAAGCAGAACAAGCCACAGCCACCTCACCTTGCCAGTTCCTCAGCTGATCCTGTTTCCTCAGACTGGAGTTCAGTCCTCATCCAAATGGATCTCAGCTGAACTGTGCTGCTCAAAGCCTAAAAGCTTAACCAGCTAAAAGCTTCTAGTTTCTGGTCTTCACACCTTATATACCTTTCTGCTTTCTGCCATCACTTCCTGGGATTAAAGGCTCACTTCCTGGGATTAAAGGTGTGAGTCACCATGTCTGGCTGTTTCCAGTGTGGCTTTAAGCTCACAGAAATCCATGCCTCCAGAAGGCTAGGATTAAAGGTGTGTGTGCCACCATTTTCTGGCCTCTATATCTAGTGGCTGTTCTGTTCTCTGACCCCAGATAAGTTTATTAGGGTGCACAATATTTTGGGGAACACAATACCACCACATTTCCCCTTTTTTGTCTAAAATTTAAAAAAAGCTTATAACTAATACAAGAAAAACTATATCCAATAAGTATATACAATATATACAGTCAAGAATTATATTAACTATGTCTATTCCATTAACATTTGATGGATTCAGACAAAAAACTCCATTATATATATTAACAATGTCCAGTCCAGTAACATTTGATAAACTCAGACAAAAAAATTTTCATTACTTATCCTATTTAAAACAAGTAGTTCCTTTTAAAAAGTAGATTCAATAATTGACCTTTTATCTTATCATATCCATATTCTCTCTTTTTTTTTCATAGTAGATTCAATAATCCACCTTTTGTCATTTTTTTATCTTCTCCTTTTTCTTTTTAGAGTAGATTCAATGATCTACCCATTTATTCTATTATTTCTTTATCTTTTTTCTCAGAGTAGATTCAGTGATCTACTTCATATCTATATTCTCTTTTTTCTTTTTTAAACAAAAACTCTGAATATAATCTCCTTGTTCAGCTTTTTTCTTGACCATTAACAATTAACAACTTGTAACCAGCCATCATAAACAATGACAGTATCAATAACTTATTAAATAACCAAAATCTCCCATCCCACATCTTGGGAATGTGGGCGTCATTTTCTTAAAATTACTTTCTGTTTTCTGGGCGTGAAGACATCTTTAGGGAATCCTGAAAAGAAAATTTTTGGGTTAATTGTCAAGTCCTGTATCATTTGTCTAGTCACTGCATAATGAGAAAGTGCAGGGCTTGCTTCAAGTCCTTGTTCGAGTAGTCTGTCAGGCTGGATCATCTCAGCTAGCCATCTCAAAATGCTGAGCAGTTTGTAGTCCAAAGTCGATCTTTCCATGGTGTTAATTCTTGTATAATATTAGAAGGACCAGCCTTAATATTATACATCCCAGGGGCTCAGGAGAGAGAACTACTAACGGCGAGAACTATTTTCGGGAAATAGAATCTCAGCACACTGAGCTCTATAGTCCACTTGCTTTAATTCCTCTGGCATAACATCCTTTATACACAGCTTCAGTTCTGTTCTCATGTCTAGCTCCTTTCTTGCCTGATTTTTCTCTATACTCATCTACTGCTCCCTCTAAGTTTTATCTTAATTCTCTCATCTTAATTCTGCCTCACCTAGGTCCTTTTTAGCTTGTTCTTACCCAGCTAGTACTTCCCCATCTGGCTCTTCCTCATCTTCCATCTCGTTCCTCTAGTACTCTCTTCTAGCCCTTCAATCTAGTTCTTCCCCATCTCAGTTTCCTGTCTAGTTCTTCCATTCTCCTTTCTCTTCTCCATCCCCCAGTGCCCTGGAAGTCCTGGTATATAAAGCCAGGCTTCCAGGGTCAAATGGAGGGGGGATAAGAATCACATTGAGAGGCAATAACCATTAATTATCATTTGCAACCCTAAAGGGAAGTGACCAATGGGGAAATGAATTAACTAAAGGCTAAATTCGGGTAATATCTAAGAAGAGGGAATCTTATGTGCTCAACTATAGTCTTAAACGTGATTAGTAGAAAATGTTAAGAATCTATACGTTGCTAGGTCAATGGGAGGAAATAAAACTGTCTTCTTTTTTTCTGTGGTTCCTATCTGTCCAAGCTATCTGCCGTTTTTTTCTGCAGGGTGGGAGAAAGTGTGCTCAGTCGCTAGGCAACCTGTATACAGCTAGATGCATCTGATGATAGTTAAAGGGAGATCTGGAACTAGAGGTAAGATTGGGAAAGGAGGAAGTACAGCTTAATTGGCACATCCGCCAGGCCTTCTCAAACAGGTAGCCTGGATGCTTAAGTCTGTTCTTAGACAGTACAGAGGTATCTCTGATAAGGTACTTTCCTCCATCTGGGGATGGACCTGGCCGGATGCTGCCAATGATGATAATTACAGGGAGGCTTGAACTGGGGTTCTGGCTGAGCATAGCTGTCAGCGCAGAAAGTTATCTAAATATTCCTAGAAGTAGTTAGGTAAGGAGTTAGAGGTCTATAAAGTTAGTAAGGATGTAAGAAAGGAGGGTCCGAGCTAAATTGTGTAAAGCTATTACTTAACGCCCACCTGACCTAGGTGGTATCTCCTTGTGGAATTTACCTTAAATCAGGAGACTTGCATGAGGACTGTTATTACTGCTAGTCCTTGAAAGTGGCCAAGGGAGATATCTGATTCCAGAGAAAGCCTTTCCTGATGCTGTTCTCCAAATACCTGGAATGTGTATGTCCAGAGAGTGATCAGTCCACACTGTTAGCCCTTCTTAGGGAAAAATCAACTGGGAAAACTATGAAGGCACACATGATTTTCATAATAGAAGACAACTGATATATGACAAGCCAAGTAACACCAAAAGCTCCTTGGAATTTGGCTTCCTCTGGAGGAAATCCTTGATCCCTCCAGGTAGTGACTTTGCCATTAACCAGCTGAGTTCTTATGATATATTCCTTCAGCCTGCAGCAGTTAATCAGCTTAATGGCTTTACCATAGTCCATGTGGAATTGTCATTGTGGTCTCCTGTCAAAGTCACTGTTAGGCGTGGTCATAGTTCCCTGCAGACTTTTTTTTTGTGCCTCCTCTGTGGTTTGGAGCATTCACAGTCTGATAAATGTCTGTCTCTTGGAACCATGAATATTTTTCCCTAGAAGAGAAAATCTTCACAGCAATTTCTCCCTACCATTTGTCTTGCCAAACTTTTCCAAACTGACCTTTGCCGATGCTTTCTTGTAACACGATGGTCCTGGCAATTCTCTGAACAAGCAGCAGTAAACCCTTTGTCCCAGGTAGCAGCATCACCGCAGTCACCAACACGATGAGAAGGAGCCAGTAACTCAGAGCAGCAGCCGCTGCCTCCATGGTCCCACCTCCATTGTTTGTGGGTCGGCCAAAGCTTCTCCTTAGCAAGCCTCCTAGGCTGGCCTCAAACTCGGGATCCTCCTGCCTCTGCCTACTTCAGCAAATCCTATGGGAATGCACCACCACAACCGGCCAAGTGTAGCTAGGGGTAGAGCTGGGGCCTACCAGGCCACAGGCAAGCGGCTTTTTCATGAATTCCTACCACGAACGTTGGGCGCCAGATGTAGCATGAATTTTAAAAGGTCTTATTAATAAAAACAAACCTGGAGCAAGGTATTGGGGTGAATGCTGGAAGATCAGAGAAGCAGAACAAGCCACAACCACCTCACCTTGCCAGTTCCTCAGCTGATCCTGTTTCCTCAGACTGGAAGCTTCTGTGTCCTCATCCAAATGGATCTCAGCTGAACTGCTGCTCAAAGCCTAAAAGCTTAACCAGCTAAAAGCTTCTAGTTTCTGGTCTTCACACCTTATATACCTTTCTGCTTTCTACCATCACTCCCTGGGATTAAAGGCTCACTTCCTGGGATTAAAGGTGTGAGTCACCATGTCTGGCTGTTTCCAATGTGGCTTTAAGCTCACAGAAATCCATGCCTCCAGAAGGCTAGGATTAAAGGTGTGAGTGCCACCATTTTCTAGCCTCTGTATCTAGTGGCTGTTCTGTTCTCTGACCCCAGATAAGTTTATTAGGGTGCACAATGTTTTGGGGAACACAATACCACCACAGTTTCTAGTGTAACGTCTTCAGGCCGGGGACATGTGTCTGTCTGAAGAGGGAAGAGCTGACTGTAAACTTCATGTCTCCCCTTCCCTCCCTTCCTGCCCTCCTCCTTTCTCTCTCTCCCTTCCTCTCATCTCCTTCTGCTTTCAGGCTCCTGAGCCTTTGGGCTCCTGTCTTAGCCTCCCGAGTACAAGCAGATGGCCCTCTACCCCACTCTTCTGTGTAGTTCTTGAGTCTGATGGTGTCTGTGCTTTATGGTAAAGAAACGGTCATGCTCTGTTTCTTGCGTGGTGTACTGTTGAGCACTGTAAAACTGTTGAGTGTGTTAGGAAGTGGAGATGCAGAGCTTGAGCAGTGTTTTACCACACGGCCGTGACAGGCCATGGAGACAGGCAGGTCTTGGGATTGTGCTGTCTGTGATACTTTTGAAGTAAGTAAAGGTTGGCTCTTTGTGTTACATAATTTGTCTTTACCTTTTTAGCCTCCACCAGGCAGTGTGAAAATGCCTAATGTACCCAACACCCAGCCAGCAATAATGAAGCCAACAGAGGAACATCCAGCTTACACACAGATCACAAAGGTTTGTGCATGTTAACTGTGTAGATTGATCTGGAAGTTCATATATCATCTTGATGTACAGTTTATATAGTGTAATTTTTATTGCCCTTGATTTAATGCATAATACCACTGCAGTAGCAATAACAGGATAATAAATATGACTGGGAGAGAGCTCAGTGACTACTCAGTGAGCAGTGTGAGGAAGCAGCAGATGGCGAATGTCCAGGAAACCCAGCAAATGAAATCTGGCAGCTCTAACACAGGGAGTTAGAGAGCAGAGTGTCGTAAGCACATCCCTGTCCCTCAGCATCTCAGGACATTTCAGATGTTTTGAACTGTTCTTGTATTTCTGGAGCCTACTGCTCCGTTGGACTTCGTTTATCCAAGCTAATTCAGTTGTTCTTTATTCCGTTCCTCTCTCCTCAGCTCTTCCCTCACCTCCACTCTCACTCTCCTCTCCACACAGGCTTACCTAGACTCTAGCTACTCTGTCTTTAAAAGATGGATTTTTATTGTTTTCAAAGCCATTTACTTGTGTGTCTACGTGCAGGTGTGTGCACATGAGTGCTGGTGCCTGCGGAGGCTGGAGTTACAGGTGCTTATGAGCCGCCTGGTGTGGATGCTGGGAACCGAACCTAGGTCCTCTGCAAGAACAGCACACATGCTGAATTGCTGAGCCATCTCTCTGTCCCCAGTCTCTGGCTATTCTTAACGAGAGGTGGGTTTTTGTTTGTTTTCTTCTCTCCGGTGGACTCAGCATTGCCTCTGAGGGTTTCCATAACTAAAAGAGCAAAATGAATCAAATATCTCTTCAGTATTTTTCCAAAACTATAGCCTTCCTGTATTTTGAAAGTGGATTTAACTGAGGTTTCTCTCAGTGGGCATGTAAATGGTAGACTGTTTCCACTGACTGATAACCTGTGTGTGTTGGTCATTTTGTTTAGGAACATGCCTTGGCTCAAGCTGAACTTCTCAAGCGTCAAGAAGAGCTAGAGAGAAAGGCTGCAGAGTTAGACCGCCGGGAACGGGAGATGCAGAACCTGAGTCAGCATGGTAGTATCCAAAGGGTTGGGATGAAAATATCTGTCCTTGCTCTGAGTCACTGGGTTTGGTGACAAACCTCTGCCTTGTTTTCTGATTCTAGCAGAGAGGTCAGACACAGCAGATAGCTTACTTGATCCTGCAGCTCTCCGATCCTACCCGATAGCACAGTCTTTTGATAGACTAGAAGAGTGTTGGCTTCCTCACAGAGAAAGTGAGACACAGATCTGATACGTTTGCTCCATTTCAAGCCAGGAGCCTTTGATTCTGCACTGGGCTATACCGAATCTTTTCTTTCTTTCTTCGAAAAAGAGCTAGGACATAAAAGAAATATCTTAATGTAGAGTGAGAGGCCCTCAGAAGAAAGGAAGGTCACCTGCGAGCATGGGGTGGGCTTCTCAGTAGTTCAGTTGAACCTCTGAGTGTGTCCCACCTTGGACTCTGACCTGTTCAGATTCTTGGTCTTATCCTCACATACTTGTCAAAATCCTCATACTTGTCAAAAATGTTAAAGTATTTGTATGATTGATTACTTGCTGAGGACTCTGTTCAGGCTCTGAGTGCTAAAGATGATTCTAAGAACCTGTGAGGGAAAGTCGGCAGCCTCAGGAGGCGGAGGGGAGTGAGGGGAGGCATTGCTGGGTGGCTGGAATGGCAGTACAATCCCAGACAAGGACGACAATAATACTCAGTATTTCTTCCTTCTCTTACCATGGTTAGGACTTGGGCCTCTCAAGGACATGTTTATCCTGCTCATTTCCATCAGAGATAGCCACTATGGGAGAGAGAGAGATCACTAATGATAATGTCTCTTGTTTTTTTAGTGCTGACTGACACTGATTACTTCTATGAAAGATGAAAGATGTTTTGGTAAAGATAGTAACAAAGGGACAGACTTAATAGTTAAATTTTGCAGTGTACTAGTACATTGTAGTACTTTTTACCTTTTAATTAATAGTAAATCTTCAGCACCGTGCTGAGAAGTGTGACTCAGTTGTTAACTTTCTGAAGAAATGAAGGTTAAGTTTCTTAGACCACACAGTCAGCGAACGGCTTGGGTACTTGTGACTGCAGAGCCTCGGGTCCTCATTGCTTGCTGTCTGCTACTTCTTAGATAGTGTGATATGGCACGTGTGCTCCTGAGGACCCATCTTAGGCTGGGCGAGTGCTCTGCAGCCGAGTTACCCTCCTAGTCCCCAATTTTAATATTATAATTAGTGGAACTGAGAGTATGTTGAGGATAAACAGCAGATTACACTTCTCTTTATGAGAAATGTCCAGATAGGTTAAAAATATGTATAATTGAATGATAAAGTTATATGCTATATTTAATATTAGAAAGTGACTTTTAGTTGGTATTTTCATCTGAATTTGTGCTTTCCGTTTGATTTTTGTTCCTGCCTCCATTTCCCAAGTCTTGCTGTCTTTCAATCTTTGTTTGTGCAGACACATTCCCTCCTCACACCCCAGTTGGTTTTCTGTGTTTTTCCGGGCACTGGAATCCCCCAGTCCCTCACCCCAGACTTGATTCTTTGGTCTGTATTGTCGGGAACCTTGATTCTGTCCGCACATCAGTTAGGAAGTTAGCATAATTCTACAGAAAGCCTCCGGGCACTGAGGAGAAAATGGGAGCTTAAGGATTGGATGGTCTTCCCCGCCATAGCCAGGCCTGGGACTCGGAGATCAATCTGTTTTAGGCAGCTCTCAGGGTTTGTCTCTGGGTTTGTTCTCCTATACATAGACATGTTAAACATGGTACAATATGACAATGGAAAATTATTTTACCATTTATTGTTTCTAAAATGTTAGTCTGAAAAAATATTAAAAAACGTGAGCTTGGCCTTCAAGGTTGTAAGAGTGCAGAGAGGAGCAGTGTTAGTGTTTTATGTATCATCTACCAAAGCAACATGCTGTACTTTGAGACAAAAGAAGAAGACAATGTATTTGTTGCAATAACTTTTTTTAACTTACAGGGAGAAAAAATAATTGGCCGCCTCTTCCTAGCAATTTTCCTGTGGGACCTTGTTTCTATCAAGATTTTTCTGTAGACATTCCTGTAGAATTCCAAAAGACAGTAAAGCTTATGTACTACTTATGGATGTGTGAGTATCAAAAAAATTGTATTTATATACCTATAAATGCATTTTGAGTTAATATTTTCATTGATAGACACCTTTTTGAAAGTGATATTTTAAAATGCATATTAACTGTCTTTTCATATAGATTTTAATAGTCATAGTTTCAGAGTTGAACGTCATATTTAGATACAAAACCTGTGTAACAGATAGCAATCCAAGTCTTTGGCTGAGAGAAGCCTGCATGTGGAATGCCAGCCCTGACTGATTGAGAAGGTATCTTGTCTGTCATGTGGGTAGAATTTTTGTAAAGATCCTTTTCCGTAGAAGAACATTATCTAGGCATGACTTGTTTTGGCAAAATTATGCATACTACTTTTATGCAAAGGAGTATCGCTTAGAGTCTGTTAAATGTAGCACTACGGCTGGATTTAGAAGGAGACAGGACATATACTATAATGTGACTGTCACCTTAAAAATCACTGTGGGCACAGTGTACTTTCATTTTCAAGTGGCTGTGAATACTTTTATTTTTGAAATTGCTTAATATAGGACTGTTTCATTAAACAGCATTAGAGTATATTTTCAGCTGGGGATGTGCATGGTGTTTTAAGTATAATCACAACTCTGAGATACTAAATGAATGTCAAGCTGCTGAGGGTTCGCTGTGTATACACAGACTTCCCACTTACTCTCTGATTTGTATTTCAAATAGTCTCAACCCTGTTTGATGCCATTCTGTCAGGAGGGAAGGCTGGACAGATGGGGTAGTAGGTAATTTGTAGGCAATGAAAGTATGTGGGGTTTACTGTATGTTTAGTGAGGCTTTAGGGCCCACCTTCTCTAAGGAGATGATAATTTTCTTCAGACTCTTAGGAGCATTCTTCGTGTTGGCATGTGAGAAGCAGTTCTTTATGGACATTACTTTTGTCATAGTTTTAAAAAAGGACATTTGCTCTCATAGTCAAAAAATTACAGTGGCTATTACTTAAAAAAATTTTTTTTGAGATAGGGTCTCTTTATGTAGCCCTGGCTGTCCAGGAATTTACTACATAGACCACTGTGGCCTTGAACTCAGAGATCTACCTGTGTCTGCCTCCTTAGTGCTGAGACTAAAGGTGTGCACCACCACACCCAGCTGGCTCTTACGTTCAGACTCTTAGTTTCTTGTTGAGATTTGGCCTTGCTGTCTGTAGTACTATATGTATTTGATACTTAAGGTATAATTCTATATATGTGTATGTTAACCAGTTTCTATGTTTTATTTAGTTAGTATATTTCTCTGTGTCATGTGCATTTGTGTTTCTTATATATGAATTTTAAAAATAGGCATAGTAATTTAGGCGTAAGTTATTTAACTTAACAAATTTTTTTATGGTAAAGGGGTAGAAAGAAAGTTCAACAGCAGATTTAGTAAATGGAGGTCGAATGGGAAAGATGGTTAATTTAAATTCAATTGTTAACAACTAAAGCTGACAGTTTCAGTCAGTTTGTTTGGTTTTCAGAGTGCATAACTTTCAGAGTCTCTCAGGAGTAATGCGGGCAGTTACAGTTTTTTTCAATCTTGTTTAGTTTGCCAGTCTGTTTTAAAAATGGACTCAAGATTCTGGTCAGGGTTCTGTTTCAAAGAAGCGTTGCTTGAAATGAAGTATGAGCAGTTCAGGAATTTGCCCACACTTGAAGAGTAGAGACTGTGTTAGTGGGTACTTTGGAAAGTATCGACCTGGTGTGGATTTCAGGGCTGACTGAAGGTTTGATATCATTGTCATAGTGAGAGCTAGCATTTCCCATGCATCATAACTGACTTTAGGAAAATCCTCAAGTAGGCGCAACATTATTTAGTCTTAGAGAAGCGGAAGCTTTGAGAATTGGGTACCTGTCCAACATTGTCCAACATTAGACAGCTATTCGGGTAGCTGGGCTCTCAAGCCCAGGGTTAGATTCTATGGTATGCCATCTACAAAATACCAAGATAAGGAAGTGATTTCCATTTTAATGAATACTATGAAGATGTGTTTTCAAAGGTTCCTCAATGGAAGCAGGTAATATAAACTTCAAATGAACCAAAGCAATTAGAATTGTCACTGTGAAGTGAACCTTGACCTTTTGGAATGTGCTTTCGAATTTAAGAAAAAAAAAAAAGGCACGGACACCAGCCGCCAAGTAGTGGAAATGTGTGCACCTGTAACCATCTCTTTTGTAATTATATTTATCAAGAATAACATAGCACTGGCAGTTGCAAATCCAGGCCACCTGATAGCAGATTTGAGTGCCTCTAAAGCAAATAAAGCTTTCACATAAAAAAAGTATAACTTATCCTGCAAATCTTGTGAACAAAATGGTTTAAAGATTTGTTCAGTGTTTGGCCTGTACTCAGCATCCACCAGCATAGACACACTGAAATGAACAGCACAGATGGCGGAGGACAACGCCCTTGCCTGCTTTCTGACCCCTGCACAGAGGGACAGCTTCATCACCAGGTACCCTAGACAGCTGGTTTTTACTGAGCATAAGATGGCGACTCACTGATCATGGTCACTTAACATCTAGGAAAAATCTAACATACTACAGAAAGTTAGGTTGATATTTTCTGTACTTTGAAGAATTTTTATGGGCTTTAAAACATTTAAATACACATATCCTCACTTTCTGTAAGTGAAATAGAAAATAAACTTTAAAAAATTATTCTTGTGAGGAATTTAAGTTAGAATGTGCTAACATTAAAACACACACACACACACACACCCCACCAAACTTAAGACAGCCAGAGTCCTTTAGAACAACAAAATAATTTCCCATTTTGCAGTGATTTTAGTTCTGTTTTTAAACCCTCAAAAATCTTAATTTTGAGGAAAAGGGATTTTGAGGCATTTCATTAGTAAGCCAGCTGTCCTGAGGATTACTCTCCCAGTAGTAATTGAGTAATTAGGATAGTTTTCCCTCTGTGACAGAAAGGAATGGAATTTTAAATCAAAGCCGTCAAAGGCCACAGCAGATTTGCTCTCAGGCCCTGGAGCTGTTTCTCCATAGTTGACTTCTGTCGTGTTTAGATGAGAACACATCAGGGCACCCGGGGGAGTGGTTCCATCCTGCTCCATAAGTTTTTGATTTTAATTTGTAAAGAGACTTAAAATTGGTTTTTAATGTATATTGAGTTTGTAGTAGATTTAATAATCTTTTAATTAATTTTTTCTAATCTAAGTCATAGTTGACATTTTTATTGATAATATACATTTTACAGTATTTTAATTTTATGGGAATTTATTTCCCATAATAAAATTCTACCCATGAATACATTTTTACAGAATCACTTAAAAAACTTGTAACTGTAGGGGTCTGGAGAGAGGGTTCCGGGGTTAGGAGCCTTGCTGCTCTTGCAGAGGACCCAGGACTAGTTCTCGGCATCCACGTGGTAGCTCACAGCATCTTTCCTCTCTCTCCCCAGTTCAGTGCCCTCTTGAGGCCTCCACATGCCCTGCACACACGTGGTGCATATACATGCATGCAGGCAGACATCCACATGCATAAAAATAAATGTAAACAAAAGTTATAACTGGTACGCATGGCTCTTTCCAATCACAGCATTGCTGGGTGTTACTCAGATTCCAGGGTTTCAGTTTGTCAGGGAGAGCAGCATGCCAGCAGCATAGGGAAGTCCTGCTGCTGGTGAGGTCATTGTGTTGCCTCTGTGGGGTGGAGGGAATAACATGAATCTATCCGAGTATCCCCATTAAAAAACTGGCTCACTCTGGAAGATGAAGCCGTCCTCACAGACCCCCCCAGTCACAGAACTGAGGCTGTTTTTAATTGTCCTCCAGGTCTCGACTGTACCCTCCTTACAAATAGTGTTCTGAGGACCACACCTCTGGGTTGGTTTGTTTGCTTTTGTCTTTAACAAGTACTGCTTCTCTTCTTCGGTCCATTTTCTTCTCAGGAAAGCGAACCTAAGGGTTGGGCTTAGCAAATGTAGCTGCCCTAGGAAGAAGAGATAGCCCGCAGGAATTTTTCCTAAAATGCTCTACTGTGTGCGCTCTGCTTTCAAGTCCTGAGTAAGAAACAGCAGTGTTTGAAGAGCACGCCATGGAAACACAGGAAGAATACATTCTCTTAGAAGTGTTTTCATTTGTAACTCTGGTCGGATGGTGACTTGATGTAACCAGCCCATTCTGTCTTCCGATCCCACAGTCCACGCGGTAACGCTGTTCCTAAACATCTTCGGATGCCTGGCTTGGTTCTGTGTCGATTCTTCAAGAGCAGTTGACTTTGGACTGAGCATCCTGTGGTTCTTGCTTTTTACCCCCTGTTCATTTGTCTGTTGGTACAGACCGCTGTATGGAGCTTTCAGGTAAGTGTGTGTATTTAATGTGTGTGCTTTAAAACCTGGGGAGCGTGTGGCTGGGGGCTCGCTCCGGAGTCTCAGCACCCGGGAGGCTGAAGTAGGAGGATCGCTCTAGGCCAGCCTGGGCTACACAGTTTGTGTCAGGCTGGGGCTCCAGAGCAAGACCCTGCTACAAACACACACCCCATGAAATGAGTCATCTCCGAGTCATCTCTATTACACTCCAAAGGGAAATCTGGTATATTTTCATTATTTTTTTAAATCAGAGCCCGTGAGATGGTTCAGTCGATAACGGTGCTGCTGTCAAACCCGGCGTCCTGAGTTTGACCCCAGGTCCGGTAGAGTAGAAGGAGGGACTGACTCCTGCAGGTTGTCCTCTGCCCTCCACATGGACACCATGCCAAGCACACCCCTTCCCCAGTAAAATAAATATTAACATAATATAAAATTAAAATGTTAATATAACATACCTTCTGAAACATCTACTGTAGCTTGCCTATATATTCATTGGATCATAAAATTCATAAGCATTGTTTCATTTGAAAATCAAACATGAAAGTTAATAAAGGAAAATTAACATTCTTAAATTTAAACATGCAACATTTTATGCCATGATTCATAACTGACTTTAGGAAAATCTTTACCATTTTCTCCTCTCTCCCTTACATGTCTAAATTGTTATGAATTATAACTGGTTGTTACAGCCTTTATTTTAGGGTAAATCCAGGTAAGGTGAACACATACGAAACAGTTTTACTCAGAAGCAGGTAATACTTTCTGTGTATATTCATCTTCAATTTTTCCAAAGACAGTGACGTTTAAAAACCTATTTGGGCTATAAAATGAAGAATTTTACATAATATTAATCACTATTTAAACATTCTGGGTAATGCATTTTCTAAGTGAATGTTCTGTGGGATGTTAATTGGTATTGGGGAAAATGTTCATTAGCTTAGTTTTAGAATAGCTAGTTAATAAAGTTAGGCAAACTCCTTCATTTTAGACTCTAAGTGCCTAGTGTGCCATGTGATGTGACCGTGAAACCGTTCTTTTCTGTGGAGCCCCGTGTGACTGTGGCTTTAAGAAGAGAACGCTGGGCCGGGCAGTGGTGGCCCGCCTTTAATCCCAGCACTCAGGAGGCAGAGCCAGGAGGATCTCTGTGAGTTCGAGGCCAACCTGGGCTACCAAGTGAGTCCCAGGAAAGGCGCAAAGCTACACAGAGAAACCCTGTCTTGAAAAGCCAAAAAAAAAAAAAAAGAAGAGAACACTGGACCAGGGCAGATGGTGCATCCCTTCTTCATCCCAGTTGCTTGAGGGGATGGCGTGGGCAGCAGCATCCCTTGAGCCCGGAGGTCCAGGTTACCCTGTGTAACGTAGCTTCTCTCATTTCCT
This sequence comes from Peromyscus eremicus, assembly GCF_949786415.1. Lineage (NCBI taxonomy): Eukaryota > Metazoa > Chordata > Mammalia > Rodentia > Cricetidae > Peromyscus > Peromyscus eremicus. The sequence continues at coordinate 58,282,390 of NC_081427.1, forward strand.
CCAGACGGGTTAGCTTTAACCGTTCTGCGTTGCTGCTCTCTTCCTGTTGCCGTAGTAATGGGCTGCAGTTTCTGGAATAGTGAGAGTGAAGGTGGGGTGATGGCCATCTTGTTTCAGGTGCTAGGGGAAGGAATCAGCATCAGCTGTGACATCAGGTCAGCTGCAGACTTGTTTTGCATATACCCTTTGTTGGTTTGAGGACTCTGTTTTTAGCTTGGTGGGAATTTTTATCATGAATGGTGCTAGAGCTTTCTAGATGCTTTTCTGTGTCTGTTGACATGATCATGTGATTGTTTCCCCTTTATTCTAAACTGGTGAGTCATAAACCCCTTTTATATGTGAAACCAACTTTCCATGTCCCCCACTCATCCCCTTGGCCATGTTAGTCTCTTCAGGAGCTGTAGCCAGGAGCTCATCTTCATGACTGTCTTACTTGGAACGCTCTGCCCACTGTAGCCTTAGGTCCCTAAGTTCGGAGAAAGTTAATTGTATCAAATTGTATCAATCTTTGATTATTTCTTTCTGCTTTGTTTCTAATCTTTTAAATGAAACTCTTGCTAATATAATAAGAGGAATCAATTTTTTCCTCCTATTTTTCCATCCCTTTGTTTTTTTCCCTCTATAAAGTAGAAAACTTCTTTAACTTATTTTAGAGTAACTTATAAATCAGAATGACATCAGTTTTGAATAGCAGCACAGGATACTAGAAGACAGTGGAGCAGTGCATTCTGTGTGGGCAGGTTCCCTCCATCCAGCTCCAGAAGTTCAGGTGTAAGCTGGTGTGGTAGTTTGAATGTATTTGGCCCCCACAAGCCCATAGGGAGTGGCAATATGGGAGGTGTGGCCTTGTTGAAGGAAGCGTGTCATTGTGGGGGTGGGCTTTGAAGTCTCTTTGCTTAAGGTTCGTTCAGTGTCACAGTCTACTTCTGATCTAGATGTCTGCCTGCACACTGCCATGCTCCCCACCACGATGACAATGGACTGAACCTCTGAATCTGCAAGTGAGCCTCAGTGAAATGTTTTCCTTATAAGAGTTGCTGTGGTCATAGTGTCTCTTCTCAGCAAGAGAAACAACTGGTTAGGCTTTAAGAGAAACAGTTCCTTGGAGATAAAATTGGCAGAATTCATTTCAATAGGTTAAAAAGGATTTTATACACATTAAGGAGAGAATTAGTGGTCAAGTACTGATAAGTATGCATAAAAGCCATCAACAAAAGATAATTTCTAACTCCAGGGAAACAAAAATGCAAGCTAGGAATCCTGTTAACAGCACATCACTATGCTTCAGCTGTGAATGATACGTCATATTCAGGAATCTCGCAGTCTGGCCTATTAAGTGAGCCGGACTACTGCTAACCCCAAGGATATGTGGATTAGACTGTGGGGATGGGGGCAGAAGCTGGGAAGACTTGAAAGGAGAGCTGGGTCTCCATATACTGGAATGGTAGTCCTCTCACAGTTCCTGAAGTGTTAGGAAGCAGCATGGCAAGCTGAGCAGGGTGTGGCCACCAAAGGGACCCGAACGACGCTCCGTGGTGCCTGGGACTGCAGCTGTGGCGGGGCTGTGATGAGGCCGGGGGATTACTGTCTTTACAGAATTCCCACGCACCATTCTTTGACTTTCAGCTAGTGTATCTAACTTTAGAAAGAATCACACTAGTTTGAAAGTACAGACTGAAAGGCACATCGGAGAGTAGAGCAGGACCTGCAATAAGGAAGTCATGTCATGTAGCAGGGCCACCTCGCTGCTGTTTTCTTGGCACAGTACTAGTACCTCTACCTTCCTGCTTCCCTTTGAAGACAGAGTCCAAGAACCATCTCTCACTCAGTCCCTCTACCTCCCACTTCTCACTGGCTTCTCTACACACACCTTACCCTTTTCTACACAACTCTTAAGTCTCAAGAAATCTTTGGATTTTGCCGGGAGGTGGTGGCACACGCCTTTAATCCCAGCACTCGGGAGGCAGAGGCAGGTGGATCTCTGTGAGTTCAAGACCAGCCTGGTCTACAGAGTGAGATCCAGGAAAGGCACAAAGCTACACAGAGAAACCCTGTCTCGAAAACACCAAAAAAAAAAAAAAAAAAAAAAAGAGAAAAGAAAGAAATCTTTGGATTCTAAACCAATTTTCTGCCTTCAGTGAGAGGAGGTTTAGACAGTGTTTCTCTGAGTAGCCCTGGATGTCCTGGAAGCTTTGTAGACCAGGCTGGCCTCGAACTCAGAGTGTCTCCTGAGTGCTGGGATTAAAGGTGTGCACCACCACGCCTGGCTTGAAGATCCTTCTCTAAACACTCCTTGCTGCTGGCTGCCACAGTGGTAGTCACTTCATTTCTGTCGTATCTCTGGCTTAGACTGCTTCTCAATTTTCTATCTTTCCCCCTATATTCTGTCTCCTCCGTTACTGTAAAGCTTATTTATGGGACAGGACCCGATGATCTTCTAAGGTTTGAGGGTTATCTGCTACCGGAAAAAGTCCTAATAATGTACAGTGGCTCGTGCATCTGTGGACTTCATCCTCCATGGAGGATGGGCCGGAGGACTGGGGGTGTATCCCCACCCTCTGCTCCAGCTGCTCTAAACTATAACCATCTTGTTACTGTTATGTCCTAATATATGCTCTGCCAAGAAATCCCAACAGTCCTCTTTGTTCCTGGACAATGTGTTGCTTTTCGAAATAGTTACCAACCCCACTGGGGCAACAGGATCCATTTTGCCCACCCTTAGCTGGCACAGAACTTTGTAATAACATCAAATGTATTACTTATACAACTATTCAAGAGGTAAACAATAAATTACACAAGTAAATGTACCGGTGTAAGTTAAATCAGTGAGGGGGTCTCTGAACTACCTGGGTCCATAGTGAAATAGCAACACTATTTCAGGTAGGAACGTACAGAAGCCCTGAGCACGTAATCTGTAGGAATGTGTTGACACTGTGGTCTGTATGACCTTTAAAAAGATTGTAGAGCCTTAAGAATATCAAGGACTGGGCTGGAGAGATGGCTCAGAGGTTAAGAGCGCTGGGTGTTCTTCCAGAGATCCTGAGTTCAATTCCCAGCAACCTTATGGTGGCTCACAACCATCTATAATAAGATCTGGTGCCCTCTTCTGGCAGGCAGACATATACGCAGGCAGAACACTGTATACATAATAAGTAAATAAATAAATCTTTAAAAAAAAAAGAATATCAAGGACTAGCGACTTGTACTCTACAGTATATTCACATACATATGTGGGAGAGGACATGGGTATTCCTGTTGGGAGTCAGATAGAAAACCACAGGGTCAGTCTACCATGCACTAGGCCCTGCGTTCCATCTGTAGAACAACGAATAACGAAACCAGCCATGGGCATGGGAGCAGTAACTGATCTAGTGGAACCTGAAACTCAAGTTAGCAATGGAAAAAGTAAAGGCCAAACTCTGTGGCTCCTCGGGGAGTGTCCTCAGAGGCTCCCCAGACTGACCGGAGCCTGAGATGCAGCTGCAGGGCGAGGCAGGCAGGGCTGAAGATGGGAAGTGTCTTCACATCTTCCTGACGCCGTGGACCACCCAGATCCTCCCGGCTTCTGAACCAGCTGAGCTTCGGAAGCCAGGCCACTCAGTTGACAACGGGAAATCTCGTTCTTTGAGTGGCAAGGCCTTGCTCGGTCCCTTGTCTTGACACTGACCACTGAGGGCCCCAGCAGCCGTTAAGTCAGTCTGTGTGGCAGGAGAGAAAACTCCGACCTGAGGCGTTCTCTCTGAGGAACGTAAGAGAAGGACGTGTGATGTATGTGTAAACACACGTGAAGAACCTGCTGCAGGAGTGAAAATTCATCAGGACAGAGGACAAGGAAGCACCGAGGTGGGTGGGCCAGAGCTGTCAGATCCTGCCTCCTCACCGAGGGGGGCGGGGCAGGCTGAGGAGTCCCCGGGGAGGGGAAGGGTGCTGTAGAACTTGCAGGGATTCACTCACATCCATCTCCTGTTTTCCTTTCTGTTAACAGTTTGGGGTTGAGTTTTAGCAAGTAAAACGATACAGGCCTTGGAAAGTGACTGTGCTAAGAAGACCTGTGATAAATTTAGGGCAATTAAAACAGTGCCAAGTGGGTGGAGCTTCTTCCAAAAATGCAAGTTTAGCTTTTCCAAGAGAGTCACTATATGACCCCAGGCTGGCTTTGAACTCGGCATCCTCTTGCTTCAGCTTCCTGAGTACTCATTTATAGACATGTGACTCAACACCTGACTTACATGATTGGTTTTATATTAGAAAGTTAGGGGTAGTCCACCACATTATAATCTAAAATTTAACAATAGTATGACCATTTTAACTAATACAGTAAAAACATTTGACAAAATCCAGTGACCTTTTTGTTAGAAAAGTGAATGAACTTGGAGTGGAAGAGAGGCTTCCTCTACTGTAAAGCTGAAAACCGTAGCTCACAGCTGACATGGGCCATGCTGTAAGGCTGAGAGCTTTCTGTCTGGGGTCAGGAATGTGGTAAGACATTCATTCTCAACATTCCTGTTCAGAATTGTGTTAGGAGTTCTGACCAGTATAATAAGGTAAGGAAAAGAAGCAAAACTATATTTATAGACCCCAAATCATCTCTGTAGAAGATATAAATGGAGACATATATTGAAGACTCAATATTACTAAGGTGTGAACTTTCTCAACATGATCCTGCAGGTCTGCAGCATAACCCCAATCAAAATCCCAGCAGTCTGTTTTCTAGAAATATGACATGGTTCTTCCAAAGATGAATGGAAATATCAAAGCCTTAAAATATTGAAAGCAAGTCTGCAAATGAACAATAAAGTTGGCAGACCGATACAGACTGATGCCCCCTGATTGGAAGACTTACAAGAAAGCTCCCATAATCACAGCATGATGTCTTTGTGTTGTCGATGTTCGTGTATCATAAACAAACGTCAGTCTGCAAATTTAAATGAACCCTCCCATATGTAAAAACAAAATTTTAAAATGTCTTTTACTATTTATTCATTTTATGTATTTGAGTGCTCTATCTACATGTAGATAGAAGAGGGCATTAGATCACATTATAGATGGTTGTGAGCCACCATGTGGTTGCTGGGAATTGAACTCAGGACCTCTGAAAAAGCAACCAGTGCTCTTAACCCCTGAGCCATCTTTCCAGCCCTGTAAAAACAAATGTAAAAAAAAAAATCAAAAGTTATTTACTTTTATTTATGAGTACGTGTGTATGTGTATCATGTGCCTGCAGTGCTAGCAGAGGCCAGAAGGGGGCATTGGTTCCCATGGAACTGGATTTATAGATGGTTGTGAGCTCTCATGTGAGTGTTGGGAACTGAATCTCTACAAGGGCATTGACTGGGCATCTGATGTTTGAGAAAGATCCAGGGGCAGTGTGGCTCAGACAGGTTGTTGAAAAACCCTCTCTGGGACGCTTGGCTATCCCATACCTTATAAAGCATTTTCAGAAAGTCAGTTCAAATAGCATGTGACAGGTGCAGAACTGCCAGCTGAGGGAAGGTCTTCATCTTTTTGGCTTTGGTGAAGTGTTTTGTTGTTGTTGTTGTTTTAATTCGATACTAAAATAAACATTAAAAAATGAATATACAAACTGGAATTCATAAAAAGGCAAAACTTTTCCCCAGAAGACACTCTTAAGATGCCCCAAACACACACATGCTTCCATATACAAATACTCACAGATTGGAACGACACTCTTACAATGCCCGAACGCATGTGTGTTTCCATGTATGTATGTACAGAGATTGAGAAGACACCCTTATGATGCTCTGAACACACGTGTGCTTTTATACACAAATATGCACAGACCGAATAGACAAGTCCCATGCTGCAAGGTCTTTGCCAAGCATGTATCTAAGTAAGGACTTGTCTATCCAGAATATATATATATTTTAAGCTTTCAAAAATCAAGAATAAGAGGGGAAATCTAGTTAAAACCCCAGAACAGGATTTTCCCAGTCAAACAAAGATCTATGGATAAAATAACCAGTCTCTGAACAGCATTCCTTACTAAGAACGTGACAAGTGTTGGTTGCTTTCTTGTTGCTATAATAAAATGCCAGACAGCAGCGGAAGAGGAAGGTTTGTTCTGATTTTGGTTTTGGCAGTTTGGGTTCAATGATGGTGGGCGTGAGGGGGCAGTCCCCATCCCGGCAGCCAGGAAGCAGAGTGGACCAGAAACAGGAAAGGCAGGATAAAGCCCTCACCAGGCCCTGTGACCTACTTCCTCCAAATAAGCCTCACCTTCTACAGTTCTGTCCCCTCCCCATCCAACAGTCCACTCAGATCTTGAATCTGGCACCGACTTAAACTGTTCATTAGCTCAGGGCCCTCACAATCTAATTTCTCTAGAAATGCCTCAGAGGTCTGCTTTACTAATCTCTCCTAGATGTCTGTCAGCCCAGCCCAGTTAACAATAAGATAACTAGTACAACCCCACATGTTAATTAGGATGGCTAAGATTGTAAACATGACCACAGCAAGTGTTAATGAGATCCAGAGGACCTGAAAGACTCACTCACTGCCAGGAGGAGTGTAAAATGAGCAGCTTTATAAAACACTTAATGTATATTTACCACATACACTAGCCTTTCCACTTATAGGTATTCACCCACCTTAAAAGGAAGTCTGTATCCTTAGGAAGACTCCCAGCACCATTTTTGTAATAGCAGAAAGCTGGGATCGGTACCCAAGAGGGGAGGAGCTGGAGTCCTGCACTCAGGTGACTGAAGAACTGCTGAATGCAGGAAGCAGGCAAGAAAGAGTGTTTACCGCACAGCCTCAAAGCAGCCAGCCAGGATGACAGGAGACTGGGGGAGGGAGCAAAGGAGAGGGGGGAGAGAAGGAAGCTCAAGACAAGTTCTCAATATCAAAGGGTGAAGTCCAAAGACATACACGTCGACACTTACAAATAGTATATTTTCAGTAGTTGTGGTAATTCTGCAAAGTAGTTCATTAAGAAAGGAAAACTCGGGCCTGGAAGAGACGGCTCAGTGGCTAAGAGCACTGACTGCTCTTCCACAGGACCCACGCTTGATTTCCAGCTCCCAGCTCCATTTGTAACTTGAGTCCCAGGGGATCTGATCCTCTCTTCTGGCTTCCAAGGGCACTGCACACACATGGTGCACAGACGTACATGCAGGCAAAACAACCATACACAAAACCCAAGGAAAACTTTTTTTTTTAAATGGAAAACTGAATTTTCTGTCAAGGTGAATTCTGGTGCAGCTAGAAGTTAAACAGAGTAAGGTGGAGATGGTGATTGCTATTTGTAGGGTGATGCTGGAGTGGAGGATCTTCATGGGATGGTGATGGCTGCAGGGTGGTGCTGGAGTGGAGGATCTTCATGGGATGGTGATGGCTGCAGGGTGGTGCTGGAGTGGAGGATCTTCATGGGATGGTGATGGCTGTTTGCAGGGTGGTGTGGAGTGGAGGGTCTTCATGGGATGGTGATGGCTGTTTGCAGGGTGATGCTGGAGTGGAGGGTCTTCATGGGATGGTGATGTTTGGTGTCAGTCTGCTTGTGGCTGTGGGTGTGATGTAAAGAATGACATTCTCCCCTTTTCTTTTAAAGGAGTGACAGTTCCTTCAGGTTCTTTGTGTTCTTCTTCGTGTACATTTGTCAGTTTGCTGTACATGTGCTCCAGGCTGCAGGATTTCATAACTGGGGAAACTGGTAAGTTATTTACTATTGTTAAGTTGTTAATTTAAAATCTGTGTAACAAATTTTGTGTATCCGAGTGAGTTAAACACAGAAAAAATCAGATTAGCAAAAGCAAACACAGAAAAACAAAAGTGCTTTAAAAAAAAAACTTAAAACACTCTAAAACATAACTTTGGAAAAGCTATTCTCTTCAAACATTAGGCTCCCAATTTAAAAACGAGCACACTAGCTATCTGTTTTAATAAAATGTGTACAATGGGCACTGGAAGGAGTTGTGTAAAGGAGACCAAAGAGATCAGAGAGAGGACACAGTCAGTGTCTGGAGGGAAGAGCTTCAAGAATCTGAAGGAAAAGGGTCCAGGTTAAGTGTAAAGCGTTGTTGTGTATACACACACACACACACACACACACACACACACACACACACGTGTTTGGAAATGTGTGAGAGTGAGTGTATGTACAGGCACACACGCCTTTCAACAGTAAAAGCATTCTCACCATGGTGGGATGCTCATTTAGTAGAAGTAGGAACATCTGGGGTTCAGGCTAGACGGTAACCGAGACCTGTTATTTTCTTCCTCCATGGAGGGCACATCCCTGAGGGAGAGGGTGGGGGGAAGAGGATGTGTCTTTAACAGACTCGCCTCTCGTGTCTTTCTTTATAGTGAGTGCCTTCCTTCCAGCTTCTGCATGCACAAGCATGCATGGCATTGCTGTTTGCCATGTGTCCTTAACTGAAGTTGCAGTGAGCACAGAACTAGAGTGTGTGAGCACTTGAGTTTAGTGCCCTGCCTCTGACTGGGGGTGACTGGCTGACAGACTGCTCCTGCAGATTCAGTTAGTTCTTGGAAAAGCTATTTTCATTATTATTTTAGATAGTGCTTAGTCTGGCCTATGAAGGAGAGGAAATGCTTTAAATGTTTTAAAAATGCACTGCTATAATGGTATATGTATGATGTCTGTGTATATTTTTCTTTAGAAGTTGAAATAATTTCACCAGCTTCTTAATATAAACATAGGGAGGAATGTAAAGTCGAACTTAGCAGTCTGTCCCTAGGTACCACAGAGTCTGCTAATGGGCACAGATACCCTTTTCAGCTGTACTTTGTGTACTTTGGGTATTTTTAATCATAATAAAAATGAAGGTAATTGTAGATTGACGTGTTGTAAGACCATAGGGAATTCCCAGGCATCCTTCACCCAGTGTCCCCAATAGTATAAAATACAGTAAACTATAAAAACAAGGACCCTGATGTTGACAGAACATTTCCATGACTGAAAGATGCATGTTGCTGTTTGCATGGCCACACTTACGCTCTCCTGTCCCCACTCCTTCACCCTTGGCGTCCTTAAGCTATCTGTCACTTCTGTTACTCCGACAGTGTAAGATGCTTAGGTAAATGGAATCATATAGTCTACAAATACTGGCTTTCCCCTCAGCTACATGTAGCCCTAATTTCTTTTTATTATTTTTTTACATTTTAATTTTTATTTCTGTATATGAATGTTTGCCTGAGTCTGTGCCTGTGCACCATGTGAATGCAGTACCCATGGAGGCCAGAAGAGGGCATCAGACCCTTGAGACTCAACAGGGTTGAGTTGATGGAGTCAACAGGGTTGTGAACTCCCATGTAGGAGCTGGGACTTGAAGCCAGGTCCTCTGGAAGAACAACCAGTGCTCTTGATCACTGAGCATCTTTCCAGAACCATCTTTTTGTTCTTGAATGGTGTATCACAGTTTGCCTAACCACTTACCAGTTCAAGGATGCCTGAATTGTTTCTGTTTGGGAGCTATTAGAAATAAAACCACCATGAGCATTGGGGCCGGGGTTTTCATGGGTACATAGTTTCATTCCTATGATTAACACTATATTTATAATTTGTTAATTCATTTAGAAATCACATATTTAGCTTTTTAAAGAAATTGACAAACTTTCTAGAGTGGATGTTCTATTTTATATTCCCTTTGGCAGTTGTGAGAGATTCAGCCTCCACATCCTTGGAAGCAGTGCAGTGGGTATTACCACTATCTGTTATCTTAGCCTTTTCGATAGGGGCGTGTGTGTGTGTGTGTGTGTGTGTGTGTGTGTGTGTGTGTATGTATGTATGTGTTGTGGTTTGAATTTACTTTTACCTAATGACTAATATGTTGACATCTTTTATTGCTTATTTACTTAATTGTTATGTCCCCTTGTTCAAATGTCTCACATGGTTTGCCTACTTTTTAAATGAGTTGTTGGGTTGTACTTTTCTGTTGTTTTAGTTTTTGATGTGACTGATGTATTTTCTCATCAATGTGAGAAAATGCCCAAAAGAACTTTAAGGGAGGGAATATTTCTTTGAGGTCATAGGTTATGGTTTCAGGGAATTTCAGTCCATCTGGCAGGGAAGGTAGAGCATGGAGCCCCTCGGTCTGTGAGACCCAGAGCATAGAGCATGGTTCCCATGGATGGCTGATGAGGAGGTGGGGAATGGGGCCGGAGGCAGCCAGGAGTGATGACCCTACAGCGCCGGGGACCTGGGACCTACTTCCTCCTATTAGATCCCTGCTCCTAAGATGTCTGCGACCTTCCAAAACTGTCACCTGCTGGGCCTCAGTGCTCAAACATGTGACATTTGAGCCTTAATGCTGAACTGTAAGATTTCAGTCTGCATTCTAAAAATGAATCACTTGTTGGATATGTGGTCTGCATATATCTTCTTCCTTAACTGAAAATGAGCATTTAAAAATATAATAAAGAGCCCACACATTTACTACATATAGTATTTAAAAATACAATAATCTGGTGAACTCTTGGGCTCAGGGGTGGGGTTTGCTGGAGGATCGAGACTGATGCTCTCAGCTGTGTGACCTGGGCACTGAGGCTCTAAGGTAGTCCCTTATCTGAGGCTGAGAAATGATCCCATATAAAGAATGTTCTCGTCACCTGGCTTCAGAAGTGCTGACTTGCCTTCCCTGTTGCTGTTTTTGAGAGGTGCATTTAACTTATTGGCCTGATTAGATTTCTGCTGTTCCGCAGTGGTTGGATCTCATCCCTTACTGGTCTCAATAAGAACATTCCAGTTGGAATCATGATGATAATCATTGCAGCGCTCTTCACAGCATCCGCAGTGATCTCACTCGTCATGTTTAAAAAAGTAAGTGGACATGTTACAGCGACCCGATGTCAGGTCCCGTCGGCCCGGGGAACTGGACCCCGGTGTCAGGCCCCGTCGGCCCGGGGAACTGGACCCCGGTGTCAGGCCCCGTCGGCCCGGGGAACTGGACCCCGGTGTCAGGTCCCGTCGGCCCGGGGAACTGGACCCCGGTGTCAGGTCCCGTCGGCCCACGCTGCTGTTAGGCCATTGGGACCCCAGCTCATTTCTGGGGTTCTGCATGCTTGCTCTCCAAGGATTAGGATTTATGGTTATATATAGACACATTAAAAATTGTTTCATATTTTAAGATTCACATAAAAAGTGAAAACGTTGCTGATTTGAAAATCTAGACATCAGTATGCTCAACAATAAGAAACTTTTTGAGCATGGACTTGGTACCATACGAGGAAAATTCCTACCTGACCCCACAGAGAGATTATAGATTATAGTTATGGAAGGCAAACACATTAAAATGTTGTAAAATTACACGGAGGTATATGTATACAGTATGTGTAAAAGATGAGCTCTATAAACAGACTTGAGTCCCATCCGAGGGCATCTCACAACATGCATGCAGTATTCAGAAATCAGAATGTCTTTGGTGCCAAGCGCCTCGGATGAAGCTCCTGAACGTGCACTTTTAAATACAGTCAGTAAAAGCTTCATTGTGAATTAAAGCCTCAAAGTCAGTTTTGAAATCGGACCTTTGTGTGCATTTTTCAGTATGAAATTTATTAGCTTAATGAATGAATACAGGTGAAATTATTGCACCAGGTACATATTTTTGTCCATATTTAAAATTTAAAGACACTAAATTATTTAAGCATTAGATATCTTTCACCATTTTCTTTATACTGCCTGGTAGTTTCAGAACATTTATAAGTAATACATATAGAAATAACTTTGGGCCAGTTGGTGGTAGTGCTCGCCTTTAATCCCAGCACTGGGGAGGCTGAGGCAGGAAGGTCTCTGTGAGTGTGAGGCCAGCCTGGTTTACAGAGTGAGATCCAGAACAGCCAAGGCTACACAGAGAAACCCTGTCTCGGGAAAAAAAAAAAAAAAGGAAAAAAGGAAATGGCTACTTTGGCCATTCTCTTGAAGAGCGCTTTGCCCTTGAAGTCAGCTTCCTGCCCGCTGTGTCCCTATCCAGGGCCTGTGTGCTTGGCTCTGCTCCTCCTGTCGGAGTTCCTGGTTTTGCTGCTGCTTTTTTCTCTTAGAAGCTTTGAACTTTCTGCACCAGGCATAGGGGCCGCTGAAACTCTGAAGCCCTGACTCCCCAGCCTGTTTTATGTCCATCCCGCACCGCTGTGGTCTCTGTCACACCAGAGACTCCCCAGCCTGTTTTATGTCCATCCCACACCGCTGTGGTCTCTGTCACACCAGAGACTCCCCAGCCTGTTTTATGTCCATCCCGCACCGCTGTGGTCTCTGTCACACCAGAGACTCCCCAGCCTGTTTTAGGTCCATCCCGCACCACTGTGGTCTCTGTCACACCAGAGACTCCCCAGCCTGTTTTATGTCCATCCCACACCGCTGTGGTCTCTGTCACACACTGACTCCTCCAGCCTGTTTTATGTCCATCCCACACCACTGTGGTCTCTGTCACACCAGAGACTCCCCAGCCTGTTTTATGTCCATCCCACACCACTGTGGTCTCTGTCACACCAGAGACTCCCCAGCCTGTTTTATGTCCATCCCACACCACTGTGGTCTCTGTCACACCAGAGACTCCCCAGCCTGTTTTATGTCCATCCCACACCACTGTGGTCTCTGTCACACCAGAGACTCCCCAGCCTGTTTTATGTCCATCCCACACCACTGTGGTCTCTGTCACACACTGACTCCCCAGCCTGTTTTATGTCCATCCCGCACCGCTGTGGTCTCTGTCACACCAGAGACTCCCCAGCCTGTTTTATGTCCATCCCGCACCGCTGTGGTCTCTGTCACACCAGAGACTCCCCAGCCTGTTTTATGTCCATCCCACACCGCTGTGGTCTCTGTCACACACTGACTCCCCAGCCTGTTTTATGTCCATCCCACACCGCTGTGGTCTCTGTCACACACTGACTCCCCAGCCTGTTTTATGTCCATCCCACACCGCTGTGGTCTCTGTCACACACTGACTCCCCAGCTTGTTTTATGTCCATCCCACACCACTGTGGTCTCTGTCACACCAGAGACTCCCCAGCCTGTTTTATGTCCATCCCACACCACTGTGGTCTCTGTCACACCAGAGACTCCCCAGCCTGTTTTATGTCCATCCCACACCACTGTGGTCTCTGTCACACCAGAGACTCCCCAGCCTGTTTTATGTCCATCCCACACCACTGTGGTCTCTGTCACACCAGAGACTCCCCAGCCTGTTTTATGTCCATCCCACACCGCTGTGGTCTCTGTCACACACTGACTCCCCAGCTTGTTTTATGTCCATCCCGCACCGCTGTGGTCTCTGTCACACCAGAGACTCCCCAGCCTGTTTTAGGTCCATCCCGCACCGCTGTGGTCTCTGTCACACACTGACTCCCCAGCCTGTTTTAGGTCCATCCCGCACCGCTGTGGTCTCTGACACACACTGACTCCCCAGCCTGTTTTAGTTCCATCCCGCACCGCTGTGGTCTCTGTCACACCAGAGACTCCCCAGCCTGTTTTATGTCCATCCAGCACCGCTGTGGTCTCTGTCACACACTGACTCCCCAACCTGTTTTAGGTCCATCCCGCACTGCTGTGGTCTCTGTCACACACTGACTCCCCAGGCCTCTGTGAGCAGGTTTTTCCGAGGCTCCGCCCTCCTGTTTCTCTGTAGGCCTGTGAAGGTTGTGAATGCAGTTGGCTCCCTGTCCTGAGCTGTACTCAGGAAATTGCTTAGGCATTTCACCTTCCATCTTCCATACCTTGATGGCTGAGAGTCTTGGACTAGAAGAGAGCATGTTTTGTACAAACCCAGACATCCTCACAGTGTACAGGGGTGCATGACGTAGTATACAGTTTCTGTCAACAAAGCTGTTCGTAGAAGCTCTCAGAGCACAGGTGGGCCTGAGATGGGAAGGAGACCTTTGCAGTTCCATTTACACGGTCAGTACTGTCACTGCTGTTGCATGACTTCTGAAGGTGACTTGTCTTCGGTTGCTCTCGGTGGCCTTTTTAGAATATGGACGTGGGTTTTTGCTGTTGTTTGTTTTTTTCTGTCTTTTACTTCCATTCCTAACCTCTGACAACCAGAAAAGCTTTTACAGTTCACTCACTCCTCCCTGACTTCGGCACATTTGGAATGTTCTCTGCATTAATCTAAGGACAGCAGCTGCTGCCGCCATGAACCTGCTGTTTGCAGCATGCTGGTGTGGACTGGGGCTCAGGAGTGGGTCGTGGTGTGAAGGGCTTGCACTCTCTTCAGACTGCTCTGCCGTTTCCTGTCGGTTTGCTGTGCTATGCGATTTCACCTTTCCCCGCTTGAAGACCCAGTCATGCCTTTCAAGCCTTTGCTCAGACCATCCCGACCATTTCACAGTCTTGTTTGTTACCCATGTGTCTGGGGGCGGTTCTCTGCTTCCTTGTGGAACTTAGGGTTTTTGTTGTTCTCCGTAGGATCTCAGGGGCCTGGGCTATGTGCCAGGATATAGGCCTCATGGTTCACATGGTGCCTGGTGTGGTAAGCATCCTCAAACAAGAGAGCCAGGGACCTGGCCTTGCACCATACAGCTCATATTGAAATGAACGCCTTGCTGTACTGCTGTGCCCCCAGACAGGGTCCTCTAACCAACTGCCTGGTTCACTGTCTGTCTGTGCCCAGGGACCTGTGTTCCTTCATTTGTAGCCTCACACCGAGCAGTAACAGGCACAGTTACTGTGGGATGGGCACGTAAATGCTTTCTGAATGGAACCAGAGATGGGAGTAACCACTTTCACAGGATTGGCGTGAGGATAAAGTAATGTAAATTGCAAGAGCCCCCCACAGTTACCATGGTTTGTCTTGTTTAATCTTGACCCTTTATACTGAGTCTGATTTAGGTCTGCTCTTTTGGTTTAGCCCATCAGAGAACAGACCAGAAGGATAGAACTGGCAGGGAACTGGCGTATCTAGTTGTGAGGCTGCTGAGGGGAGTCCAAATGTGGAGGGCAAACTCTTAGAGGGGTTTGAGTTTGCTTGTCCATTCCCACGATAGGCACCATGACCACAGCACCCAGGGAAGAAGGGCCTTATTCCAGCTTGTACTTCCAGGTCACAGTCCACCGCTGAGGGAGGTTTGGGCAGAAGCCATAGAGCAGCAGTTCTCAACCTGTGGGTCGAGACCCCTTTGGGGCCACATATCAGAAACCTTGCCTATCAGATATTTACATTACGATTCATAACAGTAGCAAAATTACAGGTATGAAGTAGCAATGATATAATGTTATGGTTGGGGGCCAGCACAACACGAGGAACTGCATTAAAGGGTCGCAGCATTAGGAAGGTTGAGAACCACTGCCACAGAGGAATGCTGCTTTCTGGTTCATTCAGCTAGCTTCCTCATATAACCCAGAGCCACCTGCCCATGGATAGTGCTGCCCACAGTGGGCTGGGCCTTCTTTATATCAATCATCAGTCAACACAGTATCTTAGAACATGGCCACAGGCCAGTCTGATCCAGGTTGTGTTGACAGTACAATGTCACTAGCACTGAGAGGGGCAGACTGGAGCTGCAGAAGGAAGCTGTAGCCCCATGCCACAGGCCAGACCTCCTTCCGTAGAGGAGCCTTGCCTGCTTAGAAAAAAATGTGTGTGTGTGGGAGGAGGGGTTGCCTATAGAGGCCAGTGGAGGGCATCAGATCCCCTGGTGCTATCCGACATGGGTGCTGGGAACCCAAATCTGCTTCTTTGAAAGACAACAGCACTCTGAACTGCCATCTCTCCAGCCCTACTTACTGCCTTTCTTAGATCTAGTCAGATAAAGATCATCTAGAATGTTCTGTACTTATATTAACTAACAGTGGGTTCTCATCTACAAAATACCTTCATTTGGTTTAATAATTGGGAACTATGGCCTAGCCACCATTAATACCTTTATTGTTTCAGATCTATAAGAACTATTAATCCTTCTGTGTTCCCCACCAAGTGCTGGCACTATGGTGTGCATGGCCACACTCAGTTTTTACCCAGGGCTTCGTCCTTCCTAGGCAAGCACCTACTATTGGGTATGTTGTCTAAAACTAGAAATACAGCGAGTTCAGAGTCTTGTAGAGGCTTCGTGGCATTCTGTGCACTTCTGTCCCATAAAACCAATGGTCAGGTATGTAACAGTGCCAAGCCCTGTGCCAGGCATGAGCCCCTGGGCTCACCTTGTGGTTGAGAGAGTGTGTACCACAAGCCAGTCATTTCCCGGCTGTCACAGAAGGAAGTGCACAGCCAAGGTTTGGGAGTCTAGGTTTGTTTTTCTCTTAGTGTTTGGCTTTGAAAATTAAGTTCTTGCCATATTATCTAAGTTAGCCTCAATTCCTGGGTTTTAGCTGTGCCCCTCCCTCCCAGCCTCAGGGTGGCTGGGAATACAGACAGGTGCCAGCATGCCAAGATAAAGCCTTAGCTGAGACACAATGATAACTGCTCATCATTACCATTGTCTGCATAAGGGGATAGGAAAGGTGGAGGGCATAGAGGATAAGCAGGGTCCAGTTGTGAGGATACAATGGCAAGTTCAAGGGTATGGAAAGGGCTAGCATGGGCTGGGGAGCAGCTGAAGCATAGGGTGGAGCAGAGAAAATACTAGGTGGGGGGTAGAGATGAGCTTGAACACATCCGTATCCTTAGATCCTGCAGGGCCTGGAAAACTAGACCTTGTTAAAAAGTTTTAATCTTCTCCAAAAAGTGGCGGTTCACAAAGGAGGCACAGAGAAATTGGGCTGATGTGACAAGTTTGGGCAGAGTTATCTTGAAGTAGATACAGGATATGTGGACGAGGGTGGAGGACTTAAAATAAGACAGGAAGCCAACAGAGATGGTAGCCTGAGTTACCCACTATGAGAAGGTTAGCCTCGTTCTGTCTGGACTCTACTCAAGGATATGTTTTAGGGGATGGACCACTTAGGAAGCACAGGTTTGGGGCTGGTGAGATAGTTCAGTAGGCAGAGGAACTTGTAACTGACCCCAGGACTCACCCAGTGGAAGGAGACCCGCCAGTTGTACTCTGACCTCGGAAGTGCTGATGGCCTACCCCCAACATGCACAAAATAAAGTAGAAAGAGCAGGTGTGGAGGTCAAAGTGATCTCCGGTTTTGTGGGGAGTTTGAAGTACTAGTATGAATACATGTGGTAGACTTCTAGACAGACAAGGAGACGTAAGCAAAGAAATTCAAGCTGGGTGTTCAGATTGGGAAGGTTTGGCTTCCCGAGGTGAATGAAGCCTGGGAGAGCCTATAGAAGCATAGAGCCAGAAGAGGGCCAGAACACTCCAGAACTCTGCAACATGAGACGAGAGTAGGAGGCAGGGCATGGAGGAAGCTCTTATTCGACAGTAGCCGTATCAGGAAGTTCCGTGCAGGCTCGGAACTGCAGTCAGGAATTCCTTTCCCCTTCTGTTTTAACTGTTCTCTATGAAAGGGATAGTTGCATAATGGAGCTTATATTCACATGCCAAGCATTCAAAATAAATATATTTATTTCCCAAATAAGATCAAAGTATTTGTCAGCATCATGTGCATACTCTGATATTTTAGTTAATTTTTCAACTCCTAATTTAAAGTTACTAGTTGACTCTTTTATGTGTTCACCATCAGTCGGTGCTGTCTCATTCTTACCTATGAAGTGAGGAGCTCAGATGAATGATTTTTCCGTATGATGTCCTGAAGTGTAATGAATGGTAGTATAAACTAAATTATAATTTGAACCAATCAGCAGTCCTCATATCTACTCTAACTCTGATGTAAACTGAGACCTGAGAACAACTGATTCTTCAACACTGACTTAAAAACTAATAACAAATTGTCAAAAATAAACAACCAGAAAACAAAACAAAACCCCTTGTGGGAGTATGCAGCCCTAGTTTATCACCACTAGGGGTCAGGCTCTTCATGACGGTGCGTGCCCTGGGGAAGGTCTGTGTATGAAATTCCCACCTAGACTAGTGGCTTGGCCAGGCTTTTCCTCCCTTCACCCCTTGCTAAATACGCTGTCAGTATTTGTTTGGATGAAAATGAATGTACTGTTGAGAACTCATTATTATTCTGAAATCTTACACAATTAGAGTTGGTCGTTGTTGGTTTTTGGATGCTCATTGTGCCTTGGTTTCTGCCATGCTGGTGTTTCTTAGCCCAGATTTGGGATGTTGAAAGAATTTCTAATCTCCTGAGCTGATTCATAGGCAGAAACCCTTAGCTTCCACAGATGGGCCGGATTTCTATCGATGTATACGTGTGTGTGTGTGTGTGTGTGTGTGTGTGTGTGTGTGTGTGTGTGTTTGTGTGTGTGTGTTTCTTCTTCCTCCTCCTCCTCCTCCTTTCCTTCCTCCTCCTCCTCCTTCTTCCTTCTCCTTTTCTTCCTTCTCCTCCTCCTCCTCCCCCTCTTCTTCTTCTTCTTCTTTGGTATTTTTGAGACAGGGTTTCTCTGTGTAGTCTTGGCTGTCCTAGAACTCACTCTGTAGACCAGGCTGGCCTCGAACTCAGGGATCCGCCTGCCTCGGAGACCTCTGGAGTGCAGGGATCAAAGGTGTGCACCACCACCGCCTGGCCTATCAATTGTTTGTAACTGTGTTAAATGTTCTGTTTCCACAGTGAACTATTAGAAAGCTCTGGCTAGTGTCTCAGGGCTACAGTGGTAGATGTTCTGAAGGAGTCCGTTAGCAAGCTATGAACGGCAGAAAGCAGTCAGAAGCTCCAGACACTGCCCTTTCCTTAACTTCTGAATTAGTTGGAATTACTTAATGTTGAAGCAACAAATAGTACACAATTTATGTTCTTTTGGGATCCTGTTTTCCATTATCTTTTCTATGGAATTTGGGAACTTGTTCATAAGTATTCATGTCCACATTAATATGCTAGTTACTAAGGACTTTTTGCATTTCAAAAGAATTTTTGAAGTTATTTCACTTTAAAAACCAAGTTTATGTAAAAAAAAAATAAGCTTTATCTAAGTGCTTTAATTTTTAAAACATACTGAAATGTCTTATCTTCAGATGTTCTTTTCATTTGTGGGGAGTGTGGAGTTGGAAGCATATGATTCAGAATAGTGATGCATAAGTCCCACTAAGTCGTTAACTTGGCATTTTAAAGCAAATGCTTTGTGAAGATATTCTATTGCATATAAAGGGTAGTCTAGTTATAGTAAAGGTGGCAGTTACTCTCTTTGAAAGCACTACGCTGCTGTTAATCCCACTCTGTTCATCTCTCTTGCTGATTTCATGGTTTTCTTTTTCTTCTCCCATTTCCCCTCTGCTCTCCATCTGGTCTTCACACTGTGCGGGACGGTGGGATTAACTTCAGCTGGCAGACAGCGCACGCATAGATTGCTGCTTACCTCTCACATTGCTGTCTGCCTCTGCAGGTCCATGGACTGTATCGCACAACAGGTGCTAGCTTTGAGAAGGCCCAGCAAGAGTTTGCAACGGGAGTGATGTCCAACAAGACTGTCCAGACTGCGGCTGCAAATGCAGCTTCAACTGCAGCAACCAGTGCGGCGCAGAATGCCTTCAAGGGTAACCAGATGTAGAGAGCCGCACAGCAGCGCACTGTTACCTTTTGACTGTATTTTTTCCTCCGGTTACTGTATTCTACAGATATTTTTATGTTGGAAACACACAGTACACACAGCATGGGTATTTCCTATTCACATGTGCATGGTCTAAAACCAGAGAAACTTCCTCGTCTTATTACTTTGCCTAATAGTTTCTTAATATTTCCACACCCCTCACAGAAGAAAACTATTATCTGCTAAATAAATATTCTCCATATTTTTGGGGGATGGTGTTCCTCAGATTATTTCAGTGGTGACACACTGAAATGAGTATGTGACTTAAGATTTAAAAAGCACTCAATACTAACCACAGTAGTTCTTCGAAGTGTCAGTAGAGATAAGGATTATACATTGGAAATGAGACCACGTTTGTTTCTTTTCTTTTTCTTTTTTTTTTTTCCTCTATTAATATTGCAGGAATGAGGCCAGCAAAGACTTGAGTGTTTTTAAATGGGCTTGCTTTCTATGAGGTTTGGTCACCAGTGAAGAGCCTGTGTGCTTTGTAGTAGATAATGTATATTTTATCTTCTTTTATTTTATTTTTAGACTAGTTAATATTTTGATAACAATCTTGTATCTTGCATGGGTACCATGTCTCTTAAGTGAAACGAATTAGTATTTTGGGTTCTGTACTGCTTATAGTGGTAGGAGCTGGGGCTCTTTATAGAATCAGAAATCATTTTCTGTAATAGTTTCTTTTAAGTAAAAAATTACTGGAGTATAAAGACTTTAATATAATGTGCAGTGCATTATCCAAAAGAGAAGGTAGTGAATTGATGCAATAGAATATAGTGATAATTCCTTTCTGCCCTCTTCATTTTCAGTATTCATATAGTAAAATTTTACTGTATGGAAACTTTGGTATATTCTTCTGGCTAATCTTTTTAATTGAACTGAGATTGTATTTGGCAGCTTTGTGTGTGTGTGTGTGTGTGTGTGTGTGTGTGTGTGTGTGTGTGTGTGTGAGAGAGAGAGAGAGAGAGAGAGAGAGAGAGAGAGAGAGAGATTGATTTTGGCACAGGTATTAAAGGCTAGCCTAACCCTTGAATAAAAAGAACATACAGTATTTAAGGGATTTCTCTTTTAGCCTCTCACTTTTAGTTGCATTAAAATAAAAGACCCTAGCACTTCTAATATACTTGATTTTTTAATGTCCCTGTCATTTACTTTTTGAGACAAACTAAATACATATAAAACATCGCACCAAGCAAGGAAGTACAAGTACAGTTAATGTGTTCATTATTAATATAATCATTTTGGCATGGTTACTATGCAGCACAGGCCAAAGTGGGTTCAGACTTTTAATCATTTTTAATAATGATTAAATGTCTCAAGAACATTTGTAAGTCAGACTCTTTTATTTTGAAAGTCTTACTAGTTTTAGACTATAGAATAACAGGTTGTGATTTATCCAAGTTGATTTTAAGCAAGGATGGCCGCCGAGACAGGGTATCTTTTAAAAACGGCTTAAATGGTTGAGACACTTTATTCTTTCCCTAAATCTGGAGTCAGGGAGTTTCGTGCTAGGCTGGGGCATGGTTCTTGGACTTTATGAAGAAGGTCTGTGGGATACTGGCCCACATGTCCACATGAAGGAGGTCTGTGGGATACTGGGAATTCACTGACTGCTGAAGATACTTCTTTTCTTTAGAAGGAAGTCCGATTCCGAATGTGAATTTGAAGTTGTTTTTCTGAACACTTCTGATTATGTTTTCTCCCTTCATTCTTACCCAGCTCAGCTGGAGTTGAGAGCCTGAGGTCTCAGTGAGACCTGGTGGAGCTTGTGCTTTATCAAGGATGGATTTTATAGGCACTGAAGTCACTAAGACTATGAAAGTACACAGATATACCATGTACTTATATTCCAAATTCATGCTTATTTGTCTTTGAAATACAAATAAAGGATACATCAGAGATTTAAAAAATACTTTCCTTCAAAAATGGGAACATTCCCTCTCCATTCTGTATAGGTCCCCATAGGTGGCATTATTAAATGGCAAGGAATAGTTATAGCACATTACATTTTGTGTATGAAGAGGAAAATGCTGTTTCAATCCAGTTGTTTGGGTTCATACAAGTTTTAAAGAGATTATGTTCTTTGAAAACACAAAGGTGCATCAAAATGACAGCAGTGCCCGCGGCTAGGTCAAGTGTTGAAAGCGTCTTGAAATTCCTGGTTTACCGTTCTCTCCACAGCCGGCCAGTAGTGCAGGTTCATTCGGTGAAAGATGGTTAGTGTTTCCTATTGAAGCTCAATGTTACCTGGCGCCACAGCCGTGAAGCGGCTTCACGTGCAACAGGCATCCATGTCACTTTTCAGTTTTTGATTTTAAATGGTGGCTATTTTATTTCAAACTAGGGTCTGAACACTGGAAAATCATTGCTTGGTGATTTGTGATTTGGGGCTTGGTTTCTTTCTCTAGGGATGTTTGTATATTTTGTTGGTGTGTAATGCTGCGCTGCCCTCATGGCAAATGTCACGGTTCTGTGTAAATGCCCTCCGTGTGTCCCTCTCATGTTGCATGTTTTCAGTGGTTTGGAAGTTTTGTATATTTATTGTATTAATGCAGAGTGTCATAAAATAAAATAATGTTTACTGGATGTTTGTTTGCATAATTTTAAGCACTGTATTAGCAGTTGAGAGGCAGAAATTATACTTGTAGCTTTGATATAGGTGTTTCACATTTGTTTCTTCTAAAGTGATTTATTTTATTTTTATCACGTACATTGGTGTTGTGCCTGCACGCATGTCTGTATGAGGGTGTGGGATCCTTGGAAGTGGAGTTACTGAGGAGGAGGAGGAGGAGGAGGAGGAGGAGGAGGAGGAGGAGGAGGAGGAGGAATTGTCTCAGTAGTCTAAGGCAGACCCCATGTGCACTGCCGTGTGGGTGCTGGGAATTGAACCTGCTGAGCCCAGCTATCAAGCCCCCTCCCATTTAATTTTGAAAACAATCTTTGCATCATTTTATTATGTGTTAAACACAGCATAAAGGATTTAAATCCTCAGCAATACACATTGGCAATTTCTCCATTGCATTAGACCTCTATAGGTTGTTGAATGTGAGCTTTACTACATTAAATATGATGACTGTTTTGAGGTAGGCAAGATCACCTAGAAGTCCATTAGCTTTTTGGCCTAGGATTGTCTTCATGGGTTCAGCTGGGTGCCTCTGTACCAGGACTGTACTGATCTGCTAACCCTGTGCTCTGTTCCCTGACCACGCTTTCTGCCGCTGTTCTGTGACGGATGGGCCCTTCCATTTTGTGTGCTGGATTTCTCACCTGGAAACTAAGACGATGTCAAGTTTAACCTAAAGTCATGTTCACAGCGCATCTTATTTTGAGAAATACACGTTGAATTAAAATAAGAAACACTATTTTCCATTTTTCATTTTAAAAAGTAAGTTTGGATTTTCACGGTTTACTAGTAACTCATTTACTAAAAACACAGTGTGGAGGTGGTTTATACTTCATGGGAATTTCAGTTGTTGTTAGGGTTAATATTCTGACCTTGGCGCCCCCCTGCTCCTGATGTAAAAGCCTCATTTTGGGGAAAGGCCCTTCTCCTTCTCTCTCTTCCGCTTTTCCTCCCACCCTCAACCCCCCCTTCCTTTCTCTTTCTCTCTCTTCTGCCTTCTTCCTGTCTTTCTCTTCCTCTCTATTATAATAAACTATTTCCGAGCGCGCGCACGCGGATGCAGCATCTGAGTTATGAATGATTGTCCATTGCAGCCCCGCCGCATATGCCCGCATGGTGTGGGTCACCCACCAGCCTGCCCTGCATCTAGGAAAATAAGTTTCTTCCTAAAACCAGGCAGTTGAAATTGCTCTGCACATCCTGTAGCTGGGCCTTGCACAACCCTTCACGGCTGTTTCTCTTGCTGTAGCAAGCCCCACTCCTTTGGGTCCCTGAAGACCACATTGGTACTGTGTCAAGTGGGGTGTGTGCACACCGTGGTGAGTCCACCTCATCACGTCTTTATTCTTGATGTAGTGTGTTAGAACTGAATGTATGGGGGGGGGGGCATGCTGTGCCATGGAGAAGGAACCGGCAACCAGCAGAGCTGGTGTTAGTGAGATGGAGCACTCGGCAGCTAGGTATGGGGACCGGGGACAGACCTCCAGAGCTTTTATTTCAGTTAAGAGGCCTCTCCGCTTGTCTTGGCTCATGCCATTCATCATAGTCTTACTTTCATTTTCTCCTGACCTATCTTGAATTATTTTCCTTTCACTCTGAACCAAAGAATCTTAACTCACATAATGGTTTGTTGCCTTTTTTCAGTTACTATATAAATATACAATAAATGCCTTTTTATATTTCTGAATACATGTAACGATCATCAAATCTTGTTATAGTCTTAGATTCTGATTTTTGAGTTTTTTTTTTTTTTAATCAGAAATCATTTGTCAACAAATATGTTGTTGCTAAATCTTGGGGCTCAAGTTTTTGTTCTTAGGAAAAATTGCTGAGTTGAAAGCTGTGTGTGTTTTTTAAAAAATGACGTTAACTGCCAAATGGCTCTCCAGAAAGAATTTATCAATTTATACTTCCATCAGTTGGAGTCCTAGCCAACACTAGATTTTCCTTTTCCAAAGATCTTTTATTCCCACAGGATTGGGTAAGTAACCAAGAGGTCTGTTGTTTAAGCATTCTGGTTTCCCAGGCCTGTGGACTTGCTCACCCAATTTGTTGTTGTTGTTGGTGGTGTTTCTCTATGTAAGAGTAACAGTATATTCTGCATCCACAGAGGACACTCCCACTAAAGATAAAGATGATTAGCTGAGTGATCTATTATAACAAGATGCAAAGAAACAGTGGCCTCACTGGAGCAGTGGTGGTTCATGCATTTAATCCCATTATCCCAACACTCAGAAGGCAGCACACAGCAGAGGCAGGAGGATCTCTGAGTTCGAGGCCAGCCTGGTCTACAGAGCAAGTTCTCTGACAACCAGGCTACACAGAGAAATTTAAAAAAAAAAAAAAGAAAGAAAGAAAGAAAGAAGGAAAGAAACATTAGCTTCAATCTAATTCTATAGTAATAGTAAAATGTGATCATTTTTGACAACAGGTTATACTGCCCTTCACACAGTGTGACTTCTAAAATCCCAGCACTGAAGAAGCAGAGGCAGGAGGATCTCTGTGAGTTCAAGGCCAGCCTGGTCTACATAGCAAGTTCCAGAACATCAAAGGCTACACAGAGACCCTGTCCAAAAAAGGTAAACAGAACAAAATAAACTCCAAGTATTTGTTTGGAAAGACAGGATTCTCTTGGTTTTCTTACTGTATTGAGGACTTAGAAGAGATTACACTAAGTGCTTTCTGTAAATTCCTTAATCCTTGCACCAAATCTATGATGTAATTCTGACTGTAGAGGATTAGGAAATTGTCACAAGGCAACTGTGAGTAAAGAAGTGAATGTCTGAGGCAGGGCAGACTCCAGGCCCTCTAACTTCTGACCAGTTGCTTCTCTCTAAGAGGAGTTCCCTCTCACCCCTCCACATTTCTGGTAATTTGTGTCCATCTTTAGAAACAGTGGATGTTAGGAAAAGGATCATTACCCAAGACAAAAAAAAAATTGCACCATTTTTGACATCCCTTGACCAAGCTCCCACTTCAGTGACCAGGAAAATTCCTGCTTCCTGTTCTTAGCAGTGTGGTGGGGTAAGTGGTCTTGGGCATTGGTGTTTGGAGAAAGTTGAGGACAAATCCTTACACCTTAGGTTACTTCTGCTCATGTGATGCTAAGGGTTTCTTTCCTTGGCCATGAGATGACCTGTGACTTAGGCCTTCTGTCACTAAGACAGGATGAAGCAGTCCAAGTCTGCTGTTAGTTTTGCCACCGTCATGGGTCTGAGGAGTTGCTGAGTGTTTTCAGGATTGAGCTGGATTATGATTAGTAAATTAAAATATAAGATGTCATCTTCAAATGTGAAGATTGGCTAGGTTCCTGAGAGGGAGGAGGGAGCAGATGCGACCCTTGTGGAGGTACGGCGGCGGATGTCACTCCTGTGTCTGCCACAGGGAGGCAGTGCACTCAGCTACCTTTCCCTCATCAGGAAGGAAGCGCAGCACAGACATTTGGTGTGGTTTTGCCACTTCCTAGCTTTCTAACCCCGGCAAAGAACTTCACTAAAGTCACATCAATGGCAGGTACTTATCTATAAAAAGGCTCTGACGACTCATGAAGTGCCGAGCACAGAATGTGCTCACTAATCAAAGCTAGCTCTCCTTTCTCCACATGCCCTTGGATTCCCAATCTCTGTCTCTGGCCTTGTCTTTTGCTGGGTCTGTTTCCAGCTACATACAAGTGACAGCCTTTGTCCCTGACTCTTCTGGCCTCTCCGTCTTGGTGGCCACATTATTCCCCACCCAGAGTCCACACTAAATGCCTGGAGTCCTCTCCATCCCCTGCTGTCCCACTCTTCCCTTTAATGCCCGGAACTCATTCCAATGCCTTTCTCCTAACTGCTGTAATTCGGCCCTAATTTTCTGTAAGAAATGAGTAAAGTGGAGGTTTCTTCCAAATATCGGCACTTCAGGGACTGCCTGCCGGTAGATGTCCGCTCTTTTAGGAAGTCTGTCAAATCGAAGGAGCTGCCAGTGGCTGCATGTCTGCTACTTGACTGCTTCTCCTTTCCACGTGGTTTGAATTTTCCTACTTCCTCTGTTTGTGCTTTTTATCTGTATCCTTTGTACACCTAAGCAAAGTTAGCAACTCATGTCTTGAAGAGATTCTGGAGAAGTCTTCAGGCTGAGGAGGAAGCTGTAAGGAAGAAGACAGTGGGGGCAGAGGGGGCAGCCTCACCAAATGACTGAACTGCTGGGACGGGTCCTGTCCTTGTCTGTTTGCTGCTGTGCTCTTCATTCATGCTGAATGTCCCCAAGGAGCAGAGGTATTAGAAAGAGTGTCCACACACAGGAATGCCCAGGGTAAAGAAGACCTTATGGGCTCTACCAAAGGAAGTTGACTATGTTTTCCAGGACACCTAGTGGCAACACTTCCCTGTAAAAACTAAAGACTGGGCTTGATGAGAAGGCTCCGTGGGTAAGAGTGCTTTCTATGTAGGCAACAAGGACCTATGTTGGAATCCCCATATAAAAACGGGGCACAACTGCTTCTCACCTGCGTTACAGGGTGGAGACAGGCAGATCCTGGAGCTCCCAGCCAGCCAGCCTATCTGAAACCTAAATAAATAAACATAGAGAGTGCTAGAGAGAGATACCCTGTGTCCTTCGCTGGCCTCAGCATGTGATCACACACACATACCCCATATGCAGACTGAGGGTCACACACACACACCCCACACAGACTGAGGATCACACATACACACACACACACACACCATACACACACTGAGGATCACACATACACACACACCCCATACACAGACTGAGAATCACACACACACCCCATACACACACACACCACACACCCCACACAGACTGAGGAACACACACACACACACACCATACACAGACTGATGATCACACACACACACACACACACACACACACACACCCCACACACACAGACTGAGGATGGCAAGCACATGAGACCACGTCCTAGCCTCTGCTCAAACTGAAGTCCTGGTGCTTTTTCTGCAGATTTACTTTTGAGTACAATATAGTAATGCCTGAAAAGGCACCAGAAAAGCTCCAGTTGACTTGTCTTTAAAACCATTTCCTCCAGTGGTTGGGGCCCTAACTTTTATCTGATTTCAGTTGGAAACCTGGCGATGGTCATTTCTGCTCAGCAACCAAAGCATGCGCGTGCCCTCTGTCCATCAGCAGCTAGGTAGGGACAGCCGCTCTGGGTCATCCTGACAGTGCTCCCGGAAAGGTGCAGCATTGAACGAGTTTATGGAAATGGTGTTTAGCATCATCGAGCTTATAGATCAAAAGCCCAGGTGTTCTGACTTCTTGGTCAGGGTCCCCTCTAGGGACTCCACTGGACTGGCTTTTCTTTTGAGTATTTTTTTTTGAGAGGAGAGGACATACCCTTTGGTTAGCGAATGCTCTAGAGCACTTTCCTGTCTCATAGCTTTACTTTAAAGTTAAGATGCCTATAATTGTGTTGGTACTTCTCCAAGTAAGAAATTAAAGGCAACCCATGATGGGGATAAGTTAAGAGTCAGCAGTAGAAAATGCCTGGCTATTTTTCCTGATGTCGGTGTTACAATAAGGTAGTCTTTACATTTTGTCTGATTGGTATTTTTGATCAAATTATGTGCACTGCATTAAAGCCAACACAATCAAACTTGAAAGAATTGAGTTTGCAAAACCTGATTTAATTCAGATCTCAAGCGGGGAGGGAGCACACTGAAAATCCTATGTACAGAACGCTAACCAATGCCAGACAAACAATGCATTAGTTTACAGTATAACAGGCCGACCACACATAGGAAGGCTCCAATCGAGTCCATCAGCTCGAAGTACAACTCTGTATTGGCTCAAGTGGCTATTGAACATCAAGTGGTGCCGAGGTCCTTCACAGCAGCGCAGGACCCCCTCGGCTGTCGAAGGAGTCTCCCCACGGCCTCAGAAGTCCCACTCATCCCTTGAATTCCTTTGGCCTTGGGGGTCTTTGCTCCCAAAACACAGATGCAGGCCCGGATTCCCGGCAGCCACGTGTTATTGCACAGAATGGTCTGTCCTAAGCCAGACTCTTATGGCTAAGAAAGTGGGAGACCAGCCCTTATTACAGTGGCCTAGCGTTAACACAGCCTACAAAAGCTCATGAAGAATAGCTCTTCAGTCTCTACCAGCTACTAGTTATCGGGCTAAGAGAAAAGGCAACATGGCAGCTTCACATTTCACATGAAAGACTAGCATTGACTGGGCCTGGCTTGCTGGATTGAGTCTCCCATAAATATAGTGATCACTTCCATTTAGACCCAGGAAAACTGACTTTATACCAGTCTTTTCTTCACATAAGGTTTGTGTAGCATTAAAATTGTTATGGACTAATGACTAGCCATGAAGGCAAATATGTCTAACTCTCCCTTGCAAAACAGAAACATCCCTGTTTTGAAGCGTGTCCAGTTTCCCCAAACAAAACATACATACACCTTTGTTATTGCACATCTTTCAGACAAACTTGTGTATGTGTGATATATATTTAAATATGCTACACATAAAGACTATGGCACTTTACAGAATACATGTTTAACAAAGACCATTGATTACACCACAGATGCTTCAGAAACCCTTCCACAGTTAATGTAATGTTGTTGAATTACCACACAGGTTTAAAGAATCCACAGACTCCAAGTATTTCTGCTTTAGCATTCATTGAGAAGCTGGGTACAGATGCAGTCAAAGTAAGACTTTCCCTGTAGTAGTGATGGTCCATGGTTAGGATATGCTAGGACAATGGGTATAGGCCAACAAGTGGATTTGATGAGCCGTAAGAAAAGTTTCTTTCTCCACTAGCATGATTGTGGATGGTCCCTTCATTCCCTGCACAAGTCTGTAGATTGGTTTGAAGGTCTCAAATGTTGAACTCTCCTTCTCTCTCTCTCTGTTCCACTAAGTCAACACTTAGGTAGTTTTCAATAGTGTGGCATTTCATTTGTGCCCCTTTTTTGGGGGGAGGAGATCTTCTCTATTGTTTAAATTAGTAAAAAACACTGTTAAATAATCTGGCAGAGAGGTCACGTTTTCATTTGTGACTGTTAGCAGGTTGACCTAGTCCACTGCCACCTTACCCAAAGAACAGGGTCCCCAGCTTAGGACTAGTTTGTGAAGAACAGGCTAAGATTGTATGTAAAAAATACCGAAAAATTAATCTGGTTCAAGGAAAACCAAAGTATGCTTGTCAGTTTTCCTATGAACAAAACTATGTTGCATGCCAAGTATTGCTCAGGTTGGAAACACGTTCCTGTGCAGGCAGAAGGACATGGTTAGGATATGGTAAATACACAGTGAAGGACGAGAGCCTCTTCCACATGCTGGATGGCCCATGCACTTAGTGATCTGTTCCTGTTTCCTGAGTCTTCCTAGGGTTGCTTAGGGGCCTCCCCCTTCTCTCTTCTAAAGAAGCCACAGGATCTCTACCTTGCTTATTTTGAACACTGGTTCAAAACTGAATTTAAGATCTGATTCAACACCCTTCTTCCCTAATCTTTCTCTTCCTGGGAGATAAGATGGTTTCTGGTATAGGCCAAAGGGCAAATAAACTGTAATTAAACCCCAGTGGGCCTAGCCCATCTCTATGTAAGGCAGTTGCTCTGAACCAAGGCTTGGTTCTGAACTGACACAGTTTTGAGTGATTCACTGGGGCAAGCTTGTAAACTCTGAAGCAGGGTGTGTACCTGGTTGGACTTAGCAAACACTTGCCAGTAGAAAGTACTTAACTATTTACCTTTTAAGACAAAGCCCTTAGTGGAACATAGCTCTAAAACCAAATGGGTCCTGCACTCCACCTACACTGCTACAGAGGGTCCCTATCTGCAAGGCTTATTACATACTGCCAGGCTCTGGTATTTCTGGCTGCTTTGGTTATATGGATAATTTATGGAAACTGGGTTCAAAGCCCTGAGTCCTTTTTAGTAGTGGTATTTGGTGGGTTTTGTAAGTATGCTTAGGCAGGTGTGCTGAGCTTGGTCCTGCCCCTGCATTTGCATTTTTTATTCTGTGCCTCCCTGGGGATGGGATTTGATGTAAGTCGGCTGTGGCAGTGGTTCGGCGTCACCCAGTCTGCTCTCAGGATCAACACCAAAAGCTATAGAAGCTGCCATGGCTAGCTCCTGCTTCTCTGTGAAGAATGCCAATGGGACTGGGAACCAGCTGACTCTCCAGCAGCCGGCCAACAGAAAGTTCACCCTGTGAACATCTGTGTGCCGCTACAGCTGGTCTGGAGGCTGCCATCCGGGAAGGAGGAAACACCGAGGTTTCCCTGGGCGGCCAAGCACAACCCCAACCCCAGGAGCAAACTAACTATAAGGAGACAGCTTGGGCACTAGGCTGGCTGCAGGGAGCAGGAAGGCATCTGCCCGACTGCCAGGGGATGATTGTCTGTCTTCACTCAAATCCTGAGGATAGTTCCACTGATGCCTCTTGCCCTGGAACTCAAGCATGAGTAGTTCCACAGCAGGATTCTACACTGTCCCCGATGAGCCCTTTGGTCTGCTAAGCAAAACCCGGTATCTTGCTGTGACCTTTGGCATACAACCTGTCATCAGTAAGTCTGTAATCTTCCTTTCAGTCTCCAACTGAAACAACTTGAAAGACCTAGGAAGAAAACCACGACCCCACCTGCAGCCTGCATTCTGAGATGTTCACAGACACATTGCTGCCTGCCTTGCTGGGTCAGAACGCCATCCTTCATTGAGCCCTGGGGGTACGGAGTGTGTCAGAACTCCACAGTCAGGGGCTAAACCATGTCTTTGTCTGCTCTCGTTATTTGCACTGTAGCCTGCAGGTCCAAGAACTCGGCTTGGTGGGTGATGCTCCTCACGGGTCCCACGAAGGCCTGGGGCTGTGGAATGTGGCTCTGGTAGGTCAAGACTGGCTCTTCACTGTGTCACAAGTCATAAAGAAAGGTAACGGCATCCTTGTCTTCCGGACTAAAGGAGGCAGATCAGGTTCTTCCCCTCTTCGATTTCTTCCTGTACTTTGTCACTGGAGGTGGCAATTTCTGCTTGTGCGGAGAAGACGGCGCAGATGAACGTGAGGACGGTGCCTCCAGTGGCGGTGTAAAAGGCCCAACCCAGGGAGCAATCTCCAGGCTTGTAGGGGGATGCATGGCGGCCACAGTCTATGGCTTTCTGGCAGCCCCAGCCCGCGGGGTAGAGAATCAGGCCGAGGAGAAGGAACAGACCTGAGGGACAGAAGAGGAAAACACATGAGGGCCCTCGGTGCCTGGACAGCCTGCAGCATCTGCTCCCCACGCCCGCAGCCGCTCCGCAATAGAGAGAGGTGGTGTCATTTGTGTATAAGCCCGACCCCGAATATCCAATGCCACCGTGCAGCTTGGGAGGAGAGAGCTTGCCTGAAAGTATTTCAGCCCGTTTGTACATGTAGGAATGTGACTCTACCAATGATTTCTAGAAAAGAGAGTTTCTTTGCATAAGGGGCTACTTATGAAAGCCAAACATGGCTTTATAAACAACACATTAGGGTCTGGAGAGATGGCTCAGCAGTTAAGAGCACTTGGTGCTTTAGCTACCGGCACCCCCACCGGGGCTCACTACTGTCCTTAATGCCAGTTCCAGAGGACAGGACACCCCCTTCTGACCCCCATAGGTACCAGGCATGCGATGTGGTGCACATACACACAAGCAAAACACCATGATAAATACCTAAAAATAAAGTTAGAGCCATGCTTATTTTTTACAGACTTCCCATGACTGTGTCAGTGATGGAAGAACAGAGTGGGGTTGCTTTAGAACATGTGGCCCGCCAAAACACAAAATAGTTATTCTCTGGCTTCTGTCAGTTTGCCAACCACTGATGTAAAGTAACTCACCCAGAACCTTGTGGCCTCTGTGTGGTTATAGACAAAAGACAGGAGTCTTAACAGAGACTATATCTTGACCTACACCCAGTAAAAGTGTTGAACTGCATGCCAAGGGGAGAGGTCGGTCCAAGCCTATTGGGAAATAAGTCTGATTTTTAGTGAGCTCTGCCTTACATAGAGACCAACATGCTTGGCCCCCACTTGAACAGCACCCTTCTGTCCCTCACTGCTGTGTGGTCACGGGTCATTGTGTTTCTGCCTGCTCTAACCTAGGCTAGGACTCGAGAGGCAACTTTATGTACAAGATTTTCACTTGGAGGTGTCATCTGTGTGCTGTGGGGGCCCAGCTGGTGCCCACTGGCCTCACCCCAGGCCTGGTCACTCCCAAGTACAAGCTGCTCATGAAGAAGGGGATCTGAAGTCGCCAAGGACACCAGGGCCTTTGATTTTACTTAATAGAACTCCCTGTACAACCTATATTAACATCTTTCATTTCAGCTGACGGCCCCGTGCTGGAAGGGAAGGCTGGCTGATTCTATGCCCAGGACAGAGCTTCAGTGTTGTAGCTGAGGAGATGCAGTCAGTACCAGGGAGAGAGGCCTTTGGAAGGGACAGGTGGACGGGGCCATGGCACTGGTCCACTGTGGATGGAAGGCTGGGTGGGGACGAGCAGTCCTGAGCAGGGTCTGGATTCAATTCCAGCGCTCACAAGCGGATACAGAAAAGCTCGTGTTAGGAGCTCTGACTTTGGAGTAAGGTAAGGTTTGAGTCAAGATCTGTCCTCTATGAGCTGGACTCCAGTTCTTAACCTGATTCTTCATCATAGAAGTGCACTAATCTTCAACCCAGAGGGTGGGTATAATTTTTAAAGTCTGTAAACAGTACTTTCTTAAGAAAACAAAATGGACAAACCTTTAAGCCAAATTGAAAGAAAAAAAAAAAAACAGTTGTCAGTGAAATTGAAGGGTCACTAGGAGATTGGAAAATCTAGAAGAAAATGGACAAAGAGGATATAAGCAAAGAGATCTCTAGTGAGCAGTGAGACTAACAGTCTCCCAACAAAGAAGAGCCAATGCTGTATGAATTTGCTGCTGAATTCTACTAGATGTTTAGAGGTGAACTAACCCTTTAACTATTAACTATTATAGGATTTTTTTTTCTCTCTATGAAGAATGCCTTTGGAAGCTGGATGGAATTCAAGCATTTATCAGTTCTGAGAATTTTCTGGTAGAGGGCTTAGGGTGTTAGTATAGGATTGTATCTTTGCAAACAGGGACAGCAGTAATTCTTCTTTTTCTATTTGTACCTCCCCCATTTCTATTGCCTTAATGCTCTGTCTGAGACTCAAGCACAATAGTGAATAGAATTGTAGCAGACCTTTATCTCTATCCCCAAACTTTGGAGGTAATTTCCCCATTTACTATGATTGCTATTTGCTAAATCCAAACTATTAATACCTAATAGTTTGAAGTGTTCTTCAAACTATTCTGTAAATTACAAAGGGAATGATTATTGCCAATTTCATTTTTAAAAGCTAGGATCACTTTGATTCCAAAACCAGATATGAGAACATGCAATGAATGAAATGAAACCATAGACCAAACTCTTTGATGGACACAGATGTAGAAGTTCTCAACATATCTGCAGATCCAAGGCATCAAGACCATGGTCGTCTTGGTTTAATCCGGGGCTGCGGGGATAGTTCAACAAATGTAAACAATACATAAATCAGATATAGGGACAAAACTCTACACCATCTCAACTGATATGGAAAAGACCTTTGACAAATTTTAACATCCCTTCATGCTAAACTTCTTGAACGAACACACTTCGAATAGGCTACACATGACAAGCTTCTAGCAAGCGTAGTAAATGGGGAAATTACCTCCAAAGTTTGGGGATCGAGACAAAGGTCTGCTACAGTTTTATTCACTATTGTGCTTGAGTCTCAGAGCATTAAGGCAATAGAAACGGGGGAGGT
Source organism: Peromyscus eremicus (assembly GCF_949786415.1). Classification (NCBI taxonomy): domain Eukaryota; kingdom Metazoa; phylum Chordata; class Mammalia; order Rodentia; family Cricetidae; genus Peromyscus; species Peromyscus eremicus. The sequence continues at coordinate 58,316,322 of NC_081427.1, forward strand.
ACAAATAGAAAAGGAAGAATCACAGCTGCCTGTTTGCAAAGACACAATCCTATACTAACACCCTCTACCAGAAAATTCTCAGAGCTGATAAATGCTTGAATTCCATCCAGCTTCCAAAGGCATTCTTCACAGAGTGAGAAAAAATAATCCTATAATTCAAATGAATGCACAAATGACTCCAACTAGCCAGAGCACTCACAGAAGGAAGAACAAGGCTGGATGAACCACAGCACCCCATTTCCAGTTACACTGCGGGGCAGTGCGGGAGGGACCACAGCACCCCATTTCCAGTTACACTGCGGGGCAGTGCGGGAGGGACCACAGCACCCCATTTCCAGTTACACTGCAGGCTGGACTAACACTAACGGCATGCAGAGACCACCCACACTACAGCTACTCGATTTCAACAAAGGTGTCAAACAGAGAAAAGTTGTGTTCGTCAACCAGTGTGTGGAAACTGGACACCCACACGTGGAAGAATGAAAAGTCCATCTCTACCTCTCATCTCACCTCATACAAAAGTTACTTCAAAGTGGATCAGAGACCTTAACGTAAGGCGTGAGACCAGAAGGGGAAACACTTCAAGATACAGGCACAAGTCCAGACTTTTCTGAGAACTCCAACAGCAAGAATTGATTAATAGGATAACTTGCAATTAAAGAAGCTTTTCCACAGCAAAGGACAGGCTGCAGATGGGAGACCGTTTCTGCCTGGTATTCAGTGGACAGAAGATTGATCCCAGATCATAATGTAAGGTACTCAAAAGACTAAATACCAAATAATGTCAATAAATGAGCAAATGAATTTTCAAAAAAGGGGCTGGAGAGATGGCAGTGGGTAAAGGTGCTTGCTGCCTGAGCATGAAGACCCCAGTTTGGGTGCCAGCACCCACGTGAAAAGCCAGGTGTGGCTACTCCTGTATCCTTGCAACCCCAGCACTGTCCGGGACAGACAGGAGGACCACTGGGGCTTGCTGGCTGCCAGCCTAGCTCCAGGTTCAGTGAGACACCCTGAACTACAGCGTGATAGAGCAGGGCCCCCAATGTCCTCGTGGACCTTGGCACGCGCCTGCGCATGCGCAGGTGCTCCACACACAAAGTAAACAAAAGGTCAGTGTTTAGATACCAGGGCAGTGCAATCCAAAGCTACACTTTGAGATTCTATCTCAACTCAGAGTGGCTGTCTAAGAAAGCAAATGCTGGTTAGAGCTGGGGAGATCCTCTGGTGGGAGTGTAAAGTACCGTAGACATGAAATCGACATGCAAGTTTTGCAAAAGAACCAGAAACAACTACATATGACCCAGTGACACCATTCTGGCCAGCATCCGGCGGATACGTGCGCTCCCATGTTCACAGTGACACTCTTCACTGTAGCCAGGTGGGATGGCATCAGACGGATGGATACAAAAAGTGATATGTATATAAAGAATTAAATGTGTCACTTGCAGGAAAATGGCTTGAACTGAAGATTATATAAAGTGAAATAAGCCAGATTCATAAATATAAATATCCCATTTTCCCCCACATGGAACCTAGATTAAAATTGGACATACTCACAGATGACATGAAAGTATAAGGTGGGGACAGTTTGGGAAAAGGAGGCGGGGCACGGTGGCACGCACCTTTAATTCCAGCACTCAGGAGCCAAAGGTAGGTGACTCCTTGAGTTCCAAGCCAGCCGGGGCTACACAATGGAGCAGAGGTGAACAAGGTGGTGTGGGGATGTGACCAAAGTGTGATACACATGTATGAAGTGTTATAACGAAGCCGTTATTTTAGAAAAAAAATGTCTACATTAAATGAAGGGAACAGAGACCAACAGCTGGATGCCAGGGTAAAGCCATCAGCTCTCCAAATACAAACAGAAGCACAGCTGGAGGACAGTCACCTTTTTTTTCTTCTTTTTTTTTTTTTTTCCGAGACAGGGTTTCTCTGTGTAGCTTTGCGCCTTCCCTGGAACTCACTTGGTAGCCCAGGCTGGCCTCGAACTCACAGCGATCCACCTGGCTCTGCCTCCCGAGTGCTGGGATTAAAGGCGTGCGCCACCACCGCCCGGCTGACAGTCACCTTTCATAAAAGGGTCGCCTCCGACTAGTACATTTCAAAAGTTCTAATAATGTGGGGAGAAGGAAGATCCTGGCTGGCTCAGGGATAGAGTTTAGACCTCTGAAAGGATATTCTCCATCCGAACAGAGCTTTGCTTGGTGGAGACCTAACATCACTTTCCTAGTTCTTAAATGCTTCCTTTCAAAGCGACTAAGAAACCCCAGTCAACCCCAAAGAAACCACTGTGTACTTAAGGAAGCCTCCCACAAGACACCGAGGAGATCTGGACAGTTTCCTCCCTCAGGTCCTAAGTGGCTGCCCCGAGAAGCCACACACCACTGCTGAACCTTTTATGGTCTCCGTGCTGGCTCACAGCACCTCTGCCAGCAGGTATGCTCTGGCAGGCCCCAGGTGCAGGCCCGGGACAAGGGCTGCTCTTCCGCACGGAAGACTGAAGTGTCCCGATTAACCATCAATTGCACATTGCATGTGGCACCCTGTTCTAGGCTCAGACTCACTGGAAAGCATACAAAATGTATTAATGTGGCTGATGAGATCCTATTAGGAAAACAGTTTAAAAAGAGATCTTTCCAGGCTGGAGAGATGGCTCAGAGGTTAAGAGCACTGGCTGTTCTTTCAGAGGTCTTAGGTTTGATTCCCAGCAACCACATGGTGGTTCACAACCACCTATAATGAGGTCTGGTGCCCTCTTCTGGTGTGCAGGCAACATGCAGGCAGAACACTGTACACATAACAAATCTTTTTTTTTTTTTTTTTTTTTAAGATATCTTTCTTTAACAGCATCAAAGCCCCCCTTTGCAGCCTGCCAAGCCCAGCCAGGAAATAGGTCTTTTCGTTCCTTAGTGCAGGTGTGGTTCCTTTCACTACAGGCCATTTGAGAGCCTCAGGGTTGCTACTGACTTAATTTATGAATAAAGGTGGCAGGAAACCTTATCACAGAAGGGTGTCAGGCTCGAATCTATCAAAGCCTCAGCCAGGATATAGGATCAGAGAAGAGTCTGCACGGGAGGGTGATTTAAAGTGGGCTGCAGTGTATCCACCGGAAGCACATGAAGTGTGCAGCGGCAGCAGCTTCCGCCTCTTCCCCCAGCCTGGCTCCGAGAGGCCTGGTGCCTGGCTGGGTTGTGGCAAGACCAGAGTAGGGCTCCTCGGCATGCCAGTGGAAGGGACCGCTCTGCCCACTCTGCCCTGGCTGGTGGGCCTTTACTCAGCAGAACCATCAGTAACGTGGCCAGGGCCATGAAAACAGAAGAATTAGGTCTGCTTGAGAGACAGTGGTCCTTCAGGGAACTCCTAACATACACACATTCATACACACACACACACACAAACTTTTAAAATCCCAATTGTCAGCCGTGTGTGGTAGTGCACACCTTTAATCCTAGCACTTGGGAGGCAGAGGCAGGCAGATCTCTCTGAGTTTGAGGCCAGTTTGAGCCTAGTCCACAGAGTAAGTTCCAGGACAGCCAGGACTGTTACACAGAGAAATCCTGTCTCAAAAAAAGCCAAAAACAAACAAACAAACAAAAAAAACCCAAAACCAAACCAAAACAAACAAAAACCAACTGCCATTTCTCTGGGTTTATGTAAGGCCCTTTATACCAAGAAATTCCAGAAAGTTGGTGCTTCTGGTAGTGGTCCCGTTACATGAATGCCACACTTGGCTGTTCCCAACAAGAGCCAGTGTGGTGAGCGTAGCCCTGGGTTCCCCCTGTCCTCAGGATGACAGCAGCTGCTATGGCAGGGGCCCAGGGACCCTCGCAAGTGTCCCTTAGTCACAGTATGTTTGGAGCTGTTGTGAAGGGCAATGGAGAATGTCCACTTGCTTTTTTCTGACTAGAACCTTAGCATGGTACCTGGTTGGGCTGTGGCAAGACCAGGAAGAAGAAGTGGCAGAGAGAATAAATGTAGCCAGCAGCTGAAGACCGTGGCCAGCATGGAAAGCTCTCACCTGCTGGGGACCTGTGGTGTGGCTAGACCTAACAGGACGGTGTCCTAGAAGGTTCCATTTTCATGATAACTAAAGGAAATCCTCATCCTGTCTCCTTTCTTGCTAACAGCCTCCCAGTCCACTGGACAAGAGGGTAAGAAGATGGTGGCATCTGCCGGCCACTGGTCACCACAGTGCATGGCTCAGACTTCCTGCTGGGAGGCAATAAAAGTGGAGAGGAAATGGTGGTTAGTTCCTTGAACAACTACTCAGATGCCACCTCAGGCTGGAGACAGAGTCCTAACCACCTCACTGTTGGCTGTCCTGATGGGACACCCCAGTGTGACCCCCTCCTCCACTATACCCTCAGCTGTCTTAGTCACATCTTCTTGGCAGTTTTACTGGGTTTAAACTCAGAGTGTGGGCCCCATGAAAGTACCAACTGTGCCTTAACACTGCCCAAGGTACAGAAGATGCTAAAATCAAATGAAACACACAAGAAGTGTAAAGCCACAGTCGTGCATCCTCATCGACACCGGCTGAGAGAAGACCAGCTGCGGAGTCGCGTCTTAGGATATTTCCTTACGTCTGCCTCGAACTGAACACAGGCTGTCGAGTGTAAATTTCAGTCAGACCCCTCGGGTGGGAGGAAAATGGTTTTCGGCCTTTCCCGTACTCGACTGTGGAAAGACTGGACACTGTTGCACCAAGTCTGAAGATAGCCACTCAGGTTCGGTGAGTACGGAGTGCAAGGCACAGGGGACCAGAGTGTGGCGCGCAGCGGAGGAAGGGGAGGCTTGGTGGCGATCTGGCAGTCTCTCCTTCGCCTCTTTGACACCCCCCCTTCCGACCAGTCACATAATGCCACACTGCCCCACCAGTGGCAGGTCAAGGAGCCAGGCCCAGCCTTCTCTTTGTGGATCACCCACTGCTCACACAGGGCCAATTCCCCCGCCCAACAGTGAACACTGCAGTCCTGCCCTCTGGAACGTCTGTCTGTGCAAGCTGAATCTCCACGTGGCATTCCCTGCTCCTCAGATGGCCTCCACACAGACCACCACAAACTGTCTAGAGACCTGTTTGCAGAGTAAATTTTCTAAGAACAGGAATGAAAGTCGGCTACCTGTGGAGCATCACAGTGAGACAGAACACTGACCACTTCCTCTAAGTCATAATCCAGAGACCTACTGTGAAGCTACAGGGCACCCTAAAGTCCCCGGAGAAGGATGGACAAGGGGATGCCAGTAAATGCACACTGGGGGCTTGTCTTTGCATGGTTGCCCACATTGTTGAGGGTCGTGTGTGTGTGTGTGTGTGTGTGTGTGTGTGTGTGTGTGTGTGAGAGAGAGAGAGAGAGAGAGAGAGAGAGAGAGAGAGCGCATATGCCTGTGTGTTTGTAGCAGGTATCACCGAGTTTGTCTTTCAGCACCTCTGGGCCAGAGACAGTCAAGAACTGGATCAGACCATGTAGGCTGCCATTTCCCAGACAAGGCACTCTTGTGCCAACTGCACTCAACATCTGCCTAGCAATGTCCCCATCATCTTACTTCAAATGTCACCACTTCCTGTTAGGATGACTTCTCTATTCTTCGCTGCCCTGTGGACCTTCCTTTTCGCCCTTTCTCACACTGTTAATTTCAGTTATTCAACTGCTATACACCAAGTTACCAACTGTTAAGTCAATACTCTCAGCTCTGGAGAGAGCGCAGTCTCTGGTGTGGGCCTCTGGGCTGCTTGAGTATATAAAAAATAAAGTTTTATTCCTTCTGGAACCTTCCATGTCTTGCACACAAGTGACACATGCTCATAAATGTTTGTTGACTGACTCAGTGTCCTAATGAGACATCATAATTGGGTTCCCATCATAAATAAACCTGCTGAGTATGTCACGGCTAACACTGAGTAACCGTGGTCAAAAGTTCATGGTATTTCAGACTCTGAAACACCCATCAGCTGGAACACAGCAGACCATCTAATACTATCAAAAACAGCCAGTCCCTGTCCAGCATCTCTGAAGAAACACAGAGGTGTGGTGGGGATCTACTCTGTGGCGTTTTCCCTGTTTGGACGTGAGACCTAAAGAAAGCTTCAGGCCTGGTCTATGCTGACTCAGCTCAGGTTACCACCACACAACAGCAGAGGCCCATCACTCTGGGTCCCTCGCCCCATGTGACCATCAAACAGGAATCAAGTCAACCAAGGAAGTGACTGACCTCCCGAAACCGGTTCCATTCTGGGACCCTGCTCAGAAGTTGTCCTAAGCCTGTGAGAGGTGTTCCCTTCAGCTGCCAAATTCAGCAAGGGCTGTCAGTACTAATTAAAGAGCCAACCAAGACAGGACTGGGATTCCCACCTGCAATTTGAGTCCTGGGCCGGTGTCCTCCACACCGGAAGTTGCTCTGGCTTTTCCTTCCAGGCCTTCCCCAAACCCACATGCTGAATGCCTGTGGTCCTGCGACTCTAAATACTGCCCATTCTCCCGCCTCCAGGTCTGGGCTACAGCTCTGCACATCCAGCTACAGGTGTGGACATCTGATAAGGAACATGAGACTACTGACCGAGCCTGAACTCTTGTGCCTCAACTTACCAACTTCACCAGCACAAACTCAAGTTCAACTCTTATGCCTGCTCAGCGCAGAAACCTTGGTGTCACTGACTCATCTCTTTGTCACTCATACATTAGTTTCAGGAACACCCCCTGACCTTATTTTAGCCTTGCTGATTGCCTGGAGTGCTCTTTCTCTGAATTACCTGCTGGTCAATTTTCTCTTCCTCTCCAAGGCATTCGTTAGCCTTATCTCCTCAGTGACTCCTACTTGATGACCCATCTGACCTGGGCAGTTTCTCCTTACTACTACAGAGTACTCCTGGCTTTTTCACAAGCCTAGGCTGTTTTACCCATCATAGCCATTAGCGTCCTACACAATTTACTTACTGATGTGAATATATGCTTAGTGAGTATTTGCTCACTGAATGGACGAATGAAAAGTAGAATGGTAAGATTTCACTGCACTGTTACACGAGGCCATCGTGGAAAGTTCTTGCCAAGTTCTTGAAATAGTTGGAGGAAGACTTTTTCAGTCGATAACATGAACCCCAGAGGTGGGCAGTTTGGGCCAAAAGGAAGTCTGTGTCAGGGCCAAACCACTGGCTGGCCTCTTTCTTGTATAGAAGTCCTTTTCCCGACTACAGGAAAGGGCTCTTTGTTGAGAGGCACACAGAAAAAGGCAGTCAGTTAAATGGAATTGATTCCAGTTATCTAGAGGCCAGGCTCACATTAACCACAAAACTCAGAAACTTTCTAGCTATGCCCGGCTGCTGCAGGAGGGTCAGGGCACTCTGAGACGGGAGCAGTGGGGGGTGGGGGGAGCTGTGGGGGAAATGACAGGGCAGAAAGACAAGACGATAAGAAGGGCCAGGGGAGGGGGTCCCAAGGAATAGCACAAGCTTGGGGTCAGAAAGACTTCCCAGGGGGCCAGGCAAGAGCAAATGAGGACAGTGCAATGCACAGGTGTGTGTGTGGGTATGTGTGGGTGTGTGTGGGTGTGTGTGGGTGGGGGTGGGTGTGTACAGCAGAGGAAGATCACGTTTAGTGGTTTAGGGACCATCTATTTCACTCACGTTGGTGTGAAGAGCACCCCTGGGCCGGTTATCATTTACCTCTATGCTTCCCCCTTTTATTTATTTATTTTTTCTCGAGTTATGTTGCGTGTCAACAGCCAGGAGTCATTCAGCAGTCCCCAGGAGCTCTCTTTGGGTCAACACTTGTCCTTAGGTGGGGCCATTTTCGTGGGTCAGTCCCGGGGTGGACATTACAAAGACTGACAAAGGCCCACCGTAACTGACCACAGCCCCTGAGATTTGTCCTCCCACAGGCACAGGAGTGACCTGTACGCACCTCACGGGCAGTGCCTTTGCAACATTCTTCATTAAGATCGCCCTCCACCAGGCCCAGGCCCTGAGGAGGCTGCGTCTAGTCTGCCTTGGGAAGAAGAGGCAGACATGGCAGAATTTGAAAGGCAATTCAAAGGCAAAAGCTTTGAATAAAAGTTATGAGTGAACCGTTAGCCAACTAGTGGGAGGCCAATGTATTTATTTTGCTCAACTGAGGACCCTGGAAATAACACAAAAAGGGTGAGGGCTATAATCTGAAAATAAAGGATTATTCTTTAAAACAGATATATCTGGTTCTATGAATTCTCACTACACTGGCCTCAGCTTTGTGTTCTGCTGTGGACTGGTGGGGATCTTAGCAGAGTACACAGGTACCAACCTGTTCCCAGGCAGCAACTGAGGGTCTAGAGTTCTTCAGGAATCCTCTGGAGGATGTGCTGAGGAACCTGTGTAAGGGGGGTACCTGAGGAGCCCAGGCATTTGTAAGATAAGAGGGAAGGAGGCTGATTTTGAGTTTTCTGTCCTCACTGTCTAGCTGCAAACTTCCTACAGTTGTATCGCTTTTGAAAACTTTGAGAGTTTATACATTAAGGCAGGCCAGGGCCTGGTTTTGATGTTCAGTAATAGTCTCACAGACCAAAGCAGGGGGTGGGGGGTCAGAGGTTACCAGTAAGGAAATGGGCTGTCAGCTGATGGCTGGTGGGCCTTTGTGGGACGGTACTGTCTGCCTGTCAACTTGGTATATGATTAATAACGGGAAGGAGAGGAAAAGAGGAACTGGGTGATACTTCGGATGTTAATAATTAAAAACAATAATAAAAGGGCTTGTAAGTAATGCTTACTCCATCTCCCCAGAGGTATCCAGTAGGCTAGCTCTTTCTACTAACAGCACTCCCATGGTAGAGTAATTGGCAAGGAAAATGGAGTGTCAGGGGCGGGACAGGAGGACACAGCAACCAACACGGAATTCTCTAGATGACAATCAGAGGGCACTAAGACGCCCAGAGGAAGCTGCTGGTGTAATTAGGAAAACTAATGGCTACTAATTAAGAGTTATCGGATGCCCTTGGAGAATGTGGAGATGTGAAGGAAGATGGGGTCTCTCCACTGTTCATGCCTCCCTACATCACTCCCAGCACGGACTTAGCAGCAGCAGCAGCAGCAGCTTCCACTCCAAGCTGGGGAAATGCATCCCACACACCGGCTTACTTCTTATGCCCTCCCAGTGATGGGGAATATTTCCCGTTCAGAGAGAGAACCTGATTATCAACTGCGGGCAGGTAACTGGGAGAACTTTACAAAGTATTTAATCAATATTTTACTCGTCAGTCACGAAAGGCGGCTCCTGTTTGGCAATTCAAGAAAAGCTTGCATGGTGCTGGAGAGATGGGTCAGTGGTTAGAGCACCTGCTGCTGCTGCTGCCTGAGTTTGGTTCCCAGCACCCACATCAGACAACTCACAACTGCCTAGAACTCCAGTTCCAGGGCGTCCGATGCCCTCTTCTGACCTCTGCACACATATGGTCCACATACGCACACCCAGGCACACCCACATACATATAAAAAGAAACAGCGTATCACTCTAAAAGATACTTTTTTTCCCTCCTTAGTGCTAGAGATTGACCCCAGGGCTTCATGCACACTAAGTGTGGACTCTCGGGAGCTACACCCCCCCCCCATCCCTAAAAGACACTTAAAAGGATCCAAAACCCCTTATGTGATTGAGGGTGAGAACTTCCAGACGGTAAGTGAACTCGTGCCCACTAAGGTCTGCAGGTGCAGATGTTCAGTCATTCCCACGACACAGCAGATGTCACCTCTCAACACCGAGCCACTGGGATTGGCCTGACAACAGAGCCACTGGGCACTGGGATTTGAGGGTGTGGACACAGACAGGCACCGTTTTGTCTTTCTTTCCTCTGTTTATTTTCCTCAGTGCTGGGGCCAGAACAAAGGGCCTCATACATACCAAACAAGCTTCAGGACCACTGAGCTCTAGGGCCCTCCCTCGGTTTTCTTAGACAGGATCTGACCATGTAGCCTACACTGGCCTCGAACTTGCCATTCTCCTGCCTGAGTACTAGGATTCCAAGTATGTGAAGTTTTTTAATACTGGCTTTAAATTCTCAATATGTGTATTTTTAGTGTGTGTGTGTGTGTGTGTGTGTGTGTGTGTGTGTGTGTATGTGTGTGTGTGTGCTGGCCATTTACTAAAGCTACTTGGAAGGAGACTATTAAATGAAGAATTCATATCTGTGCTACAGCACAGAGTTGTGGGTTGTTTTTCAAGTGGTTTCACAGTTTAGGCGAGTACCACCATTGCCTTAAGCTCTTAAAACAGACTGTCCCAACTGCTCAAGCAAATACTCAGAACCATGTTTAGGCCATTATTTGTTAATGTAGGTTGAACATAGATCATCAATGGCTCCAGGATAATTTATGTCTACAATGAAGTAGCTGCCATGGCAAACCATTTTCACATTTTACTTGCAGATCCAACACTGTATCTGAATTTTAAGAGCGTCTGCAATTTTCTTCAGGACCTTACAACAGATCCTCGAAAAACTACATCCCAGCCTCTGATTTCCTCACATTAACGGCTGCTTGGTCTGTTTGGGTTCAGGACTAGTCTTTTACTTCATAATATGGTTGGGTTCTTGGCTCCTTTTATATATGATGATAGACGTTTATACATCTTTATGCTTCTTTAGGTACAGTTTATGAAATGGTAACTCTCTAATACATCTTGGAAGCAGGAGTTCAAGAAACTTGTAGATCCCAGTCTTAGTATGTATCTAATGACATCTCCTTGGATTGATGTTTCATGCTGGCCTGTCTCATAACACATATTCTCTACTTCCAACCAAGGGATTACTAAAGGCTGGTCAATCTGTAAATGTATCCATTAGTGGCATTCGTTTTTCTTAAAACTCTGTGTGTGTGTGTGTACTGGTGCCTTTGGAGAGGCCAGAGAGGCCAGAGATGTTGACTTCTCCTTGGAGCTGGAGTCACAGGTGGGTGTGAATCACCCAATACAGGTTCTGGTAACGGAACCTGGGTCCTCTCAAAGAGCAGCACATGCTCCTAACTGCCGAGCCATCTCTGCAGGTCCAATCTGTGACATTCTGAAACTGATAACAGAGATGCTATCTACTTGGAGAAATCAAGAGCCCCCCATCGACGGCCGGAAGTCCTCAGGGCCTGGCTTTCACCAAGAAGGAAAGCTGGCATGTACTCACAATTCTCCTCTCTTTGGTGAGCTTTGGAGTGCCTCACCAAGGTCACAGTACCTTCTTGGGATAAGGAGGTGACTGTCTCACGGGTAAAATTATGGCCAGGCTCTTTTGCTCCCCAAGTCCCTGATTTCATTTCTCTCCTCTTCCTTAGTGAGCTCATCTTTCTGACCTTGGATGAATGAACAGGGAGAAAAGTATACAAGGTGCTTGGGACTAAGCTGTTCTAGGGACTCCATCCCAATGCTGCTGTTCTATTTCACCCCATGGAAGAAAAGCAGCGAAACCCATCCCGGATGGCAGTCACGGTGCATCTCATACCCACTCACTCATGCCTCCCGGACCCTGGTTCCAGAAGGTCAATCCTGGATAGAACTCGTGGCGTCTGACATGCCCTCCACAGCGCCGCCCACATTTGGGTTCATGAAGGAAGGCTGCCTGGCTTGCAATGGTGGTGTTTCACATGCCCACTCCTCCTTCTACACACGCTCATATTTATGAATACAAAGCCTGGGTGGCAGCTGGTGCTGCACACGCCCAGTCACCATTCATACTCAGATTCACGACAAAGGCAGTGTCACAGTAACCAAAGCCAAGCCTTCCTGGTCCTCTCACATTCTTTTACCCCCTTTTCACTTTTCCCAGTCTTCCCTCGCTCTCAACTATTCTGTTCACCTTTAAGGAAGCAGAACCATACATACCAGGCCCTTCATGGCCAAGGCTATATGACTGACACCCTCCACAGCAGACCTGCAGAGGCAGAGGCCAGCCCATCGTAGCCTATCTGGTCAGAATGGTGGGACAGGTCGCTGAGGATGTCCTGCTAGGCTGAGATCACACAGACAGACAAAGAGCTGGAGGGAGTCGAGGGTATGCGAGCCAACAGACAGAAAGAGGCTTGTGAGAGAGGACTGGAGGACAGCGGACAGACAGGGCCCAGCAACCCTCATGGCAAATCTCAGTAGAACGGGCCCTGCCAACACACCGAGCCAAGTCCTGAGCTCATTTGAATGGCTTCTGTCCCAAACCTGAGTCACTGGGGATTCCACGGGCTTCAACGTTCACCCTCTATGCATTTCCAAAAACAAACTGCTCGATGCTGTCATGGAAAACGTGGATCTCTGCATTCTACGGTTTCACTATGGATTACATCCAGGTCACAACCTAAGGAAGACAGCTGGCAAAAAGCAGGCCTGCTGGCTGGTTACCCAGCTTTTGTAATGAATCCCAGGGGAATCTGAGCGCATGTGTGCTGCGTGGGGGCTCTGCCAAGTCCCCGGCATGTTCTCCTCTAGTGCGGGCTAGCCTGGAGTCTCTGCAGCCACCTGCAGGCAGACTCAAGTGTGGACACTGCCTCCAGGAAGAGAGCCTAGGGAAGTGGACGTGTGGGAGAGAGGAAGACAGGGGTCTGCACGCCTCTGTTTCTGGGGACTTCGGTCTAAGAAAAACCTAACGGTCCAAGACCTCAGGTCGGCTCTCCACCTGCGCCCTGCAACCTCATCCCAGGCAGGCAATCAAGGAACCAGAGCGCAGTAGCACGCAGGAAATACAGGCCTTGAAGACAATAGGCTAATTCCAAAGGTTTGTAAAAGATGACCTGTTCCTTAGAACACAGATACTCTTAAGAAACATAAAAACATCCCAAAACTTGGCAAGAAAGAGGAAGCACGTTCATAGCCACCATAGAGCTACTATGATTTCCGAAACACCAAACATCATGCTTGTCTTGCTAACATATTGTCTCCTTTAATTCTCAAACAACCTTGAGCTGTGCGCTATGATTACACCTGTTTCCGAGTGAGCAAACCTGGAGCTCAGAGAAGTGGGCTAACCTGGCCAGTGTCTCACAGTCCCAAGGTAAGTCCTAACTCTAGAGATGGCCTGCGGCGACTGCGGAACACCAGGCCTTCTGTGTGAAGGGAGGAATGAGCAGCTTCCTGGCTACCATTAGGTCAAGCCTTGAAACAAATCTGCATTTTCACTTAACTGGAGTTGTCGCTTTTAAAGTACCAGGTAGAAATTTCTACTGAGGTGGAATCTTCCACACGTAACTCTAAAGCCCAAACATCAGTATTTTAAAGGTATGTTTTTTCTGAGAGAGGGTCTTGATATGTAGCCCAGGCTAGACTTGAGCTTATGAGCCATCCTTCTGCCTCCCTCTCCCAAGTGCTTAGATTACAGCCATATGCCACCACATCTAGTTCACGGTTTATATTTCTATATAAACCTGTGGACTATTTATTTTTTAAAATTAGGTATACCTAGAAATATGCTTATGTCATCTCATAGTTTTATGTCCAGTCAGTCACTTTTTAAAGTGTCATTTTGCCACAGGGTAAGAAGAAATTCTAGCTGGGCGGTGGTGGCGGCGGCGGCGGCGGCGGCGGCGGCGGCGGCGGCGGCGGCGCACGCCTTTAACTCAGGAGGCAGAGGCAGGCGGATCTCTATGAGTTCGAGGCCAGCCTGGTCTACAAAGCGAGTTCCAGGAAAGGCCCAAAGCTACACAGAGAAACCCTGTCTCGAAAAACCAAAAAAAAAAAAAAAAAAAAATTCTACCCCAGCACTAGGTTCCTTGATCTCCATTTGTAGGTAGACCACAAGGGGGCGTAGTAGAGGACCGCCTCTGATGCTCCTACAGAGGCTGGTGGAGAGAGTGACAGCCAGTGTCTCCCACACTGGTGTGGCTACTTTGGTAGCCAGATATTCCAGGGGCAGGCCTGCCGCCTACACAGGGTTCAACTGCCTGCTGTGGACCTCCATCCTAGGAGGAGGAGCCCCCGAGTCCCTCTAGCAGACATGGGAGCATGGGAAGAATAACTCATCCATAGCCATCTCCCTGTGGTGCACTGTTAGCCCGGCTATGGACAAAGAAGCACGCCTTTTCTATATTTCCGACCATCACCTTAAGCCTGTGCCCCCTAGAGAGCAGAGTGCTAGACAGGAAGGCCCTCTGCCGCTTGCCAACTTAAAACTGTGAGTAACCTCAGAATTTCTGAAACGTGCCCAAGTCACGGGGGTGGACAGAAAATTCAGATTTCTTTAGAAAGCTCAGACTTTTGGAACTGCCATCTCTAGCAGGCTGGCCCATGAGGTGTACTACCTTCTTGACTCTTCTCAACCACTCTGTGCAAGCAGGGAGAGAGGTCATAAAAATTCACTGGTGTGAATACACACTGAACTCTGCGAAAGATGTTTCTTTGCCAATTGGGAGAAGCAGCAGACAAGGGCATAAAAAGGTGTGTTGGGCTAACTCATCCTCAGGGATGGAGTTTACTGGAATGACCCTTGTTAAAAACCACACGTGAAGCTATATGTGATGGCCCATGCCTGTAATGCCAGCACCTAGAAGCTGAGGCAGGAGGATTCTCTATGTTCAAGGAAGTTTTTGAAATAGAAACATAAAAACAAAACATGCTGCATGGAAATAGTCTTCAAGACCAAAAAAAAGGATAAAGGATGCCACTACTTTGCATCCCAAAACTACAAAAGACATGTGTTGGAACCCAGATGTCTCACCCCATGCTATAAATGGCCACTTTTTTTCTTTCCTTTCCTCTCCTTTCCCTTTCTCTCTCTCTCTCTCTCTCTCTCTCTCTCTCTCTCTCTCTCTCTCTCTCTCTTTCTTTTTTCCAGAGCACAGATATTTCTGTGAGCTTCTCAGGGGAAGAGCTCTCCCAAGGACAACACATCATGAGTCTCTCAGCATGGAAGGTCTACTGGACCTGGTTGGGATGTCAATCCTTCCTTTCTGGCTAACCAGGGCTCTTCAAGAGAATGAGTGAATCCTGGGTACAGGCTATGTGTTTAGATTGACTTTTTAAAACCCACTGGGAATACTTCAGGAACGTTTTAAGACAGACACCTGAGGCAGTATGTCCGAGGACAAAAAACTGAAAAGAGAAAGGATCCAAGCCCTCTGCATTTAATGTTTCTGGGAGGTGAAACAGAAAGGACAGACTTCAGATTTCAGATGTGAGTCCAAAGGCAGAGAGCTCCTCAGAATTATACCCCAAGATTAAAACAAATGAACACTAAGGTGACCTCACAGTCTAGTCTCCCCACTTTGCACAGAGAGGTGGTACTCTGCCCCAAAGTGGATCTCCTAGCTAGTAGCAAAGATGGAAGATAGAGACTTGGTCTAGCAGATTCTGAGTGTCTACATACATCTGCCTGGGCCATTCCTGGCACAGCGGATCCTGGCAGGTGAGTAAGTGCCTGAAGACGGGCAGGTCTGACTGAGGAAAAGATTCTGTCATCTCTTAGCCCATTACCCCAGCCTTAATCACAGCATGCAGTGCGCCCCCACGATCTGAAGAACAGAAAATGTTATCTTATCAGCTGTTTGGAAAAGGACCTGTCATTCGATCTGTTTATTTGGAAGCAGCCTTGCTGAACCCAAGAGTTTGCTCTGAGGCTGAGTGGAGCCAGTTCCCATAGGGACGGCTGGTTCTCCACCTCTCTGGCTCTAGGGCTCGGCTGGTCTCCACTGCTGACCAGCCCAGGCCTGGCTTGTGCGGTGCTGAGAGGGGACTGTCTGTGCTCTTCAACAGGGCTGAGGTAGACTCCTGCTCCTCCCCCACTACACACACACACACACACACACACACCATGGCTGAAATGCAGTACCCGGTTTAAAATGGGAGTGCTCCCCTGTTCGGTCTGCATTTGGGGGATGCTTTCTAACTCAACTGCACAAAGGCAGTCAGTCCCTCCAGCCTGGGCTAAGGGCTGTTGCCTTGGGTCAACCCTTTGGAGAAACCAGGGCCCACAGACCTCTTCTTACAGCCTCCCCTCCTGGATCACTGACAAGAACTCAGGCTTTCCACCCATTTCCAACAAGCTCATTAGTGAGACATGCCCAGGAAAATGGAAGTTAGCTTGCATCTTCTGATCTGACTGCACAGAACATTCTGTCAGGCTCCAGGAGACAATTTAAGTGGAAACATTGTTAAACCCAGAGCAGCTGATGCTAATCCCTTCCCTGCTGGAGTCTTCCAGGCCCCAAACTGAACTCACCGGGGCAAGAGGACAACCTCTCTGCCTCTTAAGTGGACGCGGGAACCAAAGCAATGTCTTTCTGTGTTAGCAGAGAGTTCTTGCTGCAGCTGAGACTAGCGCTGATCAAACCCCTCAGATATGCCGCTCCCCAACCCGGCACAGTTTTAACGAAGTGAGGAAAGCGAAAAGTAGGAACAGTTACTCAAACAAAACCCAACAACTCAGATCCGGAAGAAACAAGCAAGGAGAAGCGGCATGCAATGCCAGATTGCAATCCTGGGGCTTACAGCTGAAAGAGTGACCCCAAGCTAAAGGGACTCTGGCCAGCCCTCTTCAGGGGAGGCAGGGAACACGTGCAGGGAGTCCCCAGCTCAGGCTCCTCCCCTCACCCCAGCACTCACCTGCGATTCCCTGCAGGAGCCCGCAGACGTTGAAAATGCTTTTCTTCATGATGCTTTGCACGCACATGGTGAAGACGGACACCAAGGCCACCACGCAGAGAATGAAGATCCCCACGGCCAGGAAAATAGCAGTAGCCTGCCAGAAGCCGCTGGCGATGTCCCCGAAGCTCTTGGCGTAGGTCCCGCACAGTGTGTCCCGAGGGACTTGCTGCACGCCCGGCGTGCGCATGCAGAGGATGCCCAGGTAGTGGGGCTCCGAGTCGGTGCCTGCCGGCTCGGCGCCGCGGGTCTTGGCTTTCCCGATCAGCCAGTCCGCGCTCATGAAGGCGACGAGCTCGGCAAAGGCCACTACGATACTCAGGAGGGTCCAGAGCATCGAGCGGCAGGTGACGATGACATGACACATATTGATGATCACGGTGGGAAAGCGAGGCAGGAGTCCACGGGGTCAATCCAGACAGACAGCGGTGAGATGCGAGGGGGTCCGGGAAGGAAGTCGCGGCAAGGATCGCTTAGTCCCGCGGTGCAAGGCGGCAGAAGGAGTGAGGTCCGGGTCCCGGGCTGGCGGCATTCATGCGGAGTGGGAAGTCCTAACGGCCAGCGGCCTCACCTATGTCCAGAGAGGATGGAGGGTGAGCGGCTGGCCAGGCCCCGCCCCGCCCTGCGCCGCCCCCACCCGGGACGTCCGCCCGCCCGCCACCTTCCCGCCCACCTTCCCGCGCTCAGCTCTCAGCGCCCAGCCCAGGGCACTTTCTGGATACCATTGTTCCTCGTTCTTTGTGGCCACACCGAGTGCCGGGCTGTGGGGGACCTTATCTGGCTCCCACCAACCTTCTGCTGGGGCACTGGCAACCCGGGACCCGGCCCCAGCAGCCAAACATCACAGACAGATGCAGGCAGGACTGGCAGGGAACTTTGTCAATGCCCTGGCAGCCCCTTGTAGAGTTTGTCAGGCAGTGGCCACGGCTGTGTTATCACATAAGCCAAGTTCTCTAAAACACCGCCAGTTTTTTGTTTTGCTATTTAACGGCAGAGAGTAACGACCTTCAACAACAACCTGGAAATCAGATTACCAGCCAAGTATTCGGTTCCTAGCTGAGTAAGAATGTAAAGGGAAGTGATCCCAGGAGAAAGAACAGACAAGACATTGCTGCCCGAGCTTATTTCCCATCCATTCCTCACATTGTTTTAGAGAAGTTAATTTATGCTAGTTAAAAACTTTTCCAAAAGCCTTAAAGAGGTCATGACGTGAGAAAAGTCACTCAAAATGGTGACTGATGACCATTAACTGGGCATCATTACAGCTGGGTCCACTTGTTGACAACATAAAGTTGTCCTTGAAGAATGCATCTCTTGAACTGGCCTGAGTTTCCATTCACCCCAGGTCTTAGACTCAACATGCTCATTGTTCCTGATATCACAGAGAGCTCATTCTTGCTCCTGAGCACACATGACTTCATTACCAGAGGACTTTTGCCCCAGTGGCTCAACCTTCCTTCAGAGATTGAACCCTCGACCAGGGGTTGGCACTGCTGGTCTGCAGCCCCAGTTCTCTGTCCCCTCTCCAAGGTCAGGCAGGATCACACAGCTCCCATCTGACATCTGGGTGTACGGTCCTCTCTGAATGATTGCATCTCATTAACCGAGGTCATGTCAACGCCATGAGAACTACAAAGAGCCCCTTGAAACGCTGGGCTTGGGTGAGGCAGGCAATTGTGGGAGAGGGAGGGAAATGGGGAAATAACAAAGTCCACTGTCAAAGCTGAAAATGGTGGTTGGTATGCCACACACCAGCACTCTGCTTGCTGGCTGACACTCCACTGAGCAGAGACTGTACTCATCCTATGAAACAGGAAGTATTTAAGTTGAGTCACAGTAGTTACATGGGATGTTACTCCTAAGACACAGTCTGCATAATGCTAAGGACCTATGTGCGTAAACTGCCAGGCTGTGCTGTGCTGTGCCTGGTTAAGGGACAGGTGGTGTGTTCTGCTAAAAACCCTTTGGAATCCCTCAGATCTGGGCTCCATACTGCCTGGCCATGTGGATAAGTAACTTCCCAGTGTGTCTTCATCTACAAACTGTACTGGCTGGTTTTGTGTTTCAACTTGACACAAGCTAGAGTCATCAGAGGAAGGAACCTCAGCTGAGGAAAAGCCTCCATGAGATCCAGCTGTAAGACATTTTCTCATTTACTAATAATCAGTGGGGGAGGGTCCGGCCCGTTGCGGGTGGCCATCCCTGGGCTCCCTTCCATGGCCTCTGCATCAGCTCCTGCCTCCAGGAACCTGTCCTGTTTGAGTTCCTGCCTCTGCATCAGCTCCTGCCTCCAGGAACCTGTCCTGTTTGAGTTCCTGTCCTGACTTCCTTCAGTGATGAACAGCGATGCTGAAGTGTAAGCCGAATAAACCCTTTCCTCCCCAACTTGCTTTTTGGTCATGGTGTTTTGTTGCAGCAATAGAAACCCCTGACTAAAACAACAACCTACATGGAAACTGCCTCTCCCTCAAGAAGTGAACAGGAGCCTGTGAAAGCACCAACCCCACCCCCACCCCCACCCCAGCAGCTTTTCCCCAACTCTACTGGTCTGATGAGAGCTGACCCAGCTGAGGTGCTCTGTAGGCCAGAGGTCATGATGATGGAGAGACTGAACGCAGGCCATTTGGAGATGATGGAGCTGTCACTCATGTCAAAGCCTGCCTGGTGATGATCTCACTTGGTGCTTCTGCCCTGTCTAAGCCAGACTTCTCAATTCAACTGGAGAGAGAAGATGAGCAGGAAGCGCAAACAGGTGTTGCTCCCAAGCACTTCTCACCAAATAAATACTGCAGACCTGGAAAGCCTTCAGAGAAACAAGCGAGTTTCACTGGAGTGTTTATAATGAAAACGATCATGCTGAATGAGAATTGGAAAAGGAGCCAGGAGGACTCCCTGGAGGCCCTGGGAGGCTGCACCTGCCCAGCCTGTTAAGTAGAGAGCCCTCTGGACAAACACACACACCGGCTGCTTGGAAAACCAACTTGCTATTACTTCCAGCCCATTCTTGCCCTTGTCCCTCTTCTGTTTCAAATGGCTGTTCAGAATATATTTGTCCCCTTGCTGAACTGCAGGGCTCCGTCGTGAGCTCTCAGACGGCTTGTACCTCAGCGGCAATGCCGAGGGTCAGCTGTGCTGCCCCACAAGCTCTGCTCTGAGTCAGGAGTGTGATGAGGCTGTGATCTCTGAAGAGAAAGGCTGTAAAACCTCAGGCCTGAAGGCTTAGGACAATGGTCCATGCCAAGTTCAAGGCAGGATTATTTATGGATCCACATGCTTCAGCTTCGAAAATTAAGCACTTTCTCCATCTGTACCCAAAGAACACTTCCTGTCCCCCCAAAACAAGGACTCATGCTCATAACAGGACAGCTGAGATGAGGCTGCCATTCTTCTGTTTTGAACCATGAGGTAAGAGTGGGCTCCCAGCAAATTCCCTAACTGCTGCTAACAGTGAACTGCCATGATAGTCTAGGCTGACTAACATGACAGCTTCACCAGCTCCAAGCAAGAGTCAGGATAGCTGGGCAAGGGACAATCTGGGAACGCAGCAGGGGACTTGAGTAGGTTGTGTTCTGTGAAATGTCCCCATTTGGCTAACAGCACTGAAAGGCAGCCACCTGCTGAGACAGCTTCCCTGTCGAATGGGAAATAGATCTTCGCTATAGATCTTTGTTAACCATGGGGCCCAGGCTCACCACTCCTCAGCAGGGGCACTCTCTGCTGTTAACTGCCATTTCTGTCCCCACACTCCCTCATAAACCACCCGGGGGTGGGGGAAGCCACTACATACATCTCCTGCCTAGGAGCCCAACCTCACTGTCACAGGCACAATAATTGTGAGTCACCAGGACAACCTCTTACAGAAAATAATGTTATAAAATGAAGACCCCCCCCCCCAACAAAAGTCTCTGGGGGGTGGGTGGGCACAAGAGGAGAATGACTCAGGAAGTGACAAACATCCATCATCCAAACAGAGAGCTGGGAGGAACTTACAGTCACAGGGTGTTATATCCCGTATATAATCTTCGCCAAGCTCTAACTGTACAAGAAAGATGTTCAGAGCTCGGGTGTGCACCTTAGAATATGAGGTCTCCAACTTTCCAAGTTCCTATCATCAGGAGAACAAAGTGCACACAAAACCAGATCCAGGTGGTGCCCGCTGGCCCGCTTTCTTAGATTACCAGAACACATACCCTGGAACAAAGTTCACCTCCACCCAGAAGGCGGAAGCTGGGATGTCAATCAATGCTGCATTAGCTTATACCCCTGGCTTGGCGGAAGAGGCAGGCAGGAGAATAAGGTGAGGGCAGGGCACTTACCCACCCTGCATCTGCTCTTCAATTTTATGATGAACACAGACATACAGGGGCAAGAATAGGCAAGGAGCATCTGTGCACCCAACACCAAGATTCAACGTTTGCTGTTAACATCCCCCCTTATTGTTTTCCTGATCTAAAGCATATACACAAGAGTTGTTTTCTTTTTTTTTTTGAGCCATTTGCAAATGAGATGTCCTAATATTTCATCCCTAAACACTTCAGCATGCACCTCCTAAAATAAGGCTATTTCCCACCTAGCGACTAGACAATTAATCCACCCAAGAAAAGTCTCCTTATATCTAGCGCCTCGTCTATACTGCTCCATTTTTACGGTCCTTTTTCCCCTTAAAGCCACGACTCAATCAACGCTCATAAATTGCATTTGGCTAGTTTCTAGACAGGGATTGCCTTTCCTCCCTGACTCCCCACCCATCCTCACTTTCCCCCTGAAGACACTTGAGCTGTTACTGAGTGCCCAACAACCTGGGTTTGACTCCTTCTTCTTGTCCTGTAAACTTGTTTTCGATTGTCTGCTTCACAGAAATGGGACATTCACTCTCAGGAGTTCAGCTTGCAGTGCAGTGAGCATTGTTTGGAGGTGACGCCCTCTGATCCCCATTTGGCCTCTCTGGGAGGGCAGCACTAGCACCAGATCTCAGAACCAGAACAACTTTATGCCTATCCATGTGCTGCACACACTCAGACAGACATACACTTACGCACGGTGCCCAGGGTTCTCCCTAGGCTGATAGGGAACCGGAATCCATAGAGACTGGAGGCCGGCTCCTCAGGTTTGAGGTGCCCTTGGTGGATCCTGTTGTCACAGTTCTAAGATGGCCTCTGAAGGGAATGCCACTTCTCAGAAATGAGTTTTGTCTCTCCTTGTAACACAATCATGTTTTATATATAACCTATAAAAACTTAATTTAATTTAGGACCTGCAGACCTAAGAAGGGAGATAAACCCCAAATGGCCCCTCCCTGGGGAATGAACTTGAACTGAGAAGACACAAGTCACATAGAGAAAAGCTTTCTTGCAACCAGGAAGGTCATAAATGAACAGCAGCCCGGGGGCCTCGGGAAGGGACAAACTTGGTGTCCTCTGACATTCTGCCCACCACTCCTGCCCCTCAGCAAGCAATGCCACACAGGGACCATGTGACTGGGGGGGGGGGGTTCCAGTGCTTTTCAAAGCGTCATACACAGACTTGAGGCCAACTCAGCTCTGTCAATGAAAAGCTGGGGTCTCAGACAGCTTGTTAGTATTTAGCCTCTGCAAGTTCCCACAGCCCCAGAATAGAAGAGTGCCCTGCTCCCCACAGCCACAGTAAGGAATAAGATGTGGGCATCCAAGCCGGGCGGTGGTGGCGCATGCCTTTAATCCCAGCACTCAGGAGGCAGAGCCAGGCGGATCTCTGTGAGTTCGAGGCCAGTCTGGGCTACCAAGTGAGTCCCAGGAAAGGCGCAAAGCTACACAGAGAAACCCTGTCTCAAAAAACAAAACAAAAAAAAGATGTGGGCATCCAAATGATAACCACCACATCATCCAACCCACGGTGCCAGCTATTACTCACTCAACCATGGGATCAGCACAATGCTGGGGTCACAGGGAGAGGGAGGGATTCTGGGTCTATTAGTAAGATGTGTTTCCCTTTGTTCTATGCCCTACTGAGATTCCAGGGTCCCTCTGGCTCCAGTTTTGTGACCCAGCCCAAGGATAAGAGAAAGGACTCCAGAAAGTGGCAAGTCAGTGGGCCAAAAAGAAGTGGCCCCAGGTCAGAGCTCTGGATAAGATGACTGACCCAGTCTTAGCTGATGAACCTACTTAAGGCAGACTCCGTAAGGATGGTCCCAACTCCAGCCTCTGAGGGACTGAAGATGTACGGGTCCCTGGCCACGGTGGTCCTTCAGGAGCCTCACAGAAAAAGATATACCATGCAGGTTTCCAAGCACAAAGTCTAAGTAGTTCACATTGGAAATACCAAAGATGCTTTTCTGTAAGTGAGGAAGAATAAAATACTAAATTAAAAATATAAGCGCCAATTAAAAAATTTACTACATTAATCTGGGGGCACATCTAACCAGGTCCCTCTGAGAAGATTGTATTTGTTTCTTGGTCCATCTCTGTATTATTGCTATCTCCCCTAGACACAGGAAGTGCACAAGGGCTTGGCAAATTGGCCTTCATCCCCAGGTTTTCTGCAAACACAAGACAGTTGGATGAAGCCAATTGCATGTGATTTTGTTTCTGAAAGTGACAGAGATCCTCCAGCGCACTGCTTCCTGAAGGATGGCTCAGTCCCCACCTCCTAGAGTGGGAAAAGGGCCTAAGCTTCTGAGATAAACTGCAGGGAGGCACTGGGGGAAACCTGCATCTCTAACAGCCCTCACCAGATCCTGTCAGAGTTTAGTGAAGGCAATCAGCTGACCACCGAAAAGACAAGGGGGTGCGTGACCCAGCGTGATCAGACACAGCCAGTGGCCAGCCACTTGTCCTCTGCCTGGCTCTCAAGCTAAGGGGAACAAGGGATTCTGTCAGCCAAGCAGCTGTTCTCTAGCAAATCCTGGGGTAGCAAGGGAACTCCCTGACAGCTTGGGACCTTGTCCTCAGAGCACAAACATGGCCTTCAGACCCAAGGTCAATGCCAGAATGAAATTCAAAGCACCTTGCACAGGCTGCTGTTGTCTGGGATTTAAAATATCCTATCAGAGGAGGTGTTTCAAACTTTCATTCTGATGACCCCATAAAACATACTGATTACAGAAAAACAGGCATCCAGACTTCGCTGAAGGGTCAAACGCACCAGCAAGTGCATTTTCTTTGAGCTGAATGTGCTCAGCACCTACCTGATTTGGCCAATAAACTTCTTCAGTCCCTAGGACAAGTGTCTCCTCCTCCCATCTCTGACCCTCTGGGAAGACATGGAAGCTGGGTCTCATCTCACCGGAAGATTGTGTCCCACCCACGCAGGAATGCGTGCCAATATCTGGAGGCACTATTGCCTGTCACATCTTTGGGGAAAGAGGTGTTCACGCTACTCATTTCTCATGATTCAAAGATGCCGTTAGCTGTCATACAAAGATAGCAAGGACAATAAAGAATTGTCCTGTGCTGGTGTCGGAGGTTTGGATCTAGAGGAGCCTTGCTCTGGTGGCTTCCCACAGTTTGAAATGTATAGATGCAACTTAAAACAGATTTCTGCCATTGCCACACTGACTTCCAGTAGTATCTCCTGTCCCATAATCTGGACAGACACGACATTGCAATCCATGCCATTTTTGCTAGTCTGCATGTTTGAGAAACAGGATGACAGGAGGGTCGGAACTGTCCAGGGACAGGGCTGTGCACCCTGCCTCTGCTTCCCCTGGAAAATGCACTGAACTTAGCTTTTCTTTTCAGTAACCATGATCCTAAGCCAAGCATGGCTCACACACCTATATTCCCCCTATATTCCCAGTGACTGAGAGGCCAGAGCAGAAGATAATGAATCTGAGGTCACTCTAGTTATACATACATACATATGCATGTACACACACACACACACACACACACACACACACACACACCCCTAAACTTTGCCTCTGAGCCCTGCAAGTGTGGCCACAGGCCTTTACACACACACACACACACACACACACCCCACCCTAAACTTTGCCTCTGAGACCTGCAAGTGTGGCCATAGGCCTTTACACACACACACACACCCCTAAACTTTGCCTCTGAGACCTGCAAGTGTGGCCACAAACTTTGCCTCTGAGACCTGCAAGTGTGGCCACAGGCCTTTACACACACACACACACACACACACACACACACACACACTCACACACACAAACACACCCCTAAACTTTGCCTCTGAGGCCTGCAAGTGTGGAAACAGGCCTTTACACACACACACATGCACACACACACAACCCACTCTAAACTTTGCCTCTGAGGCCTGCAAGTGTGGCCACAGGCCTTTACACACACACACACACACACACACACACACCCTAAACTTTGCCTCTGAGGCCTGCAAGTGTGGCCACAGGCCTTTACACACACACACACACACACACACACACACACCCTAAACTTTGCCTCTGAGGCCTGCAAGTGTGGCCACAGGCCTTTACACACACACACACACACACACACACACACCCTAAACTTTGCCTCTGAGGCCTGCAAGTGTGGCCACAGGCCTTTACACACACACACACACACACACACACACACACACACCCCATCCTAAACTTTGCCTCTGAGGCCTGCAAGTGTGGCTACAGGCCTTTATCTCTATTAAACTATCTTCGCCTCTTGACCTGGGGTGGGCCACTTGGTACATGCTCCACGTATCAGGATGGACCAGTAGGCAATGGCTACATGCTCTGCCTGCATCGCGGCCCTCCGTGAACCCAGCTCAGTTCTCCTCTGTACAAGAGGCTTTCACTGCCTGCTATACTTCTCATGGTTTCAGCTGTCTAGAAGTCACTCTCCCCAGCAGTTCCAAACATTCTCATTCTCTTGGGTACGGAGCACCCGGGAGCGCTCTTGACCTCCTGTTTACGGTCCACTTTGTTTTTTTTAACTCACCAGCCCTGGCTAACCCCAGACCTTTCTAGAAGCCCAGACTCAACCCCTCTCATGTGCAGCCTGCTTCTCTAACTCCTCCTCCTTCAGGATGGCACACTGTCCCTTAGGCAGGATGGCCCCAGAAAGCAGGGCCTCTCACCTATCCTATTTTCTGAATGATTCTTTCTTGAAGATCACTTGCATATTCTGAACTTTCCCTTTCTACAGATGCCCATTTAAACTCTTAAGAAGGGTGGGTCTTCCTCAGGGGGTTCCCAGCTGTGTCTGTCCAGGGCATGACCGAGCAAGCCAACCCTGCAGGCAAGTAGCCAAGTATGCCTGAGCTGGGGGCATCACGGCCGCCCTTGTACCTCCCTGGGTCCAAAGCTACTTTGGGTTTGTTAATGAAGTAAAAAGTGAATTCCAAGGATTGCCTTTTCTATACCACTGCTTTGTATCACTTTAAACCACGGGTATTTTTCTACTGTATAATGAATGCATTCTGTATCAGGCCAAAGTCTTAACGTGACCTCGGGTGTCATTCCAGGATCAATAGGAAAGTAAGAGCAAAAAGGTCCCACGGGCAGGGAAAACAAGAATTTGGAAAGCAACTCAGAGGCGCAGCAGCGGGCATGCTCCATGCGCCGCTGTTCAAGCTGCCGTGCTCCAGAATAAATGACCCCAAGAGAACAGTCGAAGGGGACAGCTGGGCAGCTCTGTGCCCAGGGAACACTGACATCATCTGCAGAACAACTGCAGGCTTTCTGGCCTCTTCTGTGCACAGGCAGAAAGAAACAGCACTGGTTCAGACACAAGGCCAGCAGCCGCGTCCCTCCCTGATCCTCCACAAGCCCCAAACAAGATCAGCAGAGAGGATTATGCCATCTGTTGTTTCTGAGACTCTCAATACAACCCCGTCAAACACCAGACCATCTAGGGATCAGCTATAACAAGAGGCACTCCCTGTCTAGAAGCTTCTCAAACAGCTCCCATAGAAGGTGACACGTTTTTTTTTCCGCGCATCCTTGTCTCCGAGGATGGTATTTTTCCACCCTATTGACTGACTACAGGTTTGCTTTGGCCCTTCTAACGTTGACAAGTGGCACATATCAGTCCTAATCTATAGTTTACAGGCTGCCCCTGCCCTCGGCTATGATATCAGAGGCTCCTCTATCTGCTGTGTCGCCAGCAACACGAATCAAGTGAACACGCAGTGGTAACCAAGGCCAACCTCAGCGGCCACCAGTGCTGACATTTTTAGGGTCACCGCAAGCGCCACCTCCTTGACAGACTGCTTTTCCTTTCACTCCCCATTCTTCCGAGATATCAGCGGATCAGTCATGGCCACCTCCTGCCCTTGCAGTCAGGGCTGCCACTAAGAAGTCTGCTTCTAGTGCCCGTAGTCAGGGTACTGTGTGCTCTGTCTGAAGGGCAAGGATTCCCCCACCAACCCTGTCCCCCCACTCCCCTGCCACACACACACACACACACACACACACACACACACACACACACACACACCATGAGAACAGTCCCAAAGACAACTCAGGGACCATTTGGTACCACATGTCAGCACAGAACAAGACTGTAGGATGTCCCAGAGGCCAGCCCCAACATCTTTCTAAGGATTGGAGACACCTAGGTCAACAACTAACAGAGGGAGATGAGAAGCCACCAAGGGAGTAGTAAAGACAACTAAACTGTAGAAAAGGGAGCCAACCACAGGGCAGCATTCGGAGACTGAAAGTTGAGCCCTAGGTAGAGGTTGACTCCGGCTACCCTCCCTACTTCTCCACCTCCATCATAAAATCCTAATAATCCCTCTGAGAGTGCCGTCATTTCAGAGGTCAGGGGAAGAACGTGCCTGGAAACGGTGGCTTCATCAGACAACCTTCCTCAGCTCGAAAGGTTACTACACTGCAAACAATGGCCTCCTTATACACAGTCCTTTGTTTGCTTACGGCAGTAATTTGATATCACTTTATTAGCTCAAAATTGCTAATAGCAAGAAATGTTAATTTGGAAGTAAACACAGACAGTTAAAATACAGCAAAAATGAAAATTCCTTCCTTCTGCCTTCACTGCCTGATACTGGACAAAAGCAAGCTCAAGTAGTTAATATGCAGCCTGGCATCAGGGCCCAGGGCCCTGGTGGCCATGAAAAAGGGGACCGGTATGAAAGAAGTAGGCAGAAATCTCTTTCTAAAGTGGTAACGAGGGCCAGTGGTGATGGCGCACGCCTTTAATCCCAGGACTCGGGAGGCAGAGGCAGATGGATCTCTGTGAGTTTGAGGCCAGCCTGATCTACAGAGCGAGTTCCAGGACAGCCAGGGCTACACAGAGAAACCCTGTCTCAAAAAAACAAAGGAGAAAAAAAAAAGAAAGTGGTAAAGGGGACAGACTATCAGCATGACCCACAGAGAGGACCTACAACCTTCCAGCTCATCTCAGAAGTTTCCTGGGAGGCGGCAGCCTACAACACAGCAGAGGCCTTGACCTGGACCCCATTGAGCAAACCCTCCAAGCATATTCCAAAGCCACCAATCTTACCCAGGTTCACTTACAGACTCTTTGTAGAGTGGCACATTTCTAATCACGTGCTTGCTCAAAGACAGTATCAGCAAACTGGACCTAATGACGGAAGACAACCCATATCAGCAGGGCCCGGAGCCTAACTGAGATTTACCCAGGGACAATGCTAGTGGCTATCTACCTTTTCTTTTAAAACCCTTTGGTTCTCTGTCTGAGGTCATTTCTGTTTCTCAGTAGTAAGACAGATCAGTAGTAGAATGTGAAAAGGAATAACACAAAGCAAAGGGCTGAAGTCTAGTCTCGGCTTGGTACCCACTTCTGAGTGTGTTGTTGAAATAAACGGTCTCTGTCTTTTATTTCTCATTCACAGGGATACTGGCTTTTTACCTCCAAAGACACAAACTCCAGCCTCAGACCCCAGAGGCCTGCCTCACATGTCCATACTGCTAAGAGCCACAGCAAGCTCTGTGAAGCTTTTGAAAATAGCCCAAGTCTAATGTGCTGAACACAAATGTAATAAAGAACAACACACACAAAGGTGTTCACAAAAAGGCTCTTATTTATATATTTAAAATCTCCTCCCCACTAGTTCATCTCTGTCAGACATAAAAAAAATCAATAAAAAATTCAGTGATCCTGTATAATGATATATATGGATATATATGTCATATTGGAATCCACTAGATATGCTCACTAAAATATACAGAAATACTCTGGGATGTTGGCCATGCATATACAAATATTCGTGATGTACAACAGATGTGTAAATCTTATCCACGCCCAGCTTATCAAACAAGGTGTGTTTCAATGACTGCATAATTAGTGGCCAATCTATCCAGTATTCTTCATTAATAACGCCAAATCCAAAACTATCAACAAAGAAAGTTTAAATTGTCTTTACTAACTAAAAAAGAATCCACCAGAGAGTTAGGATTCAAGTTATGTTTTAAAAACAGATCTCAACTGCAACTTTGAAAGGAGACCCACTTTTTGAGCAAACACTAAGTTCAATACATGGCTTCAGAAGCTTCAGGAACTTGCCAACCCAGAGCGATCCTCAAGCTCACAAAGCATCCCTGGCCTTAAACACTGGCTGGCTTAATGGCTCAGGAATGCACCACTGGAAAGAGGAGGTCCAGTTCCCACCTTCCCCAGGACAGCCCAGGTGAAATCACTGCAAGGTCAGTACAAAAGCATCACAGGGCACACACCCGTCCCAGCTCCTCCCTTTGGAAACCCGAAATCCACGTACTTGTTCACATGACCCAGTATCCTCTTTCTGGGAACAGGGGCTTCTTATCACAGCCACCATGCCTCCACCCAGTATCTATAAGGCCACTTCTGAGGTCATGCCAAAGCATCCTCCTGTGGGCCCATTGGTCTATACGTACCTAGCTTCATATCCAAATACTGATTTCCTGTGTCAACAAAGTCATATGACTGAAAAGGTATGGTGTGGAGCCAACCCTGTTTCAACTCTATAATCCAGGCCCTATCATTAACTAGTTTTGCGTTTCAGTGAGCTTTATTTACCTTGATAAGAATTATTTCCTCATCCCCAAGGAAATGAGGATGAAGGAAGTATCCAGCTCGCTTCAGTGTAAACACTGGGCAGGCTGAGGCAGGGATAACGGTGGGAATCACCCCACAGCAGGAGTCAACATTACATTCTGGTCAACATTTGTTTTTCAGTGACTTATCTCCA
The DNA here is from genome assembly GCF_949786415.1 of Peromyscus eremicus. Classification (NCBI taxonomy): domain Eukaryota; kingdom Metazoa; phylum Chordata; class Mammalia; order Rodentia; family Cricetidae; genus Peromyscus; species Peromyscus eremicus. The sequence continues at coordinate 58,345,994 of NC_081427.1, forward strand.
GGAGGCAAAAATCATCTTCTCTCATGAGCAGCAGACAGAAGTCTGTCTCATGGCAAAATAATTGTTGCAGAAGACTAGGTGGGAATCCAGGGAAACTAGTCCAGTCCTAGGCCCCTGACTAACTGGCATGTAACATATGACTCCCTTAACGACCTGGCTTTAGTGTCTCAGGTACAAAGTGAAGGTGATGGATTTGGTGTCACCCCTCCCATTTTCAACTTATGTCAAGCACATGACTACCTCCGACCACCTTCTCCCAGGACACAGTCCCTCCTGGAGCAAAAGGCCCATAAAGATCCATTGCTCTGAAGACAAGAGTTGTCGTCGGGCTGGGGAGGGTTCAGGCAGGTTATAAGGAATGTTAAGGGCAGGGGTATGACAGTATAAGCAGCAAAGGTCACATCTGAACCCGGAAACAAGTAGACAAGGTGCAGGATGCTACACAGAAACTGTCCAAGGGCAGTTTCCAGCAAGAGTCAAGTTCTTTCTATCTTTATCTCACAGCATTACCATATGAAACTATCCTGTAAAATTAATGCTTGCTATTTATTCCAGTTCCTTGGTGAATTATTAAAATCAAGCAGTGCGATTTTCTCATTGGTCATGAATATCCCAAGAAGGCTCATTTACATCTATCCAGCAGCATACACCTCTAATTGTTTTTATTAATTATCTAATGAAACATCTTACTTTGTTATAATCAGCCACGTGATTCAAATGCCACTTAAAAACCCAACATTCTGGCCTGGGGGCGAAGCTACCCAGCTGACTTTAATGTAATTTTCAACTTTATTTGGCATTGTCGGTGAGATCGTGGGTAGACTTTAAATTTTTGTTTTTAAATTTTTGGTCAAAGGCAGTATTTTACAAGCTTTGGTAAAGTTGATTCCATTAACATGATGACCCTGGACAGCAAAGGCCAAAGGATACAGACTCTGGCAAGATCAATTATTTGTGGTCAAGTACATACATGACCATGTGGGAGGGCCATGTGCTTGAACTGGGAAAATCAAACTCCCTTTCCATCCTGTTTAGTTTCATGTCGCCTAACTTCCTGGTCTTTGTTCCAACCTGCCCTTTGGTTCGGGTGGCACTTATAATAGCAAGAGCCAACCAACCATATTAGGTTTCATGATGTCATGGGACGGCGGGATGAGAATGGGGGCCTTGTTGGGCTGCTATGGGTAGGGAGCAATAACTGATCCTACTTCTGCCTGAAGAATCGAGGTGCTCAGATTCCTCCAGACAGTGCAGGTAATGGACGTCTGAGGCAAGGAATAAAACCACACTAACACTGAAAGAACTCACTACGTCCATCATATCTGATCATTTCCTCTCCCCAGTAACTCCTACTCTTCCTGAGAATCATGCTCATTAAGCTTCTCCTCAAACAAAATCATCTGAAAGGGAGTCTCTTGGTGCAGTGATCCCAAAGAGAGAATTCTATTACTGAGCCTTTGCTGACCTTTGTACAGTGAGTACTACAGCTTACTCTGAGCCACACCCCAAGGTTCTATGGAGGCGAGGCCTGCCACGAACCTTGGGCAACCTGAAATCCTGTACACACTAGGACTGTTCAAAGTCAAAAGAAATGAGTGTGGGCAATGGGGCAGACGGGTGGGTGAAGGAGTCAGCTCTATCCTCCTCCTGCCCTACCACTGGGGAGCTGCCAGGAGGGTTGTGATCAGGAATGCGCCAGGGCCTGAGCAGGCCACTGGGAACTCTGGGTGGAATGGGTGAGAATCCCAAGGAGAACATGATGGGATTTTGCTAGGAGCGTACTTGATGGGAAGTCAAGAGATGGCTAATTGCAGCAGCAAGTTACAGTTGGAGAAAGGAAGGCGCTTTCCAGCTCCTACTGAGTAACCTGGAAGGCTGTGTAAACCCTTTCTAAAACAAATTTGAAGGAATGGGCTCTGCCCACATGGCTTATGCTCTAGGTAGAATAAATTGTTCTCTGTGTGTGTGTGTGTGTGTGTGTGTGTGTGTAATATAGTAGCGAAAAAGCCATAGTCAGGGCATATTTGCTAGCTATTTAGCATGATGAATTTTAAATTAAATTAAAACTGTATGTTCCTAAAGCTCCTTTTACCTATCCACATTCACTTTTTCAACTTTTTAAAAAATTTTATTTACTTACATTTTATGTATGAGTGGTCTCTGTGTGTATACCTATATGCCAGAAGGGGGCAACAGATGTTATTACAGATGGCTGTGAGCCACCATGTGGTTGTTGGGAATTGAACTCAGGACCCCTGGAAGAGCAGCCAGTGCTCCTAACCATTGAGCCATCTCTCCCGCCCCCCACATTCACTTTTTAACTCATGGAATCATTTGTGAACTCTGCACTGGTTTTCAAGGAATCAGGGTGGCCCTTACATGAGTCCCGAGTTCTGATCCAAATCCTGTGAAGGAAGAAACACCCAGGAAGCAGTGCAGGGGGCAGGGTGTCAGGAAGTTTGAAGAGAGAAGGCACCCTGTGGGCTATGGGGCCTGAATGTGGGTGGATTAGGAGGGTAGAATGACCCGGGACACATACCATAGAGTGCCCGGAAACTGGTACAGACTGAACCTGTAATCATCCAAAAAGGTTTACACCTGGTAGAACAGATGCTCACTATACATGGCTCAGACAAAAGGCCACCAGGAAGCCACCAGGGAATGAATTTGTGACTGTAAAGTCTTTTTGCGGTCGGTCCCTTCCCACTGAACGCTCAGCTCTCACCACAGGCACCCTATTCCTCCATCATAATTAAACCAAAGTTCCAGTGGCCCCTCACCATCCCCCGAAACCACGTGGCCAGCTCTGTGCGTGAAGCAGCAGACTGAGATCTCAGTTCTGCCCCCGGACAGTGTTTGGCAGACCACGGACAGTGTTTGGCAGACCACTTTCACATACCACACACGGGAGCCTCCTGAGTCTGGTCACGTGCCTGGCTCTGAGGCATGGGTGAGACAGCAAAATGACAGCTCTCCATCCTCAAAGGGGTCCCAGGCATAGTGGGGCCATAGATAAGGCAGCAGGGCTGATTATAGCCCAGGGTCGCCTAAGCTCTGTCCTACCTGGGGTGGGAGAATGCAGACCACGGACAGCAAATGTTGAGCACACACTCTGTTAGGAGCTGGGAAGCAAGAAGACCTGGGGAGGAGGAGCAGGAAGGAGGAGAAAGGAGGAGGAGCCGCCACAGTGAAGGGGGCTGGGTACGTGTTTAGGATTGTTGATGATGTCTTATACTGTGATGGGAGGGACGATAATACTTTTCTGTATAAAAGTGACAAGATCCGAGCTGGAGAGAAGGCTCAGTGGTTAAGAACGTGTGTTACTCTTGCTGAGGACCCAGGCTGGGTTCCCAGCACCCACATGGTGGTTCACAACCATCTAGAATCATAGTTCCAGGGTCTCTGACACCTCTTCCTGACCTCCATAGCACCAAGCGTGCAAGAGATAGCCAGATGTCAGGGAGAGCCATAATCAAAGAGGTAGCTCAGGGCTATGGAGCCAGACTCAGGATACCTACCAAGGACAAGGAGCACCCTGGAGGGTCAAGAAGCTCCTACTGTGGTCCAGGGAAGGAAAGCTAAGTGCTTTGGTCACTACCGTAGATAGGGAGGTTCAAGAAATGTTTGGGATGGGCAGTCAGACTTGAGATCTTCTTGCCACAGAAGTCGTTGGGCTAGGAGTCAAGGATGATGCCCAGATTTCATATGTGACTACTTCTAAATAAGCAACATTTACATAGGACATGGTTCACGTCAACAGGAACCTGAGAGTCCTGTAGACATGTGTCAAACACTCAGGAGAGATGGGAACTATGGGAATGAGGAAAACCAAGGGATTAGAGGAACTCAGCCACAGTGATGGTGTGTAGTAAGAAGACAGAGGGCTAGGGATGGACCCTGGGCAGCACCAGCTCAGGACAGGCAAAGGACCTGCCGGGGAGACCAAGGAGACCTAGGGGAAAGAACGAGGGGAGTGTGGTGTATTTTGGAAGGAGAAGGCAAAGTGGGGTAAGGGAGGGGTGTGCAGCAATGGGTAGAGAGACTAGAGGCCACCCCGACATCTGTGTCCTATAAAACAAAAACACTTTACCCTAAGAAGCGTCACTGTGAATGATAAGCAAGAATCAAAGCCAGTCTCAAAGGGGCCTGGGAAAGGCTTCAAAATGTCTTGTGCAGCACTTTAGCTTGACCCCTCAGTCTTTCACCTCCAAGGAGTGGACCAAAAAAGTCCCAAGGAGTGCTTTATCTGAGGCGCCATTCCAGTAAATGGGCATCACAAGGTCAAGATGAGGAAGAACGGGAACGGCCCAACGGCAGATACTGCCGTAGGCTCAGAGGGCTGCGGGGAAGGAAGCCAGCAGGAAAGCGCACAGATGTCTCCATTTTCCCAGCCAGGAGTTCAGACAAACAGGAAGACCTTCAGCTTCTCCAACTGGGAAAGCTCCGTGTTGCCCGAAGAGCAGAGGGGCCGAGCACATGACTGGAGCACAGAGACAGAAGGTTGTGATTAAGGCTGCAAGAACCGCTCCACACAAAACCTCCATCCAGCCTCCTCTGCAGAAAACCATAAGCCTGGCTCCCCAGGGGCTGGGTCCTGCTCCTCATTATGCTCCTCAGCCTCCAGGCCTCTCTCTCCAGGCAGTGCACTGGGGGTTGGGGGGGCGGGGGCACATGGTCTGTGGGGGCCGTAAGAGTGACATCCACTCATGGGACCCAAACAAGACCAAGAGAGCCAATTTCACAATTCTAAAATTTCCTGCTGACATCTAACAAGGAGTCATGCGTATGCAGCCTCTCAGTGGGAACCGAAGAAAGCCCAGCTGGCATAATTATCCAAATGGCATGCCCTGTCCCAATAAACATATCACACCAGAGGTGGCAGGGCTGTATGGATTCCTATGAATTTCAAGAATTAAAGGTTGTATAAAATGTTTTCTAATTTTATAGTTACATGTCTTCCCTGATAAGTAGTTTTAACATATTTTTATGACTATGCAAATATGGAGTATTTCTTGAAGCAATTAAGATGAAGACATGGTGTGGATGGTGCACCATTTGACTGTTACACACAAATGCTCGGCTGCACTCTATACAACAGTGCCCCACATGCTACTTTAAACACATGCAGCTGGATAATGCTTGGCTGTGGGGCTTGTCACGAAAGTGTCGAGTGTTTAGCAGAACCTTGAGCTGCTGTCCACTTTATGCCAGTAGTGCCCTCCCAGATGTGTAAAAAAGAAACAAAAGTCTTTAGCCATTGCACTAAAAGCCCCTGGAAACCAGATCTACTCCAGAAGGTTCCACTTGAGGTTAGGAAAGATACAGAATCTGGGGTAGTGGAGAGTTCAACACTCAGCTTCCCACTAGCACAGCAAAGCCAATCAAGTAGCTAACTTTCCCATCCCCCATCTCCCTGGCTGCAAAATGGGAATAATACTGCTAACCACACAGAGTGATCTGAAGAGAAACAGAAGGTGCAGGCAAACGCTTTGTAGACAGCCTGGCACACGGCAGGCATTTAGTACATGGCAGCAATGCAATGGATTAAAGGAGAGAGTCCTAGACCTGTGGCCCTGGAAGACAGAGTTGAGCAAACCTGGAGCCAGTCAACCCCAAGCAAACAGCTCACCTAGTTCCTCTCTCTAGAGTTGGTACCAAGGCTCATGTTTTAGACACATAGCACTCATTAATATTAAGCTCGATAGAAATCAAGTTCTCTTAATTCCTTGAAGGGGAAACAGGAGTAAAAGAAAAATAATAAGTGGAAAAACTAGCTATAGACCAAGGAAAAAATATCCTGATGCAAAGAAAAAAAGGTCAAATTTTATACTCTGTAAAACGTTCTTACAGCTACTAGCTAAACTAACCAGGCTGGATCCGGAGAGCAGCTAGGACAACAGAAGATGGTGAGCATCTGAAGAGCTAGAGATGGCTACTGTAACGCTAGAGACTGCTACTCCAACAGCATGTTCTTAATATAGCCAAGAGGGAAGACAAAACAGCCAACTATCAGAGGAGGAAGAGAATGGAGCTGTGGAGACTCCGGCCAACAGCTGCCCCCCACTTTCCTCTTGTCGACACAGCAGAATCTACAGAAGTGGCAGAGAGCCAGGGTCCATCCCCTGTTAGGAAAAAGGCTGACGTCTTCTCAGGGTCTCTCTCCCACCGGCTGTGAGAAAGCCTCTCCTATTCCCTCATTGGGAACTGCAGAGCACCACTTAACTGTCCTCACCAGACCCAGGCCTCCACAGGACACCAGGATAACACCCTCCTCAGCCCTGCTTCATGTACAGGCTGGACACGGACAGAATCATCAGAACACGGGGGCTGGAAGTATCGGTACCCAGACCTCGGGCTTGGAAAACACTCTGTGACTTCCCCAATGACTTCAGCCAGAGTCTGCAACTGTTTAAAAAACCAAAACACCATCTAGAATTTCTACCTTAATGCAATACCAAAGAAAAGTATCTCCCAAATGAATCTTTCCAAAAAATACCCAAATCCTTGTAAGACAAAGTGTCTAAGTCAGTGGTTCTCAACCTGTGGGTCACAACCCCTTTCAGGAACAGCCCTTTCGAAGGGGTTGCTGATCAGACAGCCTGCATATCAGATATTTACATTATGATTCATAACGGTAGCAAAATCACAGTTATGAAGTAGCAACGAAATAATAAGCCCACGTTGGGCTTTTGCAAATCTCACTGGAGGTAAGTGACCTTTTGCCCCGATTCACTCTCATGTGTTGCTGAATGTGTTCTAAAAACCAAGGGAGGGAAATAAGACAACCCAGCATTCTTTCCTCTAGGGGACCCCGACCCCAAATCCAGGACATCACTGTGACACTGACTTCCCAGGTAATCTTCACAAGATGAAAACCTCTCCAACACAAGTTAGGAAAGCCAAAGAGCTGATGTAAAGGAACAGGTCAATGTCAATGTAATCGGCTACCAGAGGTTAGAAATTTGAAAAGCAAGGCAACACATAGGTAGTTGACCAGAAAACCTCTTGAGCTATTCTGAGAAACTCCAGAAGGCTGGATGTTAAGCTCACTTTGTCAGAATCAATTTGGGAAGCCCTTGGCGGCCTTGAGCACAGTGCACATCCCCAGCCCTCCGCCAAGTCACCGTCTGCTCTGAGTTCACGTCGGCATTGAGTGTGAGTAACCAACGGCTCCTCTCCCACCCCGCCTGGGAGGATTACCATGGGGCCAGGCACCCTGGAGACCAAAAAAACAAACGACTCAGTTACTCTGGTTTAACTCAATTCTGTCTGAAAATCAGGAAGCCAGCCTGAAGATGATGCTTTGGGGAAGCTCTCCACGTGGTGCGCCCTCCCACACACACCTCAGAAGTTCAAACGAAAAGCCCCAGAGAGCCTAGAGAGAAAGAAAGAGATGGCAACATGACTTTGGATAGCCTGGTCTACCCCCGCTGCTTGGGACAGTATTTCACTCAAAAGGGTCAGAAATGTCCTTGGACCTGGTTCTCCCGTGTTTGAACATGTGGCAGAGCATGTCCTCTGCCTGGAAAGGAGCGTAACAGGCCAAATTCATCACCCTTCTACTGGGGCGCAGCCAGGGATGACGGGTTTCAGCTATTACTTCATTCATACCAAAACAGTGAGAAAAGATTGTCAGATTTTCAAATTTTAATATTATAAGCTTCTAGACTATCAAAAGGGAGACCCAACCACGAGAAATTATTCCCCCTTCCGGGGGCCCGCCCTGAGCTTGGTCTAGTAAGATGCACTTAGTTTACTGAACTGCCTAGAGACCGCCGCTGGACTCCTGAGCACAGGATGGGCTCCGGAACGGTGGAGCACAGTGTCCGAGGCCGTCCAGCTCCGCTTTCCACTTCTCTCTGTTCTCTATCATGACCATCCCCCTTCCTTCTTGAACCTGAAGCTGCCAGGAACTTTCCCTCTCATTAGTCCCAAAGTGGGCCCTCCTCAGGGTAACTGTGTCCTTAGACACACGGAGAACAGTGCAGAAATGTGTTAAAACCAGCATGTTTCCCATGAGCAATTAACTACCAAACTGTACCTGCTGTGGGCTTCTCCTTCCCAGATGGTCTTCATTGCCCCGGCTCAGCCCTGTGCCCACACTACCCGTTTACTCCTTCAGACTGTCCTAAATGCAAAATCCCTAACCGCTTCCAGATACCTGTTGTTATCCTGTGTCAAAAAAACGGAAGACTTGCCGGGCGGCGGTGGCGCACACTTTATCCAGCACTCGGGAGGCAGAGGCAGGTGGATTTCTGTGAGTTCCAGGACAGCCTGGTCTACAGAGAGAGTTCAAGGACATCCAGGACTGTTACACAGAGAAACCCTGTCTTGAAAAACCAAAAAGGAGAGACTTGAAGTGCTGGCCATATAAGTGTATCAATAAATACTGAACATTCTCTCCCAACACCCAAGATACAGCATCCTTTTCAAAGACGCTGATAAATACTGACAACCAAGATATTTCCATTTCTGCCAGTTTAATGTTAACCAATGATGACATACTTTTCAGAAACTCATTCTCTGACTGGAAGCAACCAACCTCATACTGACTGGCAGAGGCCCGCAGACAGGCAAGTGTCCCTGTTCTTTAAAAGTAAACGTTTCCCAGTGTCAACACCTGGAATTCTGTGGCAGGTGTCTTCATAAAACCAAAAGGGGCTTTTGCTGGTGACCTCATCTGTATGGCACAGCACTCCTGTGACAGGCTGAAATAAACATGATGAAGTGCAGTGCTGCTCCCTGAAGCAGAAAACCACACGTGGCCTCTGGAGAGTTCTTCCATCTTGAAGGCAATGGAGGTTAGTGTAGCATGAAGCTAGGCTATGCATGGAGCTGGACGGGCAAAGCCCGCAGCTTTGGCAACAGAAGGTCCTGTGTGAAGACGCAGAAGGAAGGACTTGTGAAACAAACCGTTGGACTTTTGCAACGCTGCAGTCTCAGGAGGGGAAATCATCTGACAGACTGAATCATGGCTGAGCAAAATGCAAGCGTTTACAAGAGCATCGAGGTGTGAGTCATCGCCACAAAATGCTGGGCTTTGGCCGTCTTTGCAAAACCCAACCTCATGAATGCAGCGGCTCTTCCAAAAGCGCTAGTCATTCATTTCAATATTAGCTCACTGAACAGTTTGATTTAAGACATTATAAAACTTAGACCAGACCTTGTGGGGCATGCCTTTAATCCCAGCACTCAGGCAGAGGCAGAGGCAGGCAAGTCTCAGTGAGTTCCAGGCCAAGCAGGACTACATAATGAGCCCCTGTCTCCTGCTCCCCCCAAAAAAATTAAAAATTAAAATAAGAAATAAGCAAAACTACAAAATTTACTAGGTGAAAGTAAGAAAACAAATTGATCCAAGTGAGAGTCACTTTCCCCAGGGCAGCCTAAGTCACAACAGCCACCACACATACTATTTCTAATATATTTTTTCAAGCTGGATGTGGTGGCGCACGCCTTTAATCCCAGCACTCTAAAGGCAGAGGCAGGCGGATCTCTGTGAGTTCGAGGCCAGCCTGGGCTACAGAGCGAGATCCAGGACAGGCTCTAAAGCTACACAGCGAAACCCTGTCTTGAAAAAAAAAATTATTCAAGGACAATCCAACATAAAACCAAACACCACTAGCATAATATTGCCAAAATTAGAAACAATTTTAGCAATAAGTTAGAAACTTTTTGAAATTTTAAAACATGTGCAGTCTCCAGTAATCCTAACAGTGGCTATGTTTGGTGTCTACTGGCAGCTTTTTTTCTGTTGTTGTTATTCTTCAATGTATTGTGTAAATGGTTATATATAGAAAGTCAAAGATACCCATGAACGCTCATTCCAAGGAGTCCATCTGTACAGGTCACAGGGAGCCGAGGGTCACCTCCCTGCCATGCTATGCTGGATTTGCTTATTCCTAATACGACTCTATCATGTAGTAAGATGATTTGCCCTGAGTTCTACCCAACTAATCAGGTGTTCTGAGTCAGTGGCTCTCCCTAGACCTTTCACACTCCATGGCTACTGACTCTGAACCTACCGGGTCAGACTTTATTGTTACTTTTATAGCACGAACCTCAAACTGACCACAAGACTTAAGCCACAGCAACTCATCCCTGGTCTCCGACAGCGCTCCGCCTGCCTAGAATCCCGTATGCAAACACAGTCGTTTCCACAGCCTTGGTTCTGCTTTCGGTGGTTTCGGTTAACTGTGGTCAATCATGGTCTGAAAGCATTAAATGGAAAGTTCCAGAAATAATTCCCAAGTTTTAATTTGTGTGCCATTCTGAGTGGCATGATGGAATGTCATGCCACCCTACTCTGTCTCTACCAGAAGAGGGGGACTTCCCTTTGTCTGGTGTATGTACAGTATATATGGTGTCTTCCTGACAGAGTATACAATGTAATGTTGAGAAAGAGAGAGACACATGATTTTCATTACAATGTCCTTCCAGTGTTCTATTTGACTATTCATTATTGTTAACCTTTCCCTGTGCCTAATTTGTAAATTAAATACATACATGTCTGTACCCAGAAGACAAAAACAGAGCTCCACGGGAAGTTCTGGTACTATCTGAGGTTTCAGACATTCACTTGGATCTGGGACGTATTCCTCATAGCTTGGGGGTGGTGGTGGTGGTGTAAGCATGAGTATACTCTTGGAGGGCTATGACTGCCTCTGACCAGTCCTTAAAAGATAATGTCCTATAGTTGCTGGCCTCCCCATGGTGCCCCCTCAGCCTTACGGTCACTCGTTTCATAACCAGCCATGAATAAGGACTTGGTGACTCAAGGTGACAATTCCTTAGCACAGACTCCTACATTCCCATCTGATCATTCCCCTCTTTTTTTTGCTAAAAGAATCTATGGCTAAGAGTGAGATAACTTAGCTAAGACACAAATGTAAGTGGGTACAAAATGGATTAATCATGATAAATATCTCAATACAGGATTCCTAAAAATAAAATTTTAAATATCGACAATGAACAAAATATCAAAATTTTAAATGAAGACAGGGCTCTCATTTTCAATGTTTGCTTTTTATCTCAGCCTCCAACATGGCACTGTGAAAAGCACTGAACACTGGGGATTTCTGGTACCCTTTGAACTTGACACCTTATTGCCTATTGTCTTGGTTTGGGGGGAAGGGGCAATGGGCTCAGAGCTCTCTGTAGCTCTTCTGCAGGTGGGCAGTCAATAAGATTTTAGTGGAAGAGTTGAGAAGGGGCTTCTGGGAAAGCTCTTAATTAGAACATGACTCAGGGCTCACACTGGCCTTTTCCCTCCCGGGACCATAATGGCCCCAGTGCCCGTCTCACGACAATGGAGGACAGAGGAAATGAAAACACTGTGTTAACCATGGTGGGTATTTTAGAGACACAAGGAGCCTGGTGACATCACAGAACTAAGATCTTGGTCCAGATACTGCAGGATTTCTTGTTAACTAAAAGCAATACAAAATTAAATTGCTTAAAGCACAGCGGCTACACTTTAGTTAATAATTGATAAGTGCAGTTCTTAATGGATACACAAATATCAAAAAGCCAAACACAATGATAAAATCACCACTTCAGTTAAACAGGGCTGTTCTAGAGATGGCACATTCCAGTGCTTCTCTTCTTACGAATGGAAACCAAGTCAATGTATTACCACCAAGTCCATCTCATCTCCTTGCCAAACAGCGACAGAGACAATTACTGGAAGACCAGTAATTAGAAATGTCCCCTGGCTGGTGGCAAGGAACACTAATGCCTGCTATGTATTGACAACATGGGTGCATGACTTCACGCCAAGGTACCAGACAGCCATCCTGGTGCAGACCAGATGGTGTTTCAGCTGATCACAGGGGCTTGCATCTTGTATCTCTGTCATTCACAGCTGTACCCATGAGCCAAGGTGACTGAACTCCTCTGCCTCCTGAGCACACTAGGGCCCGCCACTGGACTAGGGCAAGCACTTAGGTCTAGGTCAAGACAAAGTATCTAGACGCCATCTTTCCCATTCCTCATACTTTCCTGAACCAGAGGAACGGCCCTGTATTAGGATATTCTCAGGAGTGTTGAACACTAAGCCTTCACTGTGGGATATGTTTGAACAAATGAAGCTTTGTTCTATTCCCTACAAGAGTAACACAAACCATATGAACAAAATGCCGCCTGGTGCACTTCCTTAGAAGACCTGTGACAGACACATGTGAGACCAAGCATAACCAACAAGCACCATGGGTTGTGCTCTGTGCTGCTGACCCTGAGGGAGAGGGAAATGGAGGCACAGCACGTGAGGACGAGCCAACTCGGAGCTTCTCATGTCCTTACACAGAGGGGGCAGGACCCTTTGTAGTCCAGACAATGTGAATGCTTGAACTAAGCCTCCTGAACAAAGGGCAGAGCCCCTTTTCAGCAGCATGAGAGCAAGCATCACCTGCATGTAGGTTAAGTAATAAACCATGCGCCAAAACCCTACTCTGCAGCATCAGCTCTGGAAGGCAGGCAGAACCCTGCCAAGTGCTTATCAACACCTGAAAATGGTTCTTTTCATTCCCAGAGAGCAAGCAGCCTTATTAAAAACTTTAAGCCTTGGGTCCACAGCTTCTTCCCAGACCTCCGATTAAAACCACTGCTTTAACAAAAGAATAAATGAAGGTACTGAATTCATACAGCGATCTATCCCCTGGCCAGGTGGAGATGGAGACAATAAATGCTGTAGACGGGAACCTCCATGGCCTTCTGGGAAATCAGGAGAGCAGGAATCATTTTGGGAATGAGAAGCTGGGGGCTGTGGTCAATCCAACCAAGGGATAAAGGACTGTGGTAGAAGAAGACGATGTATAAGGGGCCCTGCCCCCCAACGCATGAGTGGACTCTCTGGGGACCAGATGCCTGGCTCAAAAGCGCTGAGATCCTTCACTGAGGCTGGCAGGTCAAAGGCTGAGAGGCTAGAACAGGCTAGTTTCTCCATGCCTGGGCTCAGCAGGAGCTCCCTGGCTACAACAGGAAGTGGGAAGCATCCCTGAGAACAGCTATCTGTGGAGTGGGGAAGACCAGACTAGGAACCCAGAAACCAGCTGTAGGTCCTGGATGAGACCGCTTTCCTTCCCTGGGAGCTCAGGGAGTTCCGCCACAGGTAATGAGGCCATCCATCGGAAAGGGCACTGTTGAGGGGCCTAAGAGCTCCGACTCTTAAGCCATGACTCTATGACTGTGTTCTAGAGCCTCACCCATCTGTGGCACTGACTCACCCCACCACTTGGTAACTGCTTGGTGACTTCTTTTCCTGATCATCCTTTTGATTCAAAGCAAACCAGGAATGGAAAAGCAGAACTCCAGACAGGGCCCCATCATGCCCATTCCTCATATTACTAAAATGGATTCAGACGTTTAGGGCAAGCCACAGCCTAAGCTTTAGTTCCCAGGTAGCCACCCAAGGCCTAGGGCGGCCTTTGCCCAGGCTGTGTTTCATTAGGAGTTTTCATGAGCAGTAAATGGTGCCATAAAATATTTCCACTGTCCACAAACCTGTCACACAGGGGCAAGAGGGAGAGGGTGGGGTAAGACCCAAGGAGAAACATCATCAAAACCACAGCTGCCACCACAGCAAAGTCTCAGGTCCTCCGAAGAGGTTTTACTCTCTACTATAAAACCATGACAAAAAGCTTAAAATCTTCTGTGGTATCTCACTGAAAGTTGAACAAGTTTATTAGACTATTGGAAGAAAAACTATGAACTCCTTGGGCGGAGAAGAAAAGTCCATCTTGTCATGCCCAGGAACAGTTACCATTCTATTTCTATTGTCTGGATCTCACAAAAGGAAGTGAGGCTTCATCTGACCCCAAGGACACACCACAGGGTTCAGATACAGGAGTGACCCGGTAGGAAATGGCGGCCTGCCAAAACACCATGGAGATAGTCCTACACAGTGGCATCCCAGTCAGCACAAGGGCAGATGGGCCCTGACCTTCCACAGACCTCTCACCCACGACACTAACTGTTGGAGAAATAGATATGGCTGACACTTGGATCCCCATTTGAACCTCTCTTCCGGATCCACTTCCTGCGTTCTCTTGTCTCTTCTTCATAGTGCTCCCCAGAGGGAAGAGGGCACTGTCCCTGGTGGTCACGTGACAGGGAAGGGTAAAGGAAAGCAAGGATGATTTCCCAACCAGAGCCATACAAGATTAGCTCAGCCGAGGCTGAGGCAAGGTGCCAGACCGAATGGCAAATTCATCATAGCAATGCCAGCTCTCACCTCCCCAGGCCCGCACACCTACTTCTAACCCATGGCCTCCCCAATCGGCCGATGCCTCCCAGACTCCATCCTTTGAAGTTGTGGAGGCTGTAGCCTTACTCCTGGGACAAGCCTTGGGCTTTGGTTGTCTCTGGAACTCTTGAGCATCAACTAGACATACTATTGATATGGCATGATCACAGGGCTATGTTACCTCAGGGGTGGGTCATCTGCAAGCTCTTGCATATTGCAGACAGTGTATGTGCACATGACAGCAAGCACCAGATTCTGACATGGCATGATAAATATCTCTGGTATAATTAGAGTCACATGCCGGAACCTTCTGGTGTCAGGGCTGTGAAATCGGACTGGCTACCCATACCCTCAGAGGGACATTAACATTTCTCCTCAGAGGTGCAAGAGCCCTTCTGGGATGTTGGAGATCTGTGAAAATGGAGTTGGCTGGGGTTCCTCCTGTGAGATCACCCAGATAAGCTCAAGTTTGTCAGAAACCCTTTCTGGCAACCAAAGCTGACAACCTGGAGGACAGAAAGACTCAGAGACTGCACATGGGGGAAGAACTCAGTGGGTGAGTGGGCAGGGTGCCGTAACACAGTGGCATCTGGCCAGGACACTGCACACAGCTGTTGCCATTACCGTTCACACACAGTCCTTTGCTGGAAGAATAAAAAATGACACCCCCCCTGCCCCCACCACCACCAGAGAAGCATCTACAGTGCCCCAGGATAACTTGCAAACACTTAATCAGCACAAAATTAGGCTGCTCTGTCAACCGAGAGACCCAGAGCCCAACAAGAACGATGGCCTCCAAGGGAATGCTTTTTCAATTCCTCAAGTTTCAAGCTATCTGTATCCTCAAGCTTGAAAAATGACCAAAGGAAATTTTAATCTCATGGCTTCAACGTCTGGTCTGGGCTAGTCTTCATTCTTATGGTTTAGGTGATGTCTACTCCATAATGTTACAAGAACCTCAACTAGTTATCAGTTAGCCCAGGGCTGTGTTTTCTTCAGCTGGTCATCATATTTACAATGTTCAGATTCTGTCCAGTTCTGTAGGCCTTTTTACCAACATGCAACACCCAGAAGCTCCTCATTATACGAAAGTTTCATTACCACCATGCAACAAAAACACCCTCAGAATGTTTCACAGAAACAGAAAACATTACCTCACAGATGCACTCCAGGCCGCAAGGGCCTAGAGGGCAACCCCTGACTAGCCCCACGGCTATCACCCTGGAGCCGGACTCCAGCTCAGACCCACTGAATCAGGATTTTGTACATTCACTGGCATGGTCAAGTTTAAGGAGCCCTGCTCCTGGGCTGTCCTTGTCCCACTCATCTCTTACATCACCCTCCCTTGGAGGTCAGGTAGCTTTCTCCAAAGAGTCCAGTCGCCACGCAATCTCATTCTGAGTGGCATTACACCCACCTGGCTGTGCCTGGCCTACTCGGCCTCCTTCCTTGGCTTTCAAGGCCAGTTTAGTCCAGGAGGGTTTTAAATGGGCAAGTTTTTTTTTTTTTTTTTGCTCCGCCCAAAATGTTTATTCATAAGGAAAACAACCTATTTTTAGGCATCAATTGCCAGCACATCCTGGCTCATGGGGTCCTTCTCCTCCCACTTGCCCAATTAGAAAGATCATATTGTTTCCTGGCATACAATTCCAAGGGCTTTTGAACACAAGCAGGGGACCAGGAGAAGGACTCCAAAAACAGCTCTTAGAGAATGGAAACAAGATGATTTCTGCTCAAAGCAATTTCCTCAGCACCCACCCTTTCCTCCCACCACAGACCCCATGCCGAAGGGACGCCAAGGCCTCGTGCAAGTAACAGAACACCAATGTATGCAACACTTATTTTCACCCCCACAATACAGCAGGAAAAAGGGACAGCCAACCCATTAACTCTCCCATTATCCCACCCAAGTTGAAGGCTTAACAGAATGACCCCAATTTCCCAGATGATACAGAGATTTTTATGTCCATGCTTTTTTTTTAATGTGGAGGGGTATGAATACAATGGATATAAAGAAGCTTCTCACACGCTGCATTCTTGAATTCTGCCTGTTAAGGGGAGTTTACCTTGTCATCACACTCTACTTCAGGGATGGTAGTCTGAGTGGCCATTTCTTTTCTCACAGTAGAGGGCACTCATCCATCACCATACTTTCCCCACCGAGCCTCCCAGCTGCTCTAAGAATCCTCAATGAAGACCTACTGACTAGTCCTGCAGTATACCAAATCCATCCCGAACCCTGGAATCAGGGTCCCCATTTTCAAACTCCTGAGACAAGTCATTTGTGCACCAAGAAGTGGGCTGGTGGACCAGAGCGAGCGTAGTCTGTACTCACTGTGTGAGCAAGAGGACCAGCTTTGATGGCCAGAACCCACTTAAAAAAAAAAAAAAAAACTGAGGTGTGCAGCATGCCTGTAATCCCATCACTGAAGAGGCCAGGCAGGGTGTACTTGCGTCACTGAGGAAGCTGGACAGTCAATCCCTGAGGCTTGCTGGATGACTGACCTGTATCTGTGGACACCAGGCCAGTATGACACTACCTCAAAAACCTCAAAGAGGACAGCACCTGCGGAGGAATGGTGACTGAGGTGGTTATCCTTTGCCCTCTGCATGCACATGAACGTGAGCCCACAGCACAGGATGTGGGAGTGCGCGTGCGAGCTCACGCACACATAGACACACGGCTGTCACTGATGTGGATCCACAAAGCTGTCCGAGGCTACTGTCTGGAGCTACCCAACCTTTACACCCCAGTTTCTACAACTTCTCCAGAGGCTCCAAGTTGGAGGCTCCTATACAAGTGACCCATTAAAACAGCTCACACAAGTAATAAATATTCAAAAGCAGCAGACAATATGAAAATCCAGATTTCAGGCTGAAAGACAGCCTTCCCCGTGCAGTACCAAACCCACATTTGCACATGGCAACGGGGAGCTAAGAAGTGGTCACCTATTTGGAGGGGACACTGGCCCTCCCAGCTGCCACCACTCTTGTCTGGCTTATCTAGCCTGTGCTCCTCTGACTGCCTGAAGGTATGACTCCCCCACAGCAGACTACAGTTGCTCCCCAAAACCACCGGTACCTCCTGCTCACACCACCATCACCTCCTCTCTTAGCGGCCACACCTGCACTGGCCGTGGTTCCCCTGATTGAGGGGACACATTTGGGGAGAGGAGAGCCTGTAGGAGAAGCCACCCATTCTCCATACAGCCCCAACCTCAGACTCACAGTCTGCCCAGCCACACCCCAGCAAGCAAAGTCCTTCAGAGCGGGGGCCACCCATCTCCAACCTACTTCGGGTGTCTAGTCCTGTCAATCAATGACAATGTGACGTCATTAGACCTCTGCCGTGGTTTGAATGACCACATGGGGCTCTGCTCTCCGTGGATTAGTCCTCTTCTAAAAGAGCTCCAGGTGGAAGGGAGCTTCCACAGCCACCTTCCGCCAAGTGAGGACACAATGGTAAGTTCTCGTCTTGAAAGCAGAGAAACAGCCACAGGAGGTACCCATGTTGCCACCTAGATCTTGAACTTGCCCGTGTTCAGAGCCGTGGGAATATTTTTCAATCCTTTATCTGTTATGTAGGTAGGCTAAAGGCTTTGTTCATTTTGATGACGATGATGATGATGATGATTTACAATGCTAGGGATTGAATCCAGAGCCTTAGGCACGCTAGGTAAGCACGTGACCACTGAGCTACATCACCAGTCCTAAGACATATTTTTATAGTAACAACATAAAAACAGAGATAACCCTGCAGCAGTTAACTTATTCCTTCACTGAGTTATTGTAAGAAATCAAAGTAAAGGAGGGCTTGGCACCATGGGCAGTTAGAATGTGCTCAATGAGGATGGAACTCATTGATACAGTTGGTTCGCAGAATACATTCATTATTGAACCCACTTTTTTTTTTTTCTCTCACCTTCGGCTACTGCCCTCAGCCTCTCTGAAAAAGACCTGCCGCAGAAAATAAGGCACCTTTACCTGAGGTGGGCTCTGGCCAGGTTGTGCACATCAGCACCCAAGGATGTAGGCTGGAGGAGTAAGTTGTAAAACCATCCAGCTGCTACATCCATGCTTGGTGCTCTCCCCCCACCCCACCCCCCACCCCTCCGAGCTTCTGTAGGAAACTGCCAAACACTTCCTTGTTGTTATTTTTCAAGTTACAGTTTTCATCTGTCTCTCTTCAAAGTTAGTACTTTTCATCCCGCGTTGGCCCACACAGGCCTCCCCCTTCTGTGATCTCACACAGCACTTGCTCAGGACCACACAGCTCAGCAGTGAATGAACTCTCAGTATTTCACACATACTGAGTGACTTTCCAGAAAAACCGTGAATGGCCCAAAGGTGGTTAGCACAGGTGGTCTTTAAAATGCACAGATGAACATTCCCCCTCACTCTTTATTTTAGGGAAAACAGACCCCCCTTTTGGCATTCATTTTATACCAGCAAATGCTAAGCAATGGGACAAACATAACCCACATTAATGCCTGTTGCCCATGTTCTAAGAGTCACATTTATGTTAACTAAACCATGACATGGAAAGTTTCCAGTCGGCTTTGGTAATGTTTGATCCACGCATGGTATTGTAAATGAAAAGGGACGGAACCAGGTCACTGTCCTGTTTGTTTCCTTAAAAAGGAACTGACTGGTGATCCTGAGGCTGCAGAATTTTATCTGCCAACACTGCAAAAAAGCAGACAGAAGGAAAATGACGTGCCTTTCCCAAACACCACGGTTTCCGTGCAAGTTCCTCCTCTCGGTTCCAAATGTCGGTCACTGATTTCAACAGGCGACAGATCTGGCCTCAGCTGTCCTTTTCAAAATGCACAAGGCCTCGTGGTCAACAGCAGCACGTCATCATTTTGCATCTCTGGGCTCGGAGGTGTTTAGGAGAGCCCTTGTCTGGGGTACCTTTTAAAGCATTCACTCACTGCCTTCACTCTGAGGTTTCAAAAGCCCCTACCACCCCGAGTTAGTGTACTGGCTCATGCCTCCAACACCACCTTCAAGGTTGTTGTCCCAGTATGGAAGCTCTCGGCTACTGTTCCAGCACCACGTCTGCCTGGCTGCCATGCTCCCCACCACGACGGTCATGGACTCACCCTCTCAAACAGTACGCCAGCCCCCAATTAAATGCTTTCTTTTGTACGTTACCTTGGTCACGGTATCTTATCACAGCATTTGAAAAGTAACTACATACCCCAAACAACCTCCCCTCTACGGGCTGGACCCAGGCTCATTAGAGGGATTCTCAAGGGCTGGTTCCAATGACGCAAGCAGTCCTGCCAGACAGGCTCCAGCCTTTTATTCCATACTCTTAGCCTTCCGCAACAAGAAACCTCCAAGGTCTGTGATGGTCCTGTGGCCTTGGGAAAGGAACATCGCTGACCTCTAGCAGCGGCAAACAGAGTTACAGAAGTGTCTGGGCAGAGCCTGAGGTCTCTGTGAGGGGAAATAGCACCGATATCGGCATGAAGAACAAAGCAACAGAAGACTCTCAGCCCCCCACTTAGAGCAAGCTGGAAGCCCGACCCTTCACTAACGGCTCGATATATCACCCCAGAGTCTGCAGTCTTGCCTCTCAGCCATCCCTGCACCCCAGCTGCCCCTCAGCCCTGTGTGTGCCTTTTCCCAGGACCTGCCTTGAAAATAGGCATTCGGCAGGACCTCTGGGTGGGGGGGAGTGGGTACCCTGAGGAAGAAAGCCTGGGGGTGTTGGGAGATAGCATTTCCCAAGTATTCCTTGACTAACCAACCAGAACACACCCGCCAGGGCCAGGGCCCAGGGAACACAGCCTCCTGTTTCCCCTTTACTCCTGACTTACCCTGGTGGCTCTGGGAGGCCAGGAAA
Organism: Peromyscus eremicus; assembly: GCF_949786415.1. Classification (NCBI taxonomy): domain Eukaryota; kingdom Metazoa; phylum Chordata; class Mammalia; order Rodentia; family Cricetidae; genus Peromyscus; species Peromyscus eremicus. The sequence goes on from NC_081427.1 coordinate 58,366,087, forward strand.
CTCCCATTTTAAATGAAAAATCCCGTGTGAGAAGCCACGCCAGGCGTACTCTGCTGTGGCCTGTCCACCCTGTCCGAGGCTCCCTGCCTCTGTAAGTGACAAAGCTCTGGGAAGGAAGTGGGGTCCCCTCCATGCGCTCTTGCAGCGAGGTACCAGATAAATGAGTTACTAAAACAGGTTCCCAGCCCTCCAAGAGCAGGGGATTCAGTGACACACACGGAGGAGAGAAATAGGAAATGAACACATAAATGACTGCTAGGAACCCATGTGAAAACAACCAGCTTTCATTGGCTGGGGATGGGGCTCAGTGGTACAGTGCTTGTCTTTCATGCATGGGGCCCTGGACCTAGTACCTCCCACCCCCAACAAAGAAAAAAAAGAAAAAATGCTTGGACAACAGGACTCATGGGTATTGTCCTTCAGCCCCTGCCTGCCTAGGATGCACGTGGAAGAAACCAGACCACTGTGGTTAAGCTGTCCAAAGCACCTTTCTTTTAAAAATATATTCCTGTGTTGAAAAAAAAAAAAAAAGGGAGACACTCGGCAATCCCAGAATCCTGAAGTTTCAGAAAGTTAGTAATTCTGCCACTTTTCAATAGTTTTCAATGGCTATTTTCATTCAGCTTGTGTCCAATTACTTCCACGCTCTTCTGAAGTAAATTCCGCACCACTGTGATGGCTCCGACTCATCCTAAGGAGAGAAGGTAGCAGTCCCTAACAGGCCTCCCATCACCCCAGCCTGCTTTCTCCCAGAGACTCCCCACGAGGCTCAGGTTTCTGAATGGGAAATGTGCTGTGGCCATCAGGAACTGGGTAGACACATCCCCTGCTACTTACAGGTGCCCTGATCCCTCCATCCAATCTACCAATAAGGGCATTTGTGAGTTGATTTCTGGGACTCCCGGGGATCCCTAGATGGTTCCTCCTAGCCATGGCTACTCTGTGTACATTCTGACCATACCTGATCCTCCCTTCTGCTCTCCAACCAAGCTGAGGTCCTGGCTGGGCCCATCCTTTGCTTAGCTCATACTGGTACCTCTATCCCGGTCTCCCCATGTCTACTCCCTACCTGCCCTTTTGAGATCTAGCTCACAGCCATGGAATGTCCTCTCTATACTACCACTCTTCTGAAGAGGACCTGGTCTTTACCCACTCCACTTCAGTACCATCACTCCTTCCCACAGTCTAGCGGACTTAAGAGCAGGCCTCTTCTCCCTCACTTCACAGGAGTAAACATACCCCTCAAGGGCCAAGGCCTTTTGGATTCACCTTCATATTTCCATGCTGCCTACAAGCACCTAGTAACAGCTTCTTAAAGAATCTCCCTAGAGCTCTGTTCTGCTTGCAGAGGGGAAGCAGGTATCCACAGAACTAACTAACTAACTAACTAACCAACTAACTCACTCTCTCTCTCTCTCTCTCTCTCTCTCTCTCTCTCTCTCTCTCTCCCCCCCCGTGTGTGTGTGTGTGTGTGTGTGTGTGTGTGTGTGTGTGTGTGTTTTCCAGTGGGAGAGTCCTGCCCCAGCCCTGCCCTGAGAACCAATCCTCAGACTCAAGCGCACAGCTTCCTGGGTGCAGATATAGAGCTGGAATGCCCAAGGCAGCTGCCACAGGGGCAGGAGTTCCAGCGAACAGCAAGATCCAGGCAGAAACATAGAAAAGGCATTTTTCATGCAGTCAGGTCACATTCCAGTACATACAACTGGAGGACTCAAGGGTCACAGTGAGATACGGCCATGGTCATAAGGACAAAATGTCAGGTCAGACAGACTGCCCACTGTCACATACAACCGAGGGTAGCTTGGGGAGGAGCTGGGGGACGCAGAGCCTTTGTTTCATCCATGAGATGAAGGGGCTCAGATGCCGGAGGCTGGTCTAATTCCAGCGGGCCAGGCGGGAGAATCAGGCAGGTGCTCCCCTCTCTGCTTCTCGGGAAGAACGTCGAGGAGAGCTGAGGACACTTTAGTGCCCAGACAGGAAGGACAGGCCTGACCCGCCAGCTCAGTCTCCCTCCACAGCAGCCCCCAGGGGGAGTGGATTCCCTCATTTTTGGATTCCAGGCTGTGGGAGCACCACCGCTCGGGCAGCTATGGACAATAAACTCACAGGGGCCGAGACTGTGTGGTCCTATCCGCACACCGTGTCCTTGTACTGCTATGAGAGTGGTTGAATGGGACTTCGGAGGAAAAGAGTCCAGATTCTTCACCGTGGAACATCACAGGCAGGTCCATTTGGAATAGACGCCATCAGCCTAACCATTCCGAGGCTTACACCGTAGGAAACGGGAAGGTACATAAAACGGACGAGACTTGTAACAGTGAAATGCAGCCCCATGGCATTTGTTGCAGTTGTTAGCAGGGAAGGCTTGCTGCATCTGCTCGGACCCTCAAGTGAGGGGTCCACGTAGACGCAGCAAAGGTCCACAGCTCTGCTGACCACAGCAATCTTGAAGCAGCCCGTCAGCAGCTCTGACCACCTTAGCAGGAGAGTCAAACCATAGACAAAGAGGCAACCCAGTAGGTTCTGGGCCATTTTCTTAAACACACACATGCACGCCCACAAACCAAAAACAAGCAACAAATGGAGCACCCCAACAGGCTGTAGCTGCATGTCAGCCTGCTTCCCAGAAACTAGGTCAGTCACTTAGCCCTGCTTTCCTCTTGGAGAAAAAAAAAAAAATCCCTAACGAAAATATGGAATTCATCTGCATTGCAATCCCAAGTGGAGAGTGGATTCATTTCCTCTCTGTGTATGGCTGCTTCCTCCCACTCACTCTCGTTTCTCAGGGACAATGAGTGGAAACACCCCCTGGTAGGAATTCCAACAGCCTTGTGGAGACAGATGTCTTGGAAAGCTGCTTGTCCCGGTGATGCGAATAACATATGCTCTCCGACCTCCCTGCCTCTGGGTCTGTGGCTGCCTGTGCCTGGAGTGTGTACTTGTGCATGTGTGTGTGCTTGCACATGCCTGTGTATATGTGTATGCACTTGGGGGGAGGGGAGAGAAAGAGAACATTCATGTGCATGTGTGTGTGAATTCCCTTCTGTAAACCAACTTAAGCCCTCAGGCAGCCCTTGTTTAGCCAGCCCTTCGCAGTGACTCCTTAACCAACACATCATCCACTACAGAATCAAGATGGGAGCTCCTGTGCATGGGTTTCTCTGTAAAACCCCAGTATTGTCAACCCTTTGATAAAAACATTACTTGCAGGAAGTGAGACAGGCCCCTGGGAAGGAACAAGACCCCTTTCAAGCTACCAGGGCACCATTCACAAGTGTCTGTCTGGCAGATAAGGTCCTTATGGCTTACCAGTAATTGATTACTCAACACTTCCCAAACACCCACGTCGGTTCACATTTCCACGGGGCCTTCTTGCTCCCTGGGAGAAACTCCCCACACTACACACTTAAATCTTGCTGGAAATGGTGTCCAGGTGTGTGCTGGCAGATCACGGAAGCCACCTGGGTGTTCTGTGACAGAGTTTCTCAAACAGCCCCAACTTTTCCAAATGCACCTACGTAAACAAACCCGACCCCTGCTCAATTCACTTCCTCCGAGACCTACTCTGCTCCAGTCGAGGCAACTGACCAAGGGAATGCCAGAGTAGAGTGGGAGGGGCCTGGAGCCAGTCAAGGGCGGACTCTGAGATGCAGGTGTGTCTTTACTCATCAGTGTTTGTTGAGGTCCATGTGAGAGAACACATCAGAGCCTCTAACGAAGAAATGGGAGAAAAAGAGAGCTGGGCAGTGGTGGCGCATGCCTTTAATCCCAGCACTTGGGAGACAGAGCCAGGCGAATCTCTGTGAGTTCAAGGCCAGCCTGGTCTACAGAGCAAGATCCAGGACAGGCACCAAAACTATATAGAGAAACCCTGTCTCAAAAAATCAAAAAACAAAACAGAAATAGGAGAAGAGACACCCATGTTTTAAAAACTCAAAGCCTACACACATACTCATCCTCCTTGACAACACCATCTGCGGCTGAGGCATCAGAAGTTGTTAACGTCTACTGTGCCAGGATAGGCTGTAGAGTGGCTGAGGGCCAGTGATGTCAGACACGCACGCTCTCAGAGCTGTACACTGACTGCCCGTATACACTGCGATGCTATGCTGCTGGCTCCCTTTCTCCATCGGTTTTCTGTTAGGGAAGACCATTCTCACACAGCGCGAGATCTCAGCTTTATATGAGCAGTCTTTGCATGTATGGGATATGGCAAGAAGGACACTGTTTCAGACTTACTATCCTTAGGGGCTCTATTTACCAAAACCATAAGAGAGGTGTGGGGGGGGGATACGAGGTTAGAACAGCAATCAGCATGGATGAGCAGGCATCTCTGTGGTAAGGTGTAGTCCTTTTGAACGTATGTCCAAGATTAGCATAGGTGCATCTTCAGATTTCTGAGGAAACTCCACACTGATTTCCAGCAATGCAAGGTTGCTCCCCTTTCCCACATCCTCACCAGAACCCACTGCCATTTATTTTATTAACCTTGGCCATTTGGGCTAGGGTACGATGAAATCTTAAAGTAATTTAAAGTTGCATTTCCCTGACGGCTAAGGATGCTGAACATTTTCTTAAAGCGTTTCTCAGTCATTTGAGTTTCATCTTCTGAGAACGCTCTGCCTATTGGGCTATTTTCTCAATGTTCCGTTCTTTTTTTTGTTTGTTTTTTGAATTCTTTGTATATTCTAAATAGAAACCCTCTATCGGTATAATGCGTTTTCCCATTCTGCAAGTGCTGCTTTGCATGAAATGATGGTATCCTTGGTCGCACAGGAACTTTTCAGCTTTATGAAGTCCCATTTATTAATTATTGATCTCAATGCGGGTGCTGCCAGTGTCCTGTTCTCAAAGTCCTTTCCTGTGCCAATGAGTTCAAGTGCATCACTCAGGGCAGCACTCAGCCTTCACCAGAGAAGCTTTTAGCAGTGGACAGGAATTAACACACAACTGGAAAGTATGCAGAGGGTGAGAGACTTTGGAACACTCGGTCCTAAATGGGATGTCTTTATCACTCTCCCCTCAAGGCTCAGGATTTATGCAGAAGAGGAGTTAGAAACACTGTGTGAGCCAAAGGTGGTGAATAACTCCAAGGAAACCCAGTCTTCCAAACACAACAGGGCTGATGCAATTCTGAACTCACAGAGACCGTGTTCAAGCCAGACAAAATCCCAACGCAGAGGAGGAGAAGTGGGCACCAAGTCCTACCCCTCAACAAAGAGAAGCTATTTGTAATTGATACCTCATGGGAGAGGGAATCAGTTTTCTCCAAAGGAGTGACCCTGGTCTATCCACCCCACTCCAGGCCTCAGGCTCAGGGGTAGATGGCTAACTCAAAACAGATTCCATGTTTTTTGTGGGGTTTTGTTGTTGTTGTTGTTACTGTTTGGTGTTTTCTATATTGTTTTATTTATTTTTTTCTGCTTTTTTATTTTTGAGAGAGAAAGACATGAAGTTGGGTGAGTAAGGAGGTGAGGAGGACCTGGGAAGAATTTAGGGAAAAAAAAGAATATGGTAGAAAGATATTGTATGAAAAATTTTATAAATAATTAAAAATAAATAAAACTTAAGGTGTCAGTACAATGGATACATATCTGTGGAGTGTTCAGCCACAAATGCAATATTTTTAATGCACGCCCTCCCCGCAAGGCTCAGGGACCAATGAGGAAGAAGGAGTGGAAGGATCTGAAGAGCCAAAGGTTGGGGAGGACTCCAGTGAAACAGGACACGAGGCCACTGCACTCATAGATCCAGAGCAGCAGTGGGCGCCCACACAAGACCCGAGCAAGATCAAGCCGGTAAACCCTCTAAGATGGAGCAGGGAGCGGTTCACAAGCCCCACCCCCTTGCTGAGGAGCTACTGACAGCTGGTGGCTTCTCGGGGAAGGAGAGTCAGTTTTCTTCAAGGTGTGGCCCCATAGGTTGACCCTGTCCCAGTGGATGATCCCACACTCATGAGCATATGGGCAATACAAGTCAGACTTAGTAAGTTATAAAATAAAATGGAGGACATGAAGTTGGGAGAGGGTGGAGAAGTGAGGATGGATGTAGGGGATTTAGGGAGAAAAGCAGGAGGGTGAATGTAACCAAAACACATTGTATACATATATAAAATTATCAAAGAATTCAAGGAAACGTGTTTTTCTTAAAATGAGAACTAACAGATGCAATGTAGTAGACCATTCAAGGGAATCAAGTCACGCCAAATGAACCCAGCCTCAGCTCAACCGTTACTCTATCATCTGTACGACCTGGGGCAAATCCCTCACCCTCTGAGCCTTCTTTCCCCACCTGTAACAGAACCTTCATTTCCTAGAATACGGGAAGCATCCCAGGCACAGTGCCCAGCACACAGAAAGCGCTCAATAAATCTCACTGTCTATCACAAGGTTGTCACGAACCTCAACGCTGACGTTTGCTGGTGCTTACACAAGACAACACAGCGAGTCACCTGGGCATACAACCACAACACCCGGCTCACTTCTCTTGGCGCTCCAAGGTCCGCAGTCTGCATGTCCTGTTTACACCGGCTGGAGCTTCCTGGTGACAGCAGTCACACAGGACCATGCATTTGTTTAGTTCTTTGCACTGGCTGCTCCCAAATGTCTGTGGATTGATCTATGAAATGTAATCGTTAGCTGCCCGGCTGAAGAGGTCTCTCTCTCTGTGTTTGTTTTTACTAGAAGTCAGGCCTCTGAACCTGTGGTTTGCAAACTTCCCTTTTAGGCCTGGAACACTATTTATCAAACAGAATCTGACAAGCCAGCCTGGTTCTGTACATGAAGCAGATAAAGGCGGAGCTGGACCAACTGAAAAGCAGGGGGTTGCAAAGAGGCCTCCTTCCCCAGACGCATTTCCATGTACCCCCTAAAATGCCCCTAGGACCTGGACCATTCTGTAGCACATGCTCAGAAAAACATTGGTTGAAATCTGTTACCCAGCTTGAATCCCATGGCCTAGACACTCCACCCAGCCTGCACTGAAGTGCCCTTCCTTCACTGGTGACACAAAGCTGGAGACCCATAAACCATAACGTCCTGCTTCCTAAACATCCCCAACATGGCTGTGAGCTGGGCAGACACATCAACAACCCCTCTTTTCTTTTTTAACTGACTACACACTGAGTTATAACACCCCCACCAAGTCCCCCAGGATCAGTGCTTAATACCTATGTGTATGACTTACAATGTCATCATTATTGGCTTCTTGAGGAGCCATATTGCACCCACAGTCCTTTGTCAACACTGGGTAATGGCATATGAACCAAGGTCAACAGAGTCTATCAAAAGCTCACAGAAGAAATCCAAACAATTTTCAGTAAAAATGCGTTTTCCTGGTGGAAGATCCACTCCTCACAATGCTGCTGGTGAGGTATCAACCCAGTATAGCCTCTACACGTGAAGTGGAACAGGGACAGAAAACCAGACGGCAATTCGGAGCAGGGAGCAGACAGCTGAGGCAGCTGGGGAAAGTCATTACTCCAGAAAACACAAGGCCAGGAAGCAGGCCCCTCCTCCCGGCTTAATTGGGGCTCAGTGGAAGCATGTCATGGGTTTAAGTGTGGGAATCTAAGAGGTAGAGGACGGACTTGTTCAGGGTGGTCTGAGGGAGACCAGCCAGGAGTGATGGGGCTGGAGCCAACTGACAAAAAATTCCAACCAATCGTGAGGAAAATATTTCCTGCTCAGAAAAGGCTGCTCTCCTTCCCCAGGGATGACTGGAAGACTCCCAGCCTGAGTCATTTGAAAACACATTTTACAGAGCGCTACAGGGGGATCCCAGGGGGGACGGTCTGGCCACTGATAGAAGATGATTCAAGACCAAGTGAGCCTTTTCCAGTTCCAACTCCCATGATTCCCGGTTCCTCCTTGCTTTTTCCCAACTCACCCCCAGACAGCTTGGTCTGAGTACAACTGCCAGGGTCCTCTGGCTTGACTGCTTCAGGGTCTCGATATAACTGTTTATGGACCTCTGGTTGAGGAGACTCAGCCATAGCCTGATCCATGTTAGCCAGCTCCACCTGGCCTCGGGCACCAAGGAAAACAGCAGAGGTCATGTCCAAGGACCTGGTGCTGCTGGCCCAGACCCTCGTTAGGCAGGCTTGGCTACCCATCCATGCCGTTTTTATCTCCATCTCACCAGGTGCCTACTAAAAACAGTCCCCCATGGGACATCTGCTAATCAGCTCTGCTCCTTTGGAGTCAGGGATAATGAAGTCTGCTCTTGGCGGGAACATTGGGAAAGTCTCATATCCGACAGCTGGACAGCGGATGGGGTGGATTTCAGTGGGTCGGATGTCCGCTGAAGTCCTATTATCAGGCTGTATGAATGAGCTGTAAATGACACTGGTCACCCTCACAGGTAGCTGTCAGACAGGCCTTGGGAAGTCCCCTCCCACCTTTCCCAGGCAGTATGAGCTCAGCTATGCTGGGTCACTCACTCTGGATTTAAGCGCCATTTTCTTGCATTGTTCATTACATGCCAAACATGTTATGTTCTTGTTAACTATTCACTAGACTTAGGAAAACCCCTGTCTAGAAATTTAGTTTTAAAACCAGAGAAGTCTAGAAAGGATCAGATTAGATTTTTGAAACATATTTTCTTTTTCCTCTGTCTGGTTTCAGAGCTCTTAGTGGGTGTTATTACTTACGTTAGGTGTCCATTAACTATTGCTATATGGCAAATTACCTCAAGCCTCAGTGGCTTCAGAGAACAATGCTTTATCATGGTTCTCTTGGTTGGCTGCTGGTCTGACCTAGACTCACTTGGGGCCTACCATCAGGCAGGCCCACTGTTCTAGAAGGCCCATGGAAGCTTCAATCCTATACCCACAGGTAGTCTCTTAATACGTTCTCCTCATCCTCTCTTGGGTCTAGGCCAGCATCCTTGTCACATGGTCTCAGCTGTGTTTCAAGAGGGTAAAAGCAGAAGATGTCAACGCCATGGAGACTATGACTGTGGCATTCACACAGTACTTCTGTCACATCCATCCATGAAGTCAGAAAGCTAGTCCAGACTCCAGGGATGGGGACATAAGACCAGCTAGTTGGAGATGGGAAGAGCTGAAAAAGAATCTGTTAGCATTTTAAATCAACCTTATGTCAGTATTCCCTGACTGTGTCCAAACAACATGAGTTGTGGGATGTGGCCACGGTCCCTCTGAGACCAAAGGGATCTCAGTTCAAAAACCTCAAAGGAGAGGCCCACAGAAATCCACAAAGATACCCCCACAACAGACTGCTGGCAATGGTCGAGAGACAGCCCGAACTGACATACTCTGGTGATGGAATGGCCAAACACCCTAACTGTCGTGCTAGAAACCCCATCCAATGACTGAGGGAACTGGATGCAGAGATCCACGGCTAGGCCCCAGGTGGATCTCTGGGAGTCCAATTAGCGAGAATGAGGAGGGTTTATATGAGCGAGAATTGTTGAGACCAAGGTTGGATAAAGCACAGAGACAAATAGCCAAACGAACGGAAACACATGAAATATGAACCAATGGCTGAGGGGTCACCAACTGGATCAGGCCCTCTGAATAGGTGAGACAGTTGATTGGCCTGATCTGTTTGGGAGGCATCCAGGCAGTGGGACCGGGTCCTGTGCTCATTGCATGAGTCGGCTGTTTGAAACCTGGGGCCTATGCAGGGATGCTTGGCTCGGCCTGGGAGGAGGGGACTGGACCTACCTGGACTGAGTCTACCAGGTTGATCTCAGTCTGTGGGGAAGGCTTTGCCCTGGAGGAGATGGGAATGGGGGGCGGGCTAGGGGGAAGGTGAGGGGGGCGGGAGGGGGGAGAACAAGGGAATCCGTGGCTGATATGTAGAACTGAATTGTATTGCAAAATAAAAATTAAAAAAAAAAAAACCCTCAAAGAGCCACTACACACATGCTGAAATCCCCGTACAGTCCTGCAATAAAGATAAATCCATCCACTCTGTGCAATCACTAACAGACATGTTTACCACGCAGAGAAAGACACTGTCCTAGAATACTGTTTTGGGAAGCTTGGTCAGGAATTCTAGACTTTTAGAGCGGTTCCAGTTGGGCTGACTTTGTCTTGTTCTTTTGTAAAACATCATCAACATCACATGTGTGTGTTTAAAAGTACCTTCTACCACAGGGAGGTGGCCCTGAATCTGGCAAATCCTCAAGTGGAGTTCTCCACACAGATCCATCGATCGATCGATTGATCTCTCTCTCTCTCTCTCTCTCTCTCTCTCTCTCTCTCTCTCTCTCTCTCTCTCTCTCTGGTACTTAGGAAGAAAACTGTTGCTAAATTTGTATTCACAATGATCAAGGCCTTTTCTCTTGGGTATAATATTTCTGAATACTGAGAGAAGTACTGATTCTTACAGAGTAAATATTAAAATTCACCGTGGTTAACTTTCCTAAGTTTAAAAACCCAAGGACAGTCATACAGCCAAGAGCAGAGCAGGAAGCCAATGACAGTTTTCCTAAAAGGGCTAACCAGTGACTAAAGGACCACTGTATTTCTTACCAGCCCACTGGCTGCCAGCCTGTACCTCCCATACATTTCACCCCCAAATGAAAAGAAAATTCTTGTCCATCCTCAGAACCAGGTTTCTCAGTTGGTACACCCTTCAATTACCACCATGCTGTTTGTTGGAAGGAATGATTACTATACCCGTCATGAGACCATGGTAGAGAGTGTTAAATCAAATCAAGACTTGGGTTGTTGTCACAAGAGCACTGAGGGCCAGAACAGTGAAGGGCAGCCACCTCAAATTCAAGGGCCACGTCCCTGTGCTCGGAGGAGGCTGTCTGAGCACAGCCCCAAAGCACACTGAATTATTGGGTGCCAAATCCAAGGTTGAGGAAGTATCGTATTTACTTTGGCACTCACTCTTATATTCAAGAGAGTGCCTGAGAATAGTACAGAGATGGACCTCATCACATCTGGCTGTTGGAGCAATTTACTAGAATTAACTATTCTCATATTCATTCGGTACCTGACAGTGATTCATTCCAAGACACAGTGGTCAGTGGTCACATTACTCAAGGCATTTTTCACACATTTTTTTTTGGTGTAAAATGGTCTTAAGAGTTTTAATCTTGTGTTGTGAAATCGTCATGGAAACACATCCTGAAAGCCGAACTGCAATTTCAAAAGCTGGGATAAAAGTGAATCTAAAGAGGCACGGGAAATTCCACGGGAAAACAACACTCCGCCGACGATAAAAGCGGAAGTCGGGAGTCCTGTGAGGGAAAGCACCATTGAGTGCCCTGGTCGGGCTAGGATGTAAACAAGGTGGCTGCTTGTTCTACAGCAGTCACTTGAGGGCCTTTGTGAGACTGGATGAACACAAGATCTGTGCCGTGGTTTGTTTGCCGTGGCTCCTGGACAGAGTCCAGGGACTGGTGTGTGCTAAGCAAGCCCTTCGCCACTGGGCTACATCCCCAACCTAACGGGTAGTTTTTAATCTAAGTAGCAAGAGTTCTGTCAGCCCAAGTGTTGGAGTGAAGGGATGTGATCTACCATTCTTAGGGAGCCTGGAAAGGGATCTAGAGGTCCCTTTCAGCTCCTGTTCCTCATCATTTCTAGCAACGGCCCCACATCCCGGACACCACACATTGAGTTTCTAACCCTAAGGTATCTAGCTATTCTGTCAGGTACGAAAAGGTATAAAGAGACAAGGGAAGGGGCTGAGCTGGGTAGTGAAATATGAGGGAACACTCAATGCTGGTGTATGGTTTTGTTCCCTTCCCAATCCATATATAATGAGATTCTAAGAGCATGGCCAACAGCACCAACATCAAGGGTGAGAGGAGACAGCTACAGCTGAGGAGTGAAGAAAAACGTGCTATTAAATACAGGTGAATATGGGGCCAGAGAAATGGCTCAGCCATTAAAAGTGTACAGTACGCTGCTCTTGCCGAGGACTCCAGTTCCATCTTAGCACCTGTATCAGGGGACTCGAAACAGTCTGTAATTCCGGTTTCAGGGGATCTAACAGCCTCTTCAGGTTCCTGCAGGCATGGGGTACTTGTAAAGTCAGGCAAGCTCTTATACAGACACATAAATTAAAAAAAAAATGGTCTTTCAATATAGCTGAATACTAACAAAATATTAAACAGCTGAGATTTGCTGTAGAGACAGAAATCACATGGGAAATGTACACTGTGATAGTTTCTATCTAATATTGACCACCTTCATGAACATGCCTTCAGGAAGGCACCCACCAGCCACCAGGTACAAAACATATCACTACCAAAGGTTTCACTGGTAACCCCAGTGGATGCTCTATGGGCCATCCTCACCATGCACCTAAGTCGTCATAACAATGTCGGAGACTTGCTTATCAGTCAACACAAACAGTTCAGCCACAAACAGTGCACATATTTATGTGGACACCTGCAGGGACATGCATGATACTCAGGACAATCACAACCGACTTCGGCTGCCCCCCTACACCTCCCGTCAAAGTCCCTCCAAACCCTGCTTCCTTGTCACACTCTGAACTTCCACCCCCTGTGTCCGGCCACCCACCCTCATTTCTTACCTAACATCTCCTAGTGAAATCTTCAAGACCCAATTTGTACGTCACCGGTCTGGGGTGACTTGAAGCAGAATTCATCGATCTGTCCTCTGGCCCCAGTATAACCGGTTTACCACGGTGACATCTGGGCTTACGCACCCTTGGCTAGATCAGGAGCTCTTTAAGGACAAGGGCACTCTATTGTCTGTTACCCCAGCATCACACCACAGGCTAAAATGACTAGATATCGACAGCCTCAATCTCACCCTTGTCCTCTAAAAGACAGGAAGGACAGTAACCAACAGGCTACTGGGAGACCCTGTCTACGTTAAGATGCATCTACAAGGCCTGCACGTGAGGGGATCCCTTTTAAGGTCCACTCACCTTCTCTGCTCCCTAGGAATTCCCCCAAGTCATCAAGTCTGTGTTGAGACTTGGCTGGCCACACATTTCCGACGGATTTTTGTTTTCTTCCAGATCTGAGTGCTTGGAAAAATGTTGTAATTTCCTTGCGGGTCTTGTTATCTCTCTGAAGGTTGCTTAGGGCTGAGGAAACACCAACCCCCACTCAGCCTTGCCACTTCAGTGTTCAACATGTTAGGCTCAGCCTGTGTCCCCATGTGCTACTGAGGCACAGTCTGTCCTCTGGGAACATCATTTGGCCACCTGTGGTAGTTTGAATGTAATTGGCCCCCATAATCTCACAGGGAGTGATACTATGAGGAGGTGTGGCGTTGTTAGAGTGGGTGTGTTTTTGTTAGAGAAAGTGTGTCAAGGTGTGGGCGGGCTTTGAGGTTTCTTATGCTCAGGATATGGCCCAGTGACTCAGTTGACTTCCTGTTGCCTGCAAGATGTAGCACTCTCAGCTCCAGCACCACATCTACCTGCAGTCAGCCATGCTCCCTGCCATGATGATAATGGACTGAACCTCTGAAACTGTAAGCGAGTCACCCCAATTAAATGTTTTCTTTATAAGAGATGCCATGGTCAGGGTGTCTCTTCACAGCAATAGAAACCCTAACTAAGACACTACCTCTTAGAGATTCTCCTAAGAATCCTTAGAGCATCCTTCCCATTTTGGGACCAGTAGACTTCAATTTAAGGAACTCAAGTCACTTGATACAGTGAGGAAGGCTGCCTTCAAGATGCCCTATCTTGAGGCACAGAAAATAGTCTCATTCATAAAAACTGCCACGCCATGTCCCCTTGGAGGGACCTTTCTGTGTCACCATTATAACGATCCTGGCAGCATTAGGAAGAGAAATGAACTGTCTCAAACCTTTGGGAACGAGCCTGCTCTGTGTGTTCTAAAGCAGATTGGATTTCAGGGGCCGTTTCCAACTTTGTGGGATTAAATTTCCGTTTATTCTTTCCAGCACCATATTTCCAATAAGCCCTTTAAAAAAATACAAAAACCTTTACCCCGGGGAGGGATATTTTGCTATCTTAATAAAGTCTTCCAATCCTTAGGAGACAAGTCACCATATTTTCATTCTCAAAACTATTAATCTTATTCCCTCAAAGAATCTTATGAAAATATTTGTATTTCTTGCCTGAGATCCCTGGGAGGTAAACTGAAAAAAAAAAAAAAAACCTAGCTAATAAAGGATAATTCCAGTACGACCAAAACAATACATACTAGAATATGGAAATAATTAAGACTCAAAGAAAAAAATTGTTAAGCCCTCAAGGCAAAAGCCTTCTAACCAGAGAGTGCTGTGAGGCCTCTCACTTCGCTAATGTGCACCAGATACAATTCAGGGTGTATACGGTTTTAAACTAAGCAAGTTGCTTAAAAAAAAAAAAATTCAAGTTTCTATAAATGGTAAATTTGTAGTTAAGGATTTATTTCATATGAAGATTTCATAAACAGGGCCTGGAGCAGGATGACTCAGTCTATGAAGTACTTGCTACTCCACCTGGAGACCCCAGTATGATCTGATTCCAGCGCTCACGTAAAAAGCTGGGTGTGGCAGTTTGTACCTATAACTCCACCACTGAGGAAGCACAGATGGGGAACCCTTGAGGCTCGCCAGCCATTTGTCTATCCAAGTCAGTGAGTTTCAGGCTCAATGAGAGATCCTGTCTCAAAAAAATTAAGGTAGGAAAAGATCAAGGAAGATACCCAACATCAAACTGTCCTCCGCGCGCACACGCGCATGCACCAAATTCATAGAATCCATTGAAACAGCACAACTTGCAAAATTCCAGCTTCAGTATATTTTGGAGACATCCAATTTACCTGTTTGGTTAGAATACATTTAATTGGGAACACGTACTTTTGTTCATTTCTTCTGGAAATGAAGCAAGGTGGAGGAATGGGGGTGCAGGTGGAGGGAGAGAAGGTTTATTTGGGGGCACACTGCATTAGAAGAGGTAGTGGAAGACTGGGGGAACAGAACACACACAGTTGGCTCTATATGTCCGGAGTCCGGAAGAGAGACTTGGCGTGGGGAGAGCCACTGTAGGTGGCAGCTCAAGCCACAGGGTGGGGCTACATCCCAGAATGCCAGGGGACCACAGAGAGAAGGGGCCAAAGGCTAAGGAGTCAAGGAGCCATCCAAGCGGACTGGAGAGAGAAATCAGGAGAAAAGCCGGCAAGGGCTTTAGAGTCTATGAACACGTTACATGTTACATTTCTTTAGTTACACCCATGTGCCCAGAAACACAGCCGTTACAAATATGAGGGTAGGTGACAGAGGGAATGAGTACTCGAGAGGTCTGTGAGATGGGGCAGGGGTGCTTCCTGGGTAGGGCTGGCTTTCCCTACGCTACCAGTTACAAACAAGAAGCCACACAAGAACTCTGGTCTCTCTAACCTGTCCACACCAGAGTTCCCCCTGAATACAGGACAATTCTATATGCCGCTAACAATTTCTGAGAGGCAATATAAACCAAGCTATACATCTTAGGAAAATCTGGTCAGGTCTCAAGTGTCACAGTTATCACTATCATAAATGACAGTAGCACGTGGTTGAAAAAACATGGACCGTTTACAAAAGAGAAAATACACGGGGCTATTCAGTTTATGAAAAATAAGTTAACACTGATTGTCATTAAAGACAAAAAGTTGGGGCTGGAGAGATGGCTCAGGGGTTAAGAGCACTAGCTACTCTTCCAGAGGTCCTGAGCTCAATTCCCAGCAACCACATGGTGGCTCACAACCATCTGTAATGAGATCTGGTGCCCTCTTCTGGCCTGCAGGCAGACATGCAGGCAGAACAGTGTATACATAATAAATACATAAATCTTTAAAAAACCCAAAAGTTTGTGAGAGGGTTGACATTGTAAGCCAGGGAGCTGGGTGAAGAGAAGGGAGAGGTATTAATGATGGCCATCACCTGTATTCTCCAGCATCTCCACCCTTCCACCTGTTACCCAATGGGAGTTTGCCAATTACGGCACATGGGCCAGACCCAGATGCTGCCTATTTTGAACATAGTTTTATTGAAAACACACGTGCAAAAATTAAAATACCATTCTCACCTTATATTCAAAGTCTTATTGATCAGTGTGTCATAAAACAAACCCTCTTTTATACTACCAACTAAGGCCTAATTTTTCCTGGAAACATTTTAATAACTGAACAATGCTATTTTTAAAAAGATATTCAACTTATAATGGCTAAAAAGCAAAAAAAAATTGCAAATGTCAAAAAGAAGCTTAAACTGATTTAAATCTATATGATGGAATAGTAAGTCAGTAAAATGCCTTTTTTGTTTGTTTGTTTTTTGTGTTTCAAGATGGGGTTTCTCTGTGTAACAGCTCTGGCTGTCCTGGAATTTACTCTGTCCTGGAACAGACCAGGCTGGCCTCAAACTCAGAAAAATTCGCCTGCCTCTGCCTCCCGAGTGCTGGGATTAAAGGTGTGCACCACCACTGCCCAGCTTAAAATGCTTTTTTAAATAAGAAACTTTTTAGGATACGGAAAAACACTAACAATGTACCCTCCTCCTCCCCAAAGTAACTAAATGTAAAGTTGTATGCAGATTAAGGGCTCAACTATGTGACTACCTTAGTTTGGGTTACTATTGCTGTGATGAAACACCATGACCAAAAACAAGTTGGGGAGGAAAGGCTTTACTCAGCTTACACTTCCACATCACAGTTCATCACTGAAGAAAGTCAGGACAGGAACTCAAACAGGGCAGGAACCTGGAGGCAGAAGCTAATGCAGAGAGGCCATGGAGGGGTGCTGCTTACTGGCTTACTCATCATGGTTTGCTCAGCCTCCTTTCTGATAGAATCCAGGACCAGCATCCCAGGGTTGACCCCACCCACAATGAACTAGGCCCTCCCCCCATCAATCACAATAATTAAGAAAATGCTTGGTGGTCAAGAGAGCTTTCTGCTCTGTCAGAGGACCTGAGCTCAGCTCCCCGCACAAATGCCTGCAACTCCAGCTCCAAGGGATTTGAGAGCCTCTTCTGAGTGATTTTCTTGTCCCATGTTTTTGCTTTTCTGCATGAACACATGTCATCTGGAAAGGTGGGGACAGACACACACAAATATCTCCTGGCACTTCCAGTCCAACCATAACAGGAACAGTGTAAGGTTGCTGCTGGGCTTCAAGAGTGTACCCAGTGTTCTGTGACACCAAAGGAAACTGAAGGGTGACCCTTGGGCAGGTTAAATCTATCTTTACCTTGAGTAGTCAGAAAACAATGTATTTGTGCAGGGTTTACCATATCAATTTCTCTGCAATGCCCCCCTTCACCCAAATACTCATTAATATCCAGATGGAGCCTTCAAAATATCTGATGGAGGATATATATGACCCCAAACTGGTGACTCTGGCTGAAAAATGAGGAGTCTGTGGAACCATGTGTTCACTATTCTACACTGTCTTTCCAATCCATGGGTGCTCCATAAATATTAAGAGAAAACAGATTGGAGTACACTCTTCTGTATCAGTGAAACAGTCTGAGTATAGACAATACTTCTGAGTTCCAGAGACAACAAGGTGTTGTGAGATATGTGATCATACTGTGAACCGGAGATTACACTGTTTACTGGAGAAACCTGCTTCTAGCTGTGGTGTGGATCAGTCCTAGCACATGCCTTTAATCCAAGAACTTTCTGCTCTAAACAGGATTAAATAAAGTCAGCCATAGGTCTAGAGGAAGAGCAAGCAGTCAGTTGACCAGAAGTGAACATAAGATTATTAAGAAAAAAGCCATAGAGAGTAAGAGGGAGTCAGGAGGACAGGGAGAGAGATGCACAGGAAGGAGAAGGGAGGGACATCCAGTTGGAGGAGTTTTTGTAGGAGAAAACTCTTTCTGGGACTACACAGAGGAGAAGGTCAGCCAGGTTCTTTCTCTGCCTCTCTGAGCTAGCAGGTTTTCACCCCAGCGTCTGGCTCGCAAGTCTTTATTGATAAAATAGAACGATAGAGACTCTGGTAAAAAGAACAACAAGGGGACCAGCTCTTTCACAGGAATCACACTAGATTCCTAACATGGAGAGCCGAGATGACCTGACCTGGGGTTAGGAAAAGGATGCCTGACACAATTTGGCTGTGTACCTCGGTAACTTGCATCAAAATCAGGGAAACCGAACAGTGCACCCGAGATTGCCAATTGGCCTGAAGAGTTTTCCTTACAGTGTCTGACACCCTTGCTTGTGACATGCAGTGAGTGGCTGGTCTGTGGACTGGGGAATGCTGGTGCTGGGCATACCTGGAAAGATCGTACCACTGAATGAATGACTTGTGGTTTACCCAGAATGGAGCCCTAGAAAGGAAGAGATTATAAAAACATTACGGTGGTGATGGAACTGGTCCAAATGGAGATGCAGGTGAGATCAATATTTAATTCAGAAGAAGTCAGTTTCACTTAGGGAGTCACGACAAATCTCCAATGAGCAGAGAGGGGATTTATGGGGCAGGATCTAGGAACTTGAGAGGCATGCTATTGACCTCTGTAGTGGTGAACAGGGACTGCTGTGGTTTGGCATAAAAACATGATTTCTTTAAAGAAAAAGAAATAAAAGCATCTACAGACACACCACCCTCCACTGTGTCTTTCCAGTCCACGGCCACAAATTAAGAATCTGGCAATGGTAATCATTTTCATATGAAATTATTCATATGTTTTATGGTCACTATGAGAGGTTGCCTCTCCCCCGGCCCTGTGCATGTTCATTCCAATCAGTCTGGCTACCTCCTTCTGTTACGGTTTAGATCTGAAGTGTCCCCAACAGGCTCATGTTTTGAGTGCCTGATCCTCAGCTGGCAGTACCATCTGGAAGGCTACAGAGCCATTAGGAGGTAGGGCCTGGCAATAGGAGGTCGGTCAGTAAAGGTGGGTCAGTAAAGGTGGTCTGAAGGACACGCCTGCCCCGTGAAGGCTCCTGCCTGCTTACTCTGTGTTTGCTGTAAACCAGCTTCCACCTCACCCTTCTGCGACAGGAACATCAAACATCGTCAGGTCTTCCCCACCATACTGGACTGGAATCAAGGGCCTTTGTTCCCTGAGGATGCTCCTGCTGGTATTTTGGTCATTTGCCTGCTGCAATGCCTGAAGACAGTGATTTAAAAAAAAAAAAAAAAAAAAAAAAAAAAAAAAGAATTGGGCAGTGGGGGCGCATGCCTTTAATCCCAGCACGTGGGAGGCAGAGCCAGGCGGATCTCCGTGAGTTCGAGGCCAGCCTGGGCTCCAGAGTGAGATCCAGGACAGGCACCAAAACTACACAGAGAAACCCTGTCTTGGAAAAAAAAAAAAAGAATTCAATGTTCAACTACAAGAAAACAATGCTGTTTTATCCTTTGTTGAGATCCATGGCGTTCCTGTGAATAATCCCATGGGGCAGGGGGGCACGGTCCTCTAGGAACCATCCACCAGACGGAGACTCAGAGCACAGGAGGATGGGCGCTCTGTGATGGCGGTAGGAAGATGAGACTCTTTCACTGTCACATAGGGTTCCTCTTAAGCCTCTAGTTTCACCTCCTCTCCTCAAAGCAGCTACCATCCCTGCTACTCCTCACAAGATCTGAGGTCACAACACGAGGTTTCTTTTTAACATCTGTCCACTGCACTTGAAGCATATGGCAACCCCGCCCTCCTAATGCTACACCCCTACCTCTGCGCCTAACTCTGGCTAACCCACGGCTCCTGCCTCCTTAGCTTGTGCTCAGCAGTTAGCTGAGGCCCCGCCCACCCTGCTTGCCCTCTGTCTCTAGCCATGGGCATCTTCCTGCCTGTTTTCCCGCCTTCTGGATTGGGCTCCAACAACGGATCATCCAATTGGGACGTCATCCACACACAGACATCATGGCTTTTGGCTAGACAGCTAGTGTTCAACTCCCTTCTCTGCTTGAGAAAACCTTTATGGCTTCCCAAGTTTTAAGTGGGTCATTCTCTAAAACCCATTTTATAGGGATGGGGATACAGGTCCCTTGGTATCTGCTTCACATGCATGAGGCCTTGGATTTGATTCTCCAGCACCACAATACAATGCAAAATTCTTTTATGAATTGGAACGTACATCAAATCCACACTCACCCCTCCACTTCCCAGCATTCACTGAGCACATAGTGTGGATCCGGCAGTAATGCTGGGTACCCTACGATGTATGGATAACACCACCCCTCCGTCATTCGGCTGACATTCATCAGGCACCTACATTGCTAAGGATATCCTAAAACAGCCTTTCTCAACCCATGAGTTGTGACCCCTTTGAGGGCCAAATGATCCCATCACAGGGTTCACATATCAGATGTCCTGCATATCAGAAATTTAATTATGATTCATAACAGTAGCAAAATCACAGTTATGAAGAAGCAATGAAAATACTTGTATGATTGGGAGTCACCACAGCATGAGGAACTGTATTAAAGGGTCACAGCATTAGGAAGGTTGAGGGCCACTGTAAAAGGTTCAGACCTTCCTCTTAAACACTATAATTTGTCCAGGAAAGCTTGTCATGGAAAGAAGGGAGAGTCCCCAGGAGGCTTTTGTAGCTAGAGGTCCTTACCAAAAGAAAATGGCTTTAGTAGCCAGAGGTCCTTGTCAAAAGAAAACCAAGTTGTTAACTCAAACTTAACAAAAGTCAGGGGAGGGGTATTGGAGAGATGGCTCAGTAGTTAAGAGCACTGGCTTCTCTTCCAGAGGACCCAGGTTTGATCCCCAGCACCTACATGGTGGCTCAAAAATGTTCGTAACTCCAGCTCTAGGGGCCCTGATGCCCACTTCCAGCTTCCTTGGGTACCAGGCACAAAAATGGTGCACAGATCTATATGCAATTCAAAAAAACCCATACAATATAAAATAATTAAACTTTTTAGAATTAAATTATTAAAAGAAATAAAAGAGAAATCAGAACTTTAAAACTCCTATGTATTTCATGACTTTGATGGCCTTTTTGAAACCACGAAGATGACGATCATTATCACGGAAATGAGGGAATTTGTCATACCCTCGCTTACTAAATAAACACATCTCTACTCCCTTCAACTACTTCCAGATTGATTATGTAAATGAGTTCTACATTGTGTGACAACAAGTTTAGGACATCAGTAGTCTAACAGCTAAGAGCACACAAGGAAAAGCCACCCTTCCAGCTAAGGAAACATTCGTCACAACATTTACAGTCGAGAAACCAGATCCAGGTGCCCAAGTTGCTCTAAAGGCACTGAAAGATTTCTCAATGAGAACCATCAGTTATCTATCTCCTAAAATAACGAAAACGGAATAAAACTTAAAAAATTCAGTGCCTCCGTGGCACTGGCCATTTTCAAGGACTCAGGGGCTGAGTGTGGGGTGTGGCTACCACATGGGGGCCAGCACCGGGCTGAGCACTTTCACTTGGCTGGTTCACTCAGTTCCAATCAGGAGGAAAACCAAGTGTCACAGGCCATTTCCAGAGACAGCGGTTCTGTGTGATGGCTCTTCATCTATCCCGATTATCTTCCCTGGGCTCAGGGAGCATGACCAGGTCCTGCAGGGGACTTTAAACTAAGGACAGTTCAGAACTCCTCCTCCTTCCTCTGCCAGGATGTCACTATGGACACTGCTCTTAAGATCCACTAGGTGTCTGGTTCCGGTTCCCTATACCCCGCTCGGCATACACACAGTACCTTGATGCCTTCCTAGCAGCCTGAGACACGAACTCAGTCAAGGTCACACAGCTAATTATAAACAGGGATTCAAGCCCAGAAAGTGTGACTTTTTTTCTTTTTCTTTTTTTTTTTTTTTTTTTTTTTAAGGGCTGCCAATAGAAGCCCTCGGATGTTAACCACATACTTAAACTTGCCCTCTTTAAAGCCTTCCCACAATTCCCGCCGGGCAGGGATACCTTGCCTCTCTCTACCAAGGAGGTTTGGGAGGTGAAAAGTTTGTCCAGAGTCCGTGAGAGGCTGGGCGAGTCGGTTCTCAGATTCCACATCCAAGCAACTCTCCACAATGGCAGGGAGCCAGGTAGGGCACACTGGTTGACTGTCTCGATACATGTGACCCCCTATCTACGTCCATCAACCTCCCAAACCAGTGACAAGGAAGAGGCCATCCCCAAGCACAGAGGTGGAGTGAGGGAAGTTGGAATCCTGCCTTGGGTACAAGCCACCTGGCCCCTCAGCTGGGACTCCAGCCCATGTGTGTCCCACGCAGGGGGATGGATGTTGAGGCCAGCTGATGCCCAGAGTTGCCTCAAAGTGCAATTATTCTGAAGAGAAGCCGGCTACCATGTAGACAGACTGTAGGAAACAGGAAGTAGGGCCACATTTCTCTTCAATTCAGATGTCCTTTTGACCCGAATGGCTGTTCTCGTCTGACTGATCACGTTTGTGCTGCTGGTCTCAGATGAATTCACAGCTAAAACTAACATGAAGGACACAGGGGAGGCTGGTTTAGAGGGGATCTCAAGGGCAAACAGGACTTGGCTCCCCAAGGCACTGAAAAATACAACTGGCTTTTCCCCAGAGCGGGATTAAACAGGCCAGGCCGGCAGTGATCCAGGGTGACATCCCACAGTGGGGAAACCAAACCACAGTAGAACACTCGGAAAACGTGGGGCACTTAGCCAGGGTTTTCACATGACGCCTTGCGTGGTAGGCAGCCCGGTCTGGCTCCCGCTCCTGAGACCATCTGGTCCCTCTGAAGAGAGTGAAAACATACTGGTTCCTCACAGCACAGAACCCCCTCCTGGTGAGCATATTTTCCTTTGGAATGTTAGGAGTGAACACAGGCCTCACTGCCCATCCCCACCCTGCTCCCATCACCTGGCTGACGTGACCCTCTGGATCTGAACAACACATGGCAGACTGGCATCACTAGCTAAATTCTAAGGTTTATGAATGGAATTCTGTACATTAAATCTCTTTAACACACACGAAAGCGTGTTATATATGTATGTGCGTGTACAAAATATGTGTGTATATATATATATATGCATGCATACATAGTTTTGAGGCAGGCTCTCAAGTAGCCCAGGCTAGCCTCTAAGTCATTGTAGTCAAGGATGGCCTTGAACTTCTCTTCTTCCCTGCCTCCACCTCCTATGATTACTCATATCTACTAACAGGCCTGGTTTAATAATTTTTGTTAATAGAATAATCAGCTTCTCTCATCTCCACTAAACAAATACGGAACAGATATATTTAAAGATTAGCAGTTTGATAAGGGGCAAACATTTACCCGGCACAGGACACCACCTAGCCCTTGTTTTCCCATGAGAAGGCTGCTGCTCAAATTATTTCATAACTCACAAGTGTTTGAAGTTCTCGTTAAAGGGTCCAAGTCTCCCCAACAGCACGACTGGTAGAACCAAGTACCAGATGAGAAGTCAGTACTCATGTTCCAAAGTGGTCTCAAAATCTATAAACCACAACAATGGCTTTTCTACAGATGGGATGGTATTTGTAGGGGTGCACGTCCACACTTGATCTTAGCTAAAAGGCCGAGAAGCGATGGGGTGCACGTCTAAACCCTCCGTGTACAGCAGACCCTATTGGACAGTGGTCAGCAGGACGAGAATCTGGACCATGCCCTGGCTCCTTGGATCTAAGCTCAGTGCCAAGGTTATAACACTAACAGGGCCCTGGAGACCTGAGGTGAACAGGCCTCTCCTGTCTGAGAAACATAGCTGGAGCAATCTTTAGCAAGTTGCCTAGATTTTCCTGAATGCATACTGCAGGGGGTAATATTCAACCTCCACTGCTAATATTTTCCAAAGGTGATCCTCATAAATTAAAATCTACTCAATCTTTAATCACTTGCGACTGAATCATTTCCAACTTTCTTTCTGGCAATCCCTCTGTGTGAGTGATCATCAAGTAATAAATCTGGGTTATTTACATTGGCCACATCTACTTCCCCTTTCTGGGAGAAATGATACAGAAAAGTCAAGATGGTCTACGGAGAGGCTAAAAAGGAAAGGCTGTCCCCACAACGCAGATCTCCAAAACTTGTTCCTGAGCAGGAACAGAACAAAGTAGATCAAAACTGGAGAAAAAAATTAGAATAATTCAATTCAATGCTGTTTATTCAGCTTCAGGAAGCGAGTCCATCGTGATCATGACTGATGCTGCCCAAGTGGTACAGCAAGCCTGATGAACTAGTGCTTAGCGGGCGTGGAGCACTGAATGAGAAGGCTCCCCATAGCCTTGTATATTTAAATGCTTGTTTCCTAAGTTGGTGGAACTGTTTGGGAAGGATTAGGAGGCGTGGCCTCATTGGGGGAAGTGTGTCCCTGGGGCTTCAAGGTTTCGAAAGTTCATGCCAGGCCCACTTGTGTCTCTGCCCCGTACTTGCAGATCCGGATGTGAGCTCTCAGTTGTTACGGCTGCCGCCATGTCTTCCCTGCTCCAGCCTGGACTCTAACCCTCTGATACTGTAAGCCAATGAAACTCTTCTAAGTCACTTTGGTCATGGTGTTTTTATCACAGCAACAGAAAAGTAATGAAGATACCAGGCGAGGTCCCAAAATGTGAAAAGCTATCCCTTTCTCAAAAATGCTTCCCACCTGGAAAACACTTCCAACAATAACAGCATCAAGCTGGGGACAAAGGCCCCCACCTAGCACACAGAGGGCTGGGGCAGGAGGATTGCTGTGAGTTTCAAGACTACACGGGCTACAGAACAAGACACTGCCTTGAAAAGGAAAACAAAGAGAAGCAAACGATGAGGACCTTTGATGCCATTTACCTGTTTCTCTCTGCAGCAATACTGAGAAGTCTCGATGAGCAACTTCAGAAAAGCACCACCTACAGAGACAAACCAAACGAATTGAACAAAACATTAGATATTTGTTTAAAGTACCAAGAAAACCCGCCATGCAATTTTATATCTCATTAAGAGGTGTGATGTTTCTTCAAATACTGATCCCCACATCAGCAGTGCAACTAGAATTAGACAGAGCCCCTTCATGGGGGGGGGGGGGAGTGGGAGATGTGCAGTTCCCACGCACCAAGTCACAACCTTTCCCTCAAACTTCAAAACGCATGTGCAAAGAAGACCACTTTATATGCAAGACAAGGCAGGCCAGAAACAAACAAAAGGAATATGAAACTGTGAGTTACCTATCCTAACCAGCTACTCTAACTAAGGAATATGAAATCATGAGTTACCTATTCTAACCAGCTACACTAACTTATTTTAAAGCTACATTCACAAAAACATTAAAAAGAAAAAAAAAACTAGGAAAATGGGAAAAGGAACAATAAAACCAGCAAATATAACAGCAAAATACTGGGAGGAAATATTTAAATTCAGAAATCAAATATTCTCTTCTGATCATTTCAATGTCTTTTAGGTAGCTTTTAGAAAATGGTATGTCTAGAAATACATTTAGAAAACCTAGATTCTCCAAATATCTGTCCAGCATTGCTCTGACACACTAAACATAAATGGAAGAAATTTTAAAATAAAATATCATAGATTTAGAAAATGTATCATATCTCTTATGCTGTTACCATATTATAACCTTCCCAGGCAACTATGCCCACTAACAAATGAGGAAGCTTTCCTGCATCACACAGACCCAGGGTCAAGGAGTCGTGGCCCGTCACAGGCTGTTTTACTCTTGACATCTTGCTCTCTACTCTGCCAAGCACATGTATCACATCCCTAGACAGAAACCTGGCATTCCTTAATGCAAAACTTCCATAAAATCAAATGGCTAGCAGGTAGCATTCATTTCTTCTCTTTGCATAGTTACAAGTCACTTCTCCATCTGAAAATAAAAAGGTTATGTAGGACTATAATATTGCATAAAAGTAAATATTTAGAAACTAAGAATTTAGAGTTCAAGAAATATTTAATATATAACCAGAAGTGAAGAAATACACTAAATTCCATATTGGGGTGATCAAACAAAATATCCCACAACCTCAACTGTACCACTAAACAAGGAAACAGGAAGTCCATATGCCCTTCTATAATCAAACTTTCAAATGGGGTTGGTAATGAAAATCTGTAATAGTGAGCTATAAACACCCATGCTTATATCTAGCTGTAGATGAATATCAGCAAAGCCCATGTTAATCCAAACTGTTCCTGAGCCCGGAGAGCCAGTAGTGACTCAAAGGCCTCTTGTTAGTGGGCTGGAGCAATGATTCAATAGTTAAGAGCACTGGCTGCTCTTCAGGGGATCAGGGTTTGATTCCCAGCACCTACAAGGCAGCTCACAACTTCCTGTAACTCCAGTTCCAGGGGATGCACTGCCCTCTTCTGGCACCTACAGGTATTACACAAACATACATGCAAGTAAAATACTCACATACAGAAAACGCAAATAAATTGTTCTTTGAAAGAAAAAAATAATTTTAGCTAAGAAATGAAGATACTGTACAGTAACCTGGATTTCCCATAGTAAAACAATAAATACATAAAAGAATTTTGCATCTATAAAGTCCTTAGCTATAACAGATCTTGAGTTTTTTCTTTACTCAATGGCTTTTTGTAAGCTAATTGCTAGCTACATTCTAAGCATTCCCCACCACTTTATTAGGGGAAGTCATGGTAAGTCATCACCAGTATGTTTATCTGGATATGCCTTCTATGAAACAAACCACTACGGCTATTATGAATGGGCCATTGATAAGAAGAGGCCTTCATCAACATTTTATACTCCTTAAAATCTAAATGAGACACAGAAGTACTACAATCTTAGTACCATTAAAACTCAAATACATTTTTTGAATTCCCTCTTTTAAATATGACACCAGCCAAGCTCTGGTCAAAGTTTCAAGACTACAATAGTACTTACTAGAGAAGACTGGGTGGGTCACTGATTCCCACCCACAGCTTCCTAAACTCACAAAGCTGGTAAAGAGCATTCCTAGAATAAATCCATTCAACCCAAAGCTCCAAAGACAGAAGATAATTAGGAGTAAGTCCTCAGTGTTCTAACTAAATCCTCATGGTAAAGTCATATATTTTTAACCAGTCAAGAGGCTCAGAAGTATTAGTCAAGCCAATTAATTCTTTGTTGGTAAATAAGATGCTGATATTATTTAAAGAGTTTGTGTGTGTGTGTGTGTGTGTGTGTGTGTGTGTGTGTGTGTATGTGGTGTGTGTGTGTGTGTATGTGGTGTGTGTGTGTGTGTGTATGTGTATGTGGTGTGTGTGTATGTGTGTATGTGTGTGTAGTGTGTGTGTGTGTGCATGTGTGTGTATGTGTGTGTATATATGTGTGTGTGTATGTGTGTGTGTATGTGTGTGTGTATGTGGTGTGTGTAGGTGGTGTGTGTGTGTGTGTGTGCCCTGTGTGACTATTTAATGGTCACATTTTTATGTGTCTCTCTCTCTTTTAAAAAATATTTTGTTACATGTATATGTGTATTTCTGCATGTAAGTTTCTGTGAACTGAATGCTGGTCTCTTGAGGCTAGAAAAGATCCCCCGGAGCTGGAGTTACAGGAGGCTATGAGGCTGACGTGGGTGCTGGGAAGCAGTCAGTTCCTCTGCAAGAGCAGTACACGCTCTTAACTGACACGCCACTGCTTCAGCTCCTGAAGGTGATATTTTTATCCTTTATAAATAAGTTCTAAATGCAAAACAAAAACACACAGGACACTAAGCACACATTGTCGTGTAGTCTTCAAAAGTTCACAACAGATAATGAATATAATGAATACTTAGGCATTAATGGCCAGTCACAGTTCTACATCCTATATGGGAATTAACTCATTTATCTCTCACAAAAGCCCTGGGAGAGGCACTAGTACCACCTCCACCTTCTAGATGAGGAACAGAGAGGCTTATGGAACCTTCCAAAAGCTATGTAACCCCAAAGCAGCAGTGTTAAGACTCAGATCCAAACCGATTTTCACCTTTAATCCTAAAAAACTCACACAGGCAAGGGGAGAAAAGTTTAGGCTCATTTTCAAGTGGAGGGAAATAATGGTTCTGGGTAGCATAGTCCGATCCTCCAAGTCACGCTGCTGACTGGCAGCAAGAGTCAGAACAGATCACAGGGCACTGTACGCCTCGGCCAGCGCTGGCTCTCCAGCAGCTGGACCTCTGTGCACATTCTGTGAATTAAGATGCAACTCCATGTGACGGGTACTTGATGCCTTCGCTCA
Organism: Peromyscus eremicus; assembly: GCF_949786415.1. NCBI lineage: Eukaryota > Metazoa > Chordata > Mammalia > Rodentia > Cricetidae > Peromyscus > Peromyscus eremicus. Next base: position 58,394,106 of record NC_081427.1, read on the forward strand.
CTGGGAAGACACTCTGATACCCTCTCACAGTTTACCGTCACACCAAGGCATGGACACCCTGCATGTCACCATGTTTTCATTACCCCACACACAACTGTGTCTTTTCACTTACAGGCTATTAAACACACACAGGTTCGCATAGAAAGTGAAAATACCCATCTTCATTAGTTACCATTTTCTCACCTACATTTTTCTACGTTATTGGTCTGGTCAACCACTTAAACTCTTTATAGCCCAATAACTGTGGGCACTGTTTATACCAGAAGGCATCGTAAATAACATGAAAACTACCGTGGTTATTCGCATTGGGAGTTAAAAGGTTGGTGTTTCCATTCTTCTCCATCCGGGCTGCATGGCCCCCTGGACCACTTCCGGACATCAGGAGGAGAAACAAGAGTTGCCCTTTGTGCCCATGCAGAGCCCTCAAGAGACAGGCACCAGCACTTGCTGACCGTAGTGAACTGTGAGAAACAGGAAGCGGCGTTGTAAGACCCCTCTCTCACGTACAGATTGCTAAGGCTTGAAATACCCCGAATCTGAACTGCTTCACGTTACTCTGTAAAACTAGAACTGAAGAGTGAAAACTGCCCGGGGAAATCACAAGGATAAATTTCAGCCTAATGAGAAAGGAACTCAGAAAGACACAGAGCTGCCCACAGTGGTCCAGCTGGTCTGTCTCGGGGGCGGCTAAGAGGCAGCTGTTTGTGATCCCAGAAGCCACAGAGAGGGAAGGTCTGAGTAACTGTCCTTGAACAGGGAGTCTTTTCCTGAAACCTGAGCTAGTCCACTCCAGTCACCCTGGCAGATAATCAGGGCCCCGTCCAGCGCAGTTTCTCATTCGAGCCAGGCTATGTACAAAAGGGGATTGTGGTGTGGGTGGAGACGCACATCACTTATTATTCCTTCCTACCTTTCAGAGTAGGGAGGTGAGCAGTTTACACTGGGTCACAAAATTATTACATAGAACAATCTGGGCTTCAAAACAGAATATTCTCTTTACATTAAAAAAAATCTCCATGTGTGCATGTGTGTGCGTGTGCGTGTGCATGTGCGTGTGTGTGTGTGTGTGTGTGTGTGTGTGTGTGTGTGTTTATGCCTGACAACCTCAGGTGTCAGTCCCCACCTTCCACCTTGATACAAGGACTCTTGTCCACTAGATGGCCTGCAAATTTCCAAGGATTCTCTCATCTCCATCTCCTATCTCACTAAAGGAACCCAGGGTTACAGAGGTACACTGCCATGCTTGGCTTCCCATGGGCTCTGGGGTGTGAAGTCAGGTCCTCACACTGGCATGACTTGAGTTTTGCCCACTGACCCAGCTCCCCAGCCCTCAGTCTAGAACTTTCTGACTCCAAACCTAGTCAATTTTCAGTGAGACAATTCTTCAACACCCAGGATGTGATACTTAAAATCACCACACATCTTCACATGTACCTGGAAGATACATAGCATGGAGGCGAACACTGAAGGCGAGTAGCTAACAGCAAAACACACTAAAGGTTCCTAAACTCTCAAAGGCTACCCTTTCTCCCTAACAGAGAAGGGCTCATTATATTCCCAGCAGCAAAGTTTTCTATGGCTCTGTTTACACAAGTCAACTCAAGGGATAATTATCCAAAGTCTACTTTACGGGGCTTTGTTGGTAAAACAAATGTTTGGGGAAGTTTCTCCACGTTTTAAGGGCAGTTCAGCATAACAAACACAGAGAACAGTGCCCCAGTTCTGTGTCCAAAGCATAAACTGTGGTTCAAAGCTCAGCCTGGTAGTTATTAAAGAAGACAGTAGGCGGGGAGTTACTCAAGTGCGTTCTCCGACTAGTCAGCAACAAACTCACACTTGTGTCTGACATGTAGTGTCAAAAAAAAAAAAAAGAAAGAAAGAAAGAAAGAAAAGAAAAGAAAAGAAGTGGGTCAGTCACTGGAGGGATGCTGAAGCTTGCAGGCTTTTCAAAGAAAGACCCAAGAGTGTCAAGTTTCAGGAACCTGTCTACCAAACGCAGCAGGTGGCAGGCAGCCCAGGGCTGGCTGTGCTCACTCATGTGAAATGCTGGGAACTGGAACCTCCACAGCGCCTGCCCTGCCACTCAGGCGCAGAGCTGGATGACTCAATTTCACGACCTTGTGGACTCCAAGTCAAGTCTGGAAATCATGAACGCTTCCTTTTACTCTTAAGGGTGGGACAGCTCCTTGGAGCAAGCATGGGACTGTCAGCATGGAGCTGCCAGAGAGTATGTCTGCATCCAGTATCAGCCAGGAGCTGGGAGAGAGTATGTCTGCATCCAGTATCAGCATGGAGCTGCAAGAGAGTATGTCTGCATCCAGTATCAGCATGGAGCTGCAAGAGAGTATGTCTGCATCCAGTGTCAGCATGGAGCTGGGAGAGAGTATGTCTGCATCCAGTATCAGCCAGGAGCTGCGAGAGAGTATGCCTGCATTCAGCTCTGGATACCTCAGAACAGTCTACCCACACGCAGCAGCAAGTGAGACTCAGTCAGACTGTGGTTTAGCACATCAGGTTTGGGCATCACACCATAGTTGTTGTTTACACATAGGTGGGATCATGTTCACACACATGGCCATGACTCCTTTTCTAATATTTGGCTATAAATGCGTGAGAATAAAACAATTCTGACTTCTCTGTTTCTTTTTTTTTTTTTCTTTTTCTTTCTTTTTTTTTTTTTTTTTTTTTTTTTTTTTTGAGACAGGGTTTCTCTGTGTAACTAAGTCTTAGCTGTCCTGGAACCCTCTTTGTAGACCAGGCTGGCTTCGAACTCACTAAGAGCCACCTGCCTCTGCCTCCCAAATGCTGGGATTAGAGGCATGCACCACCACCACTACCCATTGGCATTCTCTCTGTTTCTTGCATACAGTACAGCACATGGAACAGAATAGAAAGCTTATGAATATTTAAATTTGTGAATAAGAAACATGAATGAAAAAAAACCACAGCTCCAACTACGTAAGAATTCCTGAAGACTATCCACAGAAGAGCCTGTACGGGGTAGAGAGAAGCACTGGCTAACCAGGAGTGAAGAAAATGATGAGGCAGAAATGACTCCAAGAATTGTGGAATAAAGAGAAGGGAGAGGAGGCAGACAGGAACCAGCAGGCAGCAAAGGGCTGTGGGGTAAGGATTATGTTACAGTAATGCAAGGGGAAACTTAAAATGAGTGTGTTTCCAAAATGCTAGTGTCCGTCTGGACCAGCCTCCATGAACTCCTGTCCTCCAACAGTTTTCTAAGTTTGTGTCAGGGCAGAGAGTGGCAGGAGCCAGTGTGCACAGTAATTCTGAAAGCCTTCCTCCAGAGGCGATGATTTAACAGCCTTGCCTCGTTGTAGCCTCGACTATAAATATATAATCATTTTGTAATGCAAACTGTTGCAGTGTCCAGCACCAGCCATGTATACACCTCACTGAACACGCCAACTACTTGTTCAAAACAGGTGACTTCAACTGGACAGACACAAGCGGCTGCAGGCAGACAGGTGGGTGCTGCACACCTGGGGAACGCGCCAAGGTAGACAGGTGGCCACAGTGAGTGATGTGGACTGTAAGTGCTGACAGGTTCTCCCTGCTGAACATTTCCCAGCAGTCTGCATTCCAAAGCTAGGCACACACTTTAAGTAATAACAGACCAATGTTTCCAAAAACAGATGCCAAGGTTAAACGTGGAAATAAAGAATATTCACTTGTTAAAAAGATTTCCAAGCAAGGGACTTATGGACACACACATAAGCCAAGGCATAGATCCCAAAAGTAGAGATGGTGCTTCCAACATGGCTGCCATGTATAAATCTTGGAGTCCAGCAAACAGCCTATTTAATCTATGAACTACTATCCAGAGACTGTGCTGCCTGCATGGCTCCTCCTGGAAATCTGAGATCTTTCCCCAGGGGAAGCATACTCAAGGGCATAACCACAGAGACACAGCCATCACCACTGAAACACACTATACCCACCAAGACACACCATCACTACCGAGACACACTATAACCACCAAGACACACCATCACCACCCAGACACATCATCACCACCGAGACACACCATCACCATCACCAAGACACACCATCACCATGGAGACACACCAGCTCCCATTTGAGAAATGCCTTACCCTTTGACTGTCTTCTGTCAGAAGGAGTAAATCCCTCCGCACACCACTTGCTCTGAAGCATTATGACTAAGCTTTTACCACTTTCAGAAGTACAAAGCTCAATAAATGCGTAAGGTTCCACAGAGGCTTGGGGTATGGCTCAATGGCAGAGGGCTTAGCTTATACAAAGCCCTAGGTTTGACCCCCAGCACCACATAAACAAGACATGGCAACACACAACTGTAATTCCAGCACTAGAAAGGTAGTTCAAGGTCATCCTTGCCTACATAGTGAATGGAAGACATCCTCCCCCCCATCCCCCATTCCCTCACCCCCCACCCTTACTCCCACCCCTGTGATACATGAAACATTGTCTCCAGCAAATAAAGAAAAAAAACCTGTGTGTCAGAACAGAAAAAAAGGGCCTCTGAACCTTTAAACAGTATTATAAAGCCCATGATAGTGCTTTTATCAATAACCTTCACTATATTTTATTAATAAAAATAAGTCCTAAAAACCATTCTCAGCCATGACACTTACAGTGACGTCCACTTTATACAACAGATACGCCATAAGAAAACAAGACAAATCTGTCGTCCCTTTAAAAAGACACAATGAAATGAGTATTTATTCAAAAAATCTCCTGGAACAACTTGCCAGCCTAACCAGGAATATCACGCCATAGGAAAGGATGTGTTATTTAAAACTCAACCCAGTAACACATAACAGAACCACAGTGAACCACCGTATTTACAGTCTCCTGCGGAAAAGTTGGTAATAGGCTGTGTCAAATTAGAGAAATGAAGCCAGCAAACTAAAACCAAAGTTACACCCAAGGGGCACGTGGAAGTCACCAGAGCTTCCTGGAGAGTCCCTTAGCACACGCACTTCATCCCCAACTGTTGTGTGACAAAACTTCCGGGAAGATGCAACACCCACGTCTACTGACCTCAGACAGGGAGCCCACGACAGACCAAAGTACAGATGCCACCAAAGTCCAACTTGGTGACCCAATGCGTTTTACTGGTGTCACTTACTGGAGCAGGAATGACTCAGACAGCTGCATCACCAAAGCCACCCCAGCATGGGGACAGCTCACAAAGCTGGGAACGCGGAGCACACTGCACAGCCTGCAGGCGGCTCAACAGGTTGGCGTGTCCTTTCCAGGTGCCTCAGTTGGTCTAACTGTCTTCCAGGCAGCTCGGCTGGTTTCTGCTTCTCCCAGGAAGTGAGTCTGGCCTCAGAGACATCTTGGCAGCTTTTTTCCTCTTTGAAGCCTCAGTTCTTCTCTGAGAAAAACTTTGAGCTCTTATGGTTTACTCTGGCAGGGAGGGGCTTAGTGAATCTGGTCAGTTTCAGGGACTTCCTGAAGCTATTTTGAGTTGTTTACCTTCTTTGCTTAAGGCGATTTCTGCAGGATAGACTGTTTCAGTCTCTGAGGAAACTGTTACACTACACCAATGTTCACCCACATTGGAGTACCCAAGTCCTCCTTAAACTCATATCCCTTCACTTAATGGAGTCCCGGCAAGTGCTTCCCAACCGTTTTTCAAGATTCCCCCATCTTTGTCTTAGGTCAGCAGCACAGGCTAAAAGCCAGCCTCTCTCCCTCCAATGGTCAGGCCTCCTGGTCAAGTCCCTTCCTGACAGTGTAACACGCCATTATCCTTTTCTAGAATGTGTGAAATGGCAGGGGCTTTGGAACAGCATTCAGAAACATGAATCCTGCGGCAACTGTTTCTATGATCAGAAAAGGACACAAGGGAGATGTGGAGAGGTTCCCAAGGAGGCATGTCAGGAGAGGGAACTGGGAAAATACTTGGTCTTTGTGGTATATTGTTTGTAATCTAAGAAATAAAGCTTGCCTGAGGATCAGAGGACAGAGCCAGCCACAGAGTTAAACACAGAGGTCAGGCAGTGGTGGCACACGCCTTTAATCCTAGCACTCAGGAGGCAGAATGCCATCTGGATCTCTGTGAGTTCAAGGCCACACTGGGCTGCATGAGATTGACCCAGTCTAGGAGATAAACAGAGTCAGGCAGTGGTGGCACACACCTTTAACCCCACCCAGTATTTGGGAAGCACACACGCCATTAATCCCAGCACTAGGAAGGTTGACACAGAAAGTGATATGGCTGGGCAGAGAAAGGCATATAAGGCCGGAGGAGACAGGAACTAGAGCCTTTTGGCTGAGGACTCAGAGACATTCAGTCAGAGGATTCATGGAATTGGCGAGGTGAGAAGTGGCTGTGGCTTGTTCCTTTGTCTCTCGGACCTTTCAGCATTTACCCCAATATCTGGCTCCAGGGTTTTATTATAAGACCATTTAGGATCGGGCAACAGGTCTTGCTCCCTCTTTTCTTTCTCAAGGACGGAGTTCGCAGTCAGGGAAGTGAATTTGTCCTCCTGCAGCATGCCTGTCGCCACTCACTGGTGCTGTGCTTGCTAGATGCTCCCCCATCATAGGCCATGGGGTTGCTCTGCCTTCCTGTTCTCTACTTTCACCTCTAGCTCTGTCTTCTCCCAACCTCAGTTTTGAGGGCCCATGTCATTTCCTCCATGACTGCTTTGCGTCTACATCTGTCCCAACTCTGACGAGGAACTCTACTTGAGACTCACATTAGTGCTAGCTGCCTGCACTTCCTCTTCCATGGGCACCCTGCCTAGGTCTCCTCATGGAGCTCTGTACCATACCTCACAACACACCCTGTGCAGTAACAAAGAGCTTGGGCCCTCTGGGCACACCCTGGGCCCTTGCCTGACTCCCCCTGTCCAGGCCTTCCATCCATCTCTTGGCCAGCATTAATGAGCTGTACCAACAAACACCACAAAATTCACCCCAAGTCAGTTTTGGATGAGGCAAGATCAGCAAAGGTTGAGGGAGACCCTTCTTCCAAAATCACATATACGAAGCAGAATCCCACAAACTCAGATTCCTATGTATTTCCCCTTTCCATTCAAATGTCATCTCCTTTCCTGCCCCGCCCCTGGGTCGAAAGAGTACAGGCCCTCTGGGTCTCTGACATCTGCTCTCTTGGCCACTTGGTCCTCCCTGGAGGCTGTCACCATGGCCTCACAGCCACCACACAGCAGAATGAGCTGGAGCTAAGCAGTCGTCTAGGCAGGTGGATTCTCATACAGATAACACCTCACAGGTTAGAGGCTTGTCCATCTCCTGGAACCCTAGGCCCACTAAGATGCCATCTTTTCTGTGTGTTTGCCCTGTGACTCATGACTCCAACACATCCGGAAGAGCACAGCAGAAGGACCAAGTTCTCAGTAAGATTCAACTAATAAGCATGTGTATAAGCCGATGACAGGAAATCCAGAGATAAAGTGAGGGGCAGCAGAAGCCTGTTGTTGTTGCTAAAGGGACCTTCGGTGGGCAGCTGGTCTGAAACTTAGGAAAGTGTCTAGAATAGGCAGTTTTGTCTGAAAATGTGTCAGCACGTGAGAGGTGACTTGAGCCAGGGGTCAGAGGGACATGGGTGAGGCAAGAAAGGCAAGAGCAACCTACTGTGTAAATAGAGTAACAGTATCACTCTCACAGAGTGTTCACTGACGGAGGAGGCGCAGGTGAAAATCTGCTCCCTCTCACCTCTTTTAGGCTTAGCCATATAACTCAAGGTATCCTGTGTTCACCAACTGTTTACAGGACATGTGAACAACTAACTCTGTGTATCCAGTATTCATCAACTGTTTACAGGGTATATGAACTGCGGGGTGGCTACCCACCAACCCCACAGTTCCCCAGAGTTTTCTTGAGTGTGAGCAGCAGGAAATATTAGATAGAAGGATTTAGAGTGTGGAGATAAACAGATAGAAAACAAAGGATAGCCTTGAGAGGGCCTGGAACCTATTCCAACCAGCCTTGACTGTCTGCCCTAGGGTATTTATAGAAATGCCAAGGGGTGGAGCAAAAGACCTCCCCCCAGCACAGCCAAGTGCAGACCATCTCAGAGACCTGCACTCAGGCCCGTGGTCCTAATCATCCTCTCTATGCAGACCTGCTGGGTAAAGCCACGAGAGACCTGAAAATGGGCTCCCACAATGAACAAATAACTGTGTAACTAATATTCACCAACTGTTTATGACATGTGAACCAATAACTCTGTGTATCCAGTATTCACCAACTGTTTACAGGACATGTGAACACCTCCCAGTGGTGAGGTAGAACACTTTTAGTGCCGCCCAATGACCATCTGGGGACATACCATTTATCCAAGGCTGTGTTCTTCTTTTGTAGAGCTCTGAGTTCCTCTAGTTGGTTCAAAACTTAAATACCTCAAGGTTACTGACAGTATAAAATTATCCAGTATTACTTTTTATTACTCATTGGGGAAATGAAAACAGACAGAACTTGGTTTCCCAAAATGGGCTTTTAGAAAAAGAACATTGCTCATTCCTACAAGGTCCATGAACGTGAATGTCTACCATGAACAGAAACAGAACAGAGCAGAAACTACCATGAGTTGTTACAAATCAAGTCTAGAAGAAAACTGTCCCCGCACAGACAAAAAAAGGATTGACAGATATGGTGCTGGAACCAAAGTCAGAGGCTGAGTTGAACGTACAGGTCAAAAGTTTCAAGTCAGAAAAGGCGCCGGTTGGCTGAGGCTGTGAGGTTCTAAGTTTGCAAGGGACGACAGAGCTCAACAATAACAATACCCACCCAATCGGCCAGCCTCGGTGACGGGAAGCAGACAACACAACCGAAATCCCATTTACAGCAGTCAGGCTGGTCCACGCCAACACCAAGGCCGCTCCATCGCCCCAGGTGCCTGCAGAGAGGCTCTTCCGGTGGAGAGCACCAGAGTCCGGCTGAGTAAGAACAGGCGGAGACAGAGCTGCTCCTGAGCGACAACCAGGACAGTTTGCTTCCATCTCCCCCCTTCCCAGGATTAGAATTCCACTTACAATTCTGAAGAAAATATCCACAGTTAAAGACTTTGGAAGCCACTGCCCTTGAACTAATTAACGCAATGGAATCCTAACTTTTGTGGTCTGTTTTCCAGCTGACTGAAGACTGTCTAGGAGTTGGTTCTGGTGGGAGCCAGCAGGGGCAGGGGCTCAGAGATCAGCAAGCTTTAGAATTCTGTAATGTTCACATGTTGTAGAAAGGACACCAATACTTTTCTCATTTACAAAGCGCCTGAAATAGTTCACCCCAGAGTACTCATCCTTGCTAATTTCACAGAAAAAAATAATATAATATAATATAATATAATATAATATAATATAATATAATATAAATAACTGAATCCAGGTGATTCCCAGAGAAGGACGGAACCCTGCTGAGGCCCCATACAGTAATCACAATTTCTGCAGACACAGAGGAACTACCCATGTTAGCAGTAAAGATCCACTCCCGCAGAATTTTGAGCATTGTAATCATACTTTATGTGCCCTCCTTCTGCCAAACAATTTTCATAAAATTCCTGTGTGCTGGGGCTGGAGAGATGGCTCAGGGGGTCAAATGCACTGGCTGCCTTTCCAGAGGGCCTGGGTTGAATTCCCACCACACACATGACAGCTCACAACAGTTTGTAACTCCAGTTCCAAGGGCTCTGACACCCTCTTCTGGCCTCTACAGGCACCAGGGATATATGGAGAGCACAGAATGTATGCAGGCAAAACACCCATACACATACAATAAAATAATAATAGAAAGAAAAATTTTAAGTATTTAATTAGAATTTTTAAAATTTTTAAATATTGTGTGCTATCAAATAAAAAAATCAAATGCTTCAAATTTTAATTACAAAATGACATTTAACAAACTGAGAAACTAGAACAAAACATAATGAAGTAAAAGCAGAACCAGTTTTCTCTTACTGCTAGTCCTCTCCCAATTCTCCACAGTAGGGGAGGGGTATGTCCACACCAAGACCTGTAGAGCACTATTCACTGAAACAGTTGGGCTCCGTTCTAACTCAGAGGATGAAGTTTTGCCTTTAAAAGGAGGAGACCCACTGACAGTGAGTATCGAGATGTCAAATAGGTCTCCCATACACCAAGATGAGATGCCAAGCCCTCCTCTATTAGGACAAAGGCTCTCCGTGGTCCCGAGGAGAAAGGCTGAGTTGGACTATTCCTCCATGCTCTCTCTAACCCCTCCTGTGACCAACCCATGGCACACGTAAGCAGCAACTGGTCAGGGTTATAAGTACAGTCTGGCCACAGAGCACCACCCACCAACTGACTAGCCCACATAGTGACTGGACCTATCACCTCCATTCTCAGACCCAATGTGTTAGCAGGCTGCAGATTCCTCAACAAGGTCTTAGATGCGTTCCTCATCCAACAACAACAACAGAACAGAGTGAGAGGCCACAACGTTTTTCCTATTAAGAAAAAAATCTCTACTTATTAATAGCTACTGACTGACAGCAGATTCGGCTGTAGTCAATGGTAAATAAGCTACACCTGGTTTAAACCTCTTTCTCCACAGGCTTCTTCAATGCCAGAGGGTTGCAGGTGCTTTGTTGAAGCCTCTGAAAATCTTCCTCAGAGGCCCTTCCGCTCAGACGTCAGACCATTTGTTAAATGAAGCAAGGCCATTGGTGGTAGGATGGACTGATTCTTCCTACACCTGGGCCTGTCCTCAACTACTCCATCACCACACACCTCAGTACCTCAGCACTTTCCGTGTAACCCAAAGCTGCCGTCGCAGCAAGAACACACTCAGAGAGAGGCTGATGCCGACAACATTCCCTCAGAGAGCAAACTCCAGTCCAGGGAACCCAGATGACCAAAAACATCCCGGTGGGCCAGGCATGATGGTACACGTGTTATCCCCATACTAGAACCACAGAGGCAGAAATATCACGAATTCAATCCTAATTCTGTGTTCCTGGCATCCCATTACAAGCCAGGTCCCTCCGGCCTGGTGGACCCCATGTGCCTTGGGAACGCTGGGGCAGGAGGGCCCTGAGAACAAAGCAAACAATGGTGCCTCCTTCTTTGTTTCCTCTCTCAGGGTCACACAAGCAATTAAGGCCCTGCCGTTAAGTAAACAAACACCACGAGAGCACTACATGGCAGAACTCACTTCAAACAAACGGGAAGTTGCAAAGGAGAAGGAACTCAACTCACGGCCTCACTTTATTGAGTGTGCTCCAAAAAGCTGAATCAAAGAAAGAAACCAGCCCTGAAACCACATGTTGTAGCTCAAGAGTTCTCGCCTTTATTTTTACCTGCCCGAGAAAAAAAACAAAAAGACAGAGAAAGTGGAGCCCAGAGACACAGGCCTATAGTCTCAGCTACTCCAGAGGCTGAACAGAAGAGCTGTCTAAGGCCGGGAGTTCAAGACCAGCCTCAGCAACGTAGAGAGAGAAATAAACACAAAGAATAAAAAGATAGAGGCAGGTCCCTGAAAAAGTCCTCCACACACACTCCATCAGCTGAGCCATTTCCAGAGAGAGAATCATGGTGGACATTTAACCTCCTAATTTAAGTTCCTAAATGTTTCTGGGCGGACTGGTTCACACCTGCGATCTCGCCTCTCAGGAGCCTGAGGCAGGAGGTTGGAAAGTCCCAGGCCAGTTTGAGTACATAGAGAGGTCTAGTCTCAAAAATAATAGACAAGGGGCTGGAGAGATGGCTCGGAGGTTAAAAGCATTTGACGCTCTTGTAGAGGACCTGGGCTTCATTCCCAGCACCCACACGACGGCTCACAACCATCTGTAACTCCAGTTCCAGGGGATCCAACCCTCTCTTTTTGACCTCTATGGGCACCAGGCATTCATATGGTGGCATACATAGATTTAGGCAAAACACTCATGCACATAAGATAAAATAAATTTTAAAAGACATAAAAATAAAGACGTAAATAAAATTCCAAAATCTTTACACCCCAAAACATGGGAAAACGTCAGAGTTCTCAAAATTACCCACAAGCATAAAAATAAAAACTGAGACTTTTACCATTTGGACCCCTCTCTGCTCAGGACCTCCATGGCTTTCCACTTCCACTGCTAAGAAAGCCTCCACATGGTTTTTGGTGAGTGCTCAGAGGCCCTGGAAGTTTCTCTTTAAGGTCAGTGGGAGGGAGGCAGATGGGCTGGCCACTGTGTGGTAGGAGGTAGAGCTGGATGCAATTTGCCGAAGGAGAAGGAAACGGCCCTGGGGACAGTGGGAATTCTGCAGGTCACCAAGAACTATGTTCACTGTGGTTTGGTATTCCTCAAAGAACCTTTTCTGCGACGTTTCAATTTTTATCATTCTAGGCACATACTGGAGCCAGCTGCGTTTGAAGGCTTGCTCCAGATAATCTGCTTAACCCTTTAGAGTGAAGAGCTCTCTGGGGCACAGATCTAAACAACCTGATGATCAGCAACAGTTCCTCATGGATAGTGTCCTGATACTGAAGTGTGGCTGTGTGGTGGCTTCCTTGTGCTCCATCACATAAGCGAAGCCTCCTCTTCATGGCCTCCTCTGAAGGGATCACATGCCGTCTTCTAAGATGAAAACTCCCCTTATATTCTCCCTCCCACTCACCCCTCAATGTTCAAAAGCAGTACCACGACCCAAGGCAGGAGAGAGGGCACGGCCATTTCTAGACCCGCAGAACTCAAGTATTTAAAGTTAACAAACGACTAACTATTCCATCTCTCTGGTGATACGTGAATACTAACCTGAGTGGTTAATACATTTGGAACACTGCAAAAGGCCATTTTGGTCACCCTCCAAGCAGACTTACTTAAGTGACCTAATTTTTATGTTCTACTTTGAAGAGCTCCAGGACAGAAATTCCACGATTTCCTCAAGTTGCTTAACCCGGGGTTTCGTTTCTTTCCGCATCAATGGGGACGGTTTCAACTTCTTTTTAAAGTCAAAGGAGAAATAAGAGTTCCAGATGGAGTGGAGCGCAGTGGTATCAGAAGCTACGCACCTACATGGTTCCTGGAAGATGTTTTCCAGAGAAACTGCATCATCTTAACCCTGGCTCCCTCGACTGAGGGAAGAGATGTTTCCTGAAGCCAGGCATGGAACAACACACAAATGGACAGCCAGAGGTAGCCTATACCCTTAATGGCAGGGCCGCAGAAGATGTCTGCCTTCCCAAGAACACGCATGCTGCTGTCTCCAGGGCAGGTCTGTGCTATCTGGATTTAAACCCAGCTCAGTGAACACCACCACAGCTCCTAGAGGGCAAGTGGTCAGTGCGCAATAAAGAAATGGACTCTGCTCACCAGGGAGGAGCTCCTCTGTGTCCTCCCTATTTCTCAAATGAAGAAAGAAATCTTGGGTTTAGTATCCTTCTCTGCTTTGGTTAGCAGTTCCCTAAGTGGTATTCTAGTGCATTTCCTGACATTTTTAAAGAGAAGAACTCCCACTGTGCTACACTCCAGTAACAAGTCTTCCGGAGACCTTGCCCTCGGCTTTTCTGGAATTTTTCAATGAAACTCGAAAGCGATGTTTACCTGACCCCCAAATGCTACCCTAATGAATTCTCTGTTTTTCATTCTTTGAACTCTTCTCCTTGTCATGCCCTCTGGGAAGGAAAGACAAGCACAAGGCTTGGCTGGCCCTCAGCTGGCAAACACCAGCATAACTGAGTCCGAATAGTTTCTCAGAACTTGGACAGACTCACAAAGGTATTAATTATACTCCCTTTCTCTGGCATGGCTGCTGCATTTTACCTGCAGAAAGAATCGATTCAAAGACAGGACATGCCAGCACATATACTTTATTTTTTCTGACAGACAAAACCAAGATGTCAATCACAGGAATAAATGGATCTCTCTCTCTCTCTCTCTCTCTCTCTCTCTCTCTCTCTCTCTCTCTCTCTCTCTCTCGAACGAGGAACCGAGTTCAGATTCCCGGCGCCCACATAAAGCTGGATGGCATAGCATGTTTCAGTAGCCCCAGTGCCCCTGTGGTGAGATGGGGTTGGAGATAGGAGCATCCTCAGAAATGTGTGGGCTGGAGAGCTCAGAAGGGGTACCTCACGTGAGGCAGAAGGCAAGACAAGCTCCCAAAGACGTCTCTGACCTTCACATGGGTGTATATACTCGCACAGAGAAAAGAAACGTACTGGGGAGTGGGGAGAAGCAAGGAGGAATGAGGATGGGGTTCTTCCAACAAGAGTCTAGTGAGGCTGGCTTAGCTTTCCTCACCGGGGGCCCTTGGAAGAAGTTTAGTTGACAATTTCCTTCCCCTGCCAGAGGAAATATTCTGTTGTGGAGAGTTCTGTTTTGCTTTTCAATTTCATTTAAAATGGTTGGATTTAACCATGTTTAGGAAGGGCTGAGATGCATCTGTGGAGAGGGAGAGTGTGAAAGGGAGAAGTGAAGGAGGGAGGGAGAGGAGGGAGGGAGGGAGGGAGGGAGGGAGGGAGGAGGAAAAGGAAGAGACAGGCACAGAGACAAACACTCCAGTCCTCTCAAAGGGGCTTCTGCCTGGGGAAATGTGCTTTCCTCTGGCAAAAGATCAAGGCGAGAGATGGATGTGTACTTCTCCTGAAAGTGTCTTCCACTCCATTCCTCTCCATCTGCATATCTGGGTGCCCCGCAGCGGGCTTGCTCCCAATTGCTCCCGTCACACGTGACCTACCAACATGTGTGAGCACCACTGGGGCTCATGCCTTCAGCCCCACCCCCTGCTCCTAGAAGCTACAACGGGGAGGGGGCACATATTCATTGAGAAGACCCTTCTGAGAAAGAATACTCAATGTAACAGGAAGCTTAATTCAAACGGCACACAAAAGGGTCGCCTACTTCCTCCACCTTTGGGAATCTGATTCTGCAAAGGAGAAAGATGAAAACGGATGACCTCCATCCCATGGCCTATAAACTGAGGCAAGCTTGGCGCTTTTGCTGTTGTAGTACAGCCCTTTCCCTGTGCTACAGGTTAAACCACCAGCCTCGGGCCACGGCTGAACCAGTCAGGAACACATCAGAAAGATGCCCGTCAACCCAAAGTGCCCACCACCAAACGCTCAACTGCTGTTGGCAATGGGCCTGACTGGCTGGTCAAAACCCAGAAAAGCTCCAGAAAAGCTGTGCCTTGAAATTTCATTTACTAAGAAAACTTTCCACTTACATTCCAGCTCAGTACTTCAAACCAAAGACTCTAAGGGGATCTTTAGGGGAAGGAAAAACAAACTACTGGAGTTTCCTCATCGGTGTGAATCAGAAGTTAACTGCTGGAAGACAGCTACAGTAGAGGAAGTAGCAGGATTAGCAGTAATATGAAGTAAATACCACAACAGGTAAAGAAGCAAACAAGCCATTAGCTCAATTCAGACTAGATTCTTCCTTAGCCCTGGGCTACTTTTTATAAGCAGGGACCCCAGGATTAAAATAAGAGGACTATTCCGTTCCCATTCCACATCTTATTGGCTAAGAAGAAATGACTTTTAAAATGTTACTGTTATTGCTGTTGTTAACTGCGTGTGTGTTCACGTCCACATGATGAAAAGTGCACATGTGGAGGTCAGAGGTCAGCACTACGGAGTTGGTTCTCCCCTTCCATCTTTATGTGGGTCCTGAAGACTGAACTCGGGTTGCCGGGTTCACATCTACTGTCCAAGGGGTAATGATTTGTACAAAGGGTTTTACTTGTAGACGATGAATAAGCTCTTTAATCTTAGTGCAGGATGAAGTTATCTGGTGTCACCACTCAGTGATATTTCTAAATTCCAAAGAGCAGTCGGGGAGAAGGATTTGTGCCTTTCACAAAGTTTTGATTAAAATTAAATTAACAGAAGCCTCCTGAGATTCCCCCCCCTCCGCCCCCCAGTTCTCCAAACAAGGTACCGGAAGAAGAAAGTTAGCTGGCACCAGTAACTTCTCAAGGGAGACAAAGGAAAACAGAGCAACAACTTTGCTGGGAAGCAGATCCCACCCACTGTCAAGTGAAGGATGAGCCTCCAGGATTGAGTACTCAGTGAGCCGTTCTCTACCTGTTTCAAGGAAATGCAGAGTGATGGCATCTGGTCCAGTGACACAGAGGGACATAAAGTACTTGGTTCTGCTAAGGTTCAGTTGGTAGAGTGCTTGCTTAGCATGAACTCTGGGTTTCAATTCCTAGCACCACATCAACAGGCATGGCAAAAACCTACAGTCTAGCACTTGGGAGGTAGAGGCAGGAGGGTCAGAAGTTCAAGGTCATTTCTGCACGTATTAAGTTTAAGGCCATCCAGGGATAGGTCAGATCCTGCCCCCCACCACCAAAAAAGAAAAAAAGCAGGAGGAAGAGGAAAAAAGAAGGAAGAAGAAGAGGAGGAGGAGGAGGAAGAGGAAGAAGAGAAGAGGGGGAGGAAGAAGAGGAGGAGAAGGTGGACGAGGAGGAACAACAATCATACAACAATAATAACAACAATAACAATGGCTACTACTTGAGGTCAACAGGATAGCTCATTGATAAAAGCAATTGCCATCACACCTAATAATTTTCGTTAGATCCTTAGGACTCATGTGTGGAAAGAGAGGACTCCCACAACTTGTCCTCTGATTTCTACACACTTGGCATGATACGTGCATCCACACATACATTCGCAGACAGACAGACAGACAGACACACACACACACACACACACACACACACACACACACACAAACACACACACTTTTAAATGTTAAAGTGCTTGGTTCTGCTGGAGATACACACACACATTTATACATCTTTAAAGGATGACTTCAAGGTCTCACTCTAGACAGAGGCTGTGGGGTGCCACTGACCTTCAGAAGCCACAGAGTCAACATAGGTCCAGGGACTTCCACTGTTTGAGGGGGCAGAATAATCGTGAAAGCTTAAACTGGAGTATGCGGAGTAAATAGGAAACAGGTGACAGGCGAGACCCGAAGCTGTTCTTCCTGGAAACTCAGGAAGCTATAGAGTGTGGAGCAGGGGAGGTTCGGGAGTGTGTGTTCAGTTGTGAAGTTACCCAGCCACCCGTGAGTTCAGGGAAGCAGACCCTTCCTTCCAGGGTGAAAACCCTCAAGAGCACTGGAGACCATGCAGCATCACTCATCATCATACCTAGCCCCTGCTTCATCCTCTTCTTCATCACTGTGCACGGACTGACCTCTTACGAGGTACCAGGACTACACAAGTAGACCAGGCAGAAAAGTCTTATGAGACAGGCTCTTTTACAGATGGAGACACTACAGGCTGGGGATGAGTTGGGAAGTAGCTTGACCAACCAACCAGCAGTATAACTCACATTCACACACCTCGCAGTGGTCTAAAAGGCCAGGAACCTCAGAGCGTAATGTGGAAGGAGAGATAAAGCACGTTTTACACACAATGCTTTACCTCTTTAAAAGATCTGGGAATGAAGAACACCATCAATCCTGTAGTTCACATTCTTAAGTTTAACAAGCACCAACTTCTCCACTTTGCTGTGTGAATATAATCACGTAACCTACCTAGCTCAGCACCCAGGGCCCACAGTGGGTCAGCGACCCTCCATTTCACACTGTCTTCCTTGGGCAGGCTAGCTTTTGTCTTGTCTAACACGGGGATGGTCACTGGGCCACCTCACTGGGTAGCTCTAACGTGATTTCATGGTGACAGAGCAGTCCACACACACTGACGAGAGCTGGACTTATCCCACCTGACCACCCAGCTGTCTTGCCTTCAGAGGAGTGTTATTTGAACAGGTCTTCCAGGAGCACACAGGGCGGTAATATGTTCATTTCACAGACACAGCAGTGAATGCTCAGGCCTACGAAAACATTGTCACACACAGCTCACACCTCCCAGACTTCTTTCCTCTGCCCTGTGTGGCAGTTATCACAAAGTTGCAACCCTCAGAACTGTGTCTGTGATGACAGGTGTGACCACTCAACATGGCCCATGTGCCCTAATGGTGAGTCCATGGAAGGCCTATTACATTACAAAGCCCTATTACATTCCGCCACATAGCAGGGACAGCATCAGAAACTTCCAGGTTTTATGGGTGATCATTACAGTCTCTCCCACGATTCAACTTAGGATCTTCTCTTATTCACATGGCATACATCATACCTTCCAGCAGTTATTCAGAACGCCCTGGAAAAGGGCATCTCAATACAAAAAACTGGAACATTCTTTTGCTGTACACCAACACTTAGAATATTCTTTTAAATTTTTTCCCCCTGCAGCCTAAAGCTGCAGTGGCTTTTAAACTCAATAAACTCATTTCTTTCATCTGTGGTGGGAAGAAACCCAGCAGCTGTCGCTTCAGTAACAAGCAACTGCTGGATGATTGCAACCACTCCGTTCAACCTTGACCTTCATTATTAGCAATGAAAGTATTTTCTTATAGTCATCTAAAGTTCTTGACATAAGAATTTAAAGAAGCACATATAAAACAAGACCAGCCTGGAAGCCTTGAACTTCACAAGCAATATACCAATTTAAAATAAAATATCTGCTGCACAGTCAGTTAAAGTTGGTCACAAAGACCTGCTTTCTTCTTTCCTTCCGCTGGCATGGCGATGTTTGTTGGCAAAGAAGCCAATCAAATCCTTCTTACTAAGTAGGGCAGACGATGCCACCAAACCATTCAGGAAGAATGTCATCATTTTAAAGGGCCCGTAGGCCAAGAATAAATGAAACAACAACAAAAAGAGCCACAGAAAAGGCCAATGCCTCTGATCTTTACTTCTGTCTGGGATTCTATACCCCTGGTCCAAAAAATAGAGGGACTCAGGCCTGAGTCCAAAATGTTTCTTGCTCACAGGTAAGCCAATGCAGGTAACTGCAGGAATTTAATTCCACATAAGCTCTTCTGCAGCCTTTGGAGACTTTATCAATTTCTCTGACAGCTGTCTGGCAAAGTATAATCACAGGCGACCCCAACTACAGGAACCACATTATCCCAGGAGGCCACTGGGCAATATTTACCTTGGCTTCTCATCTCTCTCACACTCTAAAATTGTGCTAAGCTTCCAATGTCCAGGGAGCCAACTAGTGCTGAAGGAGGCATCCCAGGACCTCTTCTCCATTCTATAATAGGAGCCAGGAAGAAGGCATCCCAGGACCTCTTCTCCATTCTATAATAGGAGCCAGGAAGAAGGCATCCCAGGACCTCTTCTCCATCCTATAATAGGAGCCAGGAAGAAGGCATCCCAGGACCTCTTCACCACCCTATAATGGAGGCCGGGAAGAAGGCATCCCAGGACCTCTTCTCCATCCTATAATAGGAGCCAGGAAGAAGGCATCCCAGGACCTCTTCTCCATGTTATAATAGGAGCCAGGAAGAAGGCATCCCAGGACCTCTTCTCCATCCTATAATAGGAGCCAGGAAAAAGGCATCCCAGGACCTCTTCTCCATCCTATAATAGGAGCCAGGAAGAAGGCATCCCAGGACCTCTACACCATCCTATAATGGAGGCTGGGAAGAAGGCATCCCAGGACCTCTTCTCCATCTTATAATAGGAGCCAGGAAGAAGGCATCCCAGAACCTCTTCACCATCCTATAATAGGAGCCAGGAAGAAGGCATCCCAGGACCTCTTCTCCATCCTATAATGGAGGCCAGGAAGAAGGAATCCCAGGACCTCTTCTCCATCTTATAATAGGAGCCAGGAAGAAGGAATCCCAGGACCTCTTCTCCATCCTATAATAGGAGCCAGGAAGAAGGCATCCCAGGACCTCTTCTCCATCCTATAATAGGAGCCAGGAAGAAGGCATCCCAGAACCTCTTTACCATCCTATAATGGGAGCCAGGAAGAAGGCATCCCAGGACCTCTTCTCCATCCTATAATAGGAGCCAGGAAGAAGGCATCCCAGGACCTCTTCTCCATCCTATAATGGAGGCCAGGAAGAAGGCATCCCAGGATCTCTTCTCCATCCTATAATGGAGGCCGGGAAGAAGGCATCCCAGGACCTCTTCTCCATCCTATAATGGAGGCCAGGAAGAAGGCATCCCAGGACCTCTTCTCCATCCTATAATAGGAGCCAGGGCAGGTCCTATTATCCTCCTTCCAGGCGTGGCCTCCACAGCCCACCTTTAAAGGAGCTTCATAGGCAAATGAGGATACCTTGGCCACTTCATGTTTCCCCCTGGTGGTTCTAGAACCTCAGGAGGAACTGTGAAGGTGGACCCCAGCTCCAAGGCGCCCAGAAAATAGACACCTTGGTCCTTTTCCAGCTCACTTGGAGCTATCAGAATTGAGCTAAGTGGCTCAGGGCTGCATCTGCCCTTCTGATCAGCTACTACTAGCCTGACTTGGGACTTTGAGCAACACAACTAACATCCTTGTATCTGATTCACATTAACAAATTTTAGCAGAAACCTTTAAAAACAAAAAGGATCCCTGATCTGTATAAACACAAGTCAATGGGGGAAAAGTTTGAGGACCAATTTGGTCACATACTGAGTTAGTAACCCAGGCAAGTAATTTCACATCTCTGGAGACCTGAGATTTCTACTTCAGTCTCTAGCCAGCTCCTGTCTTCCCTTCTGAGGAACAAAGGTGACAGGTGACAGGGTTCTCCCAATGATGAAGGCCTAAGAATCTGAGGTATCACTGCTGTGGTCCACTGTTACAGTTAAAAGCTAATAAAAGCTACGCAGCCGCTGCAGCCTTGGAGTTCTCAACTATGAGGCAAGGATAAACTAATAACACAGTTTGTGTGTGAGTGAGCTAATGGAAAGAAAGCATTTTAAGATGATGCTGGCACTGTTAACAAATGGCGCCTTCCCACTATCCACAATTAACTCTGGCTTCTTGTGTTTTCAAGAGGTATTTTCCAAAATGTGTTCCCTCGACTTTCAAGCCTTTCACCTTTAGTATGCTAAAGAAAGGGGGAGGGGTGTGTCCGATAAATGTGGTTACCTATGTCAAGTATTCCCGTCAGCCACATGTGGAAGATCTTATTATCTTTTTTATGCAAGTGTTCAGGGAGGTCAAGTGGCTATTAGGTGGCCGCCAGAACTTGGAGTCAGTCTGAGTGACTCAGACTTGGCTCTCACCACAATCAGCTTCTAGTTAGAAAGTGGGGGGGAATTCAAGTTTCACCACAAAGCTAGAAAGTCCACTGATTTACATAGGTGTGTGGTTCCGAAACAGACATGGACTGACTCAATCATGGCTCAGCTTGGATGGTGTCTTCTTGACCTCTGTCCTGCCCCTCTTTAACCTGCCCTGGCATGAACAGATGGGTAGGTTCCTCTCTGTTCCCAACCTCTGCAGACTCTGAGCAGCACTGGCCTGTCTCTACTAACACACCATGTGCTGGCTCACCTCCTGTGTCCCGGAGAGGACATACAAGACCATTAGCTGACTGCATGTATGAATGCCTTAAGATAGCTGCTGGTAAACCATTCCTGCTGCCCTGAGGTCAGGCTCATCTGCCAATTACTGCAAGTTAAAGGGGCCCAGAATTCCCTCTGGACCTTGTAGAATGTTGCTTCAGAATATGATCTATATTACAGGCAAGACTACATCTTAGAAAGAGCATTTTTAGGTCGTGCGGTGGTGGTGCATGCCTTTAATCCCAGCACTTGGGAGGCAGAGGCAGGCGGATCTCTGTGAGTTCGAGGCCAGCCTGGTCTATAGAGTGAGTTTCAGGACAGCCAGTGCTATTATACAGAGAAACGTTGTCTCAAAAAAAAAAGGTGTTTCATTAGGGGCTGCCATCAGACAGCTATTTAACTGAAATATCCTTTTATCATTATGAAACAACTTGTCATATCTCCTATGACACATTCTTGCATCATTATGCAAAGTAGTGGCTCACTAAGACTCTCTGTGTACCTTCTTTATCTTTCCCCAGTTCAGCAAGACCCAGCCAGTAACAACAACCCCAAAAGGGGGGGGGGGAGTAATACTTTTAAAGATAGGCTGCAATGACAGTTACATTTGGATGGCTGTGTTTCCTACTTGACAAGCACTCTAACCAAGTCTGGAAGCGGTTGGCCCAAACGCGCTGGAACATTTAGCTTTAGCAAAACTCTGAAGAGCAACACAAAATCCCACTAGTGTGAAGAGATTTTTGTACCAGTGGCAAATACCAGTTCTGCCTATGTAACCACAGGCTTATAGCCTAGAGAGCTCCCAGGTGTGAGAGGCCTCTGATTCTACTTAGCCATCATTGACCCTTTACATCTGTGGGTTTGGGACACTTCTGAGAAAATCAAACCGTCCTCACTGCCAACCTCGGAACACATGTGATGTACTCACTGTGGAGGGAGAGGGAAATCTGATGGTTAGTTCTGTGAAATCTCATAGGCGGCCTCTGCCTATATGGAGAGAAACTCGGGAAACAAAGCCTCCATGAATTGTAGGCTAGCTTGGAAGAGAATGAAGACACAGCTCACCCCTGAGACCAATCGGTCTGTTCCCATGAGCAAACACCAAACGAAATCCAAAGAACAGGGGAAGGGGTTGACCTCAAGTGCCCCGACATTCTTCCCTCTGCAGCTTTTGAAACCGTTTACAGTTTCTCGATCTTTATTAGGACATTTTCCTCATCAAACTAATGAGTCCACCAAACAGAAGGCTCACTAAGATGTTTACGTTTGGGAATAAACTATCTGTGAAGGTCCTAGTAGAAAAAACAAGCCACCATCTGCCATTGCTTTTCAATAAAATCATCTGGGAAAGGCAAGGTTTGTGGCCGGGGTAGAAACAGAAAGACAAAGGAACGTTCAAACAACTAATAAAAAGGCCAGGGCAAAGCAAACGCTTGCAATCCTGTTTGCCCTACGGTCCCGAACATCTCCACCGCTGCCTTCCTGCTCTGAGGGGGACTGGCTTTCTGGTGATTATTAAACAAGATGTGCCTCTGAAATAATTAGTCTCGTTAAAAATGAGTATTGTGCAAGATAAGACGCCAATGGGAAGTCTTGCATCTGAGGACTTGGAGTGAAAAGGAAACTTGTTAGTTGAGACAGCGAAAGCAAATTCAAGGCATATGCGGAACACAGTTGGAGCACAAGGCAGCAGGCATGAGGCATTGCATTTTCTTACAGTTCTGTTGGGCACACGCCACTGGCATGAACCACGGCTGGTGGGTCGAGAGCTGACTCCTACGTGAACCCAAGACCGAGAGCCCACACAAGACAGCTGTGAAGGGCACGCCCACACAGCCTCTGGAAAGCAGCTCAGAAGCCATGCTTCCCTTCAGACCACTGCCCTTTGGTGATCTTTTCACCGTGGCCAAGCGGGCATACTAGTGAATGAGCCAAGTAATGCAATATTCTTTTCAACATGCAACACCGACCTGCAGTTATAGGCCAAAGCACAGTGAGATGCATGGTAGCAGAATCCCAGTGGCGGGACTGTGGAAGAGTCTAGAAATTCCCAGAGATGGCAAGATGTTCTTTCCCTACAGCTCAAGCAAAAGAGACAGCACCCCACTCAGAGACACAGAAGGAGAGCGCTCTGCAGAAGAGCTGCTGAGGCCATCTCTCCCTCATGAAGACAGCCAAGAGTTAGCGCCAACCCAGGCTGGCCGCCCTGTGTGATGTCTGCTGCTTAGAATAAACTGCTTAAGGTCTCCACCTCGTGGGGAAAGCAGAGCTCTTAAGTCTTCTGTCTCCACCCAAGTTTCCCGTGTGTGCTCCGGGAGGTCTTTTAAAACATCATCCGTTTTCTTCACTCTTTCATCTACCGCAAGTTCTGGACCACACACCTCAAATGTTAGGATGCTGGCTTACATGTTGTGTGTCCTTTACCACCGCTGAAAATGAAAACCGCCCCAGTCCTTGGCAGGCTCAGACGGGAGGATCTTGAGTTCAAATCAAGTCTGGGCTCCGTAATGAGACAGA
This sequence comes from Peromyscus eremicus, assembly GCF_949786415.1. NCBI lineage: Eukaryota > Metazoa > Chordata > Mammalia > Rodentia > Cricetidae > Peromyscus > Peromyscus eremicus. The sequence goes on from NC_081427.1 coordinate 58,417,906, forward strand.
GGAAGGAAGAGGGGGAGGGGAAGAGTTAGGGGAGAGGGGAGGAAGAACAGACAGCAGGTAGTGTCCACACCTGGTTTTGGTAATCTACAGATAATCTCAGCTGCTGCAGCTTGCCAGTTGGGCAATCATCATTGGACAGCCATGCTGGGTCCCTGCCAGGCAGACAATCTCACGGGCACTGAAGGGGATGTCCACTGTTCCTCACAGCAAGTTCTTCTGAGGGGAGTACAGTGGTCGTCAAGGAGGCTGAACTCACCTATCTCACTCATAAAAATTAAAAAAAAAAAATCCACTACAATAGTAAGACAAGGAGCGAGACTTCCAGGGCCTTAGAATTAGGGAACAGGAAGTACGAAGGGTAAGCGCCAAGTCCCTTGAGATTCTTGGGCTGTTTTCCTATCTATACTTTTATAAAGACTGCGCCTGGGGTGTGACAGACACCAGCTATTGTCCTCAGGACCTTTCACGCACCCCCATTTAACGTTCATGATTAAAAGTGCCTTTTTAAAAAACACTCTACGAGGTCCTCAAACTTGGCCCTTGCCTCCACAATTCATAACATACCAGGGTGGTCACACCAGTTGAAACATATGGGCAATGGTCTAGGATATTAAATCAATGTTTGACTGAGCAGTGATGTCTTTGTGGTACATATGGTACAGGTGAAGACAGGGGGTGAGGGTGTGTGTGTGTGTGTGTGTGTGTGTGTGTGTGTGTGTAGCAACACCTGCAGAAGAAAGAAACCCCGAGACGAACACACTAGTGTGTGCGGTAGAAATCAGGAGTTCCGTGCACAGCCCAGAGTAGAAAATAGAAAAGCTGGACTAGGGTCCACAAAGGCTTACCCTCTAACACACCCTCTAACAGCTGTGTCCCAGTCCTTCCCACTCCACAGGCAGATGCAGGGCACGTGGCCCAGGGAAGTAAGAAGATAGTGGATCTCATTCCTATGCCTTTCCAAGGAAGTCTACAGAATCAGCTAATGCTTGCAAAGAGTTTATCATGAACCCTCTAATAACTGTGGTGACAGGAAGTCACCAAAACCTGACATCCACAGGCACGATCTCACCCACCCATGAGATGTGCAGACATAACAGAGTTAAAGAAACCTGCCCAATGCTTCAGAGCTCGTCAGTGTGAGAGCCAGACACTTGGAAGCCCTGCTCTTGACAATTGTGTAACCGTACTTCTCTGAGAGAATGGATATTTATACACCACTAGACATCCACGGAGTGATGGAGACCTTCAGCTCTATGGAGCAGTTGAACTCTGCCCCCTAAGGAGGGGCAGTACAGTTCTGTAGAGATATCCTGCAGGTCAGAGGGACTCAGGCTAAGACAGCCACTTACTAACTACAATGCCATCAGATGAAGCATTAGTTCTTCGTTGTATCGTGTGGATGTCCTGTGCAGTGTATTCATGACAATAAAATACAACTGGGGAGGAAGAATGGTTCAGCCAAGTGCTTGCCACACACCCAAATTGATCCCCAGCACCTACACAAAGGCCAGGTGCAGTGGGGTGCACTTACAATCCAACTCTAAGGAGGCAGAGCCAGGGGGATTGCTGGAATTCATGCGCCAGCCAGTATAACCGAGTCAATGAGCTCCAGGTTCAGTGAGAGACCCAGCTGCAAAAAATAAGGAGGTAAAAGAGTGAGGAAAACAGCTAATGTCTACCTCTGTCCTGCATCTATGCACGCATGCACGCACCCGGGCATAAACCAATAAAACCCCTTCTGACTCATACACATAAATAGAAGCTATTATTCACCCTGGTACATAATTGCCATCTAACAAATTAACCAAAATTCTATAATAACACAATAATGGCAACTGGTTTAAACAGTGTTAGTTCAAAGAGACCCAGCAAATCCTAAACAGTCTTCCTCTTCACTGGGAAGGAATTCCATAGTTCAAATGCTCTCCTGGGATGTGTAAGAACAAGACCCACGAAGGACAAAGGGGACATATTTACAAGTTAGCAGAATGTTTCACTTAAAAACACAGTGCAAAAGTTAAAGACAATGAAAAAAAACTGACATTTTACAAGAGTCTGTTTGATTCCAGAGAGCCAAACATTCCACAATTACTAAATCACATATAGAATGGGCAGCCTCCAAAGAAAGGATATAAATTGCATGTCACATCTAAACTGCCGAGAAAAGGCGGCTGATGAGCTCAGCCTGCCGAGTGGGGTCTAGCTCTGGGCTCTTTCCTTTCCCTCAGCACAGAGCAGGGTGAAGGCCCTCCTAACCTATCCCCCTTGCCAACAACCATTCTCTCTCAGACATGGGGGAAAAAAACCCCTTCCTATCAGGTATCTTTTGAATTTCCATTCAAAATATACAAGTAATTAGCAACACCATCTAAACATGAACTGATGGACATTTTCCAGATCCACTTCAAACCAGGATCTATGGCAGAGGGGAACAGTCATGAACCGACATCCAGCCTCCAGTCAGGACACAGGGATTCTCCTTCCTGGAGATGGATTGTATTTTTACAACAGGCTCTTCTATTTTCCCTACAGAATGCTTCAACCATAACAACACAAACCAAACACCTGAAACCGTGAGTCACCTATCCGCCCGAATCTAAGGCACCAGGTCAAGTGTAATTGACTAGTGCTTGAAGCAACCCTAACAAGGCGAGCGGACAGATTTCTGCCTGTAAGCCCTCTCCATCTTTGGGGAAGAGGTCCCCATGACAACAGGCAACAAGACAAACTCCTGACTGTTCAGGATGGTACCCAGGGAGATCTAGGCCATTCTCTTTTTGATAGCCTCTCTTTGGAGGGAATGCTTGGCAAGGAAAAGCCAAAGAAGGAACAACCATGAGCAGTTCTGGCAAAGAGGAGTCTCGGAAAAAGGGGGCTTGAAGGCACAATAGTGACAGTGAGCAATATTTCTTTTATTTGTCAATTTAAAGTAAATTTGTTCCTGATTGTATCAGACACAAAGTTGAAGCATTCCTTCATCAGTTAAAAACACAGAAAAAGCAGTCTTCTATGGCTGTTCCAAACTGAAGAAATGGACTATAGAAGTTACAATAAATGATCAATGACATCTGATCATACACTTCTCCTTTCAAAACACCATTAGGGCTCCAGTAAAAGCCAGGCAGGGATCATTTGAAATTGAATTTGGCATCTGTGCAGCTATAGATTATTTCTCAAGAAAGACAGAGAAGGCTCTGATTCTGAAGGATGGAGCTTGCGGGGAAACATGAGCCATCCAACTCAGGCTGCTTCAGAAAGTAAGAAGCCACTTGCAAATACACATGCCATACAACCAAGGGAGACATGGGGAACCCGATGTACCTTTCTTAGACAATCCATGTGACTCTTCTCCAGTCATTCCAACTCTGACTGCATATAAAAGTGTCACATGCCAATCTAAAACTGTTCAAAGACCCCCCCTCCTTCCCATAATCCCTGAACCTATGTAGCAGTGCAGCAGTTGAAAGAAGACCTCAGAAGGTAAATGATGCGGGGCAGGCATCATTTCTAATACACAGAGCCCAGCAACTGCGAATTCTTCCTCTTACAACAATGTTGACGGTTCTATTCTCAAGTTGGCTGTCTTCTTGTTAAACGACAAGGATTAAGTGAGCCTAAGTTGTCTGTGATCCACAGCCTGTCAATTCATATGAAACAAATTTAACCGTGTACAAGAGAATTTAATTCATAATCATTAGCTAAATAAACCACAAATGAATCTTGGACACACAAACAATAATTTTGTGAATGAGCTGCCAACAACTTGGCCATTGTTTACATATGGCAATCATCCATGGAATTTGGGAAACTCACAGATGATCCAGCACCCACCCCAGAGATCAAGGGCAAATGGGCCTGAGGAGAGGCAGACAGGGAGAGTAATCCTAATCCCAAAGTGGCCTTGCACTGCCCAGACAAACTCAGGATGCCACATCTCCCCTCTCCCCCCCCCCCCCCCGTTTCCTTACAGGGATGGGAATACTATATTGGATAAAAATCTAAGTCTTGTCTTTTTCTTTTTCCCAAAAAAATGTGGGCACAATGGACCCGAGTGAATCATCAAATAGAATGACTCCACAGTATGTAACATTTGCAGTGGGTCAGAGGAGGCAGGAGCAAGGGGCTTGGGAAAGAAGAAACCTCTGGAAATCATTCTTCCTCCTCCATCCACCTCTCCTTTCCTAGAAGTACACAGGAAAGGAGAAGTTGGGAAGCAAAGGTAGGAAAATCGAGGGCAATTGACTCACAGACCTCTTAGCAAATGCGTGATGTGGTGTCACAGAGGAAGGGATTTAGATGAACAGCAGCATGGACTCTGAACACTAGCAGTGTGTGGAGGAATTTAGTGGCCCTAGGCTCAAGATGCATTCATATCGCCAGGCAACCTTGTTAAAAACATACAGACACCGACATTCCAGCCACTCATCCCAAACACAATGAATCAACTTCCAGGATGCCCTAGTAATGAGGGAGTTACTCACTAGACCTTGACAACCACAAGCTAAATAGCAATGGAAGGCAACTTTTGAATAATGTTGATAAACACATGGATCCCTTGAGGTCATCCTGACTTAGTCTTACGGAACAAATATTGTCTAAGACCAGAGATCCTATACCATGTGACCAGAGGTTACAATAGTACACATAAGTAGTCCCAGCTACTCAAGAGGATGAGGCAGGAGGATTACCAGAGGCTCAGGAGTTTGAGGCCAACCTCTGCAACATAGTGAGATACCATCTCAAAAAGAAAATAAAAGCCAGGTAGAATTTTATCATAAGACTACCATGTCTTCTCAAAGGCCCTGCTTGTAGATTCAGAGATTCAATGAATGTCAAGATCAAGGCTCCTGCTTAGCCTTGGGACTTTGCGTGGTTGTGGTTGGCACAGGAAATGACATGAGAGAGGAAAGTGGCCACAATGGGACCTAACTGTCTGCACGTGTAACTATCTCAGCCATTACAAAAGCTTCCTTTCCCCTAAGATCCAAGGCTTTTCAAACTGTCTACCAATTATTGATGATTTCAAGAGTTCTTTTGGGAACCAGAAGAGACAAGATAAAGTGACTGTCTTGAGCAAAACTTCTGCCCAAAAGAAATCTATCGATGACCACAGAAATCATGAACTGTGGCCTCTGCACCACCACCCTTTCACTCAGATGAATAAGGTGCAAACAACGCAGTCTTCAAATAACCACCCCAGGGAAGCAGGGGGCGGCCATGCACTCAAGTGGGAAGATTACTATGACCGACTCCAGTTGACACTGTGGTACCTACTAAATTCCTAAATCATTTTCCACCTTGAATCTTTTAAATACAAACAGACAAACGAAATCATACACACACATTCTTGTCAAATGATCAAACGTGACTTGTAACAAGTCATATTATCCTCCCAGGGCACAGACACAGCAAAACTTCAGCGCAAGGGCCAATCAAAAGCTCTCCATTTGAGGACGTCTTGGGGGACAATCTGGGTCAAAAGGTAATTCCTCTCCTTGCTGACTTTCAGGCTTCAAATCCTAAGGTTTCAAGGAGGCAAAGAACTAGCCGCTGCTACCAATGCACTTACCCTGCCGGAGAGGTTACCGGTATAGGAAGCTGCTAACTAAAGCACATGCTCTGGCTGAAAAAACATTTTCCACAATGGAACAAAAATAGTGGATGACCAGGCCAAGGTTTTATTCTGGCCTGTGTGTGAACTCAAATTAGCCATTAAAAAAAAAAAAAAAAAAAAAAAAAAAAAGTCAACTCAAACTCGGAAAACACTAGAAAGTAAAAGGAAATCACATTTAAGTCCGCCCAATACTTGACCAGAAAGCTTGTCATTTGTTCCAAGTCTGCATCCAAAATGACCTCACGGGCCAAGGGGGCCACTGGAGTCTGAGGTCAGCAGGCAGGGAGACCTCAGAGGAGAAACTGCAAACACACAATGAAGTAAACCACTCCAACCATTCGGCCTAAGGATGTAAGGAGAAAGGAAGTCTCGTGGAGAATGATTAAAACCGGACCCCTGACTTCTCTGTGAGAGGACACAACAAATATCTTTTCTTCAAGAAGTGATGTGGTGTGCCTGGAGATGGACCGAACTGAGATGACTCTGCCATGTCCACAAAAATCACAGATGAGAAGGCAGGTCTCAGGGCAGATGGGACCAAGAATTTAGAGTCATAGAGCATTGACAGAATCCTCCGCCTGATGTAGGTCCTCTCTAACAATGTGAATTCATGATGGTGAAGGTTCCTACGGGTAGGGGAGATCTTTCAATGAAGATATATGCTTCACAGTAAACGAGTCCGGACTACATCTAGTAAGACCATGAAATGTGTAACAAATCTGCACAACCCCTAGCAGCACTAGAAGAGGAGAAAATCCTTCCACCTCTTCACGCGCATCCAGCAGGGTTGGACCAAACACAAGAAACCCTGTGTTTGCCGCCATTCTCATCAAGCCCACAGCTAACCGGCCGGGAGGGAAGAGAAGCCAGAGGAGTTGTGGCGTGGAAGTTGAGAGAGACACTCACTCCAGCCTTTCATCTTCCCATGGGAAAGTCACTTCCCCCAGATCGTAAGTTCATCTGTCCATGGAAACCCGCCTGTAGTCTTAAACACTGTCCAACAATCATATGCACCACGGCTAGACCTCAATGTGTACAGAGAAAGGGATATGGAGAAACTCTCCCTAAAGCCAAAAAATTGAAAATTGGTTTTGAAAATATGTGAATATTGAGGCCTGAGAGAGGGATGAGTAGTTAAGAGCACTGGTTACATTTGCAGATGACTCAGGTTAGATTCCCAGCACCGCCATGATGGCTCAAAACAGGTGCCACTCCAGCTCCAGGAGGTAGGACGCCCTCTTCTGGCCTACACAGATACAAGGGATATATATATGTAATGCACTTTCACACACGCAGGCACACATCACACATAAAACAAAAATAAATACTATCCATGTGAATGCAGGAAAAGACAGACATGACTTCAGACTTGTCGCTCCCCAATGCTCATGAAATGGGATGCTGTATTTACGAAGGTCCACTGAAGTTTCCAGAAGAGGAAAATCCATCTGACTTGTATTCTGAGGAGTACCAAATCACTGGTGTAGACACACACCCACAGTGACACGGGACAATGTTGTCAGTGAGGGAGAGGAACTGAGGCTTCTTGGGCTTTTCAGAATTATCTGGTCCTCAGATTTGTTACAGGCAAACAAAAACTGCAGCATGTGCGAAGCCCAAGCCACTGAAGATTCATGCCTATCATCTTCTGTGAGACCATTTTTAGATCTATTTCGATTTCATATTTATGTGTAGATGTGTGTATCTGTGTGAGTGTGTGCTACTTGTGTGCAGGTGTGCCTGGAGGCCAGAAGAGGGTGTCAGATCTTCCTGGAGTTCCAGGCAGTTGTGAGCCACCTACATGGGTGCTGGGAACCGAATCCAGGTCCTCTAGAAGATCAGTAAGTCACTTGATCCTAGAAAGCTCCCTGGCTCCTTCTGGAAACATTTTATTCAAGCTAATGAAACAACATGGTTGATATAAACAAACTTCTCAAGCCTTCTTTTCTTTCATTTTTGTTTTTTCCAGACAGGGTTTCTCTGTGTAGCCCTGACTGTCCTGTACTCACTCTGTATACCAGGCTGGCCTCAAACTCAGAGATCTTCCTGCCTCTGCCTCCCGAGGGCTGGAATTAAAGGCGTGTGCCATCACCACCACCTGGCTTCAAGCCTCCATTTTGTTTCACCCAAATAAAACAACCTGGTGTCAAGAGAGTGTGGTGTGTGCTTGCTACATAGACCTGGCTGACACTCTTACTAGATTTCATCCTTATTTCTTTGTTCTTAAAGGAAAAGTACTTTTCTGCAGGGGAGTCTGCCTGGCTCATAAAGACCCTTAACTGTCAGTATTAATTCACACACAAGCCTGAGAACTTGTCCTGGGCAGAGCAACTCAGACCCAAAATTCAGCAGACACACTGAGAAGACGTAATGAGGAATAGAGCTGCCAATCCTATACAAAGCCAAACTCTGAGGCCTGATGCCATGGGCCCCGGGCCAGAACAAACCTCTCAGCTCTAGTTTATGAGATTTGACTAAGAGCTGGACTCCATGCCCATCAATCGATTCCTAGAAGCACATTATCTTATTTAAACCTCAGCAACACCCACAGAACGTGGCATCACATGCATCTTGCCATGATGGAAACTGAGGCTCAGGGGCATTTAATAATGGATTTGAGCTCCGCAGCCTGTGCTTTTAACCACTACACTGAACTGCTTAAATGATTGATTAGCCCACAGCAAACATAATCTTGATTCCGAGATCTATAATCCCCCTGTCTTCTTACCAGTAAAAGGTTGCAAGCCTCAAAGACAATTTGTTTTCCTTCCAGATGTTTTTTTCTCCCTCACACTACCTCCTTAGAGGTCTCCTGAAGAAAACATGAGGCAGCAGAAAGGAATAAAAGCTGTAGAGGAGTCCACACCCTTTATCAGACTCCTCTCTGGAAAAGTATATTCCCAAAAAGGGGTCCCCAAAGGGGGATGGGGAAAGCACCTGGCTTATACATGTTATGACAGCCCCAATCTGGAAAGAGTTCAAGGGGGGGGGGGGTTAAGCACACTATGACATATAAAATATGAAACACTAACTGAGCTGTTCAAAATGAGCAGAATGTGGTTAATGCAGATGTATGGCATGGCAAATCACAGGCAAGTACTCTAAAGACAGTCATTTCACCCACCACTTAAAACCATGAAACATTCATTCCTACAGAGACATAGCATCAAAACCAATGACGGAAATGGCCACAGCCCACTGTTGTTCAAGTTGTAAGACGCCCAGTAAAACAACCGGATGGAAAGTTACAAGAGACTATAAATGGCTTTCTATGAATTCAAGGAAACTTGCACTCAATACAACTTCATACTCACACTCTGAAAACTGGGATGATACCTGTTGTTCTGAGCTCGAGAAGGCTGGCTGTAACGTAAAGGCAGCTGCATCCCGGAGGAGAAGACAGTGCACAGCTCTGCATCAGCACCACTCAGGAGGCGTTCCCTTCATCCTTCATGTTGACTATGCCCTGCATTTAGTGATGCTCTAAATCCCTCCAACCTAAACCATCTCACTAAACTGCTAGGATTAAAGATGTGGTGAATTTCCGACCAGGATAAACTTAACCTTACATCTGAGCAATGTATTTACAGTCTTACAGTCTAACATGGTACTAAATTAACCTGTACAAGCACATGCCTAATGATCCCTTGCTGGCCAGCTAGGCTGGCTAGACCAGTGAGCTCCAGGCACAACCCTGCCTCAAAAAATAAGATGGAGAGAGACTGAGAAAGATACCTGATGTCAAACTGTGGCCTCACATGCACACACACACACATGCATGATTACACAAGCATGCATATAAACGTACATACTCTACACACGCACACACATGCACACACACACACATGCGTGATTACACAAGCATGCATATAAACATACATACTCTACACACGCACACACATGCACACACACACACACACACACACACACACACACACACACACACAGTGCCTGAAAAGTCATTTGTTAAATTTTGCTTCATCAGAGAAGACAATGAGATATTTCCCTCCCTTCCCTAAGAAGAGATTGTCCAGCCTACTATAGTCTGTGTATGTCGTGTGAACTCCTCAATGTAGACACACAAATCATGCTGTCAAGGTGTGAACTATATTTCTAACATAGGGGAAGCAGTTAAATGAAGGGTGTTACGATGACTTGGTCTACTTTTCTTGCATGCTGAACAGCAAGCATTCTCCGGGACCATTCTGGATTCAGACAACCTAAAAGCTATCTATCGGACAGCAGGAGTGAGGTAAGTACAGATACCCCGACCAGACCCAGCGGGATGCCCATATCTGAGAAAAAGATGGTATGGCAGGTGCATCGGCCAGCCCAGGGGCCTGTCTTCCAGCCACATGCTGTCAACTCTTCCTTTATGGTTCTTTCAGATACACCAGGAGTTTCAGGATATCCAGGTCATGTCATGGCTCCCACAGCCACTCTGTCCTGACCTGGATGGAATTCCAGCAAGCCTTTTCCCACAGACCTGCCAATACCAGAGAAGGCCGGCCTTTAGCGTATCAATGTAAAAATCAATCATTCTTACTGATCCATGGTCTCTCTGACCTGTCACAACAGTTAACTCAGTAACAAGGACACCATAACCTGCAGACTGATTACCTCTGAGTTAATCATCAATGTATCATATAATCCAAAGATGAATCACGACCTCATTCAATCTAGTCCAGACTTCTTCTGCAGCTATGAACTATGCTGCCAATCTAATCCTCACAATCCCAACACAATGTACGATATCTCCAATAGCCACATCCAGTAACACATGCAGAATTAGCATCTCCAGGATAAAGTCTTATAAATTAATAGCAAAATTAAGTATCTGTCAACAGCAAAAAGTCTGGACCTAAAATACGGAGATCAGTTCAATTCAGGCAATGCCTGCTCAGTGGCCACAGTCCCCAGACCAAGTATTCCTGAGTTAGGGTTTTTAAGGGAAATAAAACTTGTTAAAATTAAGTCAACAACCCCTTTGTCAGTCTATGGGCATTTTGTTAAACTGCTCTATGAAATCCGAAAGTCTGGGGTCCCCTGATCCCAAAGATTAAATTGCACCTTTACTCTATCAATGAGTAAGTGGCCATCTGGTCTCCCAGGCACATCTCTACAAGAAGCATTAACTTATTTATGCCACTGGGGACTAGGCAGTGAATTATTGCTCAGTGCTATGTAATGTACAAGAGTGAAATTTATTAAATGACAATGAAGCAGTAATTACTAAATGGTTCCCTGGTGGCTCAAAAAGTCAGTAATTAAATACCACTCACTGCATTAGGATTGTTAGTTATTAAACAGCACTAATGGAACAGTTCATTAAACGGTACCTTGGTGTCCTGAAGGGGGCATTTCCATGTGGCCTGTCATGAGCAAACACAGACCCTGGGGAAATCTGGCTGTTGCCGGGGACGTGAATCATCACACAGTAGACTGCTCCAGTCTGGGATTTGGCTATGCAGCTGAACAAATACTTCATGCAGCAATCTCCCTTAGAAGTTGCTGATGTCTGGTTCATCAGGCTGTCCGACTACAGGTATAACAAGGGAACAGCCCCCTCACAGGCTGCCACAGGCCTGTCTCAGGTATCAATCACACCCAAGGTTCCAGGGCACCCTCTCTCATAAATTTCTTTTTGCCATTCTGACACTTGAACGAAGGACATTTAAAATTAAGTCACAATCTGGCTAAAAGCTAGACATCATTGAACACATCTGTACTCCCATAATTCCTATGGTGTGCAACACACACACACACACACACACACACACACACAATTCCTATGGCATGCAACAGACACACACACAATTCCTATGGTGTGCAACACACACACAATTCCTATGGTGTGCAACACACACACAATTCCTATGGTGTGCAACACACACACAATTCCTATGGTGTGCAACACACACACAGATATTAAAATACACCTATGTCTTTGTTATGTCTTTGATTCTCTCCATCTGATTGGTTTCCACCTCACACTTCCATTTTTATCTCAGAATGTCCCTTCACCAGCCATTGTGTCCCTTCCCTCTAGACAGAAAGCCCAGTCATGTCAATCAAAATTTACTGAGAAAAAATCCATCTTCCCAAGATGGCTTTCTCTGATGAGACCAAACAATGAAAAACTCGAGCTTTTTTTCCCCGACATTTTAGGGAGGTTGCAGTGGTCGTCCCCACTCTCCATCACCAAGCTTCATCATGCCGCCCAAGGATGACGAGAAGAAGATAAATACCGGAAAGTCGACTAAAAAGACAAAGACCCAGTAAGTAAGTCTGGTGGCAAGGCCAAAAAGAAGTGGTTCAAAGGCAAAGTTCAGGACAAGCTCAACAATGTGGTCCCGTTTGACAAAGCTACACATGACAACCTCTATAAGGAAGTTTCCAGCTATAAGCTTATTACTCCAGCTGTGGTCTCTGAGAGACGGAAGATTCGCCGTTCTCTGGCCAGGGCAGCCCTTCAGGAGGGCTCAGTAAAGGACTTAGCAAGCTGGTTTCAAAGCACAGAGACCAAGTCATTCCCACCAGAAACACAAACGGTGAAGATGCCCCAGCTGCTGGCGAAGATGCATGAGCAGGTTCAATCAGCTGTACATTTGGAAAAATAAAACTTTATTAAATAAAAAAGAAAAAAGAAAAGAAAAACTCCATAGCTACTTTAAACTCCCCATTCACCACTTCAGATTCCAAATAAGCTGACAATGGAAACAAGTTGGCAGTGTTTGTTTTGGTTTTTGCCTCCCAAAGTGACAGGCACCCCAGTCTTGTTTCAATAGACATAACATGCAAACTCCACCCACGGCCCCTCCGTGGAACTTCCAGACAAAGGCAGCACGTAATGAATGTTAATACGAAATCACTCTGGGCAGTAAAAAGAGCACACGGTGAAAAGGCTTTTAAAGGAGATACATGATATCCTTATCATTGGATGAAAGTGTCAAAGAGAGTTAATCGAGGAACCAGTGAACTGGTGAAGAGTGTCAGGTGACATGGGGATGGGGTGGGGTGGGGTGGGGGTGGGGTGGGGGGACAAATGAGATCAAGGGGATAAAGTTCACAGAAGGGGACAATGTGTCATTAATCACAGGGTACTGGGCAGACTCTCCCAGACTGGGATGCCTGGAGAAGGCATTCTAGAAGAAGCCAGAGATGGCCATGAAAGCAGTGTTCCCTCCTAAGCGCTAGGGAACACACCTGACAGAAACTTCCCATAAGAATGCAGCATCAGGGGCTGGAGAGGTGGCTCAGAGGTTAAGAGCACTGGTTGCTCTTCCAGAGGTCATGGGTTCAATTCCCAGCAACCACATGGTGGCTCACAACCATCTGTCATGAGATCTGGTGCCCTCTTCTGGTGTTCAGGTACATGCAAGCAAGCAGAACACTGTGTATACATAATAAATAAATAAATCTTTGAAAACAAAACAACAACAACAACAAAAATTGCAGCATCAGGTCTTACAATCCCCATCCAATGTCGGGGCAATACTGGCTACTCTTAGTACCTGAAGTTCTCTTAAGTAAAGTTTAGAAACAACATGAAAATATGGAGTGCCAAAGACTGTCCAGAGCAGAGACTGAAGAGGAATTGTTTTAATCTACAACCTTCATGGGACAATTAGTTGAAATCAAAGTTAAAAAAAAAAGTTAACTGCACACCAGGATTACATTAAAAAAAAAATGAACACAGGATAGACAGTTTTGGTTTTTAACTATTGGAGCTTTAAAATTATCAAAAAACTTTCACTGATCTGGACTCTCTTTGAAAAGGAAAACAGTTAATTATCTAAGAGTTGGGAATATTTGACCTTTTTAAGCAGTCTGGGAAACACTAATGCACTTCTTTCTGTGAAATCATCTTTCGGGGGAGAGAGTAACGGCCATCCTTTTCAATTCACTTAGTGTGTGTGTGAGCGCATGTGTACATGATGGGGGTGTGCACCATAGCACACCTGTCAGAGGACAGCGGGTGAGTCAGTCTGTCTGTCCAGCTTTCCATGAGTCCCAGGCCTGTGAGGCCAATTCCCTTACCCATTGAGCCATCTTGCTGGCCCATCAATGGTCATCCTTTCTTTACGACAAGTCACTACCATCCTTTGGGGGCTCCCAAATGGAAGCAGGCTGGTCCTCTGTCAAGCACCTCTGACCTTCCTAACATGACCAGAGTCACCTACCCAGACTGTAGAGGTTAGAGCAAGACAGAGCGACATCCAGTTGTACCTTACCTGAACCCACTGAACATCGGCCCCTGCCTGCTTCCCTGCCTAGGAAGTTCCCTTGCGTGTGCACCGGGACTCTATGAGGGCCAGGATACGACAGCAAGGCCATACCTCAAGCCCTGTTGGGCCCTCTGAACTCAACAAAGGGCCCCCGAGTAGGCAACAATTATTGAATGAAACTCACAGAAAATCCAAGATACCCAGCAGGCAGTTAGGAAAGGCTCTGTCTGGAGACCAGCACACATGCCCAGCAAACACCAGGACAACAGCACACAGTAGCAAAGGGTCCAGATCCAGAACAGTGTGTGTGGGGGTGGGGGTGGGGAACCTTCCCCTTTACCTGCCACAGATTCCAGAAACAAGGGGCAGCAGCAAGTAGATACCAAGTGAAGGGACTAATAATCTAAGCGCAAACACTGCAGGCATAGCACACCATCAACAGACCTCTGATGCAGAGGAGCCTCAAAAGCTGGTCTCCAGACAAGCGGCAGAGAAAAACATTACTCTAACCCCCTCCCCCCAGCTCCCCCTCCCCCCAGCTTCCCCTCCCCCCAGGTCCCCAGCCCTCTGCTCTCCTGCCCTGTGCATTCCTGAATAATGATCTGTCCACACTGAAAACGGGGCTTGAAGTCACACGCAGAGTCTACACAGATATCCCAGCACACATGTAGTGATGGAAAGACAGGAGCAGACTGCAAGTAGACAGGTACACTGTGTGCACACTGACAGGACGCTAAGTATATCTCAAATGCCAGATGCAGGGTGTTTTTGTGACAGAACTTTTCCTGGGGAGACACAACACACACATCTGCTCACCCCTGAGAGAGAACCAAGTACAGATACCGCCCAAATCCAACCTGGTGAACCAGTGAGTTGTACTGGGGTTACTTAGAGGAACTTAGGTGTGGGGTGACTTACAGGAGCAGAAGGGACTCCAAGACAGTGGCATCACCAAGGCCCACCCCAGCATGGATTGTTATGAGTCTGGGGTTGTTCAGAGATTCACTATAGCCATGAACAAAGTGTAATAAGAAGAGGATTTATTAAATACTGGTGCCTGGTGTTCATGGTACCAGGACTGCCACTGAGAGCGTTCCCCAGACGCAGCAGCTAGCCATATCAGCCCAAGGCTTATGAAGTCAAAAACCACAAGATTACATGTGCTCTGTTTACATGTAGGCAGGGTCTAATTTTAACATATATGTCTTACAGTTGTCCAAGCCATTGAGCTGAGTAAGCAAGTTTGATTACAGAAGCAGAAATAGCAGTTAGTCTTATGACCTACTATCTTGCTAGAACAGCAACTTTTCCAGGATCAGTCAATTTAAGAAGAGTCTTCAACATCTCATGGGGGAGAAAAGGGAAGTGGGCTGCCAGGGTATGGGCTGTACAAGGTACATGTTAGAGGCATGTTTGCCTTTGAACTCTCAGCATAGTTAAGTCTAAACTTTAAATGTAATGTTAACCATCACAGGGGACAGCTCACACTGAACCTGGAGCACACTGCACAGTGTGCGGGCAGCTCAGTCTGCGGGCAGCTCAACAGGGTGGAGAGTATCCTTCCCAGGTGCCTAAACCTCTTCTCAGCAGCTCCGCTGGTTTCTGCTTCTTCCAAGCAGCCTTTCTCCTCTGAGAGTCTTCTCGGCCGCTAAGCTTCCTTCGGTCTGAGGGGGTCTCCCAGCTTTATTGTTTACGCTGGCAGGGAGGGGCCTAGTGAATCTGTTCGGTTTCGGGAACTTCCTGACTCTGTTTTGAGTTGTTTGCTTTCCTGCTGAAGAAGCTTCCGGCAGGATTGAGTGTTTCAAGCCTCAGAAGAAACTGTGATACAACACAGAGGTACAGCTCTGATTCAGTTAGGATCTCATTACTTAAGTCATTGCAGGAAGAAAGCAAAGTTCATTAACTGCTCTGAGCAAGCAAACAAACGGAAGTTTTCATTCTTTTAAGACACTAGTCTAAAAATCAAACACATGCCAGAGCTCTCTGTGCAAGGTAGAACAGTATCTATCCTGCCTTCCAAGACAACAGGCCACTAGCCCAAGGCAGCACATTTGAAGAGAGAGCTATGAACTATGGCCTCCCTGTAAAGACAGAGCAGAGCAGGCAAGATCTACACAGGTTGAAGGATGGGATTCAGGCTGTCAACACAGAACTCCACCTGGACCTCAATTCTACCCACATCTGCCTCCGAGTTCTGGCAGGGTTGAGTCACCATCTGGCCCATGAGCATTCCTGGCTACTTTCTCCTTAACCAACTTGGCAAGAGTCCTAGCAGGTGATCTCAAATCTTCCCCTTGCCAGCCAGAGGCCCAAATGCCAGGAAAACAGACACCTGTGAAGGCCCTGAGAGGGAAGAGCATGGGGGCCGAGGACCTACAAAGGGGCCTCAAGACTGGAAGAGAGTGAGCACAGGACTGGTTATAAGTAAGGTTGGGGAAGTGGGCAAAATCAGATCACGCCGTGTAAGTCTTGACAGGAAACATGGACTTCATCCTAGTGTGATGGGGGAAGGGTGCAAGATTTTAAGGAAATCACTCTAGTCTGATTTACAGCCTAACTTATCTTTATAATAACGCTGACAGTGGCTGTGTATTCAAGGGATCCTGTGGGAGCTCAAACCCTAAGCTTCGCTGAAAATCCAGTGCAAAAACTCAGGATATGCCGGAGCCACAAAGGGGGTCCTCCTGATTCCGTTTTCCCACATGCACTAAAGCCCGGCTTGCAGAGCATGCACAGGAAAGCAACAGACTTCACCCCTAGCTCAAAGCCCACCGTCACAGTGTGCTGGGCCTCTTCTGGGGGAAGGAACTACTGTCTGGAGCAACACAGCAGCTCTTCTTTCCTTTATAAGTTTGTTTGGTTTTTCCTCCAAAGACGAAAGAGAACAGACAAAAAAAATTATAATAAAAGACTAACCAGTTGTGGTGGTGCACATCAGTAAGACATGCTGAAGATGCCGAGGCAGAGGGAGGAGGAGTCTGCTGTCAGTCTGAGCTATACTTGGGTCAGTGAGGTGGCCCAACAGGTAAAGACACTTGCCACCAAGCCTGTGTTCAATCTGGAGTTCAATCCAGGGGACCCTCATAGTGAAGAAGAGAACTGAATCCCCAATTTGTCCTCTGACCTCCACATGTGTGCCATGCCACATACATACCCATATATATGTGTACATATATATGTACACATACCCATATATATGTACACACATATATAAAACATTTGAAATCATGCAGTATCCGACTTTAAAATAAAAGACGGTAACATTCTATTACTAACTTAAGCAAATTAGCTCTTGAGTCACAGTGGTTGACTTTCCAACCCTCCATGACTATTCGAACTTCAATACTGTGAACATGCTTATCCACAGAGTCAAAGACATCCTATAATTAATTGGATAATGGTCTGAAAATAAATAATCACCCGAGCTTTTGCATAAAATGTCTCTTTAGAAATCCAAAGCAGGCAACTAGGCACCAAAGCAAATCGCCACAGCAGATCGTGACCGGCATCTTCCACATGTGGAATGCCGCCATTGCGTGATCCGTCCTCCAGAACTCTGAAAATACGACTCTCATTTATCTGGAGCCTTCCTGTCAGTAGTTACAGTGCTTTACAAATATCATCCTCATAATAACCCCATAAAGAGGGGAGAGTTTGCTATAAAAGTTCATTGGGCATGAAGAATTGGCTCGGCTACTCAGCAGCTTGATCCAAAAGCAATTATTAAAATTAATTTTTAACAGCAACAAAAATAATTTGACCGAAAGAGTAAACTAATAGTTACCAACCACCTACCTGTGGCACATTTCCTCCACACAAAGGCTGCCTCTCCCTGCTCCGCACCCAGAATTACTCCTGGGAAACCATTTCCAGGAAAGGAGAGCCCAGGGCCTGGTGCCTGCAGCTGTCTGGAAGGTACTGGACTTCAAGCTGCAGTAGTGCTTGGTCCTGTACTGAAGGAGCCCTAAGGCTGGCTGCAATGCGCTAGGGATTATGATCTAATGAGAAAAGGCTGGACGGAGAGACGGCCATCCTTCAGTACACCCCGGGCTGAGTCACAAAGAGCCCGAGGCCAGGGGACTCACTGACCTCTCTCCCCAGTGATCTCCAATATGTGCACATCTGCAGACAAGAAGCAAAAGAGGGCAAAGGTCTCCGTGGGCAGGCAGCTGTGCACAGAAGATGATGTCAGTTCTTAAGCCCTCTCCCAGGTGTGCCCAAGGGGCAGAAGTCAGGCCTCCCTTCCCAGCCTTCTTCTTCTGTTATGGGCTTCCTTCTTCTCTCTTAAGCCACTGAGAAGCGGGGATGAGAGAGGACTAAGGCTGTTTCTGTGAGGCCTGCACAGACTTGGAACATGTGCTCACTTTTCCTGGTTCTTAAGTCCAGTATCATCCCATGTACCCAAGAGATAGATAACTGAAGAGTCCAGGCAAGGAGGCCTTTCCACAGCATGGCTTCACTTCCCACTCTGCCATCTGCTAGGTACATTGTTTACACAGTTACCAAGATGCCCAGAGCCTCCACTGGCTCTTCTGTAGAATGGTTCTAATCCCCACTAGGGTGGACGGAAGATTAAATATGTTAATGAATGTACTGTGTGTAGTGGGTAGCCATTCCAGCTTTGACCTGGAAGTTCCAACCCCCATTGAGGCTTCGGTAACTGTCCCGCCTACAAGGCAGGGCCAAGGGAGGGCCCTGAAGACCCGAGATCCAGATGCGCCATGCTCTCTCTGTTCCTGGGCCGTGGACGCTGGAGGTACACCGAGCAGAGTTCTCCAGAGAACACCGCCGGACTGCGACACACCTTCCCCAGACCCTGCGACCTACCTATCCCTTCATTTGTAAGTTGTATGTCATTGTAAGTTATTATGCCACTAATAAACCTCCCTTTTAACTATGTGGAGTGGCCTTAATAATTTCACCAATAACTGTGCACAACACAAAGTAGATGCCAATGGTTAATTCTTTTCAGTTCTCATGAAGTCAGCCTCCTCCTATTAACAGATGCTTTCGTCCCTATTTACTACTCTCAGATTCAAGAGAAAGGCCAGCCTGGCCAACAATTTCAACAGGCTTTGATCAGGCAGAGCTGTTCCAAGCGGTCCCACTACTTATTAGCTCCACAATCTTGGGAAAGTTGTCCAACCCAGTGACTCAGCTGTAAAGGGTAGAAATGGGGGTGATGGTGGAGGCTAGCTAATATCTCCATCAAAGGATGGACTGTTGGGATGCCAGTGGAAAAAATAACTTATCTTTTTAAAACGCTTCGGCAGTTGGCACTTCATTGAACCTCCCTCCCTTGGTCTCCAGAGAGAACCCCGCAGTACTGAAGAACAGATCTTAGAAACAATGTTTGATTTGAGTGCCAATGTTGTCAGCAGATGGCGGGGTTTACCTCCACATTTTATTACTTTTTTAGAAACTTATTTTGTGTGTGTGCATATGTGTATGCCCACAGCACACGTGTGAAGATTACAGGGTGACATGCAGCATTGGGCTTGCTCTTTCCACCATGTAGGCTCTGAGGATTGAACTCGGGACATCAGCACATGGCTTTACCCGCTGAGCCATCTCACAGGCCCACCTCCAAGCTGAAAAGGCTCCATTTATCTGCACAATGCTGCCCTTGAATCTATGCCAGCCGTCCTTAATGGCCTGGGGAAGCGTGACTGGGTCTGGTCTGCCTGAGAACTTGCAAACTGATCAAGATCATTCCCAGCTGGTCTCTTGAGATGCATGCCCTAGACTAAATCTAGAACAGCTCCCCTCGCCTGCTCTGGCCCTCCACTGGGTCTCAGGAAAGCGGGACGATGTCACCCATACACTAAGCCTTCTAGGAAAGCTCGCTCATTTTGGAGAAAAGGAATCTACTTCTGAGCCCCGTGTCTGGGACTAGAAAAGCAGCTCAGACAGACACAAAGGTTCCTCAAAGGGCCTGGCACACACACACCTGCCATGTCCATGGACATACCAAAGACTCTAGCCACTTCCTTAAAAGTCATCAGAAGGTAAAGTGATATTGCTATATCTGAACTTAAAATTATGATGGAGTCCGTGTGGCTTCCACAAATATGGGCATCACTGCAGCTCATGTTGAGAAAAAGGGGGAGGGAGATGAAAAGATTTGTAATAGGGGGAGAACAAAGCACAGACACCATTTAGGGTGGTGTCTGACCAAAAGGAAATAACCACTGAACAGCAGAGATACACACAGCAAGATCTGCATAGAGGCCCAGGAGGTACAGTAAGCCTCCAGTTTTTGGTGAGGGGCTGAAGGAGGAGACTTTACATCGTTTCCCAGAGATCTCTCAGCTGACAAATGTGATAACAATCAGGCTCCTAAGCCCAGGGTTTTAGCTACTTGATCCCACTAGCTTGTTTTATCTCAGTCAGCCCCAGTTTATAAATCAAGGTCAAGGCTTTCTCCAGCAGATGCTGCAGATGGAGCCTGATTCCCCTCCATCGTGGGTGAGGGCAGCAGCGTAACCACTGCAGGAGCAACGTGTGTGCAGGAGTGTGCTCCTGGACCCTGACTCTACAGTCCCTTTTCTCTTTCCAAAAGTCCCGGGGGTGATGCCAGCAAGAAAGAGAGGACAGACAGCCCTGTCCCGACCATCAGAGCAAATAGCAAAAGAGAACCAAAGAATGTCAAGACATTTAAAGGTGCAAATCCCCATTATGGGCTGAGGGTGTGGCTCAGCTTGTAGAAAGTTTGCCTACATACATGAAGTCCCAGGTTCTACCTCCGGCTCTGCACAAACCAGGCCTGGAAATCCCAGTACCTGGAAAGTGGGGGCAAGAAGATCAGAAGTTCAAAGTCATCCTCAGCCACATAGTGAGTCCAAGGCTCCTGGTTACATGAGACCCTGTGAGGGAGAAAGGAAGAATGGGAGGGAGGGATAGAAGGGTGGGAGGGTAGGAGGGAGGGAGGGATGGAAGGGTAGGAAGGGAAAAAGAGATTCCTTCACTTTTCCTGCATCAAACCTTGCACTGTCAAATGGGTCAAACTAACACAACCCAATGTCTGGAAAAGCCCTCAGGGTCCAGCAACTAATAGAAAGTTGTTTTCTAAAGCCAGACCCATATACGGTAGGAATTTGTCATCCGTGTTTTCATAAGCCAGCACAGTGGGTCTCAACCTGGGAAGCTAGTGTGCTCTCCTGCCCTCTCAAGAATGAACTCAGTCAGCGATGTCTGCAGACACCTCACGTGGTCCCAGCTGGCGGATCGAGCTCCTGCCTTCTGGTGAGTAGAGGCCAGGGATACGGCTGAACATCCTGAGTGTACAGGAGGGCGCCCACAACAAAGAACGACCCAAGGCTCATGTCATTAGTGCCAACAGTGCTGGCACTGAAAAATCCCTGCTTCGAGGCACACTCTACCGGAACAGGGCAGCTAAGCAGGGCCACAGGGGTCTCAACATCACTTCTCCGTTTCTGAACCACATGCCCACCGTCAAAGTTCTGAGTTAAAAGTGCATGTGCTGTGGCTCCACACAAATATGTCATTTTAAAGAGCTCTCCCATGAAAGCCTGAAGTCCCACTCCCGCGGTGAAGACTACCCATCTCACCAGTGATGCTAAAAATGAGGTGAAGACTACCCATCTCACCAGTGATGCTAAAAACAAGCACCATCTTAAAGGGGACCTCCCTAGCCACTGCCCTTTGTCTCTTCAAACAACGAGCTGAGATGTTTGTGCAGGCAAGCCAGCAAGCCCAGGGTTACAGATTAACAGCGGCTTCCTCAAGCTGGCTCTTCCACCTGTCATCTCCCAGCAGGGGAACAATGACAGCACCGACATAGACATGGCCTCATCCGACCAAACAGGCCCCCGACCTCTGCCACCTGTCCTTACGAAGTCACAGATGCAGGCCTGTGTGACTATGTGACTGCTTGCTCCCAAGCCGTAGCCCTATCTCCCATGCCCTGTGGTCTGAGGCAGGCATACACTGGCTAATGCTTACACATCAGATGCTGTGAGACTCCCAGACAGAAAACACCATTTATAAATGCTAACGCTCACCTTCAGGGGAATGCCGGATAGTCGTTTTTATTGGGCCTCTTCCACTACAAATCTGTAAAGCTATTTCCTATTTCCAAACACTAATTGCTATTTTCCTCTTAAAACAAGGTTTCAATGACACCAGTACACAGCACATAAAACCACATTTCCCTGAGGGAAATAAATTACATTACTAGGTTGGTACAGGCTGCAGGGCAGAACTGTGAGCAGACCAGGCCTGTAAATGGCATGTGGTGTGTTGATTCTCCTAAAATAAACGTACACACTTCTCACCCAGGTTTGGGGCTGCGTTTCACCCTTCCCAGCTTACATGTTAGCCCAGAAAGTAAGCCCACAAACACTGGTGCTCAACCAGAAGGCAATTCTCCCAAGAAACACACGCTCTCTAATAAATCTGACCACAGGGCAAATTGAATCTGTTAAGTGGTCACTAATCTTAATTCACAGTAATGTACACACTGCGGAAGTCTCTTGATCCCAAAGGCAAAGGAAGGCCTGGTACATGCCAGTTTCCAGAGTCCCTGTCTGTTCTGAAGCAAGCAGCAGCACAAGGACAGCAGGACACTGCCTGCCCAGCAGCAAGGCTCCTACATGCCCGAAAACAGCACCAGCTACCATGCACCTGGGGGCCGGGCAGAGGAGAGGGAGCAGTTAACCTGACTGCTCCAGGCATCAACTCATACCTGCAAGCCTTCTGGCTTCACTGATTCCTGAGGGTTGTACAGAGCAGGCATGATTAGCCACACCTGTCAGATTAGGGAACTAGGCCATCCTGCCTGAGGTCACAGTCTGGGACTGAGAAGCAGTCTGCTGCTGCCTTGCATATTTCCTGACCCAGTAGAGGTTGGGGAAGGGAATGGGGACTACCCAAGAATTCCTTTCCTCCAATGACCCTGATACAAGCTTTCTAATGGTTTTTAGTTGGTAAAGTATTTAAAGGGGTGCATAGTAAACACACACACACACACACACACACACACACACACACACACACAAACACACCCCTAACCCTGTGTACGTGGTCATTAGCATTAATCAGAAAATGCATGCCCTGCAGAGTCAGGCTGCTTGTGAGCTACAGCAGGCCCCAGAAAGGATCTGAAGCTATGGCCTAAGACCCTTTGGGGGGCCTCATGGGAAAAAGAACTGGACAAAGAACTTGGTTCTTTCAGGAAGATCCAACAATTCCAGCCTTAGGAAAAAAGGAAAATGGAACTGAGGTGATAATCAGGGATTTTATCCTGGTCGTGGGAAAAAAAACAAAAACCACACATACCCCATAAGAGGTCATCAAGAGAAAACCCAGGGCACAGGATAGAAATGGAAGACTGCAGGAGCCACAGCAAGGGCCTCTGACTCGCGCTGTGAAAATAGAAGCCAATGCGTGCGAACATGTCACCTTCGTGTCTGCCTTCTCTACAGAGGGCCTCCTGGGAACTTGGAGCTTCCTTGGGAAGTAATTAATAACTCTACTGATGCCTTTGTATATGGAATCTGTGAGTCTAAAACCAATCATGCAACAGCATTCATCTTTAATGACGAGTTAGGATCCCTTGAACACACAGCCCTGTCATATCCCCAGCATTTAGTTATGTAAACATATACACTATGACATAAATCCCCATTCACTTTTTTATGGTTACAGACCCCCAAAGAGCATGGGGCAGGGGACAAAATTGTGCAGAAACCCCATATACAATAAAATAAGTAATTAAGTTAACAAAAGATGCCTTCATGAGCAGGCAACACTGGAACATTTTCCTCTAAAGAGTATGTATGCTTTCTATTATAAAATGTCCTCCATTAAAGCTTGGGTTCGTGTATGAGGAAGCTGAGAACACCCGCCCGGCTTTTGTTTACACTTTCACAAGCTTTCCCGACACGTGAATGAATGGATGAAAGGTTTTCCAAATCAACTTTCTATCTATGATTCTTAATTAGCTTCTTTTTTTTGTTGTTGTTGTTGTTTTTGTTTTTCGAGACAGTGTTTCTCTGTGTAGCTTTTCCTGGAACTCACTTGGTAGCCCAGGCTGGCCTCGAACTCACAGAGATCTGCCTGGCTCTGCCTCCCGAGTGCTGGGATTAAAGGAGTGCGCCACCACCGCCCGGCTTCTTAATTAGCTTCTAATTTGCTTCGTTTTGCACTCTGACTATTTGGAGGTCAAGTAAACATTTACTATCCTCTTCCCAAACACAGATCATAAGCAACTGCAACTCAGTGCCAATGACAGACCCATAAAAAGTCTAACTCTAGCCAGGCAGTGGTGGTGCAGCCTTTAATGCCAGCACTCGGGAGGTAGAGGCAGGTAGATCCCCGAGTTCAAGGCCAGCCTGGTCTACAGAATGAGTTCCTTGACAGCCAGGGCTATACAAAGAAACCCAGTCTTGAAAACCATAGATGGACGTCTAAATAAATAAATCTAAGTCTAAACCCCAGGCGGTAAGGATGGCACCGCAAAAATCAAATCACCTCCCAAGGCCTGGTTTTAAACAAAGGAAGCTAGCAATGAATGCTGCTGGGCAAGGTGAAGTCTGTTCTCCTTGTTCAAGCTCTAATAACCCAGAAAACATTAACGACCCCTCTCACGGCTGCCTCTCAGGTCCATTTCTGGGGCTGCAGCAAGCCCTGTGATCTACACTCTAGACAAGCTTGTTCCGTAGCTGTCCGTGAAAGCTGACCACATGTGGGCCTCTGACCCACTGGGAGCCCAGCCATCTGCTGGCTACAGCACATGTCCTGGAGAGAGAGTCCTGTCAAGGAAGTATTGGCAGTAGCCGGAGACAGAGGAACTGAGTTCTCCCCCTTGAGGTGACACAGAAACCCCCCCATGAGCATGGTCAGCTGCCTGAGTCAACTTCTGTTACTGTAATAAATACCGGCGATAAGGAACTAAGAAAGAGGGTCCATTCTGGATCAGTTTCAGAGGTTGTGATGCATTGCTGTTAGCCTTGCTGCTTTCAGCAAGGCTGCAGGTGCTGAGAGCAGCATGTGGTAGACCAAGCTGCCCACCTCGTGGCCAACATGCGAGAGCTACAAGGGCTGCTGGAGCCCTGGCATTCCACCCAGATCACCCCAGGGACCTAAGACTGCTCACTAGGCCCCACCTCATAAGGCTCCACCTCTCCTTAGTAGCACTATGGGTCAGGAACCAAGCTTTTGACATGGGAGCCTTGGGGAAATATTCCAGACACATAATATAGAAGTTGCAAAGAAGAACTGGTCCCTAGCCGTGGCAGCCAAGTGGTGATGCCTGACGCTTAACCTACAGGGACACATACTTAACTTAGCTGGAAGGACAGACAACAGCAGACGAAACCCACCAAGCATCAAGCAAGCATGTGCCCTTGGGTCAACAGGGACTTAAAGGAAGTTTCTTGGCTTTACAAGTTCTCTTTGTCAACCTTTAATCTTTAATTAATCTCCTATAAGCACTCTAAACATTGTAACTCCCTTGTACTGTCGCCATAAATCTCCCCTGGTTTATGAGTTAACCAAGTTAAATGGTGGAGATAAACAAACAGCCAGGCTTTGAGTGGCCGGCCTAAAAGCAGCAGTGTGCCCTCTGACCACGCTGGGTTTACCACTGTGGGTTTTAAGACACCCTGCAAGACCTGGTTTCCTTGGTGTCAGCCCGCAAAAGCAAGGTTACAGTTCCCAAGCTGGGTGTGGACAGCCGTGGACACCCTATGGGAAATGTGACCCTTGTTCTGTCCCCGAAGTAATCAAACACACCAGGGAGGCTCAGGAAACGGCTCAGTTGGTAGAGTTCTTACCATGCAAACGTGAGTTCCGATCCCCAGAACCCATATGGAATGCTGGGCATGGTAACATAGGCTTGCCATCCCAGCACTGGGGAGGCAGACACAGGTGGATCCCCTGAACTCGTCGAATCAGTAAGAGGCCCTGGCTTGATAAAACAAGGCAGAAAGCAACTGAGGAAGACACCCAGTGACATCTGGTTTCGGCACACATTTCTGCATGCAACACACACACACACACACACACACACACACACACACACACACACACTTTGACCTCCTGATCACCCTGCAGCACTTGGGGTACACACACTGTTACAGACTAGGCCTGATGCTACAAGCAACCCATCCCTCTGCAGATGATGAGATGACCAGGTGCCCAAAAGTGTACTTAAGGAGAAAAGGGAACTCCAAGCCTATTTTTTTTCTAACATCATCCAGACTCCTCTGTAGCTAGAGTTTTCCTGCCTGGCCCACAGTCAGGACAAATCTCTCTCACCTGTCAGTCCCACAGCCACTCAGACCCGACCAAGTAAACACAGAGACTTATATTGGTTACAAACTGTGTGGCGTGGCAGGCTTCTTGCTAACTGTTCTTATATCTTAAATTAATCCATTTCTATAAATCTATACCTTGCCACATGGCTTGTGGCTTACCGGCATCTTCACATGCTGTTTCTCATCGTGGCGGCTGGCAGTATCTCTCTGACTCAGCCTTCCACTTCCCAGCTTTATTCTCCTCCTTGTCCCGCCTATACTTCCTGCCTAGCCACCGGCCAATCAGTGATTTATTTACTGACCAATCAGCAACACACTTGACATACAGACCATCCCACAGCACTCCTCCAGGGACACTAAGCCATGAGGCTATCACCCCTATCCTAAAGAGACCACTCCCACAGAACCCATTGTAAAGGGTCTCAGGCACATAGCATTATGGCAGTCCTGCCTCCCAAGCTCCCTCAAAGTCACGAGCCACCTGAAGGAGCCAGTTTGATCTTATTATGTCTCCGTTTTTTAATGTGTAAATACTCTCAAGAAAGTATCTCACTCTATAAAAGCCACTTGGCACCAATTAGAGATTATAAACATACTGGCACACTGGACTGATCAGCAGTCAAAGCTTCGTTTTTTTAGCAACTGTTCACTAAAAATGCCCACTGAGCACCCAGCAGACCCTAGGGGCGCAGGGGATGAGGGGAGAAAGCAGGACAGGTAAGCACCGCTGCCCCCATGGGCTTCTGCCTGGCCATTTGATCTCTTACATCAGAATGAAGGGCACAAGCCCCTCCCAGCTCTCCTATTTACCCCTCAGTGCTGGTGCCAAGAGAGCACAACAGCATTCTAGAATGTTCTGCCTCCTGGAACACATGCTATTTTAACTCTGCATTCATATAGCTCAGGCTGCAGTCATGTGACTTATCTCCATCCTGCCACCCAGAAACTACCTGTCTTCATCCTGGGGCTTATCAGACAGAGCAGCACCCTGGCCTGGAGGACACACGGGTGTGTACATCTCAGGCCTCTTGGGGACCCTTCTCCATGGAGGAAACTTGGTTCCTTCGGGTCACAAGGGAAAAGAAACAGGAACAGGGTGGCCAGGCCCTCCTCACAGGCTGCCTGGGTCTGTCTATTTCTCCATCAGCTCACATCATATCTGACGCCGCCCTTCTAACTTCCTGAATACAGTCAGAGAGAAAAGCTCTCAAGAGCCCCCGAAGTACAGCCAACTTGTGATGAGCCACAGTCTTGACGGGAGAGAATAGCACTTGGACAAAGCAAGGGGACATTCACCTCCAAGGATGGCGAAGTCAAGGCATGTGCTCAGAATTCATGCGACAAGGTCGACTTGTCTTCTCTACCCTCACCCCAGCGGGCCCTTGGTTTCAGAAAGCACCTGGCCACCGTCTCACCTTCTGGGAGTTCCCAAGGACACTGTGCCCACTGGACAGGAAGGTGTCTACATCCTCCACTGCCAACCTGCAGAGCTCCCGAGTTAACTGGGTCAATAGAGTTTGATAGGAACTCCCAGAACCAAGCTCCAACTGAATGCATTTGAGAGTGAGTGGCTCATGGTTTCTATTAGCACATTTCTCTCTCTCTTTTTTCCTTTCAGCCCTAACTCCAAATATAAAACAGAAGTGGCCAAGGTTGAGGATATACTAAAAAACAATCAGATCCAAGACAGCTAGAATGTAGCTACAGTGAGATGGACAGTGAGGGCTGCCATCAATTCTGACCACAGACGGCCTCTAGGAAGTGCCTATCACTTTGCTTAGGACTGTGTCAGACATACAGACGGCCTTTCCTGCCACCCATAGCTCATCACCTCGCCTCCTCTCCCTGCCCCTTGGTCACTCCGAAGCTCCTCAGAAGGCGGCGAGCTGCCTTGGGGAATGGTGCCAGCTGGTGGCTGGTACAGAGAACTGTCCGCTGTCCTTCCTGTGACCATTCTCTCCTCCCCTCTTGAAAGAGTTCACAACGTTCTCCCCTCTCCTCTGTTCCCTCTAGTGATGATTCCGAGGAATAAGCTGACGTCAGGGGCCTGCAGACACAATTCTTTCCTCTGAAAACGTGGAGGAACCCGTGCCCATCCATCAGAGACCACTAGACACAACAGATAAGAAAATGCACTGTGAACAGACAGGCCCTCATCAGGCAGACAACTTGGCACTCACTGCTCAGCTGAGGCCCCGCCATACAGGTCAAGACTTCCAACAGGCTTAGTTCAAAGGTCTGTGGTGGGTGATCAGTGTGCTGTGGATGAATCGTGTCCACTAGAGATGACTAGCAAGCCTTCCTCAGAGGGAAGACACACACACACCTGCTGGATTTGGTTTCAGCTCATGCCATGTTCCAGCACTCACCCATTGGGATTACAGTCATTAACCTGTCACTTACTGACATTCCTGCCCATGGCGCCCGGAAAGATCTTGTAGTTCCCAAGGCCTCCGCGGCTCTGTGGGGACCCAGCTCTAGATTCACAAGAGGGAGATGACGGTCTGGGAGGCTCTGCTGCCTCCTTAAGTGCCATCTCACTGTGATAGAGATCTCAAAGGGCCTAATGAAATTACCTCTCTTTTCATTCTTCAGTAATAGCCACAAAATTAGAAGAAATGACCCCTGCTTCTCTCCCTTAAGCTTTCTTTATTGCTTTCAACCCCAATTCTCTATCCTTTACATGGATCTGAGACCCCGAAGACCCACAGGCCAATGGGATTAGTAACTGATGGTTTCGTCCTCTCAGCTGCTCTCCAGAGGGACCTTCCTCTTCCCCCGGGTGGGGTCACCATCAGTTCAATCTTCATGCTTCAGAGACGTCCCCTTTGAACAAGATCAGATGGTTCCCCACCCCGGCCTGCTGGTCTGCCCACCAGCACAGCTGCTGCCCCCTTCTCGCTCAGAGCATTGGCGTCTACTCAGCCAGAAAGGCCAAGGCAAGAGGAGGGTCAGCGTGGTTAATTGTCCACCAGGCAACAACACAGGCCCCCTAGAGCCAGCACCTCAGGAGGGCTGATCGCCCCCATAAACAGCAAGTGTACTTTGAACCCGGGAAGAAGGAGAAAGAGAAATATTTTCCCCAGCCTGCTGGGCTGCAATGGGAGTTTCACAACTCTCTGTTCCCTTTCTCAGTCACAGGGGAAGGGAGCTTGGTGGTGGAGTGCACAACAGAGCTGCCCATTAGGAAAACAAGGCAAGGAGCCACACCTTATCAGCAAGGCTCCTGGGACTGCCCGTGGCTTCCCTGCTTTGAAGAACCATCCAAGAGAACCCAGGGCTCTAAACTACAAAATAGAAAAATAATCTACTCTACAGGGGAAAAGAACTATGCAAAATGCAGGAATTTACTCCTTGTCATGGAAGAAGATATGGGGGAAAGTCATTATTTAGGATTGTTTTCTTTTTACATAGCTTTGCTATGTAACTGAGGCTGCCTTAAACTCTTCATGTCTCCCGAGAAAAGGTGTAAGCTAGTTCTCCAAAGGTCCTCTTTCCAGCTCAGGTCCACAATCTTAAAAGACTCTAAAGAAGAAGGAAGAGCTATTCCTTAATTGAAAGTGGCCGTGAGAGAATAGAAAGCAACATCCCTAAGTCTTTCATAAAGCAACACGCTTAACATGTCACACTGGAAATGAGCCTTTCCTGGAAAAAGGATCTGCAAATCTTTCAATCAACAACAAATGCCAACAGTGGGTAAGACACCAGCCAAAAATTACAGCTGACAAGCTACCTGATCCAGGGAAAAGTGCTCCTCAATTATGCATTGACTGTGATCTGGAAATGGAGGCAATGTAGATTCCCAGAGATGTCAATCAGTGAGCCAGCTCTGCCCTGCTGCTCCTGAAAGGCTGTTTGGGAGACTGCTTTCTCTGCTAGGAACTATATCTTAAAACAACAAACAAACAAGAAACAAATAAACACAAAAACTAAAAAGGGACCAGCAAGATGACTCAGTGGGTAAGGCACTTGCTTCACACTGAACCACCTGAGTTCAATTCCCAAGACCCAGTGGAAGGAGAATCGATTTCTAAAAGTTCTCTCTTTCTCTCTGCCTCTGTCTCTCTGTCTCTCTGTCTCTCTGTCTCTCTGTCTCTCTCTCTCTCTCTCTCTCTCTCTCTCTCTCTCTCTCTCACACACACACACACACACACACACAATGTAAAAAGTAATAAAAAACAACCATGAAGCCTCATTGTGGCAAGGGATACAGTTTAGATATGTATGTATGTATGTATGTATGTATGTATGTATGTAGTATGTATGCTAGAATATATGTGTGTGCTGATACCTCCCAGGCATCATTTCAGCACTAAATCAGAGCCCATTGGTTAGTAACATTGGGGCCTAAGACTAGCAGACTAGTTGTTACATCCACTGACTAGTGTGGCTTTGATTGTTTCCAAACACCTCTCCTGAAGTAAAGGGTCCACACTACAGCATCCTTGAGTCAATGCACAGGACGGCCATATTAGAAATGCACAGACCCTGATCTGCGAATCTGACTGGTCCGGCCCCACAGCCCCACCTTTACAAAGCCTTCACAGCATGAGCAAAGAGTTCCATTGTACATACAAGTCCAAAACACACAGGACAAACGCACACTCTAAGAAATTAAGCAACTAGATATATTACTTGGGCTTTCTAATCAGAATGATATGAGATTCAACTAGTGATCTCGTTGAAGTGTGCCTCCAGGTACATCAAGAAGTCAGCCCTGTGAGAAAGACAGCCCAATTAATATGAAGGTTTGACCTACTTTGTTGTTTCTGAGATTTTAAATTCTTTTAGCCATATGTGTATGTGTGGGGCGGTGCACATGAGTGCAGTGCCCGTGGAGGCCAGAAGAGGCCATCAGATCCCCGGAGCAGTTGTGAGCTGCCCAGTGTGGGTGCTGGGAGCCAAACCTCAGCCTTCCCTCTGCAAGAGCAGTACACACTCTAAACTCCCGAGCCATCTCCCCAGCCTTGGCTTGCTTGTTTGTTTTCCTGACCTGCTAAGAATCTTAAAAAACACAAGATTCGCTCTCTCTTCTGGTCTCTTTGGCCTCTGCGGCAGAAGCAAGATGACGAAAGGAAGGTCATCCTTTGGAAAGCGTCGCAATAAGGCGCACACGCTTTGCCGCCGCTGTGGCTCTAAGGCCTACCACCTTCAGAAGTCGACCTGTGGCAAGTGTGGCTACCCGGCCAAGCGCAAGAGAAAGGATAACTGGAGTGCCAAGGCTAAGAGACGAAACACTACCGGGACTGGGCGGATGAGGCACCTGAAAACTGTCTATCGAAGATTCAGACATGGATTCCGTGAAGGGACAACACCTAAGCCCAAGAGGGCAGCTGTTACAACATCCAGTTCATCTTGAGGAATTTCAGTCAGTCATAAAATATGTTCTGGTTTCAAAAGCAAAAAACAAAAACAAAAACAAAAACAAAAATCCACAAGAGTCTCTGAAAGCCAGCCCCCCACCATAGATGCTCACTGCTCATTATAACTTATCAAGCATTCCCCATGTGCCACAAAGGGCAGAGACCAGGCACCCCAAACACCCCACACACAGCTTCTTTAGAGATAGTATAGAACAGATTTTTAACAATATCTCAAGTTCCAAAGATGTCCAAAACCCACTCACATTTTAACACCTGGACCTTTTCATTTCAATTTATTTTCTGGGTATATTTTCAAATGTAATTTTTCAATTAAGGGTGACATGAACAGACAGCCAAGTAATTAATCCACAAGACCCTCTACAAATCATTTATTTTAAAAACACATTGTTTCTTGTGGTTGGTGGGGTAGGGTGCTTATACCTTAGTTTTCCCTCTATCACTTACTCACTTATTGGACATCTGTTCCATGTCAGGAACCACAGCAGGTGACGATAACAACAAAGAGAACAGGAAGCTGAGTTCACACGCAAAGGGCATGGCATCATGGAGATGCAGGACTGGCTTATTCTGTTGGACAGCTCGGGAAGGCCACACACCCAAGAACCGTTCTCTAGACAGTTTGATTAAGAGTAGGTCAGATTTTGACTGGGTCTTAAATGCAGAAACGAAGGCACTACCTCATGTGGAAGGGAGAAGAACGAGGAGGTTGGCAAAGCCAAGGAGGAAGCAGTGAATTAAATATTTTATTCTTATTTTTCACTTTTGTGCTGTGACCAAACACCTTACAGCTACAACATAGGAGAAGAAAGATGTAGCTGGGTTCACAGTTTCAGAGATTTCGGTGCACAGTCCTTTTCCTCGTGGACCCTGGACCCAAGATGTGGCAGAACGTCATGGCAGCAGGAACACACAGAGGAGGAAGCTGTATATCCGTGCCAGACAGAGAGCAGAAAGAAGGGGATACAGAAGGGACTATGACAAGATTTCTCCCTCAAGGACATGCTGTGGAACGATCTTTGTACACTGTAAATATGCATTACTCCCATTGGTTAATAAGAGCTGAATGGCCTATAGCTGGGCAGGAGAGATTGGGCAGGAGAGCCAGACTGGGGGAATTCTGGGAAGAAGGGTGGAATCAGAAGAGTCACCATGAGATGCAGAGGGAACAAGATATGCTGGAGGGCAGGTAAAGCCATGAGCCACGTGGCAGCACATAGATGAATAGAAATGGGTTAATGTAAGTAGTAAGAGCTAGTTAGTACTAAGCCTGAGCTATGGGCTGAGCATTTACAAGCACTATTAAGACTCTGTGTTGGTTATTTGGGAACTGGCAGGCAGGAAAGAAACATCTGGCTACAAGGACATGCCCCCAATGACCTACATCCTCCAGCTAGGTTCTACCCTAATGTTTCCAGAACCTAGCAAAATAGGGCCACTAGTTAGACTAACTGTTTAACACATGAGCCTGAGGAGCACATTTCACATTCAGCCCATAACAGTCGGGTAAGCATCACCAGGTAACTTACTGGAAAGGGCTGAGGACAGAGTTCTAGCTTTCTTAGCAGGCATGTCACCCTCCCTTTAACTATTTCTTCCCAGTGAACGGGAATTTCTGGTGGCTATCAAGCTACACTGTCATGCTATTCTGGGACAACCTAGCTATGCATGAGGGAACCCAGGAACCAACTCTTATCTATACGAAGTGCCTCTTAATGGCAGAAATGCCAAGCCAGCTGTGAACTCCAGCATCTGCTTCCCCATTTACCTGAAAAACAGTGGAAAAGGCTACATCTCGTGGTCCCAGTAAAGACTTACAGCTCATAAGCTATGGCTTCTTGGACTTAGGGCAGAAAATCTGGCCAGTGTCACTTGACTGAAGGGGTGGATCAAAGAGACCAAGGTAAGAGTCCTGATGTTAGCTCAATGTCTAGTACTCAAATTAGCTGTGCCTCAGTTTCATTCCCTGAAGTTACAGGGATCAAGGCCTCCCATAGGATCTGCACTTCACTTTCTCTGTGACTGAAGGCATGGAAATGAACATCCATGGAAATGAACATCCATGGAAATGAACATGGAAATGAACAGGTTTCCTGTCCCGAGGGAGCTCACAGGCCACAAAGACAGAGAAGGGAACAGATAGCAATTAGGACCCTGGATGGAGTGGACAGAAGCCAAAGACTTAGGAGTCTTTGCAGAGTTGATTCAGAGAGGTCAGGGGTAGGGGGAACCTCTCCAGAGCACGCGAGCAAGAATCCGGGAAACTAGAGGAAAGCCAACAGCATGCTAGCAAAGGGAACAGCGGCAAAATGGGATGCCCTGGAAGCAACAAGTGAGTCATAAACCAAACAGAATTGCAGATGCAAAAACCCCCTGCAGCTATTTTAGGCTAGCTGGGATGGTATCTTAAATGCAGGCCCCAGAGCTGGCCTCGTCTATAGCCAACACAGACTTTGAGGGCAAGACTTCACACTTGTCAGGGCCTTTGAAACCCACTTCTATTTCAAGGAAAACACAGCTCTGGTTTTCTGGAGGTTTGGAGCAGTTCCTGGGTCTGCAGATAAACTGCACAGAAAAGCCCCATTCACCCCCGGCATGGAGAAGCAGGGCTGCGGGGACTTGGCCTTCCCAAGCAAAGCCTTCACTTTGCATTTCCAGCAAGCAGACGTTTCTCCCTGGTGATGGTTTTCCTTCTACCTCGGCACAGAATCTGAGTGCTCCAACAAGGAAACACTTGGTCTTGTGGAAGAGACAAGTTTCTTTTGGGAGCCTGGAACAAAGTATATGGTCACCAAGACACCAAAGCCCAGGATCTACCAAGTATTCCAGGACCAAGAAGAGCCCAGGTTAGCTGTCACACTCTAGCAGCGTCTACCATGTCTCACCCGTGACCAAAGCACACGCTCCTCCAAAATGGAGGCCAATTCTTGCTTCTTCACTTTCCACGGCTCTTGCTCGTCTTCGTGAGAAGTGGGGAAATGGGATCCAAAGCATAGACACAACACTCAGATCAACACTGACCATGAGGAGAGTGGTTCTGATATTCAGTTTCCAGGGAATGGTCCTCCCGTCCTGGTCACGTGGGTGACAGAGCTGAAAGACCTCACTGTGTGCCACAGGTCCACGGGCAGTGTAGGAGCGGCGAGGATACCCAGGGCACATCAAGCAATGCTGTTAATACCCGTGGAAGCTTTGACCATTGCAGCTCAGAGGCCCCCCCGACTCTGGCCTCTAGCACTGTGGTTCCCACTCTTCCTGTCCCATGCACCCCGATCCCACCACACAGACTATTTCCCACTTCAGATGTTTCCTAAGGCTGACGCTGCCCTTCAGGTGCAGTCGAGGTGTATCCTGTATCTGCAGAAGTAGAGGTTGGTGTTGTTCTAATGATGGACAAATCTGCTGCCTCAGTCGCCTAGGCCACTTAGATCAGACCCCAGCTGGTCCACGGAGCATGAGGGTCCTCTGATAGCCATTCTGTCCACCCATTACCTCAGATGGAGATGCTCATTATCTCAAGGGTCGGAGCCAACTTGGGGGAGGGAATGGGGAATTCGGCAATGAGACAGTCTTCACAGCCTGCAGAGGCCCAATGCTTACAACTCAGTTATCTCCAAGAACGGCCCCCACCCCAGCCCTGAAAGCCCTTTAGTAATCAGCGTCTATTCCTAAACATTCCTAAAAATAAAGGCTTTGGAGAACTGACTTCTACTGGCAAAGGGCTCTCTGCTTTGTTACACTCAAGCTACCAGTCTCTTCATAAGGACACATGTCAAAACAAAACCGGAAACTGATCCCCTGGGACAGGCCAGCTCTTCCCAACCTGGAGAGGAGCAGGTGAGGTTGACCCAAAGCCTAGCCAACATCACAGGCTCTGCCTGATTCTAAAAGCCATTTAGAAGTTTTGTTTACAAAATGTGGATTCTCAGGACCCAGTCCAAAACTATAGGTCAGAACCCCAGGGGAGGGCCTAGGAATGCAAATTCCTAGCCAGCACCCAGCGGAGAGCTCAGCAAGGTTCAGAATAAAGCTCCGGAGAAACAATTGGCAACTTTTTAAATGCTTTGTAAGCACATAACTTCAAAGTTACAGGGTGTGTGGGGGGAAACTCAGGTTTAATTGAAGGAACTTTGAGTCTTCTTTATCTGAACCTGAGGTACATCCATCATGCAAGGCAATGGATTTAGCCAGAACCAAGCCAACCCCGTAGCCATATTATACCACAAAGACCCCAGAACTGCTCTGCCCTACCATAAGGACAAATTCCTACACAGCTGCTCCTGGCAGCCCACAGGGCCCAAAGAAAGCTTCGAGACCCTCAACCCCATGCCAGTAAAATCCAGCTTTTAAAAAATTATTTGTTTGTTTGTTTGTTTGTTTTTGGGGGGAGAGGTTTTCGAGACAGGGTTTCTCTGTGTAGCTTTGGTACCTGTCCTGGATCTCAGTGCTGTAGACCAGGCTGGCCTTGAACTCACAGAGATCTGCCTGGCTCTGCCTCCCGAGTGCTGGGATTAAAAATGTGCGCCACCACCGCCTGGCTGTTTTATTTTTTATATTTGGGTAAAAGCCAGCTTTAAGAGCAGGCCAACAGTTCCAAGCCAGACTCCACGGGCTCTCAGGCAAGGCGCAGTCTTTGCCACACCAGGTATGCAGCACCACCAAGAGAACTTGCTAGAAATGCAGAGAATCTGAGGCCCCACCAGGCCCGCTGGGCCAGACTATTTCCACAAGACATCAAGAAGCCCTGCTTGAAGGGATGAGGAGAGTACCGGGGTGAGGTTTTACGGCCGTCCCTCTCCCACCCACACCCCTGTGGACTATCAGCCCACCCAGCTCTCCCAGCTCTCCCAGGCCTCCAATACTCCTCTCATTTTTCACTACAGGCCCGTCACTCCTGCTTTGTCTGGGGCCACATCCCCATCAGCAGGGCCCAATGACTAGATGACACTCCAGAGTCCGATTGTTGGGGAGTTAAAAGGAGTCAGGAAGGGCCGCCCGTCTGTCACACTGGCATCTGGCTCTACATCCCTGCCTCCTACAGACCCATGACCATAAATCAGCAAAGACAATCCAAAGTCAAACAATACCATGGAATGCTGGGTCTTTGGGTTCCAGCACAATGTTAATGAGGTCGAGGTCACGGGTATGATTAGCTTCCTCTGTAACTTGGCACAGAAGGCAGCCCTCTGCCCTCAGGCTGCCTGCAAGGGCTGATGTCCCCTGGGTTACTAAGAGGACTTGAATGGAACGACAGGGAGGCAGCACCAAGGGAGGTCTCAAAGGACCTCAATGACCAACAAGCAACATTCACTGAGGAAACACACACAGCCCCCAGGGAAGACTGACTTGAAAGATGCCAAGGTCAGACCAATTATCAGCACGGGCTAGACATACAGAACAGAGAAAGCTGAAAATTTACGAGAAGAAATAGGAAGTCTTGTAGCCAAGATTTCTAAAACTTGATTTTTATTTGTTGGTTTGTTTATTGGTAATTTCACACCAGGAATAACAATGTATTTAGGTCATAATCGACTCGCCAGGATTTTAAAAATCAAATGTATGTATCTAAACTTAAAGGAAGCTAACTTGGCCACAATTCAATTTTTTTTCTTAAGGTTTTAAATCATAGAAGCTTTGTTGATAAAGGTGGCTGGTGACAAGGCCGGCATTTTCTTAGAGCCTGTGAGTCTCTTTGCCAAAGCTGTCACAGTGACATCTGACAATCAGCTATCCCAACCACCCCTGGCCAGCCAGTCATGCAAGGTGCACACAGAGCCAGTCACCCCTTCAACACCATCACCACCACCGGGGTTATTATTTGGTGTGGCCTCTTTGCCTATGTCCCTACCTACAATTCTTGACTTTGTACCACAGATCAAGTACTCCACACAGCCATTGTTTCTTCTGACCATGCCCTCCCTTCACTAATTTAGAGAAGAGCCACGGACCTACGTATACGCTGGGAAAAACCACATAAACAGACCTGACAGCCTAAGCATACCCACTTACCAAATTAAGATTTGGATGAAAACCGACTTACAGACCCCTATTGATTAGGTGGCACATGGTCTCCACACAGCATGGATCTGTACAGTCAGTAACTTAGGAGCTCCACTCCACGGGAAGACTGAAAGATGGCTGTGAGAAAGAGTGAAGTTAGGAACATCCATGATGAGCGCCACTGTGTGGAATCATCTTCGAAAATGGACTGTTGGCCAGTTCAAGGAAAAGAGCATGATTTGAAATGATTTTCAAAGTTGTGAGCCACGTTTTTCCAAAGTGTGTGTTTAATATATAGACAGACGGCAGGCCTTTAGAAATGCAAGACACTGCTCACTGATCCAATGTATGGTTTTTCACTTCCTAAAACTTGATCCGTATAGGCAAAAGGAGAAAAAAAAATCCAATTTTTGAAGAAGAAGTCATTTGGGCCTTAATCAGTGTGTACCAGATGCCACTTATCTGCAGATAAAAGAGGCTACCGTCAACTCAATCAGAGCCTTTCTTAAACACCTGGCTCGCTGCCGCCAACACCAGAAAACATGCTCGCACAGCCCAGGGCTGCCCGCCCAGAGAAAGGAAGCCTGAACTCCAGGAGCCCCTGACAGCACAGCCCCACAGGAAAGAAAGAAAATGCTGAACAATAGAACCAGCAGAGGAAAAGGAGCCCCTCTAAACCTGCCAGGCGTGTGGGAAGGTCACTGGCAAAAGCTATTTCAGACCCTCTGCTGCTTCAGGTTCTACTGAAAAAACAGCAATTCCAAACCACCACCACACCCCCCCACACCCCTGCACGCGCAAAAAAAAACAAAAAAACAAAAAACAAAAAAAACACCTAACTTGCCAGAAAGTACTTAAGTCAGGGCTTTTTATCAATTAGACAGAAATACCAAGATAACCAGTTAAAACTCTAGCCTCGATCCTTCCAACCCAGTGGAGCGAGGGAGGTGAGGTGCCAAACTGGTTACACAGACTGACAATGATTCATCAGGCCCTGCTGGACTTACCCTAACTCTACAGCCGTGAGGAGGCATGGTTGTGCACATGCCTGTGACCCAACAGTCATCGGGGTCAACTTGGCACACTTTCAATGATTCCACAAACGAGTGAAATCTAAATTAACAGCAATACCCCTCCAAGGAAGCAATACACCCACCTGCCTCCCGCCCCCCCCCCCAAAAAAAGCAGTTGATAAGCTTGTTCCCCTCCAGAACAAGAGACTTGGAGAACCCTGGCACTGCCCATAAGAGAGAAAATGTGGAGGAGAATGGGTGTGTAGAGCAGGTGGAACTGAGGCACGGGAAACGCACTTCTGAAGGAGTGGCTGGCAATCCTTAGTCTTCCACTCACAGGGATACGAACATTGTAACATGCAACTACCATGTTAGCCAAGGCTCCGAAGCCTCAGCCTGGTTATGCCTCGCTGAAATTCTCCTTAGGAAGAAAGTATAAACACTGTTTGTACTGCTGCAATCACCTCGCTAACGCTGGATATTACTCCTTAGGCATGATGTAAAATACCCGATGCTCGTCATTTAAGTGTTATAACCAAGGACAAGGTTCAGTGCCTACTATTTCATAAACCACATGAAGGTTTTTTTTTTGTTTTTTTTTTGTTTTTTTTTTTTTTTTGTTTTTTTTTGTTTTTTTTTCGAGACAGGGTTTCTCTGTGTAGCTTTGCACCTTTCCTGAAACTCACTTGGTAGCCCAGACTGGCCTCGAACTTACAGAGATCCTCCTGGCTCTGCCTCCCGAGTGCTGGGATTAAAGGTGTGCGCCACCATCGCCCGGCTACATGAAGTTTTAAAGTTTGGTTAAACCTAGCAAGTTCACCCCAAGCAGACAGCTCTGAAGTCCT
The DNA here is from genome assembly GCF_949786415.1 of Peromyscus eremicus. Lineage (NCBI taxonomy): Eukaryota > Metazoa > Chordata > Mammalia > Rodentia > Cricetidae > Peromyscus > Peromyscus eremicus. The sequence goes on from NC_081427.1 coordinate 58,457,268, forward strand.
TTAAGTTTCACAGAATATTTTATTAGTGTCCATAAGAACTACCTAATCAACTAATCAATAAGATGTAGCATTGAATCAAAATCAGAACAAACCCACATGAAGAATAATAAACATTCACCAAGGTTCTCCTTTCTGGCCAGCCAAGCCTTAACATGGAGCTGGGTGTTTTTCTTGACCCAGCTAATGGTTAAGATTAAACTGAGAAAATATGCAGATAATATACCTTTTAAATTACATTCAGGGTAGTATAGATGTGCACAAAACTAATGTATATTCTTAGTTTGCAAAGGTCATCATGTGTGAATGTGTATGAGTGTGTGTGTGTGTGTGTGTGTGTGTGTGTGAATGTGAGTGTGCATGTACACAAGTACTAGACTGTTCAGGCTATTATTAAGAACTACCACAGACCCGGTGGTCTAAAAAAAATACACACTCTTTCCTCATTGTGTCCTCAGAAAGAAGAGCTCAGAATGGGGAACCCAGTCTCCCCACCTCACTGAAGCCTGAGCCCCTCTTGGAGGCCCTCCTTCACGGTGTCTGGCTTCCACATCTAAATACAGGGACATGCAAACATCTGCCACAACATACGTGTGCAGGGACGGAATCGGTTTCATTAGTTACACATCCTCACTACTAAACACACTCAGAACCATCCTGTGTGGATCAGAGGTCTTCCAGTTCAAAGTAACAGATCCCATCAAGTCTGCAGGATCGCATCAGTATGAGGCTGGCCACCGAGGCCAAGGGTCAGGAGCTTAATTACTCCCACTTGGGCCTGTTGAAAGGAGACAAAATTTCAAAAGCTTCAGTCCCAAGGACACAAACGACTCTCACCTGCAGCACTAAAAAGACATTTGCTGAAAGACAGGATAAATGAATGGGCGAACGGGAAAAAAATGGACATACCTCCCCCCAAAATTAGAAAGAGCAACACAAGGCAGTCGTCACCTGATCAAGAAATAACTGTTTTGTTAAGAATGTCTCTGTTCACTTCGCTCTCAACAGACCAGGCAAGGGAGGGGGGTTGCAGCCCTTTAGCCACGTGACACCACTGTGTCAAGAGCCCTCGTTCATCATCTGGAAATCCAATTTCTCTTCCTGTCTCTGCAGCCAACACTAGGTTGCACATATCTCTGGAAGGCTTACGTTCAGTTTTCCTTTCAACTGAACTCAACTACTCTATGTCATCTGTCTCCACACGGGGTCCTCACAAGTGCTGACCCACCCGGAAGGTCCCGATCCCCAAGGACTCTCTCTAGGGAAAGCTCACCCCAGGAGATGGACCGGCAGCCGGACCATCATCTCCAAGGTTCTCTTCACCCCATTCCCATGACGCCGGGATTCCTGCACTACGGCACTGGCTGCCTTGTCCCCCAGCCCATCCTGTGGCCATGGAGCTCTTAGAAAGTACAATGTGACCTCAGAGAAGCATCAGCTGAACGACAGGATGAAGGCGTGGACCAATGAACAAATAGATATTACCCTCCCCCATCAGAAGGAGGAACACACAGGGAACAGTTCCCCTGCTCAAGAAATACTGTCTTACGAAGGATGCCTCTGTTCACCTTGCTCTCAGCTGTCTATAAGTTCAAGGCATACTTTAAGGCTATCTTTTCTTTTTGAATGAATTCTGGAGATAAGGCATTTATAGACCTTTCTTACATCTTTCTAAGACTAGTAAGCATTGAGTATAACATTGATTTTAGCATTCCTGGGCAGTGTTTATCATGTCCACCACGACAGGGTTTTTAAATTTTGTTTTCTTCCCAAATAAAACATGGCTATTTACTTTGATGGGATATGAGACCTAAGAATCTGCCACTACAAAGAGTACAGACCTGGGATGATGAGCCACCTCTGTATTCCAGCTCTCAGAGACACAGACACTGCGTGACAAACTCCCTAGAAGAGACGGCCCAGAAGAGGCTCACCGGAAGAGGCCAAAAGGATGTAGCCTGAAAGTTCTAGAAACAGTGGGTATTTCTAGGTATGGACTGTCAGAGGCACGGCTCAACTCAGTCATTCAAAAATCAGATATCTTTGCATCCCTTAACCCCGGGGATTTAGAGTGCTGGCAATCGTCATTAACGTTTTCTGGACATTTCTTGTACATGGGAACCATCCCAAACCCCATACAAAGACACCAGTTAACCTTCCAGGAACTCCGACTTCAACCCTTGTCACCACCATTTTCAAAAGAATTTTTTGAATATTTTATTTATTTTATTACTAGCATTTTAATTATGATATGTTTGTGTATCGGTGTGTGGGTTTGTGCATATGAATGCAATGCCTGCAGAGGCCAGAAGAGGGTAGCCAATCCCTAAGAGCCGGCAGTTAGGAGCTCCCGACTGGTGGGAATCAAACGCCAGTCCTCTAGAAAAGCAGGAAGTACTATTAACTGCCAAGCCATCTAGGAGGCTTATTTTTATTGCTTTGTGTGTGTGTGTGTGTGTGTGTGTGTGTGTATCTAAGTGTATGCACACATGCCTTTGGAGGTCAGAAGAGGGCATGGAATCCACTGGAGCTGGAGTTACAAGCCTTTGTGGGCCACCCGATATGGGTGCTGGGATCAGAACCCCAGTCCTCCTGACACAGCAACAAGAGCTCTTAGCATGAGAGCCATTGTTCCAGCCCCACCATCATGTTATAGACACGGGGACCCAGGCTGAGAACAAGAAAACAGCCTGCCAAATGCTCACAGAGGGTTTCGCCCAAGGGGGATGCAACAGACTGAATCTGAGTCTCCTAAAGACTCTTTCTAAGACTGAGTTTTAATTATGTCTAGGGGTGTGTTTGCATTTCGGTATGTGCACATGAGTGCCAGTACCTGTGGAAGCCGGGGGCATTGGATCCCCAGGAGCTAGAGTTACAGACAGTTATCTGATTTGGGTACTGGGATCTCAGGACCTCTGGAAGAGCAGCAAGAGCTCTTAATCACTGAGCCATCTCTCCAGCCCTGTGAGTCTCCTCAATTTTAATCCTCCTGCTTTGGCAACTCTTTGCAGTAAAGATAATGGACATACCTTAATGGACTTTTGCAGAAGATGGACATAACTTTTGCATACACACACACACTTGTGTTCACTTCATTGTTTTGTGATCATCTCCTGCTGTAGATTTACCTTACTGCCTTGCTCAAACCCTGCATGCAGCAAAATCTCGAAGTCCATATCTCTGTTGTTAGCAGGTGTTATCAATTCTGAGCCATGCACACGGATAAACAATATGTATTATTTTTCCCATAAGGCACTGCTGTGCTCTCATCTACAAAGATCCTTTTTTTCCCCACAGACAAATGACTGGTTCATGTATCATGACTCAAATCATATTCACAAATGTTCATTTGCAGTGTAATTACTCTTCCTAACTAGCCTGGTTCTAAGACAAATGAGCTGCCCCCCTCCCCATCCTCCTCTCCTGAAACTCACAATACACCACCTCCCGCCATAAAATGCTACCCTGCCACAGACCACAAGCCACACTGTCTGCTCTGTGTGACCACTTGGAGGTAACTATTATAAAGTAAGATGTTGTTCTGTATTGCTTTAAACCTTTCGAATATTATTATTTCACCAGGATCCGATTTCCAACATAGGCTAACCAGTCTGACGGCAGAGGGGTTTTTGTCTTCCTTATCTTTAAACTATTTTAATCGTCGTGCACGTGTTCTCTATCTCTTAATTTGAAAAGGAGTTTTTCAAATGATTAGGAGAGCATCAGAAAGAGCAAGATAAGTTCTCCCGTCCTCTCTTCAACCTGGGCGGGGAGAGCGCTCAGAGAATGGAAGTCCCTTCCAAGGAAGTCTGGGTTACTCTATGGCTCCCCCACACCTTGCCGCCCCCTGGCTCCACACACTCGCCGGCAGTGGTTCCACTTTTCCATATGGGTCACCAGCTGTAATCTACAAGCACAAACACAATCACGGCACAAAAATACAGGAAGCTTCCCCGGGATCGGGAGTGAGGATGAGAGTCTTTGCCTTTCTCTCACTCCTCACGGACTTCCATAGAAACCTCTGAACCTCCTGAAATAACAGAAAAGTTGAGCCGGCTTGGAGAAAAATCTTTCCGCTTTTCTTAGTTCAGAGAGCACGAGACCGCGAACAGACGCAGAGAGAAGGGAGCCGGGCGGCGGGTAGGGACTGCATAAAAGCCCGTCTCCCCGAGTCCTTCACCCACCCCAGATGTGGTGCCCCCCGCTCCCCGCCCACCTCCTCTCCAGCCCTCACCCCCGATCTCGGCGCTGGCCACAAACAAATGCAGCCCCTGGTCCGAGATGCAGCTGGGGTCTGTGGCCGGTGAGACCCACGCGGCACGGACCCGGTCTGGCGGGGGAACCACTGCAGCTCCCCCGGAGAAGAAGCTGTTCCAGGCTCAACTTCTTCCACGTCTGCGGCCGGCGCTGCAGCGGATCCTTCCCGCCCCGGCACCCGCCGTCCGTCCCGCCGTCCGTCCCGCCGCGGCCCCGTGAGCTGTCGGGGACCGTCCCCCTCCCGGGCTCCCCGCGCCTCGCCTACCTGGCCGGGGACGCTCTGGGCCGGGTGCTTGCAGCCTTTCCCCAGCCGGGCTCTCCGGTGCCGGCTCCTCGCTGCCGCCTCGGTCTGGCCCCGGCGAACCCGCAGGGGCGAGGGCGGGAGCAGACGAGGGTCGGCGGCGCCGGGGCGGAGGCCGAGGGGCGGGCGCAGCGGGAGGAGGCGGCCGAAGCTCGCAGCCCAGGCCGGCCGCTGCCACTCAGCATCCCCGCCTCCGGCCGCCGCGCGGGGAGGGGTCGGCGAGGCCCGGCCTCCGGGGGGGAGGGTCCTGCAGGGCCGGGGAGGGTGTAGGCGACGCGGGATCCCCGCGAGAGGGTCCCCGAACCCTGCCGGGTCCCCTCCTCACTCACTTTGGAGGAGCGGTCTCTGGGGCGCCCGATCGCGGACCGGACCCCGCGGGGCGGGAAGAACGTCGGTCCCCGGCCCTAGGAGAACCGCAAGCTGGAGAGGGGGCTGCGGTACCTTCCCCACGGGCGTTGGAGACACAAATTTCCAGGTCCTGCTCCCTAACTGGGGAAACTGTGCAAACAGTCCAAACAGTCACAGAGTATTCCCAGAGTATTAGGTGCTTGGGTTCAGACACATCCTCCCCGCACTCAAGATAGTTTTCAAGATATCGAAGGCGTTTTAGCCAGTCTGAAAGGGATCCTTGTCCAGAGAGGAGACCCATCAACTCCTCACCACCGCTGCCCCCAGGGGTAGGAGCATAGGACAGAGTCAAACAGCCAGGAGCTGAATTGTCTGCATTCATTGTATAAGGATTGTGTAAGGACAGAGCTCAGGCAAGACATCTTCCTTTGTCTCCCCGCAACACACACACACACAACCCGGTCAAATCTCCCCCCCAAACTCTCAGACAATTGTCTGAGATGCTTCTATCAACTAAGGCACAGACCTAGTCAGTTTGGGATTCCTCTCCTCGACCTCGTCAGTAGCAGCTTGCACCGGCCATTTACTCTTAAGTCTTTGCTCTTGACCCGCTATTTTCAGTGACACCCCCTGCTTTCCATCTCTGGCTGTGTGCACTTGCACCTATCTGCACAACCTTACAGGTTAATGGCTCTAGAACACCACTCAGCAGGCCACTTCCTGCGTGAGAAGGTATCTGAGGCATTTTGCCAAGAAAAAAAAATTTTTTTCTTTTGAAAACTCCACTACTGGAACCATATCCCACAGCTGGCCCACTCACAGTATTGTAGATAGCATAAGTTAAGTCATCTGTGACTGTTGATTGTAGAGAAAACATACAAATAAAATGGAGACCGTTTGAGATGCTTCACAAGCAAAGGTTACCGCCGATGAACTACAGCGGCAAGTGGGAATGCATCTTGATGTTGGTGCTCTGTCCAGATGGGGTCCTAGAAGGACCCATGCCTGTGTCCATGCTGAAGATGCTGATGCTGTTCCCATGACATCTCCCATAGAAGAATCCTCCTTGACTTCACTGAAAAAGAAGCTTGCAGGGAGACAGTCTACTACAAAAGAGTGTTAAGTGTTCTCTCTATTCTGCAAAATCACATGCTAGAAATAACAAGAGGGCTGACAGGTTAGAAAGAAATTATTCAAAAACCTATGTAGCATTACAAGCAGAGAATTAACAAAAACATTCAAAGGAACATACTAACAGAGTTTATGAACAGTGTTAAATTCCTAATAAATATTATAATAAATATAAGACTTTACTTTTATAAAAAGATGACGGTAATTGTGGGAGAGTTATTTGAGTCACTGAGTTGAGAAAAAACACAGAACAGAATTTAAAAGGAGAAACTTTCACCTTGCACCCTCTTCCTATAAACCCTGTAAGGATATTGCACTTGGCCAAATCAATTCCAAATAGCACATAGGACAAAGAAGCATCAAACACTGTACTGTGTATTCACAACCACATGCAGTCTAGGCCCCCACCCCCAACCCACACTTTGGCAGCCCTTGTCCGTTGGTGGCACCAAATGTGCCAGGAACATTTGAATATGAAGTAGCACTTCTGCCTCCGTGTTATTAGCAGCCCTCCCTACGTAGAAGCAGTCATGGGTGAAGTCATTTGTTATGCATTGCGGAGACGTCCTTGCAAGAGTAGACAACGGCCCTATGCTCACAGGGTAGACCACGCTGTGATCCACACATCTGCTGAGCTGCAATCAACAGCTTATGTCAGAGACTATTGACAGCCCTTGGAGATGCATCAGTGAACAGGAAGAAATGTAAAGATGGCTTCTCTCGTGGATTGTGGGCACCTGAACAACACATCCCTAGTTGTTTTGTGGCATTTGGTGGTGTTCTATGTTGCGCATGTATTTAGCTTGCATTGGTGCCTCCTCTGTTTTTTGAAGGGCACACTCTGTAGCCCACAGACTGTGCCTTTGCATCTTCCACAATGCTGGCACAGTAAATACCTGTTGGGACATATAAATTAGAGTGTTTATGCCCAGCTGGTATTCTGTGTTGAAGTCATGGAAGAACCACTGGGGAAATAAAACACTAACTTCTCCCCCCCCCCAAAAAAAAACCCACACACAACCATGTGTGCAGCTACTTGTGTTGACATCAAAGCCGGTATTTACAGATAGGACGATAGGGATCTGGAGGTTAGACAAAATTACACTGAATGGGAAATTAAGGGCGTGACAGCACAATGCAAGAACAAAGTCCCTGCTAAAGCTATGAAAAGGAAGCTCCAGAGAAAGACTCCTGAGTGAGGGACCCTGGGATACTGTCGGCTCTGCTCCTATCATGGGCTTGGGTCAAATTTTCAAAAAACACTGGAAGGCATGAGTGAGGAGGAAATTAAAGAGTATCTACAAAGTTTAGTCAAATGACAAGGAGGCCTTGGAAGAAAATGATTATGAGCCACTTGGATAGGTCATAAGGTAAAATTACAGTGGGGCCTGGCTAAAGAGCGTGATTTTGCAAACTGACTTGCCTGCACAGAAGTCTCTGCTCTCTGAACATCTGGACAGGGCACCTCATCAGCCAGGCTAGGGAGTTTTTCATGTGTGAATTCTTCTCATCGTATTCTTTCAGGGTGTGAGTCAGTATGGTATTTAGAGAAAACACACATTTGTCACAGGAAGGCAATCTCTTATTCCTGAATATTGAATATCGATTAACTTCAATTTCTCGACTGTGAGGGATTGCTATTTCCTAAAACTATATAAGTGTAAAGAACATAAATTTGAAATCAATCCCTTTTGAAAATCCTGAGTGGAGGAATCTTAGTGGATTTCCCTTCAATGAATCAGGCAGAGTTACAGGTCTGCTGTGGGCTCTGCAAAAAGTCGCCGACTGAAAACTGATCATTCTGCTCTCTCCTCTCATGGATGTAATTATATGAATAAGCTATCTGAGATTCTACACCTCTATCATTTTCTTCTACAAATAAGCATCGAGAAAAAGGCAAGTTTGAACACCAAGACCCAGAGAGCTCTACTTTGTACAAGATCAGCACTCCCTGAGGCAGAGGCCACCTTTGTGACCACAGAAACAGCCCATTCAAAGTCATCACGAGACTTGGAAATAGCACATCTGAACTTCTGCTCTGGTGTGGCCCGTTTTAAGACAATGATAAAATCAAGTCTATACATACAAAAGGAACTCTTCTATTTTTCTAGAATTTTCATCAGCAAGGTGTGCAGCTGTCAGTTAAAGAAAGCTAACAAAAATGTATCCAGTGGACAACAAACTTCCTAAGTTCAGATGGACACATGGAAGTCCGGGAAATAGCAGCAGGTCAGACAGGAACGGCCATGGGCTCCTCAGAAGGAAATTCTCAACCTAAACTGAAGTCTCTCTCTCTTTTTTAAACTACAATATTGTGTTATACATTACATAAAAGCCTGTAGGCGCTGGGCGGTGGTGGCGCACACCTTTAATCCCAGCACTCGGGAGACAGAGGCAGGTGGATCTCTGTGAGTTTGAGGCCAGCCTGGGCTACCAAGTGAGTTCCAGGAAAGGTGCAAAGCTACACAGAGAAACCCTGTCTCGAAAAACCAAAAAAAAAAAAAAAAAAAAAAAAAAAAAAAGCCTATATATAGGCTTCTTAACTGCTCAGTTACATGTGACTGGCAAGTTAACAGTAGTTAACGAGTAACTGGCAAGATCAATTAACCAGCTCTTCAGTCACTCCTAATCTTCACCTGCAGACATTTTCTTGGATTACAAACCTTCCTCAGAAAAGTACAAAAATATAAGAAGCCTGCGGGAATTAGCAGTCTAACAGTGCTCACGACCCACCCAGAGGAAGCCGAGTCTAGCCCTTAGAGCAACACATCTGGCCTGTGACTTGTGCCTTCCAGAGCTTTATCTCAGCTATTATGAGTCATGTACTGCTTTCAAAACTTCTACAAGGGAAGGTTTTGCTCTTGCCCTCACTGGTACCTACGGTGAAATTTAGAAGCATACTTACCATGATTTAGTAGCAAGGCTAAAAATGAGACATTGATAAAATTACTGGGTTTTTTTTTTTCAATGTGAAGAGGATCTATGTCCTTAATCTGACTCAGAGTGAATATGAATATATATGAATATATAAAAATAATGAATATATATACATATATATGTGTGTATATATATATATATATATATATATATATAGAGAGAGAGAGAGAGAGAGAGAGAGAGAGAGAGTATCATCTTTTGTGAGAACTAATCAGGATTGCACATACCTGCATTAATTTCTCCAGAGGCCAATTTCTCTAATGACTTAATTACTTCTTACTAGGTTCCATTACTTCTCACTGCCGCACTGGGCTCTATGCATTCTCCCTATAGATATACATACACACACATATATACATAATATATGCACCTTTTCCTGTAGGAAATGAAGGCTGGTGGGCATACTCATCTTCCAGCCACGGTCTCTACTGTGTTACAAATGAGCAAGTCACAAAACATCTTTCTCGCTGTTCTCTGACTCCCTGCCTTAACATGTTATCTATCCTTGAATACTCCATGTTGCCATCTGCCATGTGACCCAGCCATGAGGCCTCTCCCCAGAGGTGAGTAGAAGTCACACACTGTTTAGTAGTTTCTCATGAACCTATACATGAATACTAGGTGACTGCTCTACCACACACCTATATCCCCAATGTTCCTTTTAATCTAAGACATTGCCAAGACTGGCCTTGAATTCATTCAGTAGCTAGACAGGCCTTGACCTTGTGACTCCAGCCAGCCCTCAGTCTCCACAGTAGAGGAATTATAGGCCTGTGTCCCCAGACCCAATGACATCAGGCTCTTGGACTGCTATTCCTGTGAGCTAAATAAACCTTTTAAGTAAAGTATACAGCCTTGGGTATTTTGTTATAGCAACAAAAAACAGACTTATATATCTGTAAAATAGACTGACACATTTGTAGTTATTACTGGTTTAAACATCTTATTTTAGCTAGTGCTCGAGTTAGACAATGCATCAGTTTCTGTTAATAAGAAAATATTGAGTATCACAGACCACTGCATGCACTTTGCAAATTTCTGAATGGACCCAGGTGATTTCCTTTTTACTTGAAGTAACAGAAAAGGGCAAGAGAGCTTGCCAGTGTCCTGGTTTACCATAGCCAAGCATTAAATGTCAGTCTGGGTTTCCCAGACTTAACACAAGTTTAATATACAATCAACAGTGCAGTTCTCATGACCCAGTGAAGAGTGCTGCTATTCTTCTGGTCAGACAAACTTTGCCTAGCATGACTTTCTGAAAGGAGCTGAATCATGGGAATCCTCACATCTTAGAGACTGGACAATCTAAGTACGTGGATGCAGACCCTTTACTCAGGGAAGGAGCAGGCTCTCCCTCCCAGCATGAAGGGTAGGAATTAGCAGGGGTGACACAATGGTCTAGACTGCCTTTCTGGCCCAGCTGAAGAGGCTGAAGTTGCGTCATCTAAACTTAACTTTCACCAGTGATGATAAATGAGCCTTGCATTGTGCAATTATGCAAAAATAGTGCCACTCTTCACCCATTTCACAAATGTTTCTCAGGTTTAAATCTACAGTTCTCCCAGAACTCAGTCACCAGTCACGACCCATGTCCACTTCAGAACAAGCTTGAGAGGTGGCCATCGAAGGAAGAACTAAGGGGGAGGTTCGGATTAGTTCCCGTCGTCTGCCCAGCAGAACGGCGTGTGCTACGGTAATTATACCAGATAATATTCAGTCTCTTCTGAGGGTCTATAAATGAGACCACAGAAACCACGGAATTAAGATCTAGGAAAGCGGTGACAGTGGGGTGATATCAAGAACACAAAATCAGCTTTATTGCTGGAGTGTCTCCTTGAAATGTTGTGTGAGATCGGTTTATTGACTAACTCAAGAAAATTACAGAGGCCACCTGCGTTTTCTAGAGTGTCATGAATTCAAGTCACAGCTGCTTTCTAGACGTGTTTTCTGGAGGGACGGGAAGCAAACACCCTTGATAAAAAACTATCACGGGCTTTGGAGTCTTGGGGCTGAGTATAAACAAATGTCACCTCCTCCACCAGTTACCAGTGATTTTAGGTTCATTAGTTAACCTCTCCAAACCTTAGTTTTCTTCATTGTGTTTCGTTTTGAGACACGGTCTCACTATGAGGACCAGGCTGCCCTTGACCTCACAGAGACCTGTCTGCCTCTGCCTCTGAGTGCTGGGATTAAAGGCGCGCATCTCCATGCCTGGAGTTTGCTCAATGTTTAAATAAAGATAATACTGCCTTCTGCATGAGATTGTTTTATGACAATGTATGTGGATGTACCTGTTACACAGCCTTACCACCCTTTAGATTTTCTCCCCTGGGAGACGTAATCAATGTCTGCCCTCCTTATACAGTCTGAATAGCAAACCAAAGTTAAGACTCCACCAAAGTTCACCCTGAGGAATCATGAGTTTATTATGCTTACTTACAGTGAATTAGTGAGGGGGAACGGATGGGGTATGGGTGACCCTAGAGCAGTCTCACTGGAAGGCCTGTGCCCGGCATAGATGACAGCGACCCCAGAGCTGCACAGACCAGATAAAGCCTGTAAGTTCCAGCCCTTCCAGGGATAACCTCCCATCCCATCCCACCCCCCACCCCCGCCCAATCAGACAAACGGCTGGGAGAAGTGGATGGAAACTCAGGTGAGGGTCCTAGGGCCCTTCCCCAACCCTTCCTTCTGTGAGGCAATGTCAACAACAGTTCACAAGCCCCTCGGTGACTCACTAGGAAGAGCAGCCAGTCCTGAAGAGGGGCAGTTTTATTTGGAGGACCTGGCCTCAGGGCAGCTGGTTTGCACTCTCGCTTTGACTCACAGAGACAATTCTCTCCCTTTCAGGGTCAAGCAGTCACGTGACTCTACCACATGCTTTTTGAAGGAAATGATACTGAAGGTATAGAGGGTACAGATAGACACTCAAGTCAGTGAGAGGGAATTGAGAGCTCAGAAGCAGATGCTCACATTTATGCTCAATCATTTCTTTCTTTCTTTTCTTTCTTTCTTTTTTCTTTTTTTTTTTTCCAAGACAGGGTTTCTCTGTTTAGTTTTGGTGCCTGTCCTGGTCTCACTCTGTAAACCAGACTGGCCTCGAACTCACAGAGATCTGCCTGGCTCTGCCTCCCGAGTGCTGGAATTAAAGGTGTGCGCCACCACTACCTGGCCGACCGGTCAGTCATTTCTAAGAAGTGCATTAGGGCACTTTGGTGGGAAAGGAACAGCCTATTCAGCAAGTGGAACCGAGGTACTAGACAGACACATGAACAAGGAAGAATATGAACCCCCACCTCTTACTTCATCCCTGATTAACTCAAAATGCACCCCAACCCTAAGACTTGGGGGCTGAAACTACTACAGAACTCATAGAAGAACACACGAAAGCCAATATTTATGACTCGGATTAAGTTTTAATTTCTTAGATATGGCTAGAAGAATAAATGCCTAAAGAAAAAAAGATGTAGAAGCCTATTCAAAATTATTCAAAACTGAAAACTCAGACATCAAGTCTCCTCAAAACTGACAATTTTGCCGGGCGGTGGTGGCGCACGCCTTTAATCCCAGCACTCAGGAGGCAGAGCCAGGCGGATCTCTGTGAGTTCGAGGCCAGCCTGGGCTACCAAGTGAGTTCCAGGAGAGGCGCAAAGCTACACAGAGAAACCCTGTCTTGAAAAAAACAAAAAAAAAAAAAAAAAAAAGAAAAAGAAAAAGAAAAAAAACTGACAGTTTTGTATAACAAAGGGACATCATCAAGAAATGGAGAAGAACCCACAGAATGGATGTCATTATTCTTTTTTAAACGATTTCTCTGACAAAGGACTTGAAATTAGAACAGAGAAAGAACTCTTACAAGTCAATAATAAAAGGACAAGTCAGTTAAATATGAGTAAAAGATAGGAATAGATATTTCTGCAAGAAGATGTGGAAATGGCCAATAAGAACATAGGAAAAGGGGGCTGGAGAGATGGCTCAGAGGTTAGGAGCACTGGCTGCTCTTCCAGAGGTCCTGAGTTCAGTTCCCAGCAACCACATGGTGGCTCACAACCATCTATAATGAGATCTGGTGCCCTCTTCTGACCTGCAGGGATACATGCAGACAGAACACTGTATAAATAATAAATAAATCTTAAAAAAAAAAAAAAAGAACATAGGAAAAGGAATCTCACTAGTTGTCAGGGAAATACAAACCAAATCTACAAAGAAACAACATACTAACCACGCTAGAATGGCTAAAATAAAGATGATAATAACAAGTGTTTGGAAGTAGAGAAGCAAAAACCCAGTGAGCCACGTGAGGTTTGGTGGGGGTTTTGTTGCTTTTTGAGACAGCGTTTTACTCCACAGCCCAGGCTGACCCACAATTCACATCAAAGAGCTCACTGGCCTCAAACTCACAGCAAGTGTCCCCCTGGGACTGCAGGCATGAGCTCCCAAGCCTGGCTCCAAGAAGAAATCTGAAGTGAGAGTCCTAGAGAGCTATTGGAAGTGTAAAGCGACAGGAATGATCTGAGCTTGTCTAGAAAGATCGCCCTGGCTGCTATGAGAGAGATAGAATGGAGGGAACAAGACTGGAAATGGAGGCCTTTCTTTCTGAGGCGTGGAGTGGGGTCAAAGTGACCAGAGTGACAATACTACCTGGAAGGATAGTGGGAGTGGGTTGTCCAGGATGGTGGCATCAGGTGTTCACACCAGCCAGTGCATGCGTGGCAGGCTGCGACAGCTATGGAGACCGCAAACATGGACAATGACCCAGTTCCTGTGGGGTCTTGGTGATTGGGACCTCGCTGTCCCCTAAGTGGACACCAGAACAGGTTATAGGCCCTGGGACGTGCAGAACTGAAGCTTCCCTCCTGGAAGGAGGGCAGATTCGGACCATATCAGTGTTTCAGTGTCTCCGTAACACTTGGCCATGAGTCAACCTAACCTGGAGTGACTTCTGGAGCCTCCTAGCTTCTGTCGGAGACTGGATTTTGATGTTTCCCTGGGAGAAACGTTTCCTTCTTGTGATTAGCTGACATTCTTCATTTGACTGAAAAGCATTCAGGACGATTCATCAGTGCTGTGTGACATCACTGCCGTCTGGGATGGTGAGGCGGCGGCGGCAGCTGGTTTCTTCCGGTATCAAAGGCTTGTCCTGGGCATGGAGAGCAAGGAGAGAAAGATTGGCCTGATTCTCCAGTCTGGTAGCAAAGAGGAATTCCTGACACCTGGATTCCAGGAGGTAAACTGGAATATCCCAGGGTCTATACCCTGGTGTGTGTGTGTGTGTGTGTGTGTGTGTGTGTGTGTGTGTGTGTGTGTGTTGGAAGACGACTTAGAGGAGTTGGCCTTCTCCTTCCACCACCAGGACCGAAGGAATGGAAGTCAGGCTGTCAGGCTTGGCCACAAGCACCTTTACCTGATGAGCCCTCTCACTGGCCCCAAGGTACCTTAGAAACCTTTGTAGCTTTTAGAATGAGAAAAAGCCATCAAGCCCTAATAGAAGTATTGATTCTCATGCCAACCTAAAGTTTTAATGCATTTATGGATTGCTGATGAGATAAAAATTAACATGAAAAATAATCAATAAACATACCCTAAAAATAAAGTCACATCAGAAAGCATCTCTGACGTCTAATGTGGGATTCTGTGTGTTCAGAGTTCCCTTGGAAGCTTGAACTCTCTTTGACCTGATAGAAAGCAGACACTTTCGGCCTGGGATGGAAAACAATATGATATGCCTGTTCAAAAATAAACAATTGTTAAAAGTGCTTTTCTACCCCGGAGACCTCACAAGAAAAAGCAACTTGGTGTTTACTGATAACACAAGAGGGATTCAGGGGAACCACTGCAAACTTGGAAAACAACTTGTTCAGTCATTTTTGTTCTTTGTCTGATGGTGGCAGTGACCCAGAAGTGGAGCTTCTTTCTCTCAGACCAGAGCACTTTGCAAAGCTCCCAGGCTCACAGTATCGCCAAAGGAGGAAGCTTGCCGGTGCGTCTCGGTAACAATGGCAGCATCCGGCTAACACTGTGAAGGAAGAGATGGGTGGTAAATTGTGCTGTAAATTTTCAAGGAACAGGCTCATGAAGTGACTTGGAGAGAATGTATTAATTTCCTTCACTTCCCTAATAGAAGAAAATAAAGCCATTGAATGCTTGTGAATGCTAATGAATTCAGTTTTATGCATATTCATTTTATGTATATGAGTTTAATGAATTCAGTTTTATTATATCTCACAAACTTTGCAGAACTAACTAGCAATGGTTTATAGCATTTGGGAAAGTATACACAGGGGTTCCGTTATTACCCTGAGCCAGTGGAGATCATGAGATCCAGAGAAAACCACAGACTTCCTACCCCACAGGCTGTTACCCCTGTTCTGCACAGGACCATGACTTAATGGTAAGCCATTGTTCTAAGAAAGGAACTTCACCTAGTCTGTGTGCCAAGTGGATGTCAAGAAAGTGTTTTTAAAAGGTTTGTTTTGAGACGGTAAGAAAATAGCTCAGTTGATAATGTGCTGCCCTGTAGGCAGGAAGATCTGAGTTTGAGCCCCAGAAGCTATGAAAAGAGCCAGGTGTCGGGACATTTCCCTGTAACCCCAGTGCTGGGGTGGCAGGCACAGTGGATTCCCAGGACTTGCTGGCCAGCCAGCCAGTCTGGCCTACTTGGCAAGTGCCAGGCCAATGAAAGACCTTCTCATTCAAAACATAAAGTGGGTGGGGCGGTGGTGGCACACACCTTTAATCCCAAGCACTCGGGAGGCAGAGACAGGCAGATCTCTGTGAGTTTGAGGCGCACCTGGTCTACAGAGCGAGTTCCAGGACAGCCAAAGCTGTGACACAGAGAAACCCAGTGTCAAAAAACAAACAAACAAACAAACAAAAAGAAAAACAAAAACAAAAAACAAAGTGAATGGCTTGTGAGGAACAACACCCAGGATTGACCTTTGGTCACTACATGCCTGGGGACACACACAGAGACAGAAACAGAGAGACAGAGACAAACAGAAACAGATTCATTTTGTTTTTCTTTATTCATAAATGAAGTTTACTTTATTTATATTTTGAGAAAACATAATTTTTGAAATAGATTTGCTGAGTAAGAAGTTCCAGAAGAAGCCGGGCGGTGGTGGCGCACGCCTTTAATCCCAGCACTCGGGAGGCAGAGCCAGGCGGATCTCTGTGAGTTCGAGGCCAGCCTGGGCTACCAAGTGAGTCCCAGGAAAGGCGCAAAGCTACACAGAGAAACCCTGTCTCGAAAAACCAAAAAAAAAAAAAAAAAAAAGAAGTTCCAGAAGAGACCAAGGATTTGAACCAGGTCTTGTTCAGTATCAGTATTGATATTGATAGTCAACATCTCATGATTAGCCTTTGAAAAGTCTCTAAAGATGAAGAGTAAGTTGGGTCTCTACATCATACCATGTGGAAAATGAACTAAAGCAAAGGATAGTGGTGCATGCCTGCCTTCTGGAGGCAGGAGCAGCTGAGTCTCAGTGAGTTCAAGGCCATCCTAGACAACATAGTCAACTTCAGGTGTGTCTGATGTGGTGTATTGAATCAGAATGGCCCTTACAGGCTCCCATATTTGAAAGCATGGTCCCATTGGTAGAACTGTTTGGGGAGGATTAGGAGGTGTGGCCTTGTTGGAGGAGGTGTGTCACTGAAGGTGGGCTTCGAGGTATGAAGAGCCCAGGCCCCTCCCGTTAGCTCTCTGTCTGACTGTGGATCAGGATGTAAGTTCTCAGCTGCTGCACCAGCACCACGCCTGCCTGCTGTCACCACGATCTTGCCATGATCATCATGGACTCTAACCCTCTGGAATGATGAGCCCCAATAAGCTCTTTTGGTCACAAGTTGCCTTGGTCATGGTGTCTCCTCATAGTAACAGAAAAGCAACTAAAAAGCCAGCTACATGTTGCCATAGTTGTATGAGGATTTTCTTTTTTTGAGACAGGCTTTTGTTATATAGTTCTGACTAGCATGGAACTTGTGATGTAGCCCAGGCTGGCTTGAATTTATGATACTCTTCCTGCCTCAGTCTCCATAGTGCTGAGATTGCAAGTATACCCCTCCACACATGGCCTATGTCAGTTCTACATGACATGTCCTGAGTGAGCAAATCTCTAAAGACAGAAAGAAAACTCCTGGTTAGCAGGGATGAGGTCGGGGGATGGCTGCTGAATGTATATGAGGTTTTCATTTGGATGCTAAAATAGTCTGAACTTAGTGGTGACGATGACATAACCCTGTGAATGTGCCGGGAGTCACAGAAGTATAAACTAAGACACAGCTAAGCCAAGACGGGTGGGGAAGGCCTATAATTCTAGCTACTAGGGAGGCTGAGATAGGAGGTTTGCAAATTTAAAGCCAGCCCAAACTACATAGTGATTCATGGTTAGCCTGCGAGAATTAGTGAGAGCTTGTGTCTCAGAATAAAAAATAAAATCAATAAACAAATACATAAGAAATTAGGAATGTAGGTCAATGGCAGAGAACACAGGCAAATCTCTAGATTCAATCTTCAGTGAAATACAATAAATTGGTTAATCAATCACTTCTTGTTGTTAAGTTGTGAATTTTTGTGTTGTGTGAATTAAAAAATAATTTATTTAACTTTATTTTATGTGTATTGGTATAAAGGTGTCAGATCCCCTTGGAACTGGAGTTGTTAACAGACAGTTGTGAGCTGCCCTGTCAGTGCTGGGAATTGAACCCCGGTCTTCTGGAAGAAAGTCAGTGCTCTTAACCGCTGGGCCATCTCTCCAGCCCCTGTTGTGTGAATTTTAATCTCAAGAAAAAACATTTTCAGGCATGGTTGCACAGGCTCTAATCTCAGCACAGAAGGCTGGGGAAAGAGCATTAGTTCATTACACAGTGAGTTCAAGGCCAGTCTGGGCTACAGGGTGAGACCCTGTCTTACACACACACACACACACACACACACACACACACACACACACACACATGCATGAAGCTGCTGTTCTGTTTTGGCTGTGCTAGGGATTGAAATTAGGACCTCATCCATGACACCCTACCACTGATTATATCCTCTGTCCTGACATATATTCCCCGACCTCCAACCTATGTGCATATGTGTATGCAGGTGAGCTCACCCATGTGTGCACATGTAAAGGCCAGAGATCAATGTTAGTGTCTTCCTTTATTGCTCTTCTTCTTCTTCTTCTTCTTATTATTATTATTATTTTAATATTTATTTGATTTTATGTGCATTGGTGTGAGGATATCAGATCCCCTGGAACTGAAGTTACAGACAGTTGTGAGCTACCATGTGGGTGCTGGGAATTGAACCTGGGTCCTCTGGAAGAGCAGCCAGTGCTCTAAACCACTGAGGCATCTCTCCAGCCCCTATCTTATTTATTTTGAAACAGAGTCTCTCTCATTAAACTTGGAACTAACTGTTTAGGCTAGGCTGGCTAGCCAGCAAGCCCTTAGGATCAGCCTGTCTCTTTCCCCTCCCCCACTCCCATGCCACCATACCTGGCTTGCTAAGTAAGTGGTGGGTCTCAAAACCCAGGTCCTCATAGCGGGCTCGCGTGCGTGTGTGTGTGTGTGTGTGTGTGTGTGTGTGTGTGTGTGTGTGTGTGTGTATGGTGGTGCATGTCTCCCAGCATTTGGGAGGCAGAGGCAGGTAGATCTCTGAGTTTGAAGCCACCCTAGTCTACAGAGAGAGTTCCAGGGCAGCAAGAACTACACAGCAAAAGCCTGTCTTGAAAAAAAAAAATATGTGGACCAATAGAACATAACCGAAGACCCAGACGTGAGCACACATAATTTCAGCCATTTGCTATTTGACAAAGATGCTGAAAACAGACTGGAGGAAAGAAAGCGTCTTCAACAAACGGTGCTGGAAAACTGGTTGTCCACATGTGGAAGAATGAAACTAGACTCTTACACAAAAACTAATTGCAAATGAATCAAAGACCCAAACGTGAAACCCTGAAACACCGAAATCTCTAGGAGAAAACATCGGCAGCACCCTGCGTAATACAGGAGAAGAAAAGGACTTTCTGAATAGGACTCCGTTTGCTCAAGAATTAAGGTCAACAGTTGACAAAGTGTTCATCTCTAAAGTCCTGGGACTAAAGGTGTGCACCCGCATGCCAGGCTTTGTTTGAATTTGGCATTTGTTTATTTTATTTATTTGTCTATATGTTTTTAAAGGACTATCAGAGTGGGGCTTGAGGGATGATGCCTCAGGAGTCAAGTGCTCACAGTGCAGGTGTGAGGACCTGGGTTTGGAGACCCACCACCTCTTTAGCAAGCCAGGCATGGTGGCATGGGAGTGAGGCACTTTCCAACACTAAAACGCTTCTACATACGTTTATAAACAATCAACCAGGCAAAAAGAAATCCCAGAGAATGGGGGAATCTGTGATAGCTGTACATCTGCCCTGGCTACTTTTTTTTTTTTTTTATTTCCAAGACAGGGTTTCTCTGTGTAGCTTTGCGCCTTTCCTGGAACTCACTTGGTAGCCCAGGCTGGCCTCGAACTCACAGAGATCCACCTGGCTCTGCCTCCCGAGTGCTGGGATTAAAGGCGTGCGCCACCACCACCCGGCCTACCCTGGCTACTTTTATGTCAACACAAGCTAGACACACCTGAGAGGAGGGGACCCGGACTGAGAAAAATGCCTCCCTAAGATCAGGCTGCAGGCAGGCAAGCCTGCGGAGCATTTTCTTCATTAGTGATGGATGGGGGAAAGCCTAGCCCATTGTGAGTGGGAATACCCCTGGGTTGGTGGTCCTGGGGTGTATAAGAAAACAGGCTGAGCAACCTGTGAAGAGCAACCAGTAAGCAGCTCCCTTCACAGCCTCTGCACCAGCTCCTGCCTCCAGGTTCCTACCTTAACGGCTTTTTGATGATGAGCTGTTATGTGGAAGCGTGAAATAAACCCTTTCCTCCACCACTTGCTTCTGGTCATGGTGTTTTGTCAGAGCAGTAAAAATCCTAACTAAGACAACATCTGCCAGAGGATTGATATCCAGAATACAGAAAGAACTAAAGAAAACCTATAGAACACACACACATACACACACACACACACACACACACACACACACACACACACACACACACATCATTTTAAAAAAGGACCCAGGACCACTGTTTCTGAGAATTATCAAAAGAAAAAGAAACAAATGACTAAGAACAACCAACTACAAATACTAGAGGGGGTGTTAGAAAAAGGGAACAGGCTGGGCAGTGGTGGCACACACCTTTAATCCCAGCACTCAGGAGGGAAAGCCAGGCGGATCTCTGTGAGTTCGAGGCCAGCCTGGTCTACAGAGCTAGTTCCAGGACAGCTAGGGCTGTTACAGAGAGAAACCCTTTATCTAAATAAATAAATAAATAAATAAATAAATAAATAAATAAATAAATAAGAAAAAGGGAACAGTTATTCACTGTTGGTAAGATTGTAAACAGTCCAGCCAAAATGGGAATTAGTGTGGAGCATCCTCAAAAACTAGAAATAAATCTACCTTATTACTCAGCTATACCACTCCCTGACACATAGATGCTCAGAGGACTCAGCATCCTACTCCGCCATTCTTGCTCAGCCATGTTCATTGCTTCTGTAGCTGGGAACAGAAGCAACCTAAATGTCCTCCAACCAATGAATGAATAATACAAATGTGGCGCAGATTCACTATGGAATACGATTCAGATGTAAAGGAAAATGAAATTAGGAACTTTGCAGGCAGTTAGCTGGAACCAGAAAGACAGATGCCACATGTTCTCTCATCAGAGGCTTCTAACTCCAAATCTTCAGATGTGAGTCCATATCTGGAGTTCCTGCAGAAACCAGGGAAGTAGAAAGGGACCATCACTGCAGTTCAGGGGTGGGGGCAATAGAGAGGAGAATAGCAAGGTCTAAGTGATCTGATGGGAAAATGGGGAAGTGGGGCTCTAATTAGGGAGGGGGAGGGAGAAATACAGAAGAAGAAAGAAATAACAGGCAGGATGTCTGAAAAAGTCATTGTCAACTACCTACCTAAAAAATCTACAATATATGTAGGTCTGTATATTAATGTACATACATAATAAATCAAAATTTCTCATCTGGGCTAACAATTCTCCCTCCAAGAGCCAAAGACTATCTAGCATGAGACTCAAAACCATGCATGAAGAGTTCTCTTTTGAGTTGATGGTTACGGTTGTCCATGAGACTCCCCAAACATTACAGACTATTGCTGTTGACCTTGGTTGTCCCCCCAAGAAGTGGAAGGTAAGTCTCTGTTGCTGAAGACACCATGTACTCCAGATATGGGACTTAGAGGTCTCTTGAGCAGGATCTGACCCAAATGACCCTTCCCTGAAGATTAGCTTTCATGGTAACTGAAGGCATCATACAAGTTTCCAAACGAGGGAAACAACCAACAATCCTACCCAGCTATGACGCCTATGAACCAAAACAATGACCCTAAAGGTGCATCAGTGGCATGCATACCTTAGCAGTAAACAACAGCTCTCTAGTTAAACTTAAGACCCACCGAACAAGAGGGAAGTCATGTGTGGTACTGGAAACCTAGCCAGCTACCCAGAGCTAGTGAGGTCATGGGTCTCCGAGGAGAGCCTACAAACACCACTTTCCTAAACCAGCATCATCCCTAACCACATTCTAAATATTTATCTTCATATCCACAGATAAGCGTAGTCCTCGTCCCTCATCAAAGAAACTTCCCTTGGCAACAGATAGAGATTATTAAAGAAAACCACAACCAATCACATTGCAGTTTGGGAGCCCAGTTTTAGTGGGTACCTCTACAACACGACTCCCACACCTAAGGCTTGGGGACCATGTGGAAGAGGTGGTGGGAAGAGTGTAAGAGCCAGAGGATAGGGGGTTTGTTGTGAGGTTATGTCTCCTAGGAATGCCAGAGGCTGCACCCACAAAGTCTCACAACCCGATTGCTCAAATGTGAGCTGGATAAGGAAAACACCAAGGGACATGCCAACACGGAAGGAGCAAAGCTCTTCAGTCCCCAACCCTAGGCAAGGAACTGCTGGTAACCAAGGAATACCAACAGCAGGAGACTGACTGGTTATCCAATACCAAACGGCCGGCCCTGAAAACACACATACAAATAACGCTATACAGACTGTGCAGGTTATATGTAGGAATGTATATGTGTATAAATACATATATACATGCAACAGCAATCAATAAAAAAAGAGGTCATGAATTTGAAAGAGCAAGGAGGGGCATATGAGAGGGTTTAGAGGGGGAAGTTACATAATTATAATCTCAAAAAAATAAAATAATAAAATTCTAAAACTTAAAAAAAAAATTAATGAGAAGAATGGAGTTGGGAACTGACTATGTAACCCAGCTGACTTTCACTCTCCATCTTCCTGCCTGAGCCTCCTGGGTGCTGAGCCCAGACACCACCACGTCTGGTTTGCTGCGTAATTTTGCAAATCGCCTTTATGTAGGACTCTGTAGATGAGAGCTGTGTGCTCGTGTTTGCTGTGAGAGGTTGTCTGCCGCACACAGTTATATACTTGGAGAGAAGACCAAATTTAATATTCTGTCTAGCTAATCATCGAAATGTTTCTTTGACACAGCATCAAAACCCAGAGAGCAGTAGTTTTTCGAGGTGGGTTGCAGTGTGGAATCAGAAGCCATGTCAGCTGTGACGGGGTGAGACTGAAAGGCAGCAAAGCTTTTTTTTGTTTGTTTTTTTTCCAGACAGGGTTTCTCTGTGTAGCTTTGCGCCTTTTCCTGGAGCTAGCTCTGTAGCCCAGGCTGGCCTCGAACTCACGGAGATCTGCCTGCTTCTGCCTCCCGAGTGCTGGGATTAAAGGCGTGCGCTGCCGCCACTGCCGCCGCCGCTGCCACCACCACTGCCCAACAACAACAAAGCTTTTTATTCGCATGTAACACACAGTGCTGTACACAAGACATAGGAAAGGCTGGGTGATGCCATCATTAGTGCGTGGGCAGCAACAGAATTGTTCAGCATAAGGCGTGCCCTATGTTGAGTGGCTCAGAGACTGCCTTTAGTTCACACACAAACCTTCCTCACACAGGCAGGAACTTGGGCTGGTAAAGGCAGGTGCCATGAGGAGACCGTAGGAGGGTACATAGCACAGACCTCGGCTTGCTTCAAATGTTTGCCAGGCAGGGATATGTTTTGTTTTTCGAGACAGGGTTTCTCTGTGTAGCTTTGCGCCTTTCCTGGATCTCACTCTGTAGACCAGGCTGGTCTCATACAGAGATCCACCTGCCTCTGCCTCCCGAGTGCTGGAATCAAAAGCATGCGCCACCACCGCCCGGCCAGGCAGGGATATGTTAGGGCGGCTTTTCCAGGACTGTTCCAGGGATAGAGAGGACTTTACAGCCAGCCACCAGCAGACCACAGACTTCCCAGGACAGCGCTAGGACACTGGTGTCACTGAGTTTCCAGCATGGAGATGCTTGAAAATCTCTTTGGGGACTGAGGATGTAGGGTGTTTCTTAGCATGCATGAGGCCCTTGGTTTGGTCCTCTGGCACCCTACAAACTGGGCATGGTAGCACACACCTGTAATGCCAGTATTCAGAAGGTAGAAGCAGGAGGATCAGAAGTTCAAGGTCATCCTTGGCTACAAAGAAGTTTTAAGCAGCCTAGGCTAAAGACTGTCTCAAAAAAAAAAAAAATCAGTCTTGAACTCTGCTAAACTGGGAAAACATTGCATAAATGTAAAGATTTTTCTTTGTTGTTGCCTGACTTGAAGCATTTACAAGGGGACTGTGGAGATGGCTCAGTCCGTAAATTACTCGCCTTCCACGCAGGAAGACCTGAGTTCAATCCCCAGAACCCTCATAAAAAGAATCAGGCGGAGTGACACACACTTGTAATCCTAGTGCTGGGGATGTGGAGACAGGTGGATCCTCTGGGCTCGCTGACAGCCTAGAGCAGTGAACCTTCCCAATGCTGTGACTTTGTAGCTAGAGTTTTCCTGATCCTGCCTGGCCCACGGTCAGGACAAATCTCTCTCACCCGCCAGTCCCGCAGCTGCTCAGACCCAACCAAGTAAACACAGAGACTTATATTACTTATAAACTGTATGGCCATGGCAGGCTTCTTGCTAACTGTTCATATATATATATATATATATATATATATTTTTTTTTTTTTTTTGGTTTTTCGAGACAGGGTTTCTCCGTGTAGCTTTGCGCCTTTCCTGGAACTCACTTGGTAGCCCAGGCTGGCCTCGAACTCACAGAGATCCGCCTGGCTCTGCCTCCCGAGTGCTGGGATTAAAGACGTGCGCCACCACCGCCCGGCCCGGCTGTTCTTATATCTTAAATTAACCTATTTCTATTAGTCTATAAGTTGCCACGTGGCTCGTGGCTTACTGGTATCTTTACATGATGCTTTCCACAGTGGCGGCTGGCAGTGTCTCTCCAGTCAGCCTTCCTCTTCCCAGAATTCTCCTCTCTCCTTGTCCCGCCTATACTTCCTGCCTGGCTACTGGCCAATCAGTGTTTTATTTATTAACCAATCAGAGCAACACATTTAACATACAGAATATCCCACAGCACTGTGACCCTTTAATATAGTTCCTCATGTTGTGGTGACCCCAACCATAAAATTATTTCATTGCTACTTCATAACTGTAATTTTGCTACTGTTAGGAATCATAATGTAAATATCTGCTATGCATGATATCTGATATATGACATGCCCCCAAGGGCTCATGACCCACAGGTTGTGAACCACTAGCCTAGAGTAATCAGTGGGCTCTAAGCAATGCAGCTTTATCCACTTAACCCTGAAACGTATCCTCATGTTAGCAAAAATCCAAGCTGAGTCAGGACTGAAGTGAGGCTGGCCATCCAGGCAGGAATCCCCAAAGAAAAACTACAGAGGAGCCTTCTGCTTGGTAACCACCTGGGGTGTCTGTTCCATCAGCAGTTCTCAGATTTCTGTGATTCAAGTGATATTTTGCAAACGGAGGAACCAGATCTTTCTGATAAAACATTTGCTGAAAACATTCCCACCCTGCCGCAGCAGGGAGAGTCCTCCAGTGGGAACATTTGATTAGAAACAAATGAAGAAAACGAACATTCTCACATCCTGCTGGCTGGTGTGATCCCTCTCTCTGATGAGTCTTGGGGTGCTAGATATGTTCTCTCTACTCAGTGGAACCTGAACCCTGAGAAAGAAGCCGCATGAATCTCAACGCCGGGTCCTCCTCCCTTCCCTGAAGACACCTCGATCTCCTTCAACTCTGAAACTCAGTGTTTTCACAGCACCCATGGAGTTCTCTGCTCTCATAGATACGGGCAATGAGAAGAAAGAAAGGAATTTCAGAAGGAGAAACAGCAACAACCCTAGAAGAAAGACAGAAAAGTGAAGAGCTTTGAAGACAGTCAGGAAACAGTAGTTTTCTGTCATGTCCTTGCACCTGACAGGCAGCCCCATAGATTACATGTATACTTTCTGCAACGAGGAGCCACTGACGGTTTTTCAAAGAGGGTAGAAGTTCTGAGTTACAAGAGCTTTTCAAGAGCAGACACTAGCACTCTCACGACTGGAGGAGGGGCATTGTTTTCCTGTCCATATCGCAGGTGAAATGCAAAGTTTAGGTTACTCTTGAGTCTTGCTCCAGAATGGCTGGCAGCCATTACCCCCAGTGCTGACATAACAACCTCCAATATAGAGCACCAAATGAGTCTCCTATCTCATATCTCAACGTTTTGACCACTTGATCATATCTAGGAGAATGACTCTTCATAAGCCATTTTTTGCAGCCGAAAGAAGGGACCAATATATGAGATATAACAAAGGAAAAGATGTAGGAATTTTTGCTGACTTAGATTGAGAAGCAAGCAGTCAAGAAATATGTAAGGAATCCTCAGTTTTCCTGGGCTTTATCATTTTTAAATTAACTTTTGAGTGATAGGCTTAACTATGACACTTCATACTTACACATTATTATAGTTTGTTCTTATACATTCTCTTTCCACATTCCCCTCTCCCATCTACCCTATCCTCAGCCCTTGGGTTTTGATCTACAAATCAGCAGGGCAGCTGTTTTCAAAGACCCAAAGGCTGTCACAAGGCACAAGCTCTAGGATGACTGCCCATCTTGGTAGGCTACCTCTCAAGAAGTCAGGGGAGATGGGTATTCAACAGATCATGGAGGCAAGGTCACAAGTAAATAGAGTTAAGCCTCAACGATGAGTTACCACCAGCACAGAAACACAGCAGGGCACAACTCAAATAATAGCACCTTTTGTTTGCATAAGGCCAGACTCTGACCTGATTGAAGCTGCTCAAGACTGAACACGATTTAGGCTCTAGAAGTTACTGATGCAAAGGACCCATTAACCTTCCTTAATCTTGAGGTCCTAATATGTTTTCCAAAAATATTTAAATGTTAGGTGTACAGAGTATAATTTTTATTCCACACATGGAAATTGAAAAATCCTCCTTTCAGGCCCTCTCCATTGTTTTTGGGTATACGCTGGCACTTCATTCTCTCTGTAATAAGGAAGTCTCCTGGAGACGTTTCAGGGATACCCAGGAGATGCACATAAACCCTTTAGGATATAAATGGCTTAATGGGAAAACAGGATAGGTCAACTGGATATCTGTCAACCAAGATACATGCAGAGTTCTCATTAGGAAAATGCTAAGCAAAAGGCCTTCTTCAGCACTGAGAAGAAGAGGAAATGGTCTCATATTTAACAAGAATGTCAAGAGCGACCTCTGGGAAGGTATATGAAAATGTTTTCTATGTAAGTCTGAGGATAACACAAACCTCCTTTTAAAGATTATGTCCAACTGGACTTATACTATGTATTAGTTACTTGTCCCTTTGCTCAAACAAAATACTTGGCAAAGGAATCTTAACAAGGGAGGTTTGGTTTGGGCTCAAGGGTGCTGTCCATCATAGCGGGAAGTCACGGCAGCAAAAGTTTGAGGCAGCGGGTCACGTTGTCTTTGTAGCAGGAGAGAGACAGAGATGGATGGGGCGGGTGTCAATATTCTGATCCTGCCCTTTGGTGCCACCCTATGCCCTGGCGTAGAAGCCTATTCTTAAGGGAAAACTCCGCCCCTTCCTCTCTCTTCTCTCTCTTCTGCTTTCCTCCCATGAGGTGTGCACCTCTTGAACACCTTGGCCTTCTCTCTCTCTCTCTCTCTCTCTCTCTCTCTCTCTCTCTCTCTCCTTCCCTCTTTCTTCCCCCACCAAATAAAACTCTTACTGAGCACTGTCTGCATGGCGTCTCTGTCTCTCACCCACCGTGGGCACCTTGGCTCCACCCACCAGCACATGTAATTCATAACAGTGAAGAGGGGGGAATGTTGGGCTCTGCTTCCTTTCACTTTTCCATTCAGTCCAGGACCCCAACTCAATGAATTACCTACATTCATGGTAGGCCTTCCCAATTCAGCTTCATCTAGAAGATCTCTCACAGGCGTGTCTGGTGATTTGTTTCCATGGTGACCCTAAGTCCTGCTAAGTCGACAATCAAGCCCAACCACCACACTCTACAATTGACACTATCATTTTATTTTGAGACAGGGTCTCACTATATAGCTCTGGTTGATCTCAAATTCTCATTTTCCTACCTCTGCCTCCCAAGGCCCAGGATCAGTTAGTTAGTTAGCTTGGCTAGTTAGTTAGCACTCTTTATGAGACATCTGCTAGGCTGTGAGGACCCCAGGGTCAGCTGTCACTGGCTATCCCACAGCTCGGATAGCCATTATTGGATCTCTAGGACCAAGCCCAATGCCTGCTTTGTTGTAGGCAGTCACTGAGCCTTTGATTAAAGGAAAGATAGGTGGATTTCATTACCTGCTGCCTGAGAGTATTGCATAGTTGATTTCTTATTTATGAAAGAGAAGAAGTAGCCAGAAAGAGAAGCCTCCAGCACTGCCAGCCTTCCCAGACACCATACAGCCTGAAGAATGAAGAACCGTAGATCACAGTTAAGAGCTATGAGGACTGACCCCTAGAAATCAAACTTGCATCGGCCTGGAAATGGACCAGTAGTGTTCAGGCGGACCCTGAGCTCAGTCTGTAGAAGATTAGAGCAAGAAATCAAGTTTAGGTCCCTTTAAGTGAACCATACGTGGGAATCGAGTAAGCCAGCTCTCAGATTTACGTAAACTTTACACTTACGGAAGGATCGCTCAGCAAAGGGCCTTAGGGTTACAGTTCTGTCAAACTCACAACATTATTGCTCTAAGATGTGGGGTCTTGACATATTGTGATGGTGTGAGGGAGCATATCAAAAAGTAAGCCAAGAGGATACTCTATGTGTGAGTGAGTGAGTGTGTGTGTGTGTGTGTGTGTGTGTGTGTGTGTGATATTACTCTCCTCCTCCCTCTCTGCAAAGTTTGGGAAACAGGCTGGTTATTAAAAGACACAATCTGAAAGGAGGGTTTTTACATTTTTATCATTTTACTTTGCATATATGAGTGTTTTACCTTATGTGTGTCTGTGTACAATGTGCATGCCTGCTGGAACTAGAGTTACAGGCTGTTGAGAGCCGCCATCGAGATGCTGGGAATCAAATCCAGGTCCCTGAAAGAGTAGCCAGTACTCTTAACTAACGCTGGGCCATCTTCTCCCTAAAAGGAAAAATTTAAAAAGCAAAAGAAGGGTTGGTGAAAAAAAATCAAAAGTAAATCAAAACAAAAACCAAACCAAGAAAAATAATATGACACTTGGAAAATGAAACAAAAAGATTAAGAGAGAAGAAAGCCACAAAGAAGAGGGGTTCTGGGAGCTATCACAGAAAAGGAACGTAAAATGGACACTTAGAAACTGCTTTTAAAATTATAGTGATGGTGATTGTGCGTGTGTGTGTGTGTGTGTGTGTGTGTGTGTGTGTAAGTAGAGGACAACTTTGTGGAGTCAGTTCTTTCCTTCCATTTTCACATGGGATTAAATTTAGGTCTCCAGGTCCCCAAGGCAAAAACTTTCTCTGTGGTGCCATCCTCTGGCCCAGATGTTACAATTTCTTTTGTTTGTTTTTGAGACAAAGTTTTGATTCCTTTGTTTGTTTGTTTTGAGACAATGTTTCTCTGTGTATCCCTGGCTGTCCTAGAACTAGCTCTGTAGATGGGACTGGCCTCCAACTCACAGAGATCCACCTGCCTCTGCTTCCCGAGTACTGGGATTAAAGGCGTGCGCCATCACCGCCTGGCTCCAGATGTTACTTTTAGCATTTACTCCCTACTTGAGCCAACTAAGTGCAGGACAGAAGCCTGGCATCTGTGCCTTGTTCTGTCTGTGTCTTCCTTGCAGTGGACTACCTGCTGCTTCTGCGTGTAGACGTGTTAGTTGCTCAAGAAGTGTCTGATCTACTTCACCCTGCGTGGAGGCTGCAGGCACAGAGAGAACTCATCTTCTAAAGCTGGCAGTACCCTTGGATTCCTGGAACAGCAGAAGCTTGAAAAACAAAGCTCCTCTCCCACACCACATGAGGGCAAGGCTGTACCCTGGAGCAGAAGTAATCATCTTATGCGTCCAGATTGATCCTTCAAGTGATGGCATTGATAACGGTCCCTAGCAGAACCAGAAGTGAAATGCTTGAGCAGACCACATCCTGACCAGGATGCTGAATCACTCCAACCTCTTCCCCATGCCCTAGTTCTTTCTCCATTTAAACTAAACCTCATCCACTATCCCAAGGCAGAGCTGGGGTAACTAGATCTCTCTATTGGTTCTTCTTCCCAGTGTGGCAACACTGACGAAATCCCTCTGCTTTTCACCATTTACTCGTTTCTTTAAACGGAATACTGGGTCAGGTGACCGAGCCTACCTTGAAGGGGCTCCGGAAGCCCAAACATCTGCCCTAAAACCTTCAGTGATAAATGGGCCTTTGAAGTCTCAGTTTTGAAAGTGTGCCTCTCTCTCTCTCTCTCTCTCTCTCTCTCTCTCTCTCTCTCTCTCTCTCTCTCTGTGTGTGTGTGTGTGTGTGTGTGTGTGTGTGTAGTGATTCACTCCTGTAATCACAACTCTTGGGGACAGAGGCAGGTGGCTCTCTGGGAGTCTGAAGCCAGTCTGGTTGACATAAGAAGCTCTAAGCCAGGTGGGGCTATACAGTGAGACTCTGTTTCAAACAAACAAACAAATGTAAAAATCTCTCACCCACGTTTTAGAAGGACAGGGTGACATCCTGTTTATATGTGACAAGAGTCTGGCTTCACTGTGAACCTTTCCTTCCTTGGAGAAGTACTGTCTCCAGTCCATATTACCCACCTGTGCCAAAGACAGCTGTGCACTGAGATCCACAGCCAAGCACCAGGCTGAGCTCCAGGAGTCCAGTCGAAGAGAGAGAAGAGGGATTCTATGAGCAAGGGGCATCAAGGTCATGATGAGGAAACGTACAGAGACAACCAAACCAAGCTAGTGGGAACTCATGAATGTTAGACCAACAGCTGTGGAGCCTCCATGGGACTGGACTAGGCCCTCTGCATGGACAAGACAGTTGTGTAGCTTGATTTGCTAAAGGGGGCCCCTGGCAGTAGGATCAGGGTCCATCTCTGGTGCATGAGCTGGCTTTTTGGAGCCCACTACCTATGGTGGGAGACCTTGCATAGCCTTGATGCAGGGGGAGGGGCTCGGATCTGCCTCTACTGAATGTACCAAGCTCTGCTAACTCCCCATGGGAGGCCTTACCTTGTTGGATGAGGGAATGGGGGGCTGGGTTGTGGGAGGAGGCTGGGGGGACAGGAGGAGGGAAGAGAGGGGGATCTGTGGTTGATATGTAAAATGAATAAAAATTTTCTTAATAAAAAAATGGAATAAAAAAGAAAGCTGTGCACTGGTAACCTGTTGACCACAGCTACTTCTGTCCCTCATCCATCAAAACGCTGTGGCTGTCACCTCCTCTGTCTCCTCTTGCACATGAGTCTTTTTCCATATTAATTTTTTTTTACCACTTATAGGACACTAAATTGTATCTCAGTAACTTATTTTCTGCATGACCTTATGAAAGCTCCCAAGATGCCAGCATTATCCACCCAAAGAATTGGCGCTATCCAGAGGGTTCCTCCAGGGTCACCACAGAATGACGGTTGGGTCACTGCTCTAGCCCCAGCATTTGCTGGGAGAACACGAAGTTATCTCTTCTGTTCAGTTTTTCAGTCTTATCTAAATACAAGGACACTAGTTTCCAGCAATCCCCACTGGGTTTCATCCACACTTTAAATGAAATATCCATCCTGAGAGTTGGCTGTGGCACACAGACAGTACCTGGTAACAGTGTGGCCTCTTCTCTGAGACCTTCAAGCGACTGAGTGTCTTTGTCTTGGACATGGGTTCTTGATTCGTCTTGGACATGGGTTCTTGATTCGTCTTGGACATGGGTTCTTGATTCGTCTTGGACATGGGTTCTTGATTCGTCTTGGACATGGGTTCTTGATTCGTCTTGGACATGGGTTCTTGATGCCTGGCTCAGTGTGGCCTCCTAGCTCATATTTCCAAGGCCGACCCTTCTCAGCCTCTCTGTCCAGATTCCTGGCAATCCCACAGTCTGCCTGCCATCTCTTCTCTTCTCTGAAGCCAGATGGCCTGAACCACCATTTCCTTTTCTGTCCAAACAGCCGTGAGTTGATAGCCAGGGAGGAAGGCATGTGGGTAGAGAGGAAGCAACTGGTCTTTTTCCTACAATTCCTTAGGAACCTCCTGTCGGTTAGAATCTATACAGGTGATGGGCAGATTCTTGCTTCTTAGTGCCTCGGACTCTTAATCACAATAAGTAATAATTAATACAATATCTACCAAAGTATTGACCTGATTTTGTGAGCACTGGTAGCTACTTTTTCTAGTCTCTAGTTATTCATTCTATAAAAGGACCTGCTCTGGGAATGAGCTGTAAGTTCTTTCAGGTTAACCAAGAGCCTAGGACCTCGATATAAAGACAAAGCTAAGTCCTCACAGTCAAGGGTCTAGACGCGGTTTTCTGTGGTGTCACTGAGGAAAACTAGGTAGGCAAGGTTGGTCTGCCGCTCTCAGGACCCTGCTTATCCCACCCAGTGAGTGATCATGACTTCCATCTGCACAGTGTTTTATGACTTACCTGCATTTTGACGAACACCTCTATGAAAGCTTTTTCCAGTTGAAGTCACTGGGGCTAATTCAACAAATAGTTACCAAGTTGGAACTAGGTGCCAGGGGCAATGAAGTCCCACTGACATCTAGCTTTATGACTCCTATCTTCAGGAAGATGAGTAAACACAGTGTAAACAGCACTAGGTTTTAAAAGGCTCATAAAAAAGTCATTGAGGCAGAAGAGGAGCTCTCTGCTGGAGGCCTGTCTGATTTTTATAGGATCAACTTTGTAGATAACAGGAGCTCCAGGAAGGACATTCCACCTCCCAGCTGAGGTTTTATTTGGAGGGTTTTCTGTTTGTTTGTTTGTTTGTTTTCTGTTTCTCATACCCCCTGGATTAGAAGAGATAGAATCCAAGTGTGATGACTATTCTTGGTTGTCAACTTGACTACATCTGTAATTAACTAAAACCCAAAATGCTGGGTACACCTGTGAGGGTTTTTTTCTTAATTAAACCATTTGACATGGGAAGGAAGCTCTACTTCTAATTCACATCTTTGAGGTGGGAAGATCCACCTTTAATCTGGGCCACACCTTCTGCTGGCAGTTTATATAAAAGCCATGGAAGAAGCTCTCTTTGCCTGCTTGCTCTCACTCTGGCTGGCAAGTCTATTCTCTCACTGGCATTAGAGCCTCCTTCAGGATTCTAGCACATACCAAAGTTCAACTGAGACATCCAGCCTCATGGAATGAACAACTACTGAATTCTTGGACCTTCCATTGGTAGACAGCCATTGCTGGACTAGCTGGACCACAGCCCCTAAGCCATTCTAGTAAGTATGTGTGTGTGTGTGTGTGTGTGTGTGTGTGTGTGTGTGTGTGTGTGTGTGTGTCTGTTCTGTAAGTCTGTTCCTCTAGAGAACCCTGACTAATACACCAAGCTCCCTTGTCCTCCAGAAATGCAAAGGCAGTTAATCACCCAGGGCAGTTATACAGAGCTCCAGAATTCCCCTCAAGACCGGTCCAGTGTCTCCAGAGGGTCTGCAGGCATTTTCTCCACTGCATGTCTTTGATTTTGCTTGCTCTCAGTTGGGCATAGCAGAATATTTAAATTATTTTGAGGGAAGACACACATCACTTTTGCTCATTCTAACAGTTCTTGTTAAAAAAAAAATCTGGGATAGCAAAAAGGATGAGATAAGTGTAAAATAAATTTAAAAGAAGCTGTTCCTAGAAATAGAACAGAACTACTTTCTTATGTGGACTGTGTGGTGGCCAGGGGTCTGCAGGCTGCCCTGGATCCAGGCCTAGGAAGTGACTCAGTTGTGGCAAAAAAACCACTCCATGGAAGAACATCCCAGGGCTGGGTGTGGGAATGGGACATATTGGATGATATAAATTCTGCTCTTGTGCACATATTGTTTTGCAAAATCCAGGCATGAGATCATTTGGCCTGGATGTTTTCTCTGAGGGTTTCTCACAGACAAATACAGATATCTGAATTGGGTTAGAGCAGGGAAAAGGCATTTGGGGGATTATCTGATTGTGCATGGGGACAGTTATGCACATCTCAGCTGGGTC
The DNA here is from genome assembly GCF_949786415.1 of Peromyscus eremicus. Taxonomy (NCBI): domain Eukaryota; kingdom Metazoa; phylum Chordata; class Mammalia; order Rodentia; family Cricetidae; genus Peromyscus; species Peromyscus eremicus. The sequence goes on from NC_081427.1 coordinate 58,490,834, forward strand.
AAATGGCTTCTATGTGTTCCCCAGAGGCACAGCCATGAACATCTGATCATATTATTTTTTTCTTGCCAAGTTCCAGAGAAGAGCTTGCAATTCTTCAAAACTATAGTCATGAAGCTGAGTCCATGTCGCTGTCCTTCCAAGCAGGTGTTACCTGAAGATGGCAGCTTGCGGGGGGTGGGGGAGGTGGGGGGGTGGGGGTGGGGGGTGGGGGGGTGTTTATTTTTTTTTTAAGATGACAGGAAAGAATAGTACTCAAGATCAGTCACAATCTCTGCCACAGGGAGATCACAGCGGTGACATGAGCTTTAAGTCACTAGAACTGCCTCTTTCCAGAAGGGATGGGCATGATGATGTCACACTTCTGAAGTGTTTCTGATCACTTGTATGGGACTGTCCCCAGGAGAACCAATTAACTGTGGATATTTCAGCTGCATTCCTGTCAGCCTTGGACTTTGGTCTGTGGTTAGGTCAGGAATCTTTGGGTTTTTCTATGCCCATGCCATGTGCCATCCACAGGACTTTGATCAGACTTCCCCATTCTGCTCCATCTGTCGCTTGATTCTGCTTAAGATTTTTCTCCTTAATAGGATGGTTTCCTAGGCCTAAAATGTTATCACTCAACAGAAAAACTAGAAGGCATTGTGGCCTCTCTTCAGTGAAATACTCGCATGTCAGAAGGAACTTGGAGCCTGTAGGTCATGGTTTTCTTAGGTGACAGAGGAGAGAGAGGAGTGTGTGCTGAGTTCGCCCTCTAGTCTGGGGTAGTCAGTTCACACACAATGTGGAGATCCATGCAGCAAGAAGGTGGCCTGTGGAAGAGTGCAAGGGGAGCATGGCTGAACCTTCCTCTCACCTTCAGGCTGCTCAGGGTCAACTGCAACCCGAAGGCTTGCTAATGAGGACAGACCCCGACAGACCTGAGATCAAACACCCTCAATCGGGGAGGATGATGTCACAAAATACCATGGAGTCTGCAGGCACGGGAGGTGGAGGTGGAGCCTGGAGCACTATCATCCAAAAACCCTAAAGTCTGGAAGATGTTTTAGGTCTATGGAGAACAGAGCAATTACTGAATAGCAAGTCTAGTCACGAACTTAAAGTCCTTCTTTAAGTTCTAAAGTGAGAACTAGAAGTCAAGTCAAGACGTTAAGAGATCTAAACATTTCAGATCTGTCTGTTATTAAGAAAACTAGTGATATGTAGGATACATGTCTCACTTTTGAGGTAAATTTCCTAGGAGGACAATAGGTTATTCCAGCCATTTTTCTAGAGTTCAGAGATCAATATATAATACTCAAGAATTACCATGTCAAAGTTCCTTGAGGTGTATAGTTGTTCTTTGTCAGCAGCCTTGGAGTAGGACCTGAATTTCAATTCTCTTTCCCTTGTTTCATACATGTGAAAAACATTGGATGAAGTATTTTATCATTCTGGGATTTGGTTTCCTCATCCATATGTATACAGACATACACCACATATTATACACTTATCTATTATAGATACATTTACCCTATAGATAAGATATACAGGATAAGTATACATACCTATTTAGGCATATGTTGAAGAACTATATGTATATTTATGCTATATTATATACATCATACATATATTTAAAATTAAGTAAGTACACATATACCTGCCATTACCAAGACAAGGATGAGTGGTTCCCTTGAAGCTATTAAATTATTGTAGTGGCTTCAGCTTATTGATCTAGAGTAGCATGTGAAAAGTGTGGTGTGAGATTGATTTCCGTTTTGTTTTGTTTGGTGTTATTGTGACCCCACCTAGTCCTTGCTCTTTCTAGGCACAAGCTTTCCCAATGGGTTATATATCCCAGCCTCCAAGCAACATTTTTACACTGGGGTTAGTGCTGGTTTAGGGTCTCTGCCATAGCTTGGTCTTCTACTTTTTTACATTTGTTGTTTTAATTACATTCTATACACATCAAGTATATAACCTATAAATACATGCTTCACAACGTCACAATGAAAGTGACATGTGGTCACGCCTGTGAAAATGGCCATCGTGGAGTGGTACACAGCAAATGTCCTGCACGTTGGCATCCTAGGCTGGATTCTGCTGAGATGTGAGCTCTATGTGTGTGGCTGTATGCTGTGATTTGAGATCATACAGCAGTCACTGACAGTTTCGGGATATAGATGCTAAAACTGAATGGGGAAAATAGATGAACGCATGATCCATCAGCCAATGAAAACCATAGCTTGATCCCTTTATTTCTGGGTTTTAGAAACAATTTATAACAAATGCTTAGACTCTGTCCAGGAAAAAAGTGACTTCTTAGTTGAGACATTCTAAGTATCTACTTGGAAATTCATATCCATTGGGTAAGTGGAAAAACAGCTGTGCCAAAGGCCCTTTTCTTGTCTCCCCTTTCCTTGGTGGATGAGGTAGACCTGGGCTCTCTCCACAGACCATCAGAACCAAATGCTGACATGTCAGGTCTCAAGAAAGAGGACATCACTTAGACGCTTAGGATGACTGCCTGGCATTGCTCATAAATTATGGATGGCACAATTAAATCTTTTCCATCCTGAGTACACATACCTTCTCCGTTCCCAAATGTAACTTTAGATTTCATATTTTGTTCTCCCACATGGCTCCAGGGGAGATTAAATAATTTATATATTTCTATTAAACCTTTCCTGGTACCGCCAAAACAGCTTTTAAAAATGCAGTCATTCGGATCTCAAAAAGAATTTCAAGGGTTGGGACAACTCCGTGGAGAAAGCCTACCGAGTGTGCTCAGGACCCTGGGTTTGATCCCCAGCACTCTGAGGGGTAATGGAGGTGTTGAGGGAAGGGGAGGGGAAGAGTTTCACGTTCAGACGTGTGTCATCTAGACACACCACTGAAAGCAGATGTTTGGATGTGTACGCACATGGGCCATTCAAGTCACTAAACCTCTGTGTCGGACTCAGCATGTTAATGCTCTGTCTCATGTGGAAGAGCTGTATGTGTTCCCTTTGCTCTGGCTTGAGGTCCATGTGTAGCTCAGTCTTCACGGTGTCTGCCATCTGTTTCCTGTGCTAAGAACACAGTAGGATAGACGGGGTAAAATCTGAAGAAAAGAGGCGCGTTGGGGCTTGTGGTTCTGGTCCCAGGTTGTACTTGACAATGGCCTTGCTGCCGAGTCCTGAGGCAGAGCAGAGCGTCATGGGCAGGAAGTGCAGGAGAGATCTAACCAGACTAGCTTTTAGGGTAGAACCTTGATGATAACCCATTAGCCCATGAGTCCATTAATCACAAGGATGGATCAGTCCATCTGTGAGGGCAAAACTCTAACCACCTCTTAAGGCTCGCTTCTCACTATCACATAATGGGGCAAGATGAAACTTAACCGTTCATCATTCATTTTAGACAAGACAAGCCATATGCAAGCAGAACCCATTTCTTATATCTTTTATTTTCATAGAAAATCTGCATCTTGCTCCCACTATCAGATTATTTCTTCTAGCCTTATAAGAGGGAGGGAGGAAGCACTTTAAATTTCTAACTAAATCATATCCAAGGAAAGTCATTGCTAAACCTTTCACTGATGGTGAAAGCATTTTGCATTTATATGCTCACTTTTGACCTCTGTGGGGGAGACAGGATACAGTGACCTGTTTCACAAGTTAGGCTACAGGTCAGACAAAGGAGGATATACAGCGACTTTATGCTCGTTCATTTCAAATAACTACAGACACCTTCTTGCTATGATAAGCATCCTTTAGTTACCCCTGGCATTCCTGAGTTTCAAATTATCACCCTAAAGAAGCAGAGTCCAGCCAGTGTGACGGCATACATCTGTAATCCCAGCACTCTAGAAGCAAGGGCAGGGGGATTGATCCAAGTTTGAGACCAGCCTGGTCTATGGAGCAAGTTCCAGGTCAGCGAGGGCCATCTATCAAGACTCTGTCTCAAAAGGAAAGAAGACTGGGTAGAAGGGGCTGGCAATTTAGCTCAGCCATGAAGAGTGCTTGAGAACTGGAGTCTGGATCCCAGCACCCATGTGGTTCACAGCCACCTGTAACTCCAGCACCAAGAGATCCACTGTCTTCTCCTGGCTTCTTTGGGCATCAGTACACACACACACACACACACACACACACACACACACACACGCACACACGCACACAGAGTTTTAAAATGTAGAGTCTGTGGTTTGTGTTCTTATCCAAACTCTGCTGCTGCCACAAGCACTGATCCAAAGAAAGGAAAGGAAGAGCAGGAGCAGCTCACACAGGTCATCAGACCTGCAACAGACACTGTGTTAAATGCCTTATGTGTTGGCTCTCACTGGATCCTCATGACATCCCTGAAAGGAGAGGATCCGTTATACCTCCATTTTATATATGAGACAGGTGCAGATGGGCTGAGCGAAATATGGTACCTTGTCCAACACTGTGGGGGCAATCCTGCTGAACCCAGTAATGGACTCAGGTCAACCGACTCCTCGTTCCAGACTTTTTCTCTTTTTCCGATTTCTCTTCCTCTGCTTGAATCCCCACACCCTCTGTCTTGTGGGAACCGGTCCTTTTACGAAGCCATGTAGGTCTCCAACTTATGATCCTCCTGCCTCAGCATCCAAAGTGCTAGATTTGCCAGCACGTACCACCACATCCAGCTCCCAGCTTTACATAAAACTAATTCTATGCTTGTGTTGACGGCACACATAAGAGCATTCGTAGATCTGTCTGCAATGGATTGTTTTTCTAAAAAACAAAAACAAAAACATCAGTGATGTGGTGTTGATACAAATAGAAAATAACCTGGCCACTTAGAAAAACAACCTGTCCATTTCTTACAAAGGAAATCACAGGCTCTTATGTGCTTCTCATATGTGCAGCAATCCCACTCCTGGGTATTTATGCCCCCACCCAAAAAAGGAACATATGTCCACCCTAAAACCTGAGTGAGAATATGCACCTTTATTCACAATAGCCCCTATTGTGAATTCCCAATTCCCAATAGTTGGGAAACAGCCCAACTGTCTAACTGGTGAACAGAAAGGCTGATCCACCCATATCATAGACCGATACTCAGTAACACAGAGGAAAACCACCAATCCAAGCCTACCAGGATAGATGGCCCTTAAAAGTGCCCCACCGAGGAAAAGACACCAGATACTAAAAGGTACTTTCGGGGTGATTCAAGTTCCTAAAAGCTACATTCGGTGTGCTTCTATTTAATGGAATGCCGGAGGACTGAAAACTCCACAGCACCATCAGAAAGCAGACCTGAGGCTAGCAGAGTAGTAAGGAGGGCATGGACTAAAAGGCTTCCAGCAGAACTTCAGGGCGATGGAAACCCTCTTCATCTTAACTATTGGAGTGGCTTTACAAGAATATACATTTACTGAAACCTATGCATTTTATTTTATTTATTAAAAAGTCTTGAAATTCTTTTAAATTGTGTATATGTGTGTGTCTATGTGATGGGGTATGTGCACATGAGAGTCCAGTACCCACTGAGGCCAGAAGAGGGCATCAGACCCTCCGGAGCTAAAGTTACAGGTGGGTGCTGGGAACTGAACTCAGGTTCTCTGCAAGAACCATCTCTCCAGCCCCATACATGTGACTTTAAAGGGTCATTGTTGACCCAGGCTCAGTGGCTCATGACCACAATCAAAGCCCTCAGGAGGCTGAAGGAGAAGGACTGCCAGATGTTTGAGGGCAGCCTGGGACACAAGTGTGAGATCCTGTCTCAAGACACCAAGGACAAAGTGGAGATGTATCGTATGTGAATTATATCTCAATCTGACTTACATAGGTCTAGTGTTAGAAACAGGTCCTGCTGATAGCAATGTAGTAGAATACCCGTTTGGCATGATCAAGGCCCTGAGTTCAATTCCTATCAGAAAAAGAGGAAGGAAGGGAAGAGAAAGAGAAGAGGGGGAGGAGAGAGGAAGGAGGAGGGAGAAGAGAGGTCTTAGTCTTTGCCTCTCCTGCTTATCTAGAGTGTTTCCTGTACTTTTGGTTGTGAACCTAGCCTTCAACGCCTGAGCCATCTCTCTGGCCCAGGAGTATTTCCTTAAAGGCTACTGACATCAAGAAGTTAGGGTAAGGTTGTCCCTGTCCTTTTGTTGATTCATAAAGCAACATTTACCTTCCAACTTCTCTCACCCTTCAGAAGGTAACTATTAGCACTCTTCACTACTGTGTTTCTCAAACGTTCTACTCGCTCGCCTCCGTGACACAACTGCTTCAAACCGAGATCTCCAAACAGCAGCCAGAGGCCAGGAAGAGAAAGTGGCCCCAAGTCAGTGGTTCTCAACCTTTCTAACCTTCCTAATGCTGCGACCCTTTAATCTGGTCCCACAGGTTGTGGTGACCCCCAACCCATAAAATTATTTTCATTGCTACTTCATAACTGTAATGTTGCCGCTGTTATGGATGGTAATGTAAATATCTGTGTTTTCTGATGGTCTTAGGTGACCCCTGCGAAAGAGTTGTTCAGTCCCCAAAGGAGTCGAGACCCACAGGTTGAAAACCTCTGCATTAACTCTCTTACCTCACTTACAAAGGCTTGGACTATGAATCACAAAACAAGTTATAAAAAATGCATACAAAATGCAAAGGCAATAACCAAACAGGTTTTAACTGACATAGTTATGCCTAAAGAACACTCTGGTGCATTGAGAACAATTAAGGACACAGCATCATCAGAGCACATGGGATTCTGAGACTAATTTTCCTTAGGCATGTCCTAAGAATGCCCACATATTCACACGGATTGGGATAAAGCCAAAAAGAAATTGCTATCATCTTCCTGTAAAGGCCATCGGAGAAGGATTCAATCAAACGTGTTCCATTAAATACATGCATTTATATTTATACATCTCTGAAAAGCCAGTGAAAATATGTGAGTAAAACACACACACACATAACCACAAGCACACACCACACACACACACACACACAAACAGAAGCATACCACACATTGACACAAGCACACCACACACACACACACACACACACACACACACACACACACACACACTTTGAGGTGAAAGAAAGTTTTGAGGTGAAAGAAAGTTTTGAAAGATGTGAATGTCGGAGTCATCACTGCACACAGTGTTGAGAAAACTAAAATCTGTCTGCTTATGGAGGGATGCAGCCACGAGATGCAAGCGTTCACACCACAGGAACTTGGGAGGTCACAGGGACAGGGGTGTTAGGTATTCTGGAGGATGAAAGTTGATTATGGAAATGACGGTGGAAATAAGGCACTGGTCCAAAGAAACAAAGACAATTCCTATCATCCATGTTTTTCTCATCAATTCACCTTGTCCCTCGACATCACAGAAATTAGATACTTGTTCTGTGGAAACTGAACACAAAAGACTCCCATCCCAGGATATCAGCACACCTTCAATCTTAGAGGAGGCTGAGAGGGAGGTGGCTGCCTTGGAAATCCATGCACGAATGTGAAGTCCCACGTCCCCTTTCCTCTCTGGATTTCAGAACAATGGCAGACAAGAATGTGGCTGCACACAGATAGAAGATTGGAATTGTTCAGCTGGAATCTCCAGCTCGGCCCCAGTTCTCTCTCTCCAAACCCCGCCCTCTCAGAAAGACTGCCAAAAGTCCAGTTCCAAATTCCTAGGAGTCACAGCTTCCAGGTCCTCAAGTCCCCACCCAAAGCTTATAATGGGTCACAAACCCAGCTTGTAGAGGACATGTCATAGGCCCTGCGCCTACAGGGAATTTAAGCCCCTTCCTCTAGAAGGACCGTGTGATTTCTCTCCAGCTCTCTTACCCCACCCCCCACCGCCCAGGGAGGGGGGCTGGAGGACTCACCTGGGAATGCTGTGCTCAAATATACCTGGTCTTTTACTTTTTTAATTCGGCTTGATCTGGCGTACTGCATTGATGGAGAAGCCTATTATCGGGGCAGAGAAAACTTATCAGGGATCTTCTGCGAAAGAAACTAAAAATGTCACAAAGAAAAGAGTGACAGATCCTGACATTTTTAGGAGCCCCAATTAAAGGACAGCTCTGATTTGAACATAGTTTGCCACAAACATTCATGAGTTGGAAGCGTAATGAGAGATGGTAGGATCATTAAGCACTGGGCCCTTGTGGAAAGTGAATAAATCATGGGTCTCACCCTCAGACAAGATTAATAACTGTTTCACAGGATCTCACTCCACCCTCCTCTATGTGTATGTTCATGTATATGAGGGTGTATGTGCATAGAGGCCAGAGGTTAACCTTGAGTGCCCTTTGAGGCTATCAAGCTTGGACCTGGGGATCCCCATGCCAGGCTGGCTGTCCAGTAACCCACCTGTCTCTACCTCTCTAGTGCTGGGATTACAAGCAATTGATACCACACATGGCTTCTCCCACGGGTGCTGGGAAGCAAACTCTGGTCCTCACGTGTGTGTAGCCCTTTACCGGCTGACCTGTCTCCTCAGCCCCCTGGGTCACACCTCTTGGGGCTGGGTTAGTTACTCTGAGAAGGAGATGTTATAAAGTGAGTGTGACCTCTTTGGCCTACTCTACTGCCCTTGCCTCTCTGTGTCAGCCCTTTGCACCCCTGTAATTCTTCATACGCTCTTGCCACGTGATTCCCATACCATGTGACCTGATGCCCTTCCCAGAAATCAACGCCAGGATCATGCTTTTGGGCTTCCAAAACGGTTTAAGGTATGTAAACTTTATGAAGTCCTCAGTCTTTTTGTTATGGGCATTTTGTTACAGAAACAGAAATCGGACTATGACCCACATGTATCATTGATGTCCTTGGAGCAGAATCTACTGTTTCACAACCCCTCATCTGCATACTCCATCTCACTCTTAAACCTTGTCAGAAGATTAAAAAACACCAGCTACCTGAAGGAAACCCCCCAACACGAGAGAGAAAGGACAGATCATACAGGGGAGGAATTTAACGAACATGGAGAAAATAGAGACAATCCAGAAGAGGAACAGCAACAACAACCCTCCAGTGCTCTCAGAGAAACGAGAAGATGGAGTATGTCCAACAAAGAGGAACAGGATAACATGAAGGAATAGTTAGAGACTAAAGGAAATGCCCGTGCTGGCCATGGTGGCACACGCTTACAGTCCTGGCAGTTGGAGGGTAGAAGGAGAAAGGTCAGAGGTTCATGGTCATCCTTGGTTACTTAGTGAGTTTGAGGCTGGTCTGAGCTAAATAAGACTCTACCTTTCAAAGCAAAACTAAAGAAAATACTTTTGAACACATAAACTACTACAGCTCAAATTAAACATAAAAAAGACAAAGGAAAAATATCTCCCAGATTTGGTGAAAAAGGTAAGCAAAATGGGGGGATTTAAAAAATTGTCAGACAGCCAATCCAGAAAGTTCTACATCTAAATAAGTTCCAAGATGAGAGACTGTAAAATCTTTTTTTTTAAAGACAGGGTTTCTCTGTGTAGTTTTGGTTCCTGTCTTGGATCTCGCTCTGTAGACCAGGCTGGCCTCGAACTCACAGAGATCTGCCTGGCTGTGCCTCCCGAGTGCTGGGATTAAAGGCATGTGCCACCACCGCCCGGCTAGACTATAAAATCTTAAGTGAAGATAATTATCAGACAGATAAGGTATTTCTTCGTATACAAAGGCATTGTCCACCAGACTAGGCAGAACTGTCATGTGCCTGGTCTAATAAGTAAAGATGCGGTCATGTCACATCAATTTCCTTACAGTGGTAGTTACACAGGCAAGAAAGAGAACAAGTTTGAAGCTTCCAGAAAGAGAAGGAGAAGGACCAGCAAAGAAGAAACGTGGGAATTCAAGGAGTGGGAAAGAGTGGCCTCAGCTTGACCAAAGGCAGCATCAGAACCTACAGGGCAAGAGCAGCAGCCACAAGACCATGTCTGAGGGAGCTGAGTTCTATACCTGACTCTGCCTTCCAGGAGGAAGCTAGAGAAAGAGGAGTTTCCGAGATTTAAAGCCTTGGAATGCATATTCTTTTCCAAATTTCTTTAATGTATTTATTTTATGTGCATTGGTGTCAGATCCCCTGGGACTGGAGTTACAGACAGTTGTGAGCTGCCATGTGGGTGCTGGGAATTGAACTTGGGTCCTCTGGAGGAGCATCCAGTGCTCTTAACTGCTGAGCCATCTCTCCAGTGCCCTGGAATGTATATTCTAAGTGTCATGTCTGAGGAACTCCTGAGACTGTGCTTCATGGAAATGAGTGCCAACAACAACAACAAAAATGAAGACTTCAAGTTCAGAAACTCAGCTCCATTGACAACCTAAAAACAAGACACTGCTCGGGTTCCTGTCCAGAGGCCGACTGAAACAGTATCGTTAACCCCTTGCCTGGAGCTGGCCACTCCTTTGCAGTTGGCCTCAGGTGTCTCTTAGAGTGGCCCTTAGTCAGCAATGGAGCAAGCTTTCCACTCATCCTGGGGTCCTCAAGGGATAACGTTTGCCCTGAAATTCCCCAGTGGGCCAACAGATGGTCAGGTTTGCAACACGGGGGTGAACTCAGTTCCTCCAGCCCCATCCAACTCTACCCTTTGCGTTTCACAGATACGGGAATTGAGCGACTCCTGCCTAAGCCTTAATCATTCTTGAAGAATGCTACTGCACGGGACGGATCAGGGAAGAAGGAAAGGAAAACCCAAGAATAGGGGCTGTTCAGCCCCAAGAGAAGCCAGGAGGCAACCTCCAGGCTTAAGTCACACACCGAAGGAGATAATCTGGTAGGCTCCAGCCTGTGAGAAACAGTTCCAAGGTAAATTATACGATTCTGAGGGAGAGTCTTAGAAAAACAGAGGGGTGAGTACAGACAAAGCTAAGGAGACAGAAGGGCAAATAATAACTGCAGACAAAACAGAAAGTTGTAAAAAAAAATGGAAATATAATCATATTATACCTCTTGGCTAGCCTAACATAAAATTGTAAAAATAAACACCAAATTACAAATTTTCAAAAAGTTCCTAGATTCAGGGAGGTAGTGAAAGCTAAATTCCTATTCTGTGGTTAGCTAGAAAGCCAAGAGGTGATGTCTGAAGTTGGTACATCTGTCACAGAATAGTTTAATGAATAGAGGGACTGTGAAGGAGTTCCGTTCTTGTCTCTGAGGTACGTGATGGAAGCATCAGGTGGAGGGGTGTAGTTGCCAGTCACAGAGATGTAGTTCACAGAAAGAAGGAAAAAACACGTGGAAGAAGTGAAATCTCATCGATAGACATTGGTCCCAGCAGGGAGAAGTTCTTTAGGCAGAATGGTGGGAGGGATGCGTGGTCAGAGCCTGAAATGGCCCTGGTCCCAGGTGCCATGCCCTAAGAGGATTCGGGGCTGTATGCTTCCTCTACCCAGAGGCCAGGGTTCTGAATGCTCTGCCACCAGAGGCCCTGGCCCGGATGACCTCTACTGAATGTTTTATCAGAATTGGAACTTCCTGGTCTACTCAAGAAATGCTATTGATTCTGGCTAGGATTCACTTACTGGAAAGAAAAAGGACAAGAGAAACGGAAGAGGCGAGGGGGTGTGACAGGGAAGAGGAGAGGAGGGGTTGGGGAGAGGAGAGGAGTAGAAAGTGGGGGGAGAGAGTGAGTGGGAAGGAGAGTAGAGAGGAACAGAGTAGATTCAAAGGTCCACATATGAAAGACAGAGAAGAAACACATCAAGTTCCAGCGTGCTACTTTTCTCAGAAAATATTTTTAAATTACTGCCCAGTGGTTGGACTTGGTGATAAGAGGCAGCCTGGCAGGTCTGGACAGAGATTTAGATGCAAGACGCAGAGGAAAGTTTCCAGCAGGTCACAATCTGAGAAGCAGAGTTTACTCTTCGCTGATAAGCAGATTGTGATAGGAGAATTACCTCGCTCCAGGTAAGACATGGCGAATGAGCCAGAAAGGTCCATGAACACGGCAGACTGGGAGGGAGTCCCCAAGAAAAGGTGGAAAGCCTCTTAGGTGGAGATTTTCAGAAGAAACAAACCTCTTGTGTCTGGAGGTGGGATGTGTGAGGGTGACGCTGGGCAGCTGGGACTATGTGGACACGACCTTATATAACAAACGTGGCAGCTGGGATTAAGGTAAGGGTGTTGAGTTGAGAAAGTTATCCTGGGTTATCCAGTTGGGCCCTGAATGTAACTACAAGTGGACTAATAAAGTGGAACAGAGGGGGATATTTGACCCTAGAAGGGAAGACAGGGCGACCACAGAGACACCAGAGTGACACACCATTAAATCCATACTGCTAATGTATGTATCTGTCTAGTTCATTTATCGGATCTAATCTTTCCCAAATAATTAAACAGTTGCTTGGATTCTGGGATTCCTTTTTTCCTTCAACACACATCTGAAGTTTTTCCATTTTATTTCACGGAACTGTAATTCATTTTGTTGACAAGAACTACTCAGTCGGCTGCTTACTCACTCTCAGTAAGATTTCCATAGCTGTCCTTCATTAAAGTAGAGAAAGCTTGATTTTTTCCCTCACCTGAGATTGTCCCCAGGATGTCCCCTGTGTTCTTTCACTCGAACTAGATGAGATAAAAATCCCACAAATGGGATTCCTAACACTTCATCAAGAGTGAGCACAAGTTACCTCCCTAACAGGGAGAGCTGGAAAATGTGAGAGACTGTGTGACACAGCAGCCTGGTGTATTCAGTCACAGCAGAGGGGATGCTCTTCAGTCCCATCTCCCAACCCAGAGGAGCAGCAGGAGACAGGACCACGACACCAGGCTAGTCTAGAGGGCTAGCCCAGGACACAGTGACTCTCCAGCGTGAGAATGGCACAGGAGGGAAATCTAAATGTAAGATGTCTTTAAAATGCTGACTGGTAGCCAGATAAAGCTAACTAGCCTTTCCCGAACAGCCCTGGATGCCTTGAAGTGCACCACGGATGATAACTCAGCTTGGCATGGAATGGGTGCGTGTCCATGAGACAGTTTTTCCCTTATCCAGGGAAGGCTAGTCCTGGGCAGTCTCGCCTGATTGCGGGTGAGTCAGCTCACAGACCTGTGACTCATCAGTCTGATTGGACCTCACTAGCTAGTCACCCATTCTGTCAAACACACCTTCATCACATAGGGGAGCCCCTTTTCTAGCTGCCATTCAAAGTATTCCTTCACAAGAACCCTAGAATGCATAGATGCTTTTTGGGGGGTCATGGAAAGGGGGTGATGTGCTCCTCAAACAAAATAAAATCCTATTTTCCACGTGAATTCTCTATCAGGTTTTCATCTAGTAACTGCTGAGTCAAAGGGCAATCACATTCTTCTTGTGTTTGCATGCCAGTGTGTGTGTGTGTGTGTGTGTGTGTGTGTGTGTGTGTGTGTGTGTCTGTGTGTGTCTCAGAGGCTGACATCAGGTTTTTTCTTTGATCACTCTCCACCTTATTTTTTTTTTTTTTTTTGAGCCAACGTCTCTTTCAACCTAGATCTCACTGATTGAGGGATCCCCTACCTCTGCCTGCTGACCCTAGAACCGGGGTTGCAAATGTGTGCCATCTTGCCTGGAGAATTGAACCCAGTTCCTCCTGCTTGCGTGGCAGCCGCTTTACCAAGTGGGCTACCTCCCCGGCCCAGCCACATTTCTGTTTAGTCTGTTCCCTTTCCTGGGAAGCCCATATGCTATAGCTCATAAGTTTGTGAGTGCTCCCCATGGAGGAACACCTCCTTCCCATACCTCCACAGGCAGAGCTGCTGGAGGGAGGGCGTGCTCTTAGGAGGGGGGCACCTGGCTGAGCCTATAAGCACGGAAGGCTCCAGGTGAGTCTTCAGTGAGCACCTTAGATGCCTAGAAAAGGCCTACCACGGTCCTCTTCCTGACATAGCTCTGGGACTGAAACTGCCTAGCTTACCCCTCCCCGTCATCCTTTCTGTCTATTTTTAGTCTGTCTCCAACTGTTCAATATCTCTTCACCCAGCCAAACTTACATGTTTTCCATCCTTCTTTTCTAATGTTGGCCCTTTCGCCTCCTAATTTCTTGTAGCTCTAATCTGGAGACTGACTAGGCAGAAACTAGGGGATAATTTTTATAGGAGAAAAGCAAACAGTGAGATAGTCTTCACTGTTCACATTGACTCCTGTCACTTAGGAACCATCTAGAATGGTCTGTATTTTGCAGTTTCCTCTTCGTGGGTTATTCAGGGTCTCTCCAGAGGCTCAGGAGGAATTCCACCCTTCCAGAGCACATTGGAGTGCGTTTAGGCCTCCCGGCTCTCCCTCAGACTTCGCTTCCTACAACACCATATCCAAGTATTTGGGTTGGAGCCCAACACATGCCTTCAGTGGTTCACCGGGACCTTTGAGGGTCACTCCTGGCTCTTATTGTCAAAAGTAGACGGATGACAGCTCTCAAGGTCTTTGCCAACAGCCGTCAGCAGTCTTTATTTTCACAGTACAGACCGAGACAGTAAACCCATCTACGGCCGTGGGCTCCTGCCTTCAGTAGCCACACTGAGATTGGGGATGTGTCCAAATACTCCCAACATTTCTAGGTCTTTTCGAAATCAATGGCTTTCTTTGCAAAGCACAAAGGCAAACGCTACAGCCGTCCAAAATCAATACAGAAGAGTGATGGATGGGGAAATAGGACTGGGTAGCCCAAAGCAAAAGAAATAACAAAGCCAAAGGTTACAGAGCAATTGCTCTCTCATTTGTCTTTATAAAAAGGAGACGAATTGAAGGAGAAATTGGCAAGTCCAAGTGAAAGTGTCAGAAACATTTAGTAATCTAAGGCTGTGCCATACACTGTCTTGCACAATGTCAGAGGAAGTGAAGTGGAAATTGAGAATATTTTCACAAGTCTGAGCCAGCCAGGAAACCAGGGGAAAATGCTCTTAAATTCGGGAAAATAACAGCCTTGCTATTTGACATTAGTTGGAGAAAAACACCAAAGCTCAGAACTTAGGCTGAGAACTTGAAGCAGAGAAGGTCCTGGAAGCTCCTTGCTCGGCCCTGGAGGTTCAGAAACTACTAAGAGAAAGCTGCAGGAAGATAGTGGCACAGGCTGATGGGAAGAGAGAGCTCACATTTGTTGGCCAAGTGTTCAGGCAAGCGCTTAGAGACTCTGACTTGGAGAATGGGCCTGGTGGTGGGTGGGGAATTCTTGAGCAAGGCTGGAGAGCCATGTCTCTAAGGTAGACCCCAGCATCATAGGGCAATGAAAAACCAATACACTTAGTGCCTTCGAAAACAGAAGGGATAAGGGAGCAAACATTCTCACACGATAAAACACATTGTCAAACTCTAAGGAACAGTCTCAAGGGCAGCCACAGAGTTTAATGAAACAGACCCAAAGGCCCTTTAGTACAATCAAACTTGACCAGAAATGTATACAAGTAGAACCAATGGGCATTTCAAATCACTAGGGTACGTGGCCCATTTTAAAAACTGCTGTTGAGACAACTGGATAGTCATCCAAACACAAATAAATTCTAGATAGTGAAAACATGGAAAGACCTGTCCAGTCACTAGAAGACGTAGAGGAGATAGAGAGATTTCGGGGATGTGTGTGTGTGTGTGTGTGTGTGTGTGTGTGTGTGTGTATGTGTGTATGTGTATAAATATCGCCACGTAGTAGTATAGAAATATGAGTATTTTGTATGAGGCTCAAGACTGACAACCTTGACTGTATTAAAACTATTCTGCACAGGAGCCCTTTGCATGAGTAGAGTCTAAAGAAACATGTCACAATGGGGATGGGGGAGGAAGGTAAGAGTGTAGACCTGAAGCAGAGGACACAACCCTTTAACGTACAAAGACAGAGTCCTAGCTTCCTTTCCTCTTACTGTGGTAGAAGACAACTCAAGGGAAAAGGGCATATTTGGCTTAGGATCCAGACTGCAACCCACACTCCGGGAAGTCAGAGCGTCATTGAAGCAGCTGGTTATATTACTTCTACAGTCAGAGCAGACAGCAAAGAATTAGTGTGTGCTAGTGCTCAGCTCTCTTGCTCTGTGTGTGTATGTGTGTGTGTTTGTGTGTATGTGCATGCACACACAAACAATCCAGCTCCCACCTCTTAGGAAATAATGACACCCACAGCCGGTGAATCTTCCTACTAATTAAGATTATCCCCCAGGGGCTGGAGAGATGGCTCAGAGGTTAAGAGCCCCGTCTGTTCTTCCAGAGGACCCAGGTTCAATTCCCAGCACCCACATGGCAGCTCACAACTATCTGTAACTCCAGTTCCAGGGTATCTGACATCCTCACACAGAGTATATATAGGCAAAACACTGGTGCACATTAAATAAATAAATCTTTTAAAAAAAATTGTCCCCCAAAGATATGCCCACAGGCTGACTTAATCTAGACAATCCCTCATGAGACTCCCTTCCCTAGTGATGGCTGGTGGTGTCATGTTTATAATTAAAATCAACCGTTACAGTAGCACTTCTTCTACATACAGTTAAATGAAAGACCAATAATTCATGGTCGGCTTTATTCATAATATGAGAACTATGACAAAACACTGCTTTTGCTTAATAGATAGATCCTGGGGTGAAGGTAAAGGGAACTTCTGGGAAAAACGATGACTGTTCTGTTTGTAATGTTAACATGAATTTTTTTTTTTTTCCGAGACAGGGTTTCTCTGTGTAGCTTTGCAGAATTTCTTTTTTAATGTTTGGAAAAACGTCTTGGAAAAGAGCTCTCCAAATTATAATCACATCATCAACACTTAGGTCCAAGAATTTCATTCTTGGGAATTTGACGCACAGATATTCTTGCATAATTGTAAAATGAAGTATGTGCGTAAGAAAACTCTTTATTATATTATTTATACCCATAGATCTTTCATTTGAAATTCTTGGGACAAAAAAACGTTGTGCTGGTTTGAATGAAAATGGCCCCCCAGGCCCATAGGAAGTGGCACTATTAGGAGGTGTGGCCTTGTTGGAGGAAGTGTGTCACTGGGGGCAGGCTTTAAGGTTTCAGAAGCTCAAGCTGGGCACCTTGTCATGCTCCCTTCCTACTGCCTGTGGATCCAGATGTAGAACTCTCAGCTCCTTCTCCAGCACCATGTCTGCCTGCATGCTGCCATGCTTCCGGCCATGATGATAATGGACTAAACTTCTGAAACTGTAAGCCAGCCCCAATTAAATGTTTCTTTTATAAGAGTTGCTATGGCCATGGTGTCTCTTCACAGCAATAAGACCCTAAGTAAGACAAAAATGTTTCACATTTCTAAGTCTTTTTTGAATTTTGGGATATTTGCGTAGCATTGCAAAACTAAAATCTAAAAATGCTCCAAAACACACATTTATTTATTTATTTGTTTGTTTGTTTGTTTGTTTGTTTGTTTGTTTGTTTTAGCATGAAGCTGCCACTTGCAAAGTCTCAGCTGGGACTTTGGGGTCAGTGACACTCACTGCTCTTCAGGCTGAGGACAGCAGAGAAGAAGTGTCTTGAGAGCCATCAAATGGCGGGCTGAGCATACGGTGACAAAGTGCTCACTTAGTATGTATGAGCCCTGGGATCACTCCATAAGAGCACAAAACAATCCACTAGGTGCAGAACAGTCTCATAGAAATCATTCAAGACAATTAACGTTTTCAATATTGATTAATAAGTGTGAGCATATCCAACCAAAATATTAAATGTTTATTTTCTATGTAGATCAAGATTGAGTGATTTTTTTAAAAGTTGGATTAGAAAGTAAATAGAGAAATTACATTTCCTTCCTTCTTCCTTTTGAAAGAAGATACAAGATGTTATAGTAGATTTAAAAAAAAAAAAAACTGTGTAATCTTCTAGAATGGTGAGCACAAAGCTCTGTCTCTCATTGGCTGGAGATTTTGAGTGACTACCTAAGCTCTCTGAACTTGTCATTAAGTGGCATAATCCATGTAAAGGCCTTAGTCTTGTCTAAGTCAGGGCAAGTGCTCAGACAGCCTTGATTTTCCTCGTCATTACTACTAAGACCAAAAATGGTCCAGTAGTGTTCTCAGTCATGATAAATACATTGGAGTGATGTCGTCCTAAGACCGAGGACCCACACAGTATGAGGGAGTCAGCTAATGAGAAAGATCTCAGAAGGTCTGAGTTCGACAAACCCCCCCCAGGAGGCTCCACAAATTAGAAGCTCGCATCAAGACATAAAACTAGGAAGTCTGGCCAACCCCCTGTATCTACCACCTTAGATCCTACGCCATGCTACAGACAAAATGCGGTTTAGAGTAGCCAATGCATTGAGTGCTCTTTAAATCTTTTATTTTAAAATAATTATAGAATCAAAGGAAGTTACAAATGCAGTTTGGAGTGTCTGTGTGTCTCTTGGTCAGTGTCCCCCAATAAGACACTTTCTAGAGCTAAAATATCAAATGTCAAACCCAGGAAATGAAACATTGCAATTGACTAAGGTATACATTTTCATCAGTTTCCACCTTTCAAGCTGGATGTGTGTGCACAGGTACCTTTAAAATACACTCCCTCTGAAGTCTACTTTAGTTTACGTTACTGCTACTCTTGTTCGTGTATAATCTATGGACTTGGACAAACAGAAAATGATGCAATCACTACCCCAGGCCCCTGCAAAATAGTTGCATGGACCTTAGCATCCCCCTGTGCTCTACCCCTTCCCCCTCCCTGCCCTGCAGCCCCTGATAATCACGATTACCATTACAGCCTCTATATCTTCCTGCCTTTAGAATGTCAAATTCAGATTGAGCAACCTTAATCTGAAAAAATCTAAAGGCTCCAAAATTCAGAACTTTTAAGTTCACACCTGATACCCCAAGTGGAAAATCCACACCCAACCTCATGTGACCCATGGCAGTTAAAACACAAATGCAGAAATGTGTTTTGTTTAATCACCTTCCGGCTCTGGTAGGAGGATAAATAAACATAGGTGAATTTGGCATCGAGACTGGGGTCCCTTCCCAAGATTTTTTACTGAGCATATATAGATATTCCAAAATTTAAAGTATCCAATGTCCAAAGCACTTCTGGTCTCATGTAGTTTGGACAAAAGCTAACCTGTAACAGAATTTTACGATACGTTGCTTTTCAGATATACCATTTTTACTTAGTAATATGTGTTTAAGTTTCCTCCATGTCGTTTTATGTTTGAATACATTTCTTATTACAATGTAAGAAATGTTCACCGACCGAAAGTTCCATTGGTCATTCTCAAGTTTTGGTAATTATCCATAAAGCTCCTATCAACATCTATGTGGGAATATTCATATGGACCTACGTTTCATCCTATGCCAATTTATTTCCCACGAAAAGGTCTGTGTAATCTCAACCACACACAAGAAGAAGAGCTGCTGAGTCATTTCTATAGAACTGCTGTCTCCTGCCTCTGAGTACCTGCGCTCACTCCTACCCTTCCATCCACCATCCGCTAACACATGTATCATTCCTGTCTCCTGCCAGCCACTAATCTAGTCTCTATTTTATAGGTTTTTTTCAGGAATGTTATATAATTGGGATGCATCTTGAGATTATCTTTCTCACACTAAGAAATAATGTACTTGAGAAAGGCACTTGAATCGCCTTTGCACACTGTGGATGAAAGGGTCAGAAAGCTCCACTATGCAGGGGTGCTTGAGCAAATTTCTTATTCAGGACAGTAGGCACCACTGGAATGCAGCATCCCTTGGCAGACAGAGGGACGTTCCCTGCACGCGGGAGACACTGACGTCTTTAGAAGTTTGCTGGTAGCTGCTCTTGGCAGCAGAGGTTATTGTGGAAAAGGCTCCCCAGTATCAACAGGAATGGTACAAACACTTGAAAATATATTTAGGAACACATGAAAGTTACGCTTCAAAAGACATGAAGACGTGGGGGAGCATTATCTCCTAACACTGGCCCCATAAAACTAAACAAAAACCAACTTGCGGTCCGCATGCTTTGTTCTAAACACTCAACACAGATCTTTCTGGAGGCCTTTTATGGGGTGAAGATCCAGCTTTGTGGGTGGCAGACCATCACTGAGCTGGAGTTGCTGTCCAGGGAGTTTATCTGCTCAAGGAGTGGAGACAGCGCTAGCTGGAGCCAGATTGAAAGCGCTGTTTACATCGCTCCTCGCACGCAGTGGTCTTTGCCATGTCATCCTAGTTTCTCTCATGAAGTGGTCCACCTTCCTGGTCCTTAAAGCTGCCCTTAGCCATGGGACTCTGCACCTCTGCTAATGAAATACCATCATTGCAGCAGGACAGATCAAATGGTGTTGGCAGGATTTCACTTATTCCCTTCGGTTCCTCCACACCCTGTTAAGAAACATGCCCGGGCAAGACACAGGGCATCCAGCCTGCAGCCAGCTGAGTCAGATGTGTGAGGGACCCCAGCAGAGCTGCCCAGCCCACTCCTGACCCACAAGCCAATGTCCCTGGGGTTCATGGTTGTGTATTATGTAGAATTAGTGTGAGGAGAGGAATCACACTGTGAGGCAGAGATAGAAGCATGAGAGTGGCTTAGCAGAAGGAAGGCGACATTTCCTAAAGGAGACCACTGTTCTCTTTGTTTTGGCAACTGCCAGTTGGGGTGGGGGGAAGGAAGCACATTGGTGGTAGAATTTCACAACAAGGAAATGAAACACACGAGAGCTGGTACGTCAACCCCTTGGGTTAAGCTCTGTATTAGTGACTTGTGTATCCCTGTAACCAAATACCTGAGAACTGTACCTTCAAGGAGGAAGGTTTCGGTTCAGCCCATAGTCTCTTGGTCTGTGCGCTTAGACAGAACTTCATGGCAGCAGGGGAGACTGTGTGTGTTGGGGGGTGGGAATCTCACTTCATGGCCAGACAGCAACGAAGAGACGGGAACTGGGGTCCAAGTAAAACCTTCACAGGCTTACCCTCAGTCTCTTAAAGTTTCCACAAACTTTCCCAAATAGTGCCATAAGCCAGGGACCAAGCCTTCAGATACATGACTTTGTGAGGGACATTTCATATTCAAATCATGGCAAACACTTCACACGAATGACTTCTAAAATCTAATACTGCTATGGGGTCCGCTTGGATCCAACACAACTCAAACACTGAGTCAGTGCAGAAAAACGTTCGTTGTAATCAAGCCACTACTGATGGATCCGGGCTGCAGAACAGATGTGGGGGATGAACAGGGACCCCGAGCCAGAGAATTACAGAACTTTAAGCATGACAACTACAAACATCTGTGTGAAGTTACAGTTACACTTTTCACCAATCAGGATTCAGGGAGTGGGGACTTTCCGAGGAACATTTCTCTGTGGTCCACTATCTTCTTCTCATTGGTTGGTTTACTCAAGTGTGGCAGGACTCCTTGCCCACCATTCATGTCTCAACTTGCCAACCAGGATGTCAGTTACCCAGGGAGATCAGAGAGGTCTTGGGAACTTAAACTTTATTTGACCCTTATTCAAAATGAAAGTTCTATCCAAAATGGCTTCAGTTTGGTTCCTTCTTACAAAGCTTTAGCAACCATGAAAGGTGAATCTACTATTCTCACATAAAATAGCACACAGTATTAACTCCTTGCAGACAGAGTCAGTCCCTCAATGGCCTGGAGCTCACCAATTAGGCAGGTTAGGTTAGGCTGGCAAGTGAACCCAGGGATCCTCCTGTCTCTGCCTCCCAGAGACGGGATCACAAGCATGCACCATGTGCCTGGCATTCTTAGGTAAGTTCTGGGGATTGAACCCAGATCCTCACGCTCACATGGCGAGTACTTTTGCTACTGACCTATCTCCTAGGCACAAACTCCAGAGCAGCATGAAGTGCTCCAGGGGAGGAGTCCAGGGGAGGGGCTCACTACCACACGGGAGCCTCCTGCTTCCCTGAGCTCCGCTCCCCATCTTCCTTCCACTGTTAGAGAGGAAGAGCCTGGAGTCTCAGATCAATAAACACATTTTACTGAAGAACTGTGACACTTGCTGCCCTGCTGAGGGAGGAGGAAACCTGCTTCAAAAGAAGACTGAGCTGAGCTCCTGCCCCGGCTGGTTCTATCTCCGGACCGTTATACAAGGGTAGGCTCAGCGCTGAGCTTGGAGGCTAGTGATCCACATCCAGGTTCCCCGGCCATGAGCCTATGGGAAAACCCTATTTCCTGCCCATGCCTCAGTTCCCTCCTTTGTAAAATGAGGTCGACAATGGCTGCCTTGCTCCTGTGGGATGAGTGAAGGACAACCAAGACTTTGCAGGGGTCAGAAAGGACTCCTGAGGTGGAGGTGGGGCGGGGGGGGGGGGGGGTGTCACAAAAGCCAAACATCAACAGGGCCATGGTATGTTACCTGGCTCTGCAGTGGAGGAGCAAGGGTGGGTGGTCCCTCAGGGTGTGGAAACCCAGAGCTGGTCGGAGTATCCTCATAGGAGCCTTGCTCAGCAGGGAGGGGAGACCCAAGCCTGGAGGGTATGTCTCCCCTCACTGGAAGTGAACCCTCAAACTCGCACTGGCTTGATTCTTGGCCCTGCCTGAGCCCTGCTTCCTTGGCTGCTCTATTGGCAGCCTCCACATGTTCCCAGACAGTCTCCTCACCTACCAACTCCAACCTTCATAGACACAGCCCGGTGTAGCACACCAGCGACACACATACAGATTTGCCCTTGACTGTGAACAACTACACTATCACCTCAGGAGTGGGGACCTCCTGGGATTTGAATGACCTCCCGAGTCACCCATGAAGTCAGAGCCCCACGGAAGCAGAGCATCAACTCACGTGACCCAGACTGGGCTTGAGGTCAACAGCTGTTTCTTTAAGAGTCTCTAAGATGCAGCAAGAGCTGGAGTCTCATCTCCTACCAGAGGAGGGGCTGTAAGGATAGTGAGTGGCTAGTGTGGAGCCCCATAATAACAGCTATATGACGGAAGGGAGAACCTAGGCTGAGGGAATATACTCAGGGTGGGAGGAACTGGCCTCTCCAAATGAGAGTGAGCATCCTGGGGGCGGGGGGCTGTTTCTGAACTGGTGGAACCCCAGGGTGTCCTTTTTTTCTAGTGATGAGAAATTCACTCTTTCCTTAGACGTACTCCTTCTGGCCGTGTGAGCAGGCCCCATCTGATGCTTTCTGAACTAGAAATTCCCCACCCTCAGGCTGGGCCAGATTTGTGTAAGAGCACCTGCCATGTCTATTCTGGCCCCTCCAGGGCTCTCTGCTGTGTTGGCACACCCATGCACTGAGAAATGTAGTCTCAATAACCCCACCTCACTTCAAGCTGGGGAAGGAGATCCTCTGGTTGGAGACAGTCCTGGCTTCTGGACAGCATGGGTTCCAGCGCTGGCTTTACAGGGGGACTATGTGACAAGGGTTGCCGCTGGAAAGCTGCCCAGGGCTAGAACTTTCTCGGCTTTTGTAGACCTGTGATTGGTGTTGATCCCTGAGATCATGACCTCTCCTAAGATTCTTGATTTAGAAGAGATTTGGAACAGTCAAACTTCCTGTAAACACAGCACGTTTGTAGGGACGGGAGCTAAAACTAAATCTATCTAACTGTCACCACAACAGGGACCCAACCCTAGACTTTCTTTGAATCCAGTTAGACGGGGGGGTGGGGGGGGGTGGGGGGGGTGGGGGGGGTGGGGGGGGTGGGGGGGGTGGGGGGGTGGGGGGGGTGGGGGGGTGGGGGGGGTGGGGGGGTGTTCTCTTTTCACTTTCTAGCACAAGGATACTGCCAGAGGCACAGTGGCCCTGCTGGGGCTGCAGTTTGGTGCAGGCGATTGGCAAGGCCACATCTGTCCCCATGACTGGGTGCCTTCTCACAGAGCCGCGACAGGTGAGCAGATGTCTGCTCTTAAATCCCTGTGGCAATTTCTTCCCCCACTTTCAGCCTCTGACAAAGTTGGAGAGCTCTCTGTGAGCACTGGGCTGGTGCTGCTCTCAGGGTACACAGGAACCCTTAAAGCTCCGAGGCACACAATGAGGGCTCTTAACAAGCCTGCAATAAAACACACTGAGCCAGAAAAGTAAACTCCCACAGAGGGGGGCTACATTAATGGGGTTGTCTGTCATTAGGACTCAGCCGCTAACTTGAGTGATTTGTACAGATGACCTTCCAGGCCTCTAAAGGGCTGCACCAAGTCGTTCCTGAGGAGGGAATGGAAGTAAAAAGAACGATGTTAAAACTCAAGAAATTAGAGGAAACTTCAGTTAGGAAGGCGTGTGTGTGTGTGTGTGTGTGTGTGTGTGTGTGTGCGCAAATAACAAAGGCAGACATTCATCTTCACTAGCAAGAGTTATCCCCATTCAGGAAGGGCAAAGGAGTTATTGTTAGTAGGGGATTTCCCAACCAACGGTCAACACTGCAGGGAAAAGGACCACGGCCACCGGACAGATACAAGACGACAGTGACATAGGAAACACCTCATTTCTCAGGCTGGCTTACCTGAAAATCTCACCTAGACTCATGACTTTATTGGCTCGGAAAAAAACTGATGCATTTTCTGCCTTACTCCCATGTGAAGCATCAGGAGATGGGAAGCCGTTCAGGGGTAGATCATTGGTCCTGCATGCACGAGGGCCTGGCTCAGCTCCTCAGCAGTGGAACACACACTCACACATCCACACACCCACAGAGGCATGCATATGCACATGCACACACAGAGGCATGCATACACACATACACACATTCCACATACACACACATACACACACCACATGCACACATATACACACACATCACATGCACACACTTATTCCACATGCACACACATGCACACATACACACACACCACACACATACATTCCACATGCACACACATGCACACATACACACACATACACGGCACACACACACACACCATTCCATTGAAATAGTTGCCTATGTCACGTTTGAAAATTAACCACCTTTTAAAAAATCTGCAATGTAGAATTTCCTTCTTTCTAATACCAACTTTAATAATAAGTTAGAAACCTCTGTGAGGGGAATTCACTCTTTTCGGCCGTAGTAATTGAAGTGGCAATAACAAGGAGGCTTATGTTTTGTTTTGTTTTGCAGGACGGAACCCAGGCTCGTGCATGCTGGTAAGCTCTGTATACTAAGCCGAATCCCCAGTCCTAATGGGGGTCACACTCATTTTCCTCAAAGATTTTAAATTGGATACCTAGTTAATTTTTCTGAGGCACAATCTTATTTCAAAGCTCAAGCTAGCCTGGACCTTGTGATCCTCCTGCCTCAGCCTCTCAAGTGCTGGATTGATAGGCAAGCGACACATAGTTTGTGAAGGAATTCTTTCATGGCGTTTGCAGTAGCTAAGTCCTGAGTGGGTCATGTTTATCAGCTCTCAGTTACAACACCAATTGTATATCGTAGCTATTATTGTTGTGACCATTTGCTATCACTTCCTCTTTGGCGGTGGGAAACCGAAGCATACAGATGAAGGTCAAGGACAAATGACCAGTGAGCGGTACGACTGGGATTTGAACCAGGGAGTCTGCACAGTCTAAATGTTTAAGCACTAAATTATGCTGCTTAACAAGAACACAAGAGCCACACAGACT
Organism: Peromyscus eremicus; assembly: GCF_949786415.1. Taxonomy (NCBI): domain Eukaryota; kingdom Metazoa; phylum Chordata; class Mammalia; order Rodentia; family Cricetidae; genus Peromyscus; species Peromyscus eremicus. The sequence continues at coordinate 58,516,191 of NC_081427.1, forward strand.
AAAACTGTAATTAGTAGTTAAACAACTATTTCAACACTTTCGTATTGGCTGTTGTGTAGGAACTGAGACGGCGTCGTCGTTGTTATTATTATAGGAAACTAAGTCAGAGTTTGGGGTAGAAAAGGTCTGGCCCCTAACATTACAAACCACAGGCAGCCATCTTTGTGGCCTCTTCTCCTCTATTTGGTTGTGAAATCGTCAAAGAGCATGTCCTAGTGTGCTCCTGGCTGTCCTAGGAACAGCTCAGTGCCTCCATCTCCAAGGAGACGCTCCTTTACCCTAAAGTCCAACTGAAGCAGGAGTCCCAAGCACCCCGTCTTTAAGCCAATGTCTTCAGTCTGAAAGCCAGCAACACCACTGAGTATTTGTATCATCTCCACCATGTTAGAAAGAAAGAGGTTCTCACGGCCGCCTTGTCAGCAGTTATGGGAAATGGAATTTGTCGTGTTCACAACATGAAGAGGTTTACTGGGAAATAACCATTGGTTACAAATATAATTCAGACTTCTTATTTCCCTAAATCCTATAACTATAACCTAAGCTCTCTAGATGGTAATTTCACATTGGTGGATGTCTTTGATCAACTCTCAAGAATCTCTTGAACACCTGAAAAGCAATTTTTTGTTGAATGTGATTATGTGTTGAGAAGCAGTGTTTAAGTGTCCATGGCCTGGTCTCTGGCCCTCAAGACCTCTCACAGTCCCTGGGGGATCTGGGTTCTGCCATGGTTCCTTTCTTTTAAAAAAAAAAACAAAAACAAAAAAACAAAAAAACAAAAAAACACTTCAGATGGTCACGAAAATTTGTGGTTACTTTTTCTTTCTGTTTTCTTTTTTTTAAAGTCAATAGAAAAGTTTTAAAAGTGTCTTGTGGGTCAGTGATAGGTGTTCTCTTTTGAAGGGAATGACATTAATTCCAAAAAAAAATTTCAGAGAGCATTTCTCTAAAACACATTTGCCTATGACATTTTCTGATGTTGCTTGTTAGGTCAACTAAAGGACCTTTGTCTGCAGCTGAAATGGAAAAGCTGATCATTGTAGGGATCAGTGTCTAAGTGGTTTTTGTTGTTTTATTTTATTTTATTTTTTAAAGATTTATTTATTATGTATACAGTATTCTGTTTTGCATATATGGCTGCAGGCCAGAAGAGGGAGCCAGATCTCATTACAGATGGTTGTGAGCCACCATGTGGGTGCTGGGAATTGAACTCAGGACCTCTGGAAGAACAGCCAGTGCTCTTAACCTCTGAGCCATCTCTCCAGCCCTGGTGTTTTTTTTTTTGTTGTTGTTGTTTTAAATAAAATTTTATTCTGTCACAGTAGCAGTGAAGGCCCCTTAAGAAAAAAGCTGCAGCCTGCTGGTTGAAAGAATGGAATCTACCTCTGGATGTAGACATGGTGTTCAATTGTTCTTTAAGGGTTAATCCAGATGGGCCAGCCAATCACCTGGCTAAGGGACCACCCGTCAGGGAGGCAGGTTCAACTTAAGCCATACTAAGGAGATAGGGGAATAATTATCCCTTTAATCAGATAATACACTTCTCCTCCCAGAATTCCCAGCCCTATCAGGTGCAGGCTCTCCCAGCTTCCTTGAGGTTCTGGTGGGTCTGTCTGCTTCTCTGAGCCCTGACTAAGACAGGCGTAAATTTCCCCTTCCTTTTGCCTCTTCTGTCTTTTCCTTTTGGATACTGGCCAGGGACTAAGTCTGATGTCTCTGGTTCTTCAGGCTTTTTTCATCGTTCTTTAATGCTCCCCTCCTTGACACATGGTGGCTTATGGGTCACGTGGTGGCTTATGGGTCACCATGGCTGACCTCCATGCTGGCTTAACTCAAATGGTACAGGCTTTTCTCTTCCTCCCTCTCATCTCCCTCCTTTAGGAGGCTGCCAAGATTTATGGTTTACCTGCTCTGGGACTTTTCTTTAAAATTCTAATAAACTGTCTTTAAGCCTCCTTTTGAGTCAATTCTTAAATTCTTTTACAAACAAGACTATGAATCCCCTTCTGGGGACGCTGAATTCTCTACTAACAATTCTACTCATGCATTCATTGTAGAAAATACTCAAAAATACAGAAATATCAGTTACTCATAACCTTACTCCCAAGGAGAGTATCAATATATGCACCATCCCTGTCCTATCCACACGTAGGTACCTATCATGTGACTCTGACTTCTGCTTTTCTGGAAAGCACAGATCCTCCAAAGATCGGGGCTTCACCTCTGCCAAACTGTCACCTCATTCATTCCAACTCTTCCCTCCGGCATTCCAGTTTGAATCTGACATGTCCCTCACGGGTTCATGTGACTGATGTGCTTTAACTGTCCCAGCAGAAACGATTACCTTCTAATGCGACACCTATGCATGCCCCTTAACCTGCCTATCAGACATGGAAACAACGAACCCTGAGAAGCTGGAATTCCTCCTAGGAAGCTCGGGCTGGGAAGGAAAAAGCTGGAGCCTGGTGCCAGCCAGAGGGAAAACTTGTCTCCCAGGAAAGAGATTTCACACAGTTCCAAAACCTTGTCACACCACCTTGCAGGGTGAACCGGAAGCCCAGACAATGATGGATGGGTCAGTGGTAGGCGGGAACACATCTTGACCAGGAATTCTTAGTTTTGAGTGTAGCTGTTCCAGCTTTGACCTGGAAGTGCTACCCCTAGTGAGGCTTCCGGTAACTGCCACACCTACCTATGGCCTGCCCCTAGAGCGGGGCAGAGACAAGAGCCCTTAAGACCCGAGATCCGGACATGGCAGGCCTCCTGGTTCCTCGTGATCCTGGATGCTGGATGGAAGACCGAGTCAGAGTTCTCCAGAGAACCCAGCTGGATTGCACCTCACCTCTCCTGGATCCTGTAACCAACCCCTTTACTGGCTGTAAGTTACCCCCAAATAAACCTCCTTTTTAGCTATATGGAGTTGCCTTGTTAAATCCCCACATTATATGCATATCTCTGGCCTTCTGTTTAAACTTTAATGTCTCTTTAATGTCACTAGACTTCTTGTCCTCTTCCCAACATAGCCACATTGCATGAATCTCTCTCTCTCTCTCTCTCTCTCTCTCTCTCTTTTTTTTTTTTTTTTTGCTTTTTACTAACAGTCTGTTTCTATTGGCTTCTTCAGGACAGGTGGCCAAACTTGGCTTCTATACAGACAGTGCCCGCAAGTTTGATAAAAGTAGCACTGTTTGGAGAAGCGGTGGGAACTTTGGGAGGTAGGGCCTTGCTGGGGAGCAGGTTATTGGGGGCCTGCACCTGCCTTTGAAGGCTGTGCTACCCTCTGCTAGTCTCTCTGCTTTTTGTGCACCATGAAGTGAATCATCTCCTCCTGCCACCAGGATGGCTTTTTAAAGTCCAGGCGTATGGGGCCACGCAAACAAAGAACAAACCCTCTGAAGCCGTGAGCCAACGTCAATCTTTCCTCCTAGTGTCCGGGTCCCGGTGATAATAACGATCACAGCCGGGTAAGTTCACATTTGCTCCTCATGGACTGCTCCAGCCCTGGTTAGACGGACTTTAGTGAGCATGCCCAGCCATTCCAGGAAAGCCCAGGCATTTCTGTGGCAGTATTTGGGCTCAGTCTGGATCATCCTTCTATGTCCCATATTCCTGAGGAGAAATGTAACAGATACATGGCAGAGGCTTTCTCATGTTAGGAAGGTGGTCATGGAGAGGAAGTAGCGTCATGGTCTTAGGTAGCTCTGGGGGACAAAAGTGTGAAGGGGGCGGGGTTTGGGGGACACAGATGACAGGGCCTTCCTTGAGAAGCTGTGACACTTCAGATTGGTACTGTTAAGTCTCAAACCCTGGGACAAATGGCTGAGGTGCCTATTTAACACATCAAAGTGAGCCTGGCCACCAGGTTCTCCCAGCATCCAGCAGCCTCTACCTGTTACAGGGCCCTCCTGGCTTGCATAGGCCCCGAACTCTCCAGCCCAGGGGGCTAGGCTGCTCTTCCTGTATAATATAACCATTTTGGTTACCCATCCCCTTTGTACCTTGGGCCTCCTGGCGGCCTCACCTGGTTCACCTCTCTTCTCTCTTCCCCTCAACTTCTCCTCACCTGGCTCAGGGTTATGTCAACTCTGGACTCTCCCAGATGTCTCTGACTCTAGCTCTGGTCTATCTTTTATCTACAATAAACTTTCTCCTCTGTCATATCTAGGAACAGTCCTGTCTTTTCCTTTTTATTTCTTGCTTTCATTCAGGTTCTACTTTCTTGTCAAGATGGTCGTAAGAGGGCTGGGAGAGTTAGTGACCATCTTCTCACCACGAGGTGCTGTGACTGTATTTTCTCAGAGACAGTCCTCACGGCTCTTTGAGTTACAGATGTTGTGAACTTTCTCCTGTTTCCCATCAGCAGTCTTGACTGTGGCTGTAGCCACAGGGCCCAGAGCCGGGCCAGGCACATAGTAGGTGCTCTGTAGACGTTTGTTGGGATGAACAAACCTAGCTGCTATGGTCGCCTTTTTGCTCAGTGTCTGAAGACCATGAACCAGACAGTAAGCTGGAGGTTGGTTCAGCTTTGGTGGGAAGTGCTCAGGATTGCTGGCTTCCTGACTCGAAGAATTATCTGGTTTCTGTTGTTTTTGGGAGAGCCCCCAGTCTTGGCTTTCTCGGGCTGGAGAACGGACTGAAAGATGGCTAGCTTGAGTTTTTTCCTCTACCAAACAAACCGAAACTCATAATATTTGATTTGACAGACAGAAAGCTGCTTGGGCAACAGAATGAGCGTGCTGGCTTACCGCAGCCTTCCCTTTGGTGTGGGTATGTAGGGTGGGTGAGTGGGGAGCGGTGGGCTGGAGTGGGGGGATAATAAGCACAAAAGGAGAAAAGGGGCAATTATTTTAAGTAGAGCATACCATTTTCAGGCATCATGTGACACATATAACTCATATATATATATAAATATATAAAATCAAGTATGCTGAACTTCTGTGACATAAGGATTTTTTTTTAGCAGCATGCTGAGCAAATACCCTTCCACTGAGCCACATCCCTGGCCCTGTTTGTATCTTATTTCGAAGTTTTTGAGAGAGGGTTTACTAAATCACCAGGCAGGCCTTGAACTACTGATACTCCTGTCTCAGCCTCCTGAGTAGGTGGGATTGAAAGCCTGTGCCCCAAGTCCAGGGAGGGAAAAACCTAAGAACTGCTCTACCAAGTGATAGTTTAGTGGTTCAAAAGGTGAATACCTCTGGCCTGTTTTATAAGTGCAAACTGCAGTTCCCTAAGTACAAAAAACCAAGCAACATTAGACCTCGGTTACAGAAGAGACTGAAAACCCAGAGGCCCCAGGGGAACTTCGTCCCAGGCCATGTCTGCTCTTCAGGGAGTGGGAATATCCCCCCAAAAGTCATTGCCTTTCTGCCTTTAAAAGATAGTACCTATATCTTCTCTTTTATGAAGAGCCTCTAAGTCCCAATTATCTGCCTCCTTTTTATGTGTATTTTTTTTAATTTTTAAGATTGTAATATAATTACATAATTTCCCCTTCCTTTTCTTCCTCCCAACCCTCCCATGTACCTGTCTTGTTCTCTCTCATGGCCTTTAATTGTTGTTGTTGGTGGTGTGTGTGCTCCTAAATATGTGAATACAGCCTTCTAAGTCTATACAATGTCACTTGTATGTATATGTTCTCAGGGCTATTTGGTATTGGATCTACCTGACCCTCCCCCTTGGAGATTCCTATCTTGTGTGGCTCCCAGACACATGTGCACACTCACTGATATTTCCATGGTTTCTCTCCTTCTAATCTGTTTCCAATTTACTTCCACATGCAACCTTAGCATGCAACCCTTGGAAGAAACTTGAACTTCTGTGTGGTTAGGATGGAAAGTGTTTGGGGACTGTGCTGTGTTTGGAGTGTTTGGAGAGTGCTACAGATGCCCCTCCCCCAGCATGGTAGCACAGGCCTGCACTTTGAGGGAGCCTTGCAGATGGCTCACTGTTCCTCTGTGGCCACCTTGAAATCCCTGCATGTTTGAGCCACGCCTCTCCCGCTTCCATTTCTCAGCGGGCTCTACGGTTACAGACCAATGCTGCTCACATTTGATCATTGCAAGACGCCTTTTGTGACAGGTTTAAAGGGCTTTTTCAGTTTACATTCAGTTTGTGTCGGTTTGTGTGCCTGTGCCTGGGCCCCAGTGTGCTGAGGGCAGAAGACAACCTGCAGCAGTCAGTTCTCTCCACGAGGGTGCCAGGGATTGAACTCAGGGAGTTGAGCTTGGTGGCAAGCACGTTTCCTGGCTGAGCATTCTCCAAAGGCCAAATGGTTAATCTGGATGATCAGTTTGACAAGATCTGGAATTAACAAAGACACACCTCTGGGCTGGTCTGTGAAGGCATTTCTAGAAAGGATTAACTGAGGGGAAAGACCCTTCCCCCTAGAACGGGTGGTACCTTTTTTGTCTGTCCAGATAGGAAGGAATCCGAAGAGAATAAATAGCATGTTCCTTCCAGGCCTTCGCTTCTTGCTGGTGAATGCACCTATATCTCGGCGGCTGCTACAGTCTTACGTCAGACTCCAAATTCTTGGCCTTTAAATGTAGACTAAAAACCAGACTCCCCAAGACTCTTCTAGGCCTTCAACAGCAGATTGGATCTGTTGAGGTATTCAACTCTGTGGGCTGAGCATTAGGCAGCTCTTGTTTGCCTACACAGCCCAGATTGGTTTGATGCCACGTTGGGGATTCTTCTCTTAGGATATAGTTACGTTTTATGAGTCCTGTCTCTCTGGAGATCCCATCTTGCACACCTTTCTTCCTCCAAAGCAAGTCTGTCTCCACGGTTCTCCTTCATTCATAACTTTTAGGCTAGTGTGCTTCGGCCAGCTTGGCCCCGCCCCCTCCCCTGCTTGCTAGTGACACTTTTGCTCCAGCGAGCCCACAGAAACCAGCGTCCCTGGGGAAGAGGTGAAAAAGGAAAGCTGGAGAGTAGGAGAAGAAGAGCCCCTGCAGAATTATCCTCCGCTTACAGGCCAATCCCAATGACTCCAGCAGCAGAGAGAATTGCTGGCAGAAGCCCGTTCCCACTACTTTAAAGAAAAGAAGATTCCCGAGCAGGGAAACACTCGTATTATTGGTTTCTATTACTATGGGAACAAATTCATGAGCTGCTGAAGGCTGTTCACTAGCAGAGGTCTTGGCATGGGAGAAAATGTGAAGGAATGAGAGGGTAGTGTGGGTCTTGAAGAAGGGGAGCTTCTGGAAGCTTAGATCAGGATCAGGCACTGGCATGTTAATAACGAGGGCAGTCGGAAGCGGGGAGTCAGAAGAGCAGGGCACCGAGGCAGGGGAGCTGCTGAGGAGGCTTTTCTTTGGCCTCACAGTTTCTCAGGACTCTGAAGACAAGCGTTGACTGCTCAGCATCAGCCTCTCCATGGTGGGTTTGTAGAAATGTCCTGTGACTTCCATGACAAATGACCCCAAGCTGAGTGACTCCAAATGATAGATGGGTCATCCTTACAGCTCTGCAGGGTGGCCGTCTGAAAAATACACTGTGTCACCAGCTTGGTCCCTTCTGAAGGACCCTGTCTTTATCTGGTGGTGGTGGTTTTCTGGCAACTTTTGGTGTCCCTTAGCTTATAGACATGTCACTCTAGTCTCTGCAGCTCTGAACATCTCCGTGAGAGAAGTCTTTCTTTCCTTATAGGGACCTGGCTCACTGGATTGACGGCTCCCCCCAAGTGTGAGAAGATCTCAGCTCCAGAAGCCACCTTAGTGACGACTGTGACTTCCTCTGTATGGTCCACCTGATCATGAGACATGCCTGGGGGAGTAAAGGTCCTTGTTTGGTGTATCTGGGAAGATGCTGCCAGACAGGACAGACATGGGACAGCCGCTGAGAGAGAAAGCCCCATCCAGAATGTGGGCGGCACCCGTCAATAGGTTGAGGATCCAGATGGAATAAAATTGGTGAAAGAGAAAGCCCATGGGCTGGGGAGATGGCTCATCTGTCTTCCTGGTTCTGAGGCTTCCAGCCTCATGAACTAAAAACTTACTGGGTTCTCAGATTCCGCAGCATGCAATCAGCTATTGTTGAACTATATAACCTCCCATGGTGTGACCTAATCCAACAGAACTTCACACACACACACACACACACACACACACACACACACACACACGCACTTTAGTTGGTTCTGTTCTGTTCCCCTAAAATCTGCAAAGACCCGAATTCCAAACATGGCAGTTTGGGGTTGCGATTCATTCATTCCAGGGTCTTCACATTTTCAATTTACATTTGACTTTTGGTCTTACTCACCTGGAGCTTTTGATCTGTGGGTTTCCCCTTGATAGAATTCCTGAAGTCTTGAAACCCATTATTAAAGCATATCCACGGAATTCTACAAGTGTGTGCCTCAGGAGGCTGCAGGAACAGTGAGCATCCCCAGAGAACGGGACGGGAACAATGGCAAATGCCTTTGATCGCTCAGCAGCAAAGTTACAGTGAGAGCCAAGTCCTGCACTTTCAGGATCCTTTGCCCCGCAGTCACAGCACAGAAATGCGCTTGCTGTCTGGAAACGGAAGTGCAATTGTAACAGAAATGTGGCACTGGGAGCTTTGCATCAGATCTAACGGTTTGGTAAAAAATTTGGAAAAATCTAACAATATTGATGAATAAAGTCTGTAGCGGGGAGCAATGGCAAATTACATAGGATAACATCACAGATCAAACTCCTAACTACCGAGAAAGCTACCCTGGGATAGTGGGCACTCAGTTTTGTTTTCAGTGTGGCAGAGAGAACCAGGGTCTTGCAGATGCTAGGCATGCACCATGACGCTGTGCTGCATTCCAAGGCCCAAACTCAACTGTTCAAGCAGGGAAATGATCACATAAAAGGTTTTTTCCTCCCCATTCTTTGCCAACTTGGGTCATTCCTCTTCAAGTCCCAGTGTGGGCTGGAATAGTTGGCAGACTGAGGGTGACATTTCTCTCCTAGCGGCAGGCTTCTTTTTAGGGTGCCAGGTCACCTCCCATTTCCTTCTTTTATGTTCAGAGAAATCCAAACAGCCTGGTGAGGCTCATTTACCTCAGCGGTATCTCAGTTCAGTGCTAATGCCGGGCTTTAGTGCGAAACTGATTTCACGGAAAAAATGGGAAGAAGAGCCACAAAATTACAAAAACCAAGAAGGGGGGTCATCTACCGGATGATATGTCACAAGGTAAAACTCTGTGCCACCATCGTACAGAGGGCACATAGACACACCGGATACAAGCAGTATAAACACGACTTTGGGACTTTCAGCTGATAAACTCCACATCTCACATCATCTGGAAAGCCATCGGAGAAAAGGACACTTGAATCCCCACCTCACACTTTGGGATAAAAATAGTAAACTCATCAAAGATAAAACTTTTAAAAATCTAAGCAAACACACACTTTTAAAGAAAACATGAGGAAATTAATTCATCTGCCCCTAAGTGTTTTTACATGAAGAAATTATCATCAGTAAATTCAAAGGCAAATAGTAAACTAGGGAAAAATATATAACTCACATTACAGGCAAGAATTAATTCTGTCCTCCCCACTTCTTAGAGGAAAAGAGTTACAAACCAGTAGAAAAAATAGGCAAAAATTGAGAACACAAGTAACCACAGAGGAGTAGATACTCAAAGGATGTTCCCTGGATGCACAGAGAAATGCGATCTTAAAAGTGTAATTCAAGGGGCTGGAGAGGTGGCTCAGTGATTAAAAGCACTGGCTACTCTTCCAGAGGACCCAGGTTCTATTCCCAACACCCACATGGCAGCTCACAACTGTCTGTAACTCCAGATCCAGGGGATCTGACATCCTCACAACAGACATATATGCAGGCAAAATATCAAATGCCCATAAAAGAAAAAGTAAATAAATCATTTAAAAAGTACAATTCAATTATACTTGTAAAAGAAGCTTATTTTTAAAACCATCGTGCTTTACTCATGGGATTAGAGAGGTACCACAGATACTTTGTACAGTGGGGGTGACCATGGAGGGGTCCTCCTTCCCTTGCACCTGGAGCTCATGGAACCTTGATAGATAGTGTGCACTATGACCCAGAGAAGTCAAGCACCCCACCCCCACCCCTCACACTCATTCTCTGTATCTCCTACAAGCAAGGCCAGTGAAAGATGTGTAGAACTTTTATTCTGGTGCACTGCCCCAGGATGGAAAGACCTTTGAGGTCAAAGGAACAATTCAAAACACTGGCATTGGCCTTGAGGAAGTGAGCGACATTGAAGGTAGGAGGTGAGCCTTGCAAGTCTAATTAATGCTTGTAGATGTAATTCCCAAGCTTTTGCTTTTCCAAATGAGAAAAGGACTTACTGGTTTCTCAACTGACAGCTCCTTAAAAATTGTTTTTGAAGCCAGGCGGTGGTGGTGCACACCTTTAATCCCAGCACTCGGGAGGCAGAGGCAGGGGGATCTCTGTGAGTTCGAGGCTAGCCTGGTCTACAGAGCAAGTTCCAGGACAGGCCCAAAGCTACACAGAGAAACCCTATCTGGAAAAACAAAACAAAACAAAACAAAACAAAAAAAGTTTTTGAAAGCATTACTGGGTCACAGCCTGTGCCCCACCAGCCAGGTCAGCTACCCAGGCCTCAATAAGCAAATTCAACAAACCAAATTAATGGCAGAAAGCAGAAATGGCGGTGATTTCTTCAGTGTGTCCATATTGAGGGGCAAAGAGATCCAACGAGGCCCACCTCACCCCTAAGTCCATTTTTGGGGTCTTAACATGAGGGTAAGGATTAAATAGAAGACAAAGTACATGTGTAATTAAGCAGTCCGGCCAAGATGTGGGCCTGTCACTGCGCTGTCCAAGCCCCAAGTCTCTCCCACAAGGCCAAGGACATTTTCTCCAGCGGTCCAATCCACCCTCCAGCAGACAAGTTCCTCTAGTAGACGCCCCAGCACGTTAGACTTTTCTTCTCCAGTAGATTCCCAAGGGGATTCTTGACGTCTACTGTGTCAATAGTCTGAGAGCCAAAGAGAGGGGCACAGGCATCATTCTGACTATATTAATTCTTCCCAGGCAAGACAGTGACCGTAATATATCCCTGGGACTAATTTTTTTTTTCTAATGTGTAATAGGACTTTTTAACTTTAAGAAAATCTTCCCACTGCTGCTTGCACTGTTGCTGAGTGTTGCCTAGGTTAGAAGCAAGAGGGAATGAGCAGGACATGATCAATCACTGTAGCCCAGGCCTCACTGTAGGTTCTTAAAAGACAGGAGCTGGTCACCTTCCCAAGAGGTCCACTCCTGAGAAACTTGCAGCTTTTTTTTTTTTTTTTTCAAGACAGGCTTTCTCAGTGTAGCTTCGTGCCTTTCCTGGAACTCACTCTGTAGCCCAGGCTGGCCTCGAACTCACAGAAATTCGCCTGCCTCTACCTCCCGAGTGCTGGGATTAAAGGCGTGTGCCATCACCGCCCGGCGAAACTTTCGTCTTGATGTTTAAATCTTTTTTAAAAATTCATTCATTTTCAGCCGGGCGGTGGTGGCGCACGCCTTTAATCCCAGCACTCGGGAGGCAGAGCCAGGCGGATCTCTGTGAGTTCGAGGCCAGCCTGGGCTACCAAGTGAGTCCCAGGAAAGGCGCAAAGCTACACAGAGAAACCCTGTCTCGAAAAACCAAAAAAAAAAATTCATTCATTTTCATTAGCATGGGTATGAGCGTTTGCCTGCTTGTATGTATGTGTAGCATCTGCATGCCTGCAGCCCCTAAAGGCCAGAAGGGAGTGATGGATCCTCTGGCTGGAGTTATAGAGGGTGTGAGCTGCCATGTGGGTGGTGGGAACTGAGCCCTGGTCCTGTAAGGGCAGCCAGTGCTCTTAACTGCTGAGCCATCTCTGTACCCCACCCCCTTAGGTTTAAGGATAACAGTTGGTCAAACCAGTTAGGATGCAACTCCATCTGAACTTTCTATCATTGAGCTTTGCAGTCACAGGAACCATCACAAATTTTAATTTGTTTACATACTTTTCTTACAAAGGATGATGAAGTGATTTAAAAATAAACAAGGCTGTCAAGCATTTGGAAGTATTATACCAGGGATAACATTCCTGCAAGGGGAAGAGAAGAAAAAGAGTTCTCTGTGAAACAAGTGTAAAGTTGCCTAGTGCTGGAGAATAACTTGTTGATAGAGTTTAAAGGTGATAATGGTAGATATAGAACAGCCATTTGAGTACACACTAAAGAATGATGTAAGAAGCTTTAAAAATGTCTACTTACTGCATGCTGGAAATTATACATTTTTGTTGAAGTTACTTTTTATAGCTGCAAAGAGAAAGCCGGTCTTCAATTCTTAGGAGAAACATGCAACCAAGTGATTTGAACTATTGCCCTTGGGAGCAGCTGGCCAGCAATCTTAGGAAATGAAAACCTCGTCCGTCAAAGTCTTTCTCAATGATGGAGTAACAGAAGGAAGCAAACCCTGCCCTGCTTTCTTGGGTTGGGTAGGCAGGTCCAATCTAGGCAGGCTGCCTGGAAGGAGTGAGTCATGATGGGCCTTGGCAGAAGCAGCGGAGCAATAAAGAACTAGGGAGTCACAGCCCAGCGTCTCAGGAATGAAGGAAAAACCCAAGCCATGAAACACTCCCTGCCACGTCCCCATGGGTTCTGCCACCTCCCGACGCCTCCCTCTGTCCTTCCTCCTTGTATTCCTGTAAATCTCCAGATGCTCATCTGACTGTCTTTTGGGAACTTGTCACGGTCTGAGAAGTCAGCAAATACTGCTCGGAGCTGGTGCAGGAGCATGCCTCTGTATAAAAGTCCAGTTGTGTTCTGAGAATTCATGGCTTCTGTGTTGCTTTTGTCTGATGCTGTAGAGGCAAAAACACCACTGTGAAGCAGCAGCAGCAGCAGCAGCAGCCACCTGCCTACCTAATGTGATTTGAGAGTGCAGAAAAGTCCAGGTGATGGATAGATCAGCTTGGCAGGGACAGTACAAATCCATTCTTTTTTTTCTAAGTAATGTAAGAACACAGGTCAGGTAAGTTTGAAGTAGGGACCAGAGACGGTGTAGAGGAATATTCAGAGCAGACAGTTCTGAACCAAGTTTGCTGAGAGGAGGGACTTTTGTTGGCCACCACTGCTGGGGCAGACACTGTGTAGAACATCCCCATGTGCAACTCCTTTTCCCAAGACCACATGGCTTGATTTCCTGTGCTTCACTCAGTATGGAATGTCCCGATGGCCCATTGCCTCTCTGAATTGTCCTTTATTTTTTCTTTGAGGTTATAATATAATTACATCATTTCCCCCATCCTTTACTCCCTGCAAACCCTCCCATATGCCCTCTGCCCTTTGCTCTCTTTCAGATTTATGGACTCCTTTTTCATTAATTAAAATGTCTTTGAAAGGATCATTACCGAGCTAGGGGTGCAGCCTTGTGGTGGAGCACATGCTTAGCATTAGAAAGGCCCTGGGTTCAATCCCCGGCACAGGAAGAAAAGAGGTGGGAGGGAGGGAGGGTGGACCATTAGAGGATACAAGCAGAACCAGAAATAAGAAGGATAATCTCTGTCCTCAGTATAGAGCCTTTGATTACATCATTTCACTCTTTCCTGATCAAAGCCTGGCAAATGGACCAGCGAGCACGATCCCTTTCTCATAAACACAGCCCCGTGCCCCGAGTGTCCTGACTAGGTGCCGAATGCTGTGTAGTTTATAAGAGACCAATCTGATGCTTTCCCTTGGTTCCACATGGAGGATTCTCGGATTGTTCCACCCACACATACCAAGAAAATATTCCATTCCAAGATTTACTTAGAACTCTACCAAAGTCTCTAGTCTCCATGTCTCTAAAATCCCAGTTCACCTGACCAGCCTCGTTTCCTGTTTCTTCCTGTTCTAGATATGAGCCTGGCCTCTTCTGTGTATGTGTGCGAGTGTGCGAGTGTTCTGTGTATGTGTGCGAGTGTGCGTGTGTGTGTGTGTGTGTGTGTGTGTGTGTGTGTGTGTGTATGTGTGTGTGTGTTTTCAATTGTTTACTATGCCAAACCCTTTCCGGTGGATCTCTCAGCCTGGACTTCCTTTCCCTTGGATCGTTGGCTTATTCTTATCTCTCAGGCCAAGAGCAATGTCTGTGGGGACTCTGCTTCTCTCCCCACGTACAGTGGCCCTGCTGATTTCTCACAGCATCCTGCTTATTTCTTCAGTAACACAGCACAATGTGTAATCACCTTGTTCATCATATACTTTCATATACTTATATATAATTTTGTATACTTATTATACTTCTCACTCTATAATCATGCCTACTTTGCTATGATATAATCCCAAGGACCAGATCTACCTTTCCACTGCTCCTACCCTAACGTGTGGTACGTAGGAGGTACGCAGCAGCTGTTGCTTGATCACTACGATGGGAAGGAACTCTTACTGGGGATGCTTGGTCTGTGGCTGTGGCCAGCTAACTAGGGAAGACTGAAAACGGTTTTGCCACTGAAGAACTCAGTCTTCAAGTCCTTTTCTATTCTGTGCTTGTAAGATTATTGTGCCGGCTAGTTTAGGTCAACCTTGACACAAGCTAGAGTTACCTGAAAGGAGGGAACCTCAATTGAGAAAATGCCTCCATAAAATCCAGCTGTAAGGCATTTTCTTAATTAGTGATTGATGTGGGAGGGCCCAGGGGAGGGCCCAGCCCAGTGCGAGTGGTGCTGTCCCTGGGCTGGTGGTCCTGGGTTCTATAAGAAAGCAGGCTGAGCAAGCCATGAGGAGCAAGCCAGTAAGCAGCACACCCCATGGCCTCTGCATCGGCTCCTGCCTCCAGGTTCCTGCCATGTTTGAGTTCCTATTTTAACTTCCTTCGATGATGATGTACAGTGATGTGGAGGTGTAAGCCAGATTAACCCTTTTCTCCCCAAGCTGGTTTGGTCATGGTGTTTCATCACTGCACTAGGAACCCTAAGACACTTACTATGTGTTGGTTCCTAGAGTTCATTCTAGAAGCTGCAGTCCCCCAAACATTTACTTGCCCAACTGGAGGTATCCAATGTGAGAAAACGGGACTTCCATACTTTTGGAAGGAGAGTCTTTCCTGTAAGCTCCTGGGGAATCTAGTCTACGCTGGGTAAACTGGTCAGGCCCAAGTCCTCCATCTGCACAGAAAGCACAGTACTTGATTTCCTAAAGAGAAAACCCCACACACTTTAACCCAGTTTTAGTGGTGCAGTTGTGAGGAAGTCCGGTACATAAGATCATGTCGTTAGAAAATATGCCAAGCAGAAGGGGCTCTTGGATCTGCTCTGGCAAGATGTTGCATTGATCTTCAGAGACTCCAGTGTGTGTCCATCCCAGGGCTGACCCACTTTTATCTCTGTCTTATGACACAATGTTGGCCCCTTAAAGTGGGAATTCCTGGATATTCTGCTACAAGCAGTCAAAGGGAAATGAGCTAAAAGCCCCAGGGGAAGCCAGAGGAGAAATCTTAGAAGCACAGAATAGCAAAGGAAATTGAAGAGTGAGTCTTCAGCGGCAAAACTATTTTCAATGTTCTCTTAAAACGACAAAGGTCAACCCCCAAATTACATAACTCTATGGTAATATATTTCTTCTCGTAACAGTATTTCTAAACTAAGGAAGGGAAAGAAGGGAGGCAGGAAAAAAGGGAAGAAAGGAAAAAAAAGAGAGAGAGAGAGGGAAGAGGGAGGGAGGGAGGAAGGAAGGAAAGAAGGAAGGAAGGAAGGAAGGAAGAAAAAGAAAGAATAGAAAGAAAGTTGATTAAAGATAAAGATTACAAAGAATTCTCCCAAATTCATTCACCATATCATAAAATTTTTGAAAATTCTAAAACTGTGGCTATAATCTTGGTAATTTTTGTCCTACACTCTAATATAGAAACAAAAGTTTGAATGTCTTTATATTGGTATAAATGCCAAATAAATCACCTTGAAACTGAGGTACACATTTTAACCTCAGTGATATGATGAGGCGATGTAATTAAATTCATAATCCTCTCCTCCCCCTCTCCTCTCCCCTCCTCCCCCTCCTCCTCCTCCCCCTCCCTCCTCCCTTTCCTTACCTCTCTTGAGACAGGGTCTCACTTACTCTGTTGCCTGAGTTAGCCTGTAACTCACTAAGTGATTCAGGCTGGTTTTGAACTCATGGCAAGCCTCCTGCCTCAGCCTCCCAAAGGCTGGATTTAAAGGTTTGAGCCACCACAGCCAGTACCCCTCTTAACAGGGTCTTGCTCAGAAGTCAATGCTTGTCTGGTGGACTGAAATTTACCGTGGTTGTCCTGCCTCGGCCTCCTGAGAGCAGAGATTACAGGTGGGATCCACCACGCCCAGCTTCTCTCTCTCTTTAAGATGAAATTTCAGAAACGATAGGCTGGCCGATCTAACCCAGTCCCCTCACTGAGGAATCCAGTGGCAATGGGACAAAATTTAAAAACACTTGCTTAAGAATCTGATAAGTAGGAGAGGAGGGAGGGGAAGCTGTGATTGATATGTAAAATAAATAAAAAAATGTTATTTAAATAAAATTTTAAAAAAGAATCTGATGAGTATCAAGGTCGTAAAGGCAATAGGCAGGTGGGCAGATGTCAGGGAGGAGGCCCAGCCTGAGTAGATACGCGCGCGCACACACACACACACACACACACACACACACACACACACACACACACACAGCTGTGGACTTTTGCCACCTCTGAAGGGAGAACTGAGAGGCTGGAAGGCTAGATGACAGCACTTTTCAACCAGGGATCCAATCAAGTACCCATCACAGGAGTCACTGGAGAAACCATCACTCTGAGTTGGTACTCTAATCTATACTCTAGATTAGACATTAATAATAATACTCTAGACATTGGGGTGAACTGAGATCAGAAAGGTCTTGCTGTGTTGAATACCACTGAAGATGGGCTCATCTCTAAAATTGGATTAAGTTAATCCAGATGATGGTACTCTTCTCTGGACAGACATATCATCCGGGGTCTAAATTAAGTCTACAGGCAATGCTATAAGTACAACCTTGAGCTCAGTAAACAGAAAAACAAGCAAGGACCAGTACCGAGAAAAGACAACATGGAGACAAGAACAGAAGCAATTGACCACAGAAGCAGATTGTGCCCAAGTTTCTCAGTGGGGACCCTAGACCTCTAAACATTACAGGCTATTGTCATCTCTCCAGGACCTGATGGTAACACTCTGCTGCTGAAGAGACCACATACATGAATCCTAAAACATGGAGAAATCAGCTGGGCAGTGGTGGTGCATGCCTTTAATCCCAGCACTCGGGAGACAGAGCGAGGTGGAGCTCTGTGAGTTCGAGGCCAGCCTGGTCTACAGAGCGAGATCCAGGACAGGCTCCAAAGCTACACAGAGAAACCTTGTTTGAAAGGAAAAAAAAAAAATAACCAATGACTTCCTGATTGTATTTAAAGCCCTTACCACAAGATGGAACTCATGCCTGGTACTGTTAACTGGATCAAGACCCCATGGCTGGGTGGGTCATAGGCCCTAGGGAGCTTACTACAATTGTTCTGCCAAATGCACACAGTGTTATGCTGACCCCTAAGTACTTCTGTTTTTGTACTTGTTTTAATTTTGTGTTTTGAGACGGATTTTCTCTGTGTAACAGTCCTGGCTGTCCTGAACTTGCTTTGTCAACCAGGCTGGCCTCGAACTCACAGAGATCTGTCTGGATTCATGGTTTTATGAAAGGTTTTGCTAAGTTGCACAAGCCGGCTTTGAACTTGTCATCCTTCTGCCTTAGCCTCCCAAGTAGCTGGGATTATAGGCCTGACTCACCAGGCCAGGATTAATTTGAACTGATTGTATGAGTAATTATACGTGATATCATGAAATGAATTTCTACAAATTCCCAAGGACTAAAGCTCCATGGTATACAGGCTCTCTGATTTCACTGCAGATAAAAAGAAATTAATAACAAAGAAATACTAGAAATACTCAATATACATTAAAATTAAGGAATATGTTTCTGAAAAATTCCTGGATACAAGATAAAGTTACAATAAGAATTTGAAAACACTTTTTTTGAGGGTTTTTTTTTTTTTTCCAAGGCAGGGTTTCTCTGTGCAGCCCTACATGGATATCCGGGAACTCACTGTGTAGACCAGACTGGCCTCAAACTCAGAGATCCACCTGCCTCTGCCTCTCTAGTGTTAGAATTAAAGGCGTGCACCACCACTGCCCAGCCAACTACCGGAAAACACTTTTGGACAAAGTGGAAAGAATGGAAATGCTCCCTATTGCAGTGAAATTATCACAGGGGAATTTCTCAGTTGTGAAGTGTTGGCTGTTACCTATTAGCTTGCTATTCTGCAAAAGCTAAACGTGATTCCCCAAAGCCTTCCCTCTCCCAACACCACAAAGAAACCACATCCCTTCCCTTCTCTCTAGCCCACGTCTTACTAGATGGACCGCACTTGGGTTAGGTTTGTTAGTTATGTTATTCTGGTTATGTAGCTATTTTCCTCACAATGTAACGAGAGCAGTTATTCCTTCTAAGGCATACTATTCTTTATCTCGTCTCCACTCTGTTTGCCGACCCCAAAGCAGTTCAGCTGCCAATGGTAACGGCTAACAGTGAAGTAGCTAAAAACCTCCACAGTCCAGACTTCCAGTGCTGAAGCTTCCCGGGGCTAAAGCAGCTCAGGATGGAAGGGATGTGCCACAGGATGGAAAGAATTTAGACAAGAGATGCCCAGAGGAAAGAGTGTTTAACCAAAGGAAAGAGGGGGCGCCCTCAGAAGGAAGGGAATCACAATTTCTTTCTGGTTAACTGTGGACTGAGAATAGACTCAGTTGAACTTTCTTTTTTTCCCCCAGCTAATATTTTTATTAATTATTTGGGAATTTCATGCAATGTACCCTAATCACACTCTATTTCCATTCGTCCCAGGTCCAGCCTCCCACCCTTACACCCTCCTCCACAAAAAGGAAAAGAAAAGAAAGAACACCAGGTCCAGTTTGCATTGACCATGTACTCATGGAAGCATGGTCAAATTTCCAGGGCCAGCCCCTTAGAGAAAACTGAGTCCTTCCCACCCCACCCCCACCAGAAGCCGTCAACTGTGAAGAGCTACACTTCTCCATCTTTATCACAAAATGAACCATCGTTAGTCTGGAATATCTTGCTGCTCAGAGTCAGGGTGATCGGGAAGTTGGGCAGTGAGTCTGGGGACAGGGCCTGTGCAAGCTTCCGGCTGCTGTACATCATTTTGTTCTCAGCAGGGGCAGCCCCACCACACCCTAGACACGACCCAGCAGGGCAAGCAGCGGGATAGCAGCTCCATGCCTTGGGCTTGGCCTGCCAGCCGAGTGGCAGTGTGAGCCTAGTGGGTGGCGACAGGATGAGGCTGCCTGTGGTGGCCCAGGAGGACCTACTTGACAACAGCACGCTCCTTTGTCCTCGGTGGCTACACTCTCATCGGTTAGGGTCCCCACTTGTTGCTGCTGCAGCCCCTGCCGCGGCTCTGGCTCTGCTGCTTTCAGCCATACGTGCTGCTCCTCTCTGCCATCTTTTGGAAACCGAGTTGGGAGGGGGAATTGAAGGTGGAGAGTGAGGGGTGGATATGACAAGACCCACTGTATACATCTAAGAAATTTTCAGAGAATAATGAGGGGCAAGTCCCTCCTTGCTTCCACGCTGAAATCTTTTATTCAGTTTTTAAGATTACAATGCTTCTCCCTTCACTTTCTTCCCTCCAAACCCTCCCTTATATCCAAAGTCTCCCCACTCTCCTTCAAGTTCATGGCCTCTTGTTATTGCATATATATATTATTGCTATATATATATATATATATATATATATATATCATACATATTCCTAAATGTATATATATTGTGTATACATATATATTCCCAAATGTGACCTGTTCAGTCTGCATTATGTTACTTGCATGTATATTTTCAGGTGTGACTAGACAACCAGCTGGTGTACTCTCCCTTGGGGAAGACCACCTCTCCCTCTCTCAGCTTTCCTTGGTTGGCTATAGATCTTTGTGTAGGGTTGAGCCTCACGGCTTTTCCTCATCCCCGTTGGCATGTCCATTGGTGTTGTCCCTGTTCAGCTCACATTTGGGCAGTCATGTTGGTGAGGCTTTATGGGTGTGTGTTCCGATGTTAGTAGGAGACACAATTCCACAACAAACTCCCCAATCCTCCCTCCGGCTCTTACAATCTTTCTGCCACCTCTTCTCCAATGTTCCCTGAGCCTTAGGCGTAGGACTGGTTTATAGCTGTAGCCATTGGAACTGGACCCCCAAAACTGCATTTTGATGGGTCATGGTTCTCTATAGTGGTCTCTGCCTGTTGCAAAAAGGTGTTTCCTTGATGAGGGGTGAAGACTATACTTACCTGTGGGTATAAAGATGAATGTTAGGAATTATGCTGGTTTAGTAAATTACTGATTGTTGTAGAATCTCCTCCAATGACCATGACTTCACCAGCTCTGACTTCACTACCTCTGGGTAGTTGGCTAAGTTCCCAGTACCAGGCATAATTTCCCTCTGGTTGAGTGGGTCTCAAGTCCAATTAGAGAGCTGTTGGTTACTGCCAAGGTGTGCATGCCACTGCTGCACCTTTAGTTATCATGCAGTGCTGGTCATTACTGTGGTTCACAGGTGTCATAGCTGGGTAGGACTGTTGGTGGCCTCCTTCATTTGGAAACTTGCACGGTGCCTTCTGGTGCCATGAAAGCTGGTCCTGAGGCAGGGGGCATTCAAGTTAGTTCCAGCTCAGAGCTTTCTGGGCTCTGTTTCTGAAGTGCATTTTTCAGCAATGGGGACTGGGTAACCAAGGGTAACAGCACTAGGCTGTATGCTTTGGGAGTCTCTTAAACAGCCCTGCCATGCCAAAAGTTTGAACTGGCTTGATCTCCTGCCGGAGATCTTAGGATATAAGCACTGCCCTTATTAATGTGATTATACAGTTCTTTCTGCTGTGGCTCTAGGAGACACCTTCTTTATTCCCTATGTGCTGAAGTGGCGTGAAGAGAAAATGGGAAGGGGAAAAGAAGAGAAAAGAGGAGTGGAAAAGAGAGACGAGAAGAGAGGGGAGGAAGGGAGAGGTGGGAACGCTGGGCTCTGTCAGAGTCAAGAGCTGGTGGGGAGGTAGAAGGCCTCAGGGCCTTTACTAAAGACCATGAAGCAAGTGTTTGTTGAGTTCCCGACTGGCAACCAAATACACCATATCACAAAAGCAATGTGAATCTATAAGTATTAGGAACTGACCCATGCAGTGTAGACCCTTGTATTAGAATGAGAGAAAAGAAAAAATAGATCTTGCACATAAAAACCAAGAGCCTGGTTTCATTGTCTCCTGTGGAACCATTAGATTCCTATGCAAGAGCCGGACTATTTTGTTTGTTTGTTTTTTATTTGTTTGTTTGTTTTTGGGTTTTGGTTTTTGGTTTTTCGAGACAGGGTTTCTCTGTGTAGTTTCGGTGCCTGTCCTGGATCTCACTCTGTAGACCAGGCTGGCCTCGAACTCACAGAGATCCTCCTGGCTCTGCCTCCCAAATACTGGGATTAAAGGCGTGCGCCACCACCGCCCGGCACAAGAGCTGGACTCTTAGGCATCATTCATTTCATTCATTCAGCAGATATTTCTAGAATACTTTTGAGTTGCAAGTCTAGGCTGGGAAGGTCTTTCAAGATGAACCTCTAGTCTTACACAATATACACTATAAAATATATATTTACATAAAATACATGTAATATAAAAAGTCACTCATAAAAACATTGTGAGGCTACAACTACACAGGGAGTAGTCGTGTGGCTGAGTACACCAGGAGAGGAAGTCTTAAGAGCTGATGACAGACAGGAGGCTTTGAGAAAGAACTGTCATCTAAGGCGATCCTTAAAAATACGAGGATCTGTGGTGCTGACACTATGGGAAACACTGTCCTTAAATGGGTTCCTACTAATAAGATCTAATCAACATGGAGACTGAAGACAGCTTGTGTGCTGGACCCCCACCCCTGGCCCAGAAAACAGATCTTTGTTTGAGACACTTTCTCACATACCTTAGGCAGGCTGGCATTGTTCTCTCCAGTGGAGGATGGCCTCACACTGGGATTATGGGTGCGCATCATCAGGTGGGCGCTGGGGGTAGAGCTCAGGGCTGTGTGCACGCTAGGCAGGCACTCTACCAGGCCCCCCGTGAAGCTCCCTTCCCATTGCCTTAAACCTAAAATCTTTCCTGTTGCTTTGATTTTTCAAGTCACTTCTGAAAAGATCCCAGTCCACTGAGTTGCTTTGATCTACCCTCTCTGGCCTCTGATGTAGCACAATTTCAAAACTGCGCTTGGGAATTCAAGGAGAGTTCAAGGTCAGGAAAGCTGGGAGTGGCTTTTTAGAACTTCTTCAGCTGTCTTCAGATAGATGCTAACTAGCCAAGTCCGGCTTTTGATTCAAATGTCATGAGCTCACTGATACAAACCACTTTCTGCTACTGGTCTGTTTCCCAGGACGTCTCCTCGATGGAAAGACTCTGGGGTTTCAGGCCAAAGTCAAAATACGCCAGTGCTTGCGTGTGTCTGGACACACTGCAGAGACATCACTGACACTGCCTAGCTCAGCTTCACTCTGGCTTGTCTCCCCAGCCTGAAGGGGGGCTGGCAGGTTATGTTTCCTCCAGTTTCCATGGATACCACAGCAGGGTTGTAAACAGCCTGGTGTAGGTTTCTCCTCTTTGGGTTCGTTCCTTGGAAATCTCTGGCTGTGTTTGTCTGGCTTTTAGCTTGTAGGTCACGTGGCACTGGCTTGATTGTCTTCCTTCTAATGTGGCACAGATTCCCTCGTCATTGGGAGGGTGGCCTTGGGGTGGGCCAGACTCCTTGGACACCTCTGGGAGCCAGACTCCTTGGACTTGAGATTTGAACTTGCTAGAGAAAAGGGCAGTTAACTGAGTTCCCTCTAAGTTGGCTGGACAAGTGAAATGAGGAAGGAAAATATCTAGGTTAGTTTAGATGAGAAAGAAATTATTAAAAGCAAGCTTCAACTTTCTGGATCTTCCGGTGAGCGAATCTCAGCCTAAGATCCCTGGGATGGCCTCCACTTTACTTTGAAGTTGTGGGCCCAACCTCTCACACTTACACTGAACACCCCTTTCCCTGATTACACCTTTGTAAGAAATGCTTCTGGGTTCCCTTCACTTTTCCTCATATTAAATACAAGGGTATAATTATTTCTATTTCTTCTTTTCCGGGCAATTCTTGGCCACAGCTGGAAGCTTACCACCAAGAGGGAAGAAATCTTGTCCTATTTAAGACTTAATAGGTGAACCTGTGAATTAATTATTCATGGAGATGCTTAGAAGTCACGGCCCAGCCAAGATCAGGTGGGCTATCCTTGGCCAGGGCTCAATTCCTTGAACACATCTGGTCAGTCCAGAGGGTGGGTGGGGTAAGGGGCAGGGAAGAGACAGCAGGGAATTCCGTTTCCTTGGCAACCCATCTGCTGAGGTCGTGAGCAAGCCCTGTTCTGGCTGCTCTGACATATCTGCCTTGTGGGTGGTCCCTCAAGCTCAATCCACCAGCTACATGACACAGCCCACCCCTCATGCATGCCCTCTGCCCGACTATTTATTAGGCGCTCTCCCTTCTTGGGAGACTAAATTGCTAGGGCTTTATAATTAAAGACCTCATCTGTTTCTTGTTGCAAATTTCTGTGGCTAATGGGACGCAAGTCTGCATTAGGCGATGGCTTCTAATCCATCAATCTCAGCTACCTACCACGTCCCCTCCCACCAGTCTGCCAGCAGGATAAGAGGGATCAATGCCAAGTCTGCAGGAATCCACAGTGTGGCCAAAACTACACTAGGAAATGTGGTACCCATCCATCCATCATCATTATCATCTTCTTTGAGATGGGGTCACTATGTAGCCTAGACTGACCTTGAACTCACTATGTAGCTGATTCTCTTGCCTCTACCTCCCGAGTATACCAGGATTTGAAGTACCCACCACACCTGGCATATATGTGGTGGTGTAGGCAGAGTGTTATGCACGCTAGACAAGCACCCTATGGCTGAGCTACAGCCCCAGCCCAGCCCTTGTCTTCTGCCTTCTATCCCTAGCTCATCCCATGAGTAAAGGAAGCATTTCAGAGATGTATATGGCTTTTCTCCAGGGCTTCTCTATCAGGACTGTCACTCTAGGGAAGATTCTAGAAGTTCCTGGGGGCAGAGGAATAGAGACTTTTAGGGAAATGGGCCTGGATGGAGGAATGTGCTCAGAGCTGCCACCGGAAGCTGGTCAGGTTGTGATCATGAGAGGTCAGTACATTGTGTCCTAGAAAGGGTCATTTTGTGGCCTGTTTTGAGAAAAAGCTTTCTTTCCCAATTCCTATCCGATGAGAGAATAATACTGTAACCACAGATGTGAGTTCTACTTTGTTTCAGGGACTAGTCTAAAACTTTGCATGCATTATAACCCCATATGCACTAGCTCTATACCAAATACTGTGTTCTCTTTTCCTCCAAGACGTATAGAGGGAACATGGGCATTCAAGCTTGAACTATACTTCCCTTGAAGTAGGTGAGAGCATATGACCAGACCTTTACCTGATAGGTGTGGTAGGTAATCCTGGGGCATGCTTAGACCAATGCTTTTAGGACAGATCTGCTCCTCAGCTTTCTTTCCTCTTTGAATACTGAGTTGGTGGAAACTGTAGGAGGTCTTAGCCACCCACCAGTCCAGAGTGCATGTACCAGGCAGCTTCAGAGTTGAGAGTTAAGCTGCCAGATCTTTAGTTCACCCAATACTGAGGATCTTCACTACCAAGTTTATGTTGTTCTGGTACGTTTTCAACAACCCACCAAGGTAATCTTTCTGAAGCTGAGAAGATTTGGGTACTTTCTATACAATCATTGAGTTAGTAGTTAACAAACACTGGCATTCAAATCCAAGTTTGTTGAACAATCTATGATGATAGAGGTCGGAGCTTGGTAGAGGAGACTGAGGGTAGAAGGTCTTTTATTTTTTTCCTTTTTTAAGAAAAATATGCATCCCTCTTAGGGTCCTCCTTGTTAGCTAGCTTCTCTGGAGCTGTGGGTTGTATGTAGTCTATTTATCTTTTGCTTTACATCTAGCACCACTTATGAGTGGGTACATACCATGTTTGTCCTTCTGAGCCTGGGTTACCTCATTCAGGATGATATTTTCTAGTTCCATCCATTTGCCTGCACATTTCATGATGTCATTGTTTTTTACTGCTGAGTAGTACCCCATGTGTATATGTGCCACATTTTCTTTATCCATTCTTTGGTTGAGGGACATCTAGGTTGTTTCCAGGTTCTGGCTATTACAAATAGTGCTGCTATGAACATAGTTGAGCAAGTACCTCTGTGGTATGATTGAGCATTCCTTGGGTATATGCCCAAGAGTGGAATAGCTAGGTCTTGAGGTAGATTTGATTCCCAATTTTCTGAGAAACTGCCCTACTGATTTCCAAAGTGGCTGTACAAGTTTGCACTCCCACCAACAGTGGAGGAGTGTTCCCCTAGCTCCAAATCCTCCAACATAAGCTGTCATCAGTGTTTTTGATCTTAGCCATTCTGACAGGTGTAAGATGGTATCTCAGAGTTGTTTTGATTTGCATTTCCCTAATGACTAAGGATAGGGATATAGAGGAGTTCTCTATGAGTAAACTGGGGATGAGGGAGGGCCATGGAGGTTGAGGGATGGGGGATGAGAACATGAGGGAATGGGATGGTTGAGTTGGAGCAGATATGGAGCAGGGGAGCAGTGAGGGAGATACTATAATGGTGGGAGATGTCATGGGGATGGGGAGAGGCCAGATGCTGGGGAGGTTTCCAGGAATCCATAAGGATGACCCCAGCTTAGACTACCAGCAATAGTGGAGAGGGTGCCTGAACTCGTCTACCCCAGTAATCAGATTGGTGAATACCCTAACTGTCATCATAGAGCTTTCATCCAGTAACTGATGGAAGCAGATGCAGAGATCCATAGCCAAACACCAGGCTGAGCCCCAGGAGTCCAGTCAAAGAGAGAGAAGAGGGATTCTATGAGCAAAGGGCATCAAGATCATGATGGGGGGAAACCTACAGAGACAACCAAACCAAGCTAGTGGGAACTCATGAACTTTAGACCAACAGCTGTGGAGCCTCCATGGGACTTGACTAGGCCCTCTGCATAATCAAGACAGTTGTGTAGCTTGATCTGCTTAAGGGGTCTCCTGACAGAAGGATCAGGATCCATCCCTAGTGCATGAGCTGGCTTTTTGGAGCCCACTACCTATGGTGGGACACCTTGATACAGAATACCTTTACTGAATGTACCAGGCTCTGTGAACTCCCCATAGAAGACCTTGCCTTGTTGGAGGAGGGAATGGGGGGTTGGCTGGGAGGGGGAAGGCAGGAGGGGTGGGAGGAGGGAGGAGAGGGGGATCTGTGATCGGTATGTAAAATGAATAAAAAATTCTTTAATTAAAAAAAAGAAAAAAAGAATATATATGTATGTACAAATACATTTATGCACACAATAACAAAAATACAAAAACATATGTCAACCGTACTTTAAAAAAAGAAAGAAAAGATGCTTGGATTAGAAATTATCTTTAACATTTGACTCATATCTGTATTATAACAACAGCAGCAGCAGCAGCAATAATATAACCCAGAGCATTTGTGAGGTTTAGAGAAGTTCACTGGATAAAGGTATTTTATATAATAATAAAATGTCTAAACTGGGTGTTGTGGTGCATGACTTTAATCCCAGCACTTGAGAGGCAGAAGCAGGTGGATCTCTGGAGTTCAAGACCAGCCTGGTTTACAAAGCAGATTTCAAGTCAGCCAGGACTACATAGTGAGACCTAGTGTGATCATATAGCAGAATTACTGCATAGCATGCTGGACATCAGATTTCTTTCTGATGTATTTACGTGCATGTGCGTGCGCGTGCGCGTGTTTACGCGCACTCCGTGGGTCCCATGTGGAGGTCAGAGGACTTTTTGTGGAGTTGGTCCTCTCCTCCACCTTTATGTGGGTCCTGGAGCTTGAACTCAGGTCATCAAAATGCACAGCAAGCCCTTCTACCTCACACGCCATCTCTCCTGTCCAGACTTCTTGCTCTCTCTCACTTGACCAGTGGGCCTTCTCTGGGTGGCTGGGAGAAAATAGAGCCAAAGTCAGCTCCTACTCAGAGCATCGAAGTTTAGTTTCCCATAGAAAAGAATGAGCCCTTGCCTACAGCTTGATGAGTTATCAGCCACCGGAAAGACCCTGGGTCTCTTGCTTTCTCCACAAACCACTGTTAAAGCCTAGGGAACAGGGCAAGATGGTGTGAACTGGTGGTCCCAAGAGAACCACATAGAATGGATAGTGAGGTCAGAAGGATTGTCCATAGGAAGCGGCAGATGGAGGATGCTAACGTCAGAATCAGGAAGGAGTGTTGGATGTACAAAAGGAGATCCATCATACACATGCTATATTATGGGAAGGATCCAGCACAGCACATAGGCCTTAGTTTTGAATACACCACCTATATCATTATTACAGCCTTGGATCCTCTGTGCAGTACTGCCTGAAGAACTGTAATCCTCAGTCTACTTCTTTATTCAAAACTCTAGAACGTTGTAGGTGAACGTTTCTTTCCCAGACACCAGTCCCAAGTAACCACACAGAGGCTTATATCAATTACAAATGCTCAGCCAATAGCTCAGGCTTGTTACTAGCCAATTTAAATTAACTCATATTTCTTATCTATGCTTTGCCATGTGACTTTTCTCAGTTCAGCATGCCCATCTTGCTTCTCCCTGCATCTGCTGGTGACTCCACTGACTCTGCCCTTCTTCCTCCCAGAATTCTCAGTTTAGCTATACTTCCTGCCTGGTGGCTGGCCAGTCAGTTCCTTATTAACCAGTGAGAGTAATATATATTCACAGTGTACTGCTGTGGGATGTCTTTCTGTATGTTGTGAATATGTGTGGCTCCCATTGGATAATAAATAAAGCTGTTTTGGCCTGTGGCAAGAAAGCTTATAGCCAGGTAGGTAATCCAAGAAGAGATACAGAGAGAAGAAGGATGGAGTCAGGGGAGACACAAGCTCACTGCCCAAGGAGCAGCAAGATGTCAGTAGACTGGTAACGCCACAGCCATGTGGCAACATATAGATTAGTAGAAATGAGTTATTTAAAATGAAAGAGTTAGATAGCCAGAAGCTGAAGCCATAGGCCATACAGTTTATAATTAATATAAGTCTCTGAGTTTTTATTTTATAAGCAGCTGTGGGGCCATGGGACTGGGCGGGACACAAGAAAACTTCCACCTACAACAGAATATCTTGGCAGTGCCTTAGTAATTACATTCTCTATGGGAATCTGATCAGTGTTAGGTGTGTAGCCTTATCCTAGGGACACCTAAGCCCCTGATTTAAGGAATGATGGAATGAAATATGTGCACACAGATATGAGTATTTGGATGCTTTCTGTGTATAGGAGTCACACACATCATTAATTTTCTGTCTCCAAGTTTTCTTTCTGGAGACTAACACTCATTTTCATGACAGTCCCTTGACAAAATGGGAAGACTAACCACAAAACCCAGATGCACTGTTCTCTCAGCACCCCCAGAGGTACAGAGGTGTTGGCTGTACTTTCAGCCTAGTCAATGAACTTGGTGACCACATGAGCCAGTCTGCTGTGCCATAGACCTAGATTCATAGTCCATAGAGGCCAAGAAGGAAGATGGCCAGAACTGTCCAGCTTGGAAGTGTCTACCACCAGCTCCACTTGTGACTTCTCTAGCAACTCCTGACCCACTGATAAGGCATTTTGTTCCCTGCTCTACATTAATAATAGGGGCTTTTACCTTTTTTAATTTGAAAAATTAAACCCACAGTAAAACACATCTTTTTCATTGATGTGGCATACTCTAGAGCTGGAAGTGTGTCTTGAAAAACACCTGTTAACTCCTATCCTGTGTACTGTACTCTGAGGTGTTCTGATCAATTTTATTTCATTTTAAAAGATGGCTGGACATACACACTAGATATTTCACAGCAGGATGCAGTCAATAGTTTGGAGAGTGCTACATCTAAGCATTCTATACATTTCCCCCAGAGTAGCCTTAGCTTCAAGTGTAATCACCTTGCCACCAAATGCCTGAAAACCCTTTGTCTAATGATGTCACACCATCATTCAAGTGAAGAACAGCCTGGGAGTGAGGACAAATATTTTCTAGATATACATATGTTGGAGAGTTAGTATGTAGGCTATACAAAGAACTCAAAAATTCATAGTAAGAAAATAAATAACCCTTTTTAAAATGGGGCACAGAACTAAACAGAGAATTATCAAAAGATGAAATAAAAATGGGAAAGACACATTTTTTAAAATGTTCAACATTCTTAGCCATCAGAGAAATGTAAATTCAAACCACGTGGAGCTTTCATCATATCACAGTCAATATGATTGGGATCTGAAAACCAATTGATAATATACGCTGGCGTGGATGTGGGAAAGGGGAACATTCATTGACTGTTTCTGTGAGTGAAATCTGATGTCGCCACTACAGAAACTGGTGTGACGTTTCCTCCAAAAGCTGAAAATTGATCTACCCCAAGATCCACCAAGATCCAGCTATACCGACACTAAATATATACCAAAGGACTCGACAGCTTACTACAGAGATACTTGTTCATCTGTGCCTGTTGCTGCTCTATTCACAACAGCCAAAAGTTGGAAGCAGCTTAGCTGTCCATCAACTGATGAATGGATAATGAGAATATGGCACATTTACATAATGGAATGTTACTCAGCTGTTAAGAAAAATGAGACTATTATATTCACAGATAAATGGATGGCACTGTAGACAGTCATTTTGAATGAGGTGACCCAGCGAGACAAACGTTTTATGATTTCTCTAAACTCTCATTTTAAGGAACCAGACTTTGTAAGGGATAGAACCCTTCATTCCAAGACTGTAAGACCTTGTCCTAGTTATGACATTGAGTCTGCTTACATTTCATCATTGTTATAAAGGGAGGTTATATTATTTAATGGGAATTGTCTGAATCGGGGTTTCTATTGAAGCATTGAAACACCCTGACCAAAAAAAAGTAATTTGGGGAAGAAAGTAAGTTGGGTTTACACTTTCACATTGTAGTCCATCATTGAAGGAAGTCAGAACAGGCAGGAACTCAAACAGGGCAGGAACCTGGAGCCAGGAGCTGATGGAAGGGTGCTACTTACTAGCTTGATCCTTATGGCTTCCTCAGCCTGCTTTCTTTCTTTCTTTTTTCCATTTTTTTGTTGTTGTTTTGTTTTGTTTTGTTTTTCAAGACAGGGTTTTGCTGTGTAGCTTTGGAGCCTGTCCTGTAAATCTCTCTGTAGACCAGGCTGGCCTTGAACTCACAGAGATTCACCCACCTCTGCCTCCCGAGTGCTGGGATTAAAGGCATGCACCACCACTGCCTGGCTTCAGCCTGCTTTCTTATAGAACCCGGATCACCAGCCCAGGGATGGCGCCACCCACAATGGGTTGGGCCCTCCACCATCAATCACTAATTAAGAAAATGTCCTACAGGCCTGCCTACAGCTGGATCTTATGGAGGCATCTTCTCAATCGAGGTTCCCTCCTCGGAGATGACTTTAGCTTGTGTCAAGTTGACGAAAAGCCATCTAGCACAGGCATGGAGTCAGTCTGAGATGCCGAATAAGTTCTTTATAACTCAATACCACAAGTGCGCTTAAATCCGGCGAACTTAATGGTGTATTTAAACATGTTTGAAGTGGTAAACTATATTTTTCTAAAGAGAAGGGGATTAGATCGGATGTTCCCAAGTCTGTGTTTCTAAGTCCCTCATGGTCCAGTTTGCACTCAATTGCATCGTCAGCGGGGGACCAAGCCTTCAACACAGGAGCCTTTTATGGGGGTACAAGTCATACGTAAACCAAAACATACATAACAAATAGCAATCAAAATCAGGGTAATTATGACTTTCATCTCCTTAAACATTTATCATTTCTTTGTGCTGGGAACTTGGAATTCCTTTTAAATTCTTCCTGCCCTTTACTTTATTACAGGGCAGATAGATATTGAGGTGGAATTGGATTTAATTCTTGTTTTCTAAATTTGAGAGCAGTCTCTTCCTTTCCTTTTGAAAGGTAGAAAGAGGGAAATAAGTAATAGAAACCCCTCAACAAACTGAATTTGGGGGCAGGTAGTTTTCTGTTGCCACAAAGGCGTGCTGTATAACCAGGTGGCTGTGGGGTCCAAGCCTGACTCGGGTTCCCTGTCCTTTTTGAAGTATGATACCCATGTTGACCATTGGCTCTCCAGGGGCTCGGCAAAAGGGTGCAAACTTTAGGCAGGAGGTATTTGGAAGTGAAATAATAGAGGTATTTTACTTATAATAATTTTTTCCTTTTCAGAAACTATGGGGGAGCTGGAAACCATGCCAAGGAGCTGATTGGAGCTTGCTGCTCATATTTCCAAGTTCACCCTATCACTGGAAATGACCCCAAGGGGACAAGAAGAAACAAGATCCGTTGGAGGATGTCTTGTACTTCTTTTGTAAGGCAGGAGCAACTGAGGAGGTTCCGGAGAACACCCTCCATAGCCTACAAATGGAGTCTGTAGACAAGGACCTCTTTGGTTTGAAGGTGGCTGGGAAGAGTGGGTCTGTGATGCAAGTGAACAGCTGTGAGCCACTTAGTAAACGAGCCACGAAGTCCTCTGTGAACAGGGCTTCTCAATGATGCAGATGAGACTCCAGTGTGATGGGCTGACAGCCAACAGAGGATGAGTTCCAGCCTCAGAAGAGAGCGGTCCTCAAAATCATGAGCCTGCTCCGCCATTCCCAACGCTGCTCCTACCAATGAGAATGTGGTCTTTTGTTGTGGTTGTGTTGTTTTGAGACAGGGTTTCTCTGTGTAGCCCTGGATGCCTTGGAACCCGCTTGATAGACCAGGCTGGCTTTGAACTCAGAGTTCCACCTACCTCTGCCTCCTGAGTGCTGGGATAAAGGCGTGCGCCATCACTGTCCAGTAAGAATACAGTCCTAAGCCAGCCGCCCTCATTGGGATCACTACATCCTACTATAGAATTCTTTCTTTTGCCCTCCCCCACGCCCTTATGGTTCATAGACTCATGGGTGCATTGCACAAGTGTATCACATTTAATGGCCCATGGTGTGTTTTGATCAATATCAGGAGAGCAGATGAAGAAAATTACTGGGTTTGTAAAAATACTCCCTTTCTACACGGGGCATGTTCATTTGGTTCTTTGTATAAATTATATCTTTCTTACTGTTAAAAAAAAAAACCAAACCATTAAAAAGTCTTTGCAGACCTTGTTTCACTGAAGAATTTTAATATTTTACATTTATCATTGTAAAGGCAAGGACAATTTTATAGCTTTTATGTGTGTGTTACATGAAGAGCAATTTGTCTTTGAGTGGGGAAAAATCACTCTTTAAGAAATACTACCTACCTTTTCCTTCACGTCAAAATGTTACATACATAAATTTGTTTGAAACAAGAAAGAAAAGTGAGGTGAAAACAGAATAAAATTCTCAGGCGGTAGTCTGGATAGCCATTAAAAGTTAAGAGCGATTAAAGTGCCAATCTCAAGGGCCCACATGCAACCCCACTTTGCAGCCTCTCTACTTTCCCCCAATCTGCAAGAGCCACGGCCAGGCCACAGCCAACACATCTGCTTCCCGAGTGTGGTGCGAGGGTCATGCCTTGGGTCCTAGAGCTGGCCAGTGTGGTTCCAATCCTGATTCTTTCATTTGTAAGGCACTTGACTCCGAGAAATGGTTTATGCACTCTGCTCCTCGGAGTTTACCCTCCACAATGTGAAGGTGCTGGAACTTGCTTCCTAGGAAGTGTGAGTATAAAGGAGATAACAGAGTCCCCAGCAGACAGTTAGAAGCCAGTAGACCTACATTCTTACACTCTGCATGCTCCAGGTCTGAGCAAACGGAACCATTTACCCTCCTTGACAGTCAAGGACGTGGATTTCCTCCTAGATATTTTATTACAAGAATTTCCAACATACAAAAAAAAAAAAAACCCTGAAAACTGCGCATTTTGCTAGGCATGGTTTATTGTATACTTCTGTTTTAGCCACTACCAATCTATTGTATTTTTGCCTTTGTTTAAAATATGGAATGATTTGCAAATTGGCAGGCCATCCTGTGTTCACACCTGTGACTACTGAAGTGAACTTCATCCTTTGTTTTTAATATATACACACACACATATATATTTGGTTTTTCGAGACAGAGTTTCTCTGTGTAGTTTTTTTGGTGCCTGTCCTGGAACTCACTCTGTAGCCCAGACTGGCCTCGACCTCACAGAGATCTACCTGCCTCTGCCTCCCAAGTGCTGGGATTAAAGGTGTGCGCCACCACCGCCCGCCTTGTTTTTAATATGTTTTAAAGTAAATTGCAGATATATGTATTTGCCTTATTTATATCCTTATCTAGATCTTTTCCCCACTATTTTTTTTCCAAAAAACTAAGTGATATTATTTGGATTCTTTTCAAGGTAAAACTTACATTCAGCAGGGAAAAAGCCAACCTCAATCATACCATAACTATATCTATCTTGGAGCTTTGCTATTGGCTGGACTCCCCCAGGGAACAGGTACTGGGTGGCCGTGGCCTGGGAGCACAGGGGAGGCCTTAAGACCTCCACATCCAGAGGCTGATCATCCTTGGAGGCCCAGGACAGCATCTCTGAGAGGCCCAGTTGAGTCACAGAAGCAGCCCCTATGTCACAGGTCCAAGCCACTCTCTGATGCTACTTAGCTTTCTGAAAGTGGGGTCTTTTCCAGTGTCCCTCAACACACGGTCACTCATCTGAGTGTGGGGTTCAGGTGACCTCAATATGCTGCATTCCCCACTTCCAAGGTCCTTCTGCTGAGGAGCTCAAAGCCTCCTTCCTAAGCTCTCCCCACGGGAGATGGCTCTCAGGTCTCCATAGGGACAGACAGCCTTGCTTCTCCTGACCTCCTAATTTTCACTGCATTGCTCTAGATTGCTGCCTCCTTCCTCATTTCCTGCCTCCCAGTTGTTCACTGACAGGCCACACCCTTTGGTGACTCCTGTGGCAAGGACCAGAGAAGGCACCATAGGCCAGCCTGAAAGGTACCACTTGTCTGAAGGTGTGCCAACTGTCTTATGTGAAGAAAAGCAACATTCCAGGGGCGAGCCAGATAGAGAAGTAATAGATCTCGGAGTCCAAGCAGCCTCCTCAGTTCCATCTTCCAAACACAGCCTGTACTGTCTGTCACAAGAAAGCGAATGCTCTACTCAGTGAGGATTCTGCCCTGCGCACAGTTACAGAATACAGCATCTGACCAAGGCTTCAACCGCACACGGTTATAAATAATGCAGTGTTCTGCTAACTAACTGTAGCTAATTCTTGTTGTGGAGGGAGGCCGCCTGCATAATCCTAACTGCATACTTCAGACTATTAGCATGGGGAGTTTTGAGAAGAATACCTTGCTGTCCAAGAACTTCTCTGAAATATCAAGCCAGGTGCAGCTCTGTCCAGGAGTCCAGGGCCAGGGAAGCCATATTTCAATCTGGGACACATCCACAGCTCTGTGGCATGAGGTGTCCTGCAGAGACCCCTGGACTGTACGGTAGCCCAGTTCTATTCAGATCCTATCCTGTCTCTCTTCCCCATTGATCCAGAGGAAGCCCAAGCTGAAACGTCTCTAAATAAACGTTGACACCGTAAGTGCCTGCATTTGGGGCGGGCAAAGACCCTGCCAGCTCAGCTGGTTTACATTTTTTTCAGGTTGTGTTTATAGAAAGGAAAATGTCTGATCTCATTTTTACCAAGGCTGCTTTTCTCCGCTTCCCTTGAGACCAAGAGTTTAGACGAAGCCAAATAATCAGCCAGGGAAGCTCACGGGGCCCTCGCCCTGCGTGCTTCGCTTTGCTTCCAAATTTTAGAGGTGGAAAAACCCAAACGTATGTTCATCTGCGGTTTTCATGAGAGGAAAGAGCTGCTGACACCATCCAGATGGGGACTGGGAGGCACTGGCTCCACCCGGGAGCAGGGGAGTGTTCTCAGGCAGCAGGACTGGGGGCCTCAGACTGAGTCAAGTCACAGTAACTCTGGCTCACTGGGAGCTTAGGAAATAAAAAATATACCTACGTTATTTTTCATCGCAGAAGTCAGGAGGCAAAGGCCTGTCTCTGGTACCCTGTGGCATTGGGAGGGACTCCGCCATTGTTGAGTATGCAGCCCAAAGGTTTATGGGCTGGAAGCTTAGACACAAGTATAGCAGTGTCGGAGTGATAGAGTTTTTAAAACCTGGAGCCTGGTGGAAGGTTGGGTCACGGGGAACAGTAACCCTTGGAAGGGACTGGTTCTGGCAAGGTGCTGGTTAGTTCCAGGAACAAGCTGATGCAAAAGACAAGTGTGGCCCCTGATACAGCTGGCTTTCTAGTTTATCTGTAATCCCTCCTTCTGGCAAGTAGAGTCACCATGAGACCCTTCTGCCACATTGTGATGCAGCCATGTAGCTCTCCCCTGAGGCCAGATGAGGATGCCTAATGTTGGACTTTTCTGTTAAAAAAAAATTGACAAATGGACAATCTCCGGAGTCCATTCTCTCCTACTACCATGTGAGTTTCAGGCACTGAACTCAAGCCGTCAGGCTTGGCACCAAATACTTTTACCCACATCTTCCTGTCCCTAATGTTAGACTGTCAGCCTCCTAAACTGTGAGCTAAGCAATCATTTTTCTTTACAAAGTGCTGGTCTCGTGTGTTTTGTTATAGCAACAGAAAATGTGCTAAGACAGGCTTCTGTGGGAAGGTGTCTTCTGGAAAGAAAAGAACAAATCAGAATCTCCACTTAGTGTAGACGTGTTCTGTTTACTTCGTGCCACGGCCGATCTACTGTATTTGACTCTGAGGTCAACACAGGAGTCCAGTCCAGATTGTTACACTTTCTGCTCGTTCTCTGGGAGAAGCCGACCTAGTCTGGTGTAAGTGCTGAGAAGTGGTTCTGGAAGCAGTCAACAGCAAGAAGGCAAGAGGCGGTGTGGCCTGGGGAAGCCCAGCCCTGTGTCCAGTACTCACATCACGTAGTCTACGGCAAACACAACGAATCTGCTGGGTTGAACGCTAAAATGAGTGGAAAGTGAAAGACAGGATAGGAGAGAGTTCAGGACCGTTTCCTAGGCTGAATGTCCTGTGCAATCAGCATAGTTTCTCTGAGCATGAACAGTATCCAGGCTTGCAGTTTATGGATTGCTTGATACATGATGACTCTGATTTAATTTAATACACAGCATCCAGAAACACAGCTGCTCCATCTGCCTTGGCAACTTCAGGGCTCATGAACAAACACCCAAGAGACCCCTTGGTATGTGTTAATGGTATAACTTTTTTTTCCTGGAAGGTCCAGAAAACCACCACCACCACCACCACCACCACCACCACCACCACCACCACCACCAAACAACCATGGGATCACTTGCAGCCAGGACCCAGACAGAACAATGACACTTGGCTCCCATCCCAATTCCTTTGGGAGACAAGTAAATATCAGAATATCAGAAGTGCAAGTAGATATCCAGCCAAGAGTCTTCAACATAAGTCATGACATGTTGGTCTGATTACGTTAGGGGATTGTTCTTGGATCTGATTGAGAGCTGGCACCATATACCTATAACATAGACCTGGGTTTGGTCAACATTGTTTTCTGGCAACAGATCTGTGAATGATTGATAGCTGAACATTGGCCTGCCAAATTGGAGCTGGCTATTGCTAATGGGCAGGGAATTTGAATCCCCAAGACAGAAAAGAACTAATTGATGTTCGAATTCCCACAAGGCAGCAACTATGTCCTTAACTCTTCTTGCTGTAACAAAATATTAGATCTTGAAGAAATTATAAAGACCAGACGTTTATGTTTTTGGAGGGTGGAAGTCCAAGATTCAGGCAGGCAGGTCAGTGTCTGGTGAAGGCTGAGTCCTGTGTCTAAGGAAATGTTGTCTCCTTGGGAAGGGGCAAATGTCTTCACATGGCAGAGCTACAGAAGGGAAAAAATCCTAGCTGTTTCCCTCATGGCTTTGACAAGGCACTAACCCAACACATGAGGCCAGCCCTGGAAGCATACAGCCTTCCTCAAGTCTTGGCTCTTCATACACTGCACATGTTGGGAGGACATGAGCATTCTGACCATGTAAAGTATATGAAAGACTTACGGGTTGACTTGGGCTAACAGTTGAGAAACGATCTGCCATCCCACTTTCCCCACCCACCCCCCATCCTGTCATCAGGCTCCACCTAGCCTCTCACTTTCAGAGACCCCTGAGATCCAGGTGCCAGTCTCTCCCAAGCCCACTTCCCCAAGCCATGGCATTTATTCTTGTACCCCCACTATCTTATAGTCTTCTGCTTCCAAAGTGTGATGCCACCTAGTCACGCCTTCTTGTAAGAATCTCCAAGAGTGGGCCTCTCAGGGCCTCCCTTTGCTTGCTTTGTGTGAAGAGATACCCTTTTTTAATAAAAGAGTGATGACCCGAGCTTGTTCCCCTTAAAAGTTTGCACTACAGAGCTCACTATCATACAGTCCTCTGCTCCCTGCCCCCTCCTTCGCCAGCTGAAGGGCTTCCTTTGGTGCCTCTCTCAGAATGCTCCTCATGGATTCACTTTGAAGCGGCAGCGGACACCTGAGACAACAGGATGAGTTCCAATCCACATCCTGTTGGCTGTTGCTACCACCTAACATTTTTCTTCTCCTTCCTTGGATCTGCCTTCGGTCTGGGCACCTCCTCACCCTGCCATCCATGCCCATCTAAAGTGTCAGTGAATCACAGGGCAACTTCATCTTCAAAAAAAAGCTTCAAACAAATCACAAACATAATTTCTGTGTACTTTATAAAGAGGATGTGGGAGGCATAATGATGTATTCATTCTTAGCCTAAAAAAAATGAGTCCATTTTTTGGGGGCATTAGCTGTTTGATGGTATTAGGTGATACACAGTACGGCTTCCTTCATTTTGCATTCAAAGACAGGAAGATAAAGAGAAATATTTTTGCCAAAAATATCCAAGAGTTTCATCAGTTTCCTGAGGGCCTTTCTTCTACCTTTGATATACAAATCACCTTCCTTTAAAGAACCCTTTGTGTCCTGTCAATTTTCTCTCCTTTGCTGGTGACTGCTCCAGTTTCTGCCAGATTCTTCTTAGTGAATGGATTGAGAGAGAGAGAGAGAGAGAGAGAGAGAGAGAGAGAGAGAGAGAGAGAGAGAGAGAAAGCTCTCCAGCTTCACTGCCTGCATCACCCACATACCTGTGTTTTGCTTTATCTTTCTATATATTTACAGCATTGGAGAATCAGCAGGACCAGAAGGAAGCTGAGGTGGTTCCTCGGAAAGGACTGGTCTAATAATGAGTATTTGTACAGAGACTCCTTGTATAAAAAGGGGGCGGGCCTTCACCTTCAGCCTTACGTTATGACAACTTTTACCTTCCCAAGCACTAACTGCGGAGAATAGATACCAGACAATGGAATGAGTAAGTGCCTCTGCTGTCCCAGAGAGAGGAGTTACACCTTCCACGAGTCCAAGATGGAGATAAGGACTGACTGGAGCCAGCAGGAATTCCCAGGAGCTCAGGGAGGGGAGTATGTTGAATCACAGAGCCAGAAAACCTTCGGAAGGTTATAAAGAGCAGCCTGAGGGAGGCTTATCAAGACTAATTTGACCTCTGTGACCATCTGGCCAGGCTCAATCCTGAGATAAGACAGCTATTCAGGTCTGAGTCTTCAAGCGACAACAAGTGTGTAGCAAGAGGCAGACGAGCAAGAGAAAAACACAACAAATTGATTAAATGTAGTTTTATGGGACAGTGGAGTCTTCAGAAACAAGACCCCATGGCTCACAGAAAGCCGCTCATTTTTATGGTTAGGCTAGATGAAGACCGGACAGCTGCATGGATGTTTAATTGGACATGTGGAGAGAGGGAAGGCAGAAACCCAGCAGAGAGAGAGAGAGAGAGGCCTTGCTTTGGAGCCCCTTCACTTCAGCTCAAAGTCGCCAGCATGCCAAGGCAAGACACTTCAGGGGACCATTTTTTGAGCTCCAGTGTAGGCTAAAGAGCATCAAAGTGTAGCCCCCAGCTTCAAGTCCTGTTTTGCAGAAGTGCTCCTCTCCAGCCCAGACTTCTAGATGTGACCTCTTTCTGACCTTCAGTGTTGCCCATCCAGCACTTTAGCATTGGCTCGGCTCCTTTAGAAGACGTCTTTGCCTATATTGCTGAGTCTCGGTGGTTCTCCTGTAAGCAACACACCCAGCTTCACGGACTGTTATGATTGAAGGCCATTTTGTCTGTGACACGATGGAATGATGGAAGCAGTGATGTGTCCTTTTCACAAGTTTATCCTGAACTTGGTGGTGTGGGGGTCAAGATGTCCCCTACATAGTTATGTCCCCAGTAACTTACTTCCTAAAAACAGGCCCTACTTAGGAAAGTGTCCACTGCCTCCCCAAATGCCAACAAATTATGACTCTATCAACAGGTTAATCTACCAGCTAGGAACCAAGCCTTCAAAACCTGAGCCTTTTGGGGGTAGATTTCATGTTCAAACCATAACAGGATGTCATTTCTTTCTTTTTTATGGTTTTTTTTTTTAAGACAGGGTTTCTGTGTGTAGCCCTGGCTGTCCTGGAACTCGCTCTGTAGACCAGGCTGGTTTCAAACTCAGAGATCTGCCTGCCTCTGCCTCCTGAGTGCTGGATTTAAAGGCGTGCACCACTACCGCCCGACTGTAGGACACCATTTCTAAGATGTCAAGACATGAGTGCTTGCAGCTTCCATCATGGGAACTCTCACTATGACCCTGTTAACCCAAACCACACCTCCAGTCCAAATGCCTGTCTCATGAGAGACGAACCATACCTCAATTCTTGGCCCACAGACACTGGGGAGACAATATGTGTTTTTCTGTTTGTTTCTAGATGTAATATTGTGGTAAATCATTATACATCAATAGATAATTTATGTGGCAAAGTATTGATATGGGGCCATTTTCCTGATTTCTGAGGACAGTTGAGAGGAAAATAGCAGAATTATTAAATGATCTTGATAAGCATATTAGCATCATACACTTTTCACCAAGATGCCTGCCTTTAATTTCCCTCCAAGGTTCACTTTCCTTAAGGACACCAGTAGTTTGTCTCTGTCATTGACAGTCTCCCAAATGACCCACTACCCTGCGGCAGGAGAAAAGTCTCTGCGGCTAGGGGTTGATAACTAACTAAAAGATGTCAGGAAACATACCGCCTGCCCTTTCCAGCTTGCCCTTGACTTCGCAAGAATTGCCTCAGCACTGGGCCTAAATTCTGAAGCCAGTGCTCTTCAGGGAGGGTCACACACGGAACAGCTTCTAAAATGCAGCAGGAGCGAGTGAAAGGGGAAACTCTGAGGGGAAGCCTGGAAGGCGAAGGGGGAAAATCTGAACGCATCCGATCTGGAGACTATAAAAGGGTTTGAAGTCATGAGCTGACCTGTTGGAGGAGATCCCAGGGTAAAGTCTCTGGTCTGAGAGGCCTGGAGAGTGTAAAGGTTTGCCCTGCTCTGAAGAAGGCTATGAAGTCCTTCCAGCTGGGACAAGCGAAGCCCTCTTCTCTGATAACCCTGGCTCCAGATGCCTAAGTCCCTGGAGCAGGCGGGGAGCGGTGTGGAGCTGCTACAGGGACGGGTGTGGAGCTGCTACAGGGACGGTGTAAACATGATCTGCAGGTAACAAGGCTACGGGAAAGGGCCACACTAGATCTAGGACTGAAAGGTCTCCTTGAATTAAAAAGTCGCTAGGTCATTACCAGTCAGCAAACAGAACACTTTCGCTAGTATTATTTAAGGCCAACACTGGGCTAAGACACATATTTCATCAAACAATCCTGACATGAGACATTTAGGCATGAAAAACAGAACATGCTGATGGCCATTTTAGAGGTGGACAGGTCAGGCACGTGGGTTCTAGTCGAGCAGGGCTAGGGAAAGCTGCTGGGGTTAGGGTAGGGGAACTTCAGAGTTAGACCTGAACAATGGGCCATTTAAGCGAAGAGAAATGAGACAAATTGCAGTAAGTGTCCTGAAGTTCAAAGTCACTGGCAGGTCAGAGGAGCTGAGAGATGTCAAGGTCCAGATGGCGAGGGTGGAGCTTCATGTTGGGAAGGGAAGGCTAAATGCAGGAACGTGAGCAACGCCTTCTTCTCCGGAGGCGGGCTCCTGTTCTTAGAGATTGTGAAGAGCGCAGCCAGCAGCACAGCTGTGCAGGTACCTGCGTGGTTTGTGGAGCCCTGCAGACTCACACCCGGGAGTGACAGGGCTGGGGCACATGGCAGTTCTCTTTGTAGAATTAGGGAAACCTCCTCATGACTCCCACAGTGACCACACCAGTCAACGCTCCCAGTAGCAGTGTACGAGGCTCCACGACAGCCGTTCTAACTGGGGTGAGACAGAACCTCAGTTTTGACTTTTGCTGTTTTTGAGATGGAGTCTCACTGTGTGGCCTTGGCTAGCCTAACCTAGAACTTGCAGGGATCTGCCAGCCCTGGTCTCCTGAGTGCTAGGATTAAAGGCATGCACTACCATGCCAGACAGATGTGTTTTCTCTGATGGCTGAGGATGCTGAACACTTTTTAGAATATCGATCAGTTAGTTTGTATGCTGTGCGTGCGTGTGCTTGTGCGTGCATGCGTGCGTGCGTGCGTGCGTGCGTGCGTGCGTGTGTGTGTGTGTGTGTGTGTGTGTGTGTGTGTGTATGGTGTATGCCCATGTCTGTGTGCATGTGTGCAGAATCCAGAAGGGGACTTTGGGTGTCCTATCACTCTCTGCCTTGTTCCCTTGAGACAGGACCTGTCACCGAACCTGGTGTGAGGCTGCAATCCCCGTCTCCACTGCCCACAGAACCGAGGCTGCAGGAAGGTGCAGCC
The DNA here is from genome assembly GCF_949786415.1 of Peromyscus eremicus. NCBI lineage: Eukaryota > Metazoa > Chordata > Mammalia > Rodentia > Cricetidae > Peromyscus > Peromyscus eremicus. The sequence goes on from NC_081427.1 coordinate 58,558,085, forward strand.
ACACCTGGCTTTCTATGTGGGTACCGGAGACTTGCAGCCAGGCCCTCATGCTTGCCCAGCAAGTGCTCTTGGCCAGACGCCACCTCCCTAGCCCCATATTGCGTCTGTTGAGAACACTCCATTCAGTTTATTAGCCATTTATTGATTGCATGGCTTATCTGTAATGTTTTTTTGCTTTGCAGTTCTTTTCATACTCTAGATATCATCCCCATATTCCATAGCTGGCAAAAGTCCCCTCTCCCTGCTCTAGGCTGCCTCTGCACCCTGGAGATTATCTCTTAGCCTTCGGGCTGTGTAGCCAAGTCACAGTCTTGGCGTTACTGGGTGAAAGGTTATTCACACTTCAGTTCTTTCTTCCAGGCTGGGAATAACTCTGAGCTAACATTCAAGAGCAATTTGTACTCATTGTATTTCTGATTACTTTCCCTTTCTCACGGTAATTTTAAAAAAGCATTACTTGAAAGTATTTACAGAGTGAGAATGTGAATTTAGGGAAAAGTTCCCTATTGTTTGTATGAGTGGCAGCTGTGGGCTGGGCACTCTGGAGGACTTCAGGGTTGCTGGCTATCCTCAGGTACAGGGCAGCTGGACCTGTGAGCTTTGGTGATAGGGCAGTACAGGATCCATAGAGGAGGATTGTCCTCCTTACCCTGCAGTCCTGGCTGGGGGTGTGAGCCATAAATCCAAAGGCACCCTTTCAACCCCTGTAACCTTTCCAAGTCAAACCAGCCATTTCTGTTACTGGGTAGAAGTATGCACTAGCCAAAGGACTTTGTGTTAGCTGTCGTCTCAGGGAGGTGAAAAACAAAACAGAAAATGTTAAGATAAACCCAACTCCCTTGTTGGCCTGCAAGCTACATTCATTGGATTAATGAGACCCTCACACCCCTTCTGCTCTCAGGCCCCATTCTGGAACCTTCTCTCATCTGTTGCCTTACCCTTGGGAGCTGGGATATCTGGCTGCACATTCTCTTACCCAGCGTTGGTAACTCTACCCATTTTCCTTCCCAAAGCACGTCACAGCATAGACTTGCATGATTCCACCTCTAGGGATCTAAGATTCAGTTCATTGAGTGTAAATACAAGCCAGGTTAGTCCGGTTGATGTGAGTGACATGTGCTGGCCTCCTTTGCCTGGCTTTTCAGGACTCTGGTCGAGCGGCCATGCCCCAGGTTTACCGGCTTCACGGATGGCACACCAGCCCCTTGTTAACCAAACCACTCTTGAAGCCCATGGAGAACGGCAGAGTAGGTACACAGGTATTAATTAATACCCCTTTGGAGTAAATAGTCTCAGAATATTTGTGCTTCTTTAAGGAAATTAAAATGAAGATTACCTGAGGTGGCAGCATTTCACTTACCAACCATCTTAGACTCTAATGATGCTCAGCTGGGCACAGTGGGCTCTGAATACCAACCCGGAAAGTGGCCACTTGATTATTCTTTTATCAAGACGTCAAGAAGCTTCATGGGGCTATCTTTATGTGCAAGAATGTGGTGATATTTTATTTGTGCTCTAACAAATAAAGCTTGCCTGGGGATCAGAGGAAAAAGTCAGCCACTATATTAAACATAGAAGTCAGGCAATGGTAGCGCACATCTTTAATCCTAGCATTCTGGAGGCAGATATTCATCTGGATCTCTGTGAGTTCAAGGCCACACTGGGAACAGAGTCAGGCATGGTGGCACATGCCTTTAATCCAAGCACTAACCATAGAGGTCTGGAGGTCTATACAGACAGACAGGAAGTGATAGAGCTGGGCGGAAAGAGGAAGTGATGTAGCTGGGCAGAGAGAGGAAGTAAGATGGCAGGGCACAGAACGGTATATAAGGCGTGAGTATACAGTAAGTAGCTCTCTCTTGGGCTGAGGATTTCCCAGCAGTAAGAACTTGTGGCTGGCTTGTCCTACTCCTCTGATCTTTCAGCCTTCACCCCAATATCTGGCTCCAGGTTTTTTTTTTAATTAATAAGACTGTTTAGCAATTCGTGTTACACAGGGGTATGGCTTGCTTGAGGTTCTGTTTTAGATGTTGGAAATTCAAATGGTAGTACTGTATGAACTCCACCGATAGAGATGTAAGTTAAGTTATTAAGGGAAGCCTCTGGAGGTCAGTGATTGATTTCTGTCTGAGTTGGGGTTACTATTGCAGTGATGGAACACCATGATCAAAAGCAAGTCTCAAAGGAAAGGGTTTGTTTGGCTCACACTTCCACAGCACTGTTCATCACTGAAGGAAGTCAGGACAGGAACTCAAACAGGGCAGGAACCTGAGGCAGGAGCTGATGGAGAGACCATGGAAGGGTGTGTTTACTGGCTTGCTCCTCATGGCTTACTCAGCCTGCTTTCTTATAGAACCCGGGACCAACAGCTCAGGGATGGCCCCACCCACAGTGGGCTGGGCCCTCCCCCATCAGTCTCTAATTAAGCAGTGGTTCTCAACCTGTGGGTTGTAACCCTTTTGGGGTTCTAATGACCCTTTCACAGGGCTCACATATCAGACATTTACATTTCAATTCCTAACAGTAGCAAAACTACAGTTATGAAGTAGCAATGGAAATTATTTTATGGTCGACGTCACCACGTGAGGAACTGTATTAAAGGGCCACAGCCTTAGGAAGGTTGAGAACCACTGGACTACAGGCTTGCCTACAGCCTGATCTCATGGAGGCATTTTCTCAGCTGAGGCTCCCTCCTCTCAGATGACCCCAGTTTGTAGCACGCTGACATAAAAACTGGGCTGCATAGTTTCTTTGGCAAATGGCTTTGAGACTGAAATGCCCCTCTGATGTCCTGATGGTCATCCATCCTGAAGCCAAGGAAGTACAGCGTGCGTTCTTTCCTCCTGTGTGTGTGCCTTCCTGGGTGGCTCTCACAGCAACAGGGCGAAGGTGAAAGGAATGTGTCCACTGCCATCCGGCTTAATTCCACCCACCCTTAGGAATCATAAGGCTGGGGTGCACAGTCTGGGCCTTTCAAATGACCCCATGTGCAAATTATGGATAACATTATCTGCATACAATTTTTACAATTATTTGTATAAAAACAGATTTTAAAGCTCATTTAGTTACTATAAAGGGCAATAGTAACAATTCACCATATTTAGCCAACATATTGGCTGGGACATTGTTAAAAAACAGTCCAACTAGAAAAAGCACTGTGGCTCAGTTAGAGTGCCAGTCTCTGGGGCCAGGCTTGCTGTAGGAGTTGTCTATCATGCCTTGGTCTCTGGACTGCTGGCACATGTCAAGCCCCTCACACAGGTGGTAAACTCTTCAGGATAACCTAGGGAGCAGCGTCTCAAGTTGGAAAATATAAATTGATGCTTTTATCTGCGTTTGCCAATAGATTCTCAAAAGAAAGAAAGAAAGAAAGAAAGAAAAGGAAAGGAAAGAAAAGAAAAAGGAAGAAAAGAAAAAAGAAAAAAAGGTTTCTTCAAAAAGTGAATTTCAAGAAGGCCAACACGATGGCTCAGTGCATTAAGGTGCTTGCGGCCAACTCTAAGGGCCTGAGTTCAGTCCCTGAAGTCCCACATGATAGAAGGTGAGAACTAACTCCTGACAGTTGTCCTCTCACTTTCACACTCACATCATGGCATGGACATGCACCCCACAACCCCTAACACAAAATAAAATTGAAGTGAGTTTCTAGGCTGGAAAGACGGCTGAATGGTTAACAGTGCTTGGTGCTCTTGCAGAGGAGCTCAGCTTGGTTCCCAGCACCCAGCTTGGGCAGCTCACATCTGACTGTAATTGTAGTTCCAGGGGACCTGGCACCCCTTTTTTGCCTCTGCAGGCACTTGTACTCACGTTCACATTACCACTACCACCCCCTACACACACCAAAGACATGATTAGAAATAAAATAATTCAAACATTAAAAAAAGTGTTTCCCCACAACACTGAAAATGTTGTATTTATGTGTCTGCGTTTACATACCACTTTGTTTATTAAAAAGATAAATATGCGGTCCTTGTTTTGTTCGAAGGGCGGGTATCTTGTTTCTGTTTAAAAGGACTTTGTAAGTGGGTATAAGATGTACTCTGTAAGTGTATAATATCCGTATATCTTGGTGAGTGTTTACATCTGCATATACTGATGAAGAGACTAAGGCTAACATTTGAACCCCAAAGGGTTCCCACCACCCAAAAGAACCACTGTGTGGACTTCCAGCACCACCAGTCAGTTTGACACTTAGAAATCCCACCTGAGACAGGGGTGCAGCTGCTTTCACAGAGGAGGCTTCAGATTCCAGGTCCATGGAGCCCCAGGTCCACGGAGGCCCAGGCCCACGAAACCCCAGGCCCACAGAGCCCCAGGCCCACGGAGCCCCAGGTCCACGGAGTCCCAGGCCCACAGAGCCCCAGGTCCACGGAACCCCAGGCCCACGGAGCCCTAGGTCCACGGAGTCCCAGGCCCACAAAGCCCCAGGCCCACGGAGCCCCAGGTCCACGGAGCCTCAGGCCCAGAGCCATATCTCCTGCTGATCTCTGCCTCTCTCTCCTTGACCCACCTCTGAACTCAGGTGTACTCTCCTCCTCCCTTTATTTATATTGTGATAATACATACACACACAACATGAAGCTTTTCTGTTGGTCACTTCTCCTGCTACTTTGACAAATACCTGAGGACAGCTTGAAGGCAGTTACTTATTTTGACTTATGGTTTTTAAGGTTTCAATCTAGAGCTCTAGGCTCTGTCGATCCTGGGTCTGCGCTGAGGCACAGCGCCCTGGTAGTGGGAGGATTCCACAGAAGCTATTCATCTCATGGTTACAGGGCACAGAGAATGGGAATGGCCGTGCTAGCAGGATGCATTCTCCCCGCCCTTTACTCCATCTGAGATGGAGCCACCCACACAAGGCAGGCCTTCCCCCTTTTAGTAGAGACTTCCTGGAAATGCCTTCAGATCCACCGCTTTACCAATCTCTAGATATAATGGAGTCGACAAGATCGGCCACCACGGTAACCGGTTCAATGGTGCTGGTTATATTCACGGTGTTAGGTAACTGAAGTCACCACCTACCTCTAAAACTTCTACAGAAACCCTGTCCCCACTGGACAATATCTTCCCAGCCTCCACTTCCCCAAGATCCAAGTGTTATATCTGTTACACCCTTTTCTCTTTGAATTGGCCTATTCTTTAAAAACTTTTCTTTACACTTATTTATTTATTTAGCGTGTGTTGGGGTGGGGTGATGCCACAGGTGTGCAGTGGTACGGAGAGGATGAAGCTTCCTTCTTCCCTGTGGGGAACTTCCGTCATGAGCCTCAGCCTCAGCGGCAGCAAGCATCCTTACCTGCCATCTCACTGGCCCTGCAGTCTCCTGTTCTTAGGAATCCCTGCAGTGGGATTATGCAGCCTTGTCCTGCATGTCCAATGTCTTTCACCGATCATGGTGTTTTCAACGTTAATCCAAATTACAGAATGTATGAAAACTCCACTTCTTTTTGTGACTGGGAAATGGTCTATTATAAATATACACCATGTTTTATTACCCACTTATGGATACTTGAGCTATTCCTCCAATGAATCTTGTTTAGAAAAAAAAGACATGAGACTAAATATTTTTTAAAGATATAGAACAATTCTTTTATTTTCTTGTTTTAAATAATTTTATGTTTGGACAAAGATGGCATGTCAAGATTGCCTAATTCAACCATCTCCTTACCAGAGGGGGAAACTGAGGCACTGAGATGGTTAAATTAGCTTTAGCAGCCATTCTACCACTAAAATAAAGCTGGAATTGTTTCCTGTCAGCTCTTTTCAAACGGTAGCATGTGACAGACACATGCCAATTTGACTGGACAACCTTTTCCCCAAGAGGTGAACTGTGTCCCCTGTAGGAAAATTCAAGTATCCATCTAACAGTCTCTTCAAAAGTGGGCTCCTTATGAGTATGGGCTTAATTTAGTGACATTTATAACGAATATAGAAAAGGCAGAGTGAGCACATACAATTTTGGAGACTAGGTCATAAAAGGCGCCAAGGCTCCCTGCCCGCTGCTCCCTCTCTGGATTACCTGCCCTGTGAGGACATTCTCATGGTCACCGCTGGTGCCCACATGGCAAGGAACTCAATCATCTGGCCACAGCCAGTCCACAAGGCATCTCAGAATGAATCCTCCAATCCCATCCAAGCCTCCAGATCTCTCTGCTCAACTGCTGGACCATAGACTCAATGAATGACCCCGGAGCAGAACTCCCGCTAAACCATTCTGAGTCCTCGCCCTTACGCAATGTATGTGTGAATCAACGTTTGTTGTTTTGAGTGGCTGCATTTGGGGATCATTTCCTTTTTTCTTTTTTTTTTTGTTTTTCGAGACAGGGTTTCTCTGTATAGCTTTGCGCCTTTCCTGGGACTCACTTGGTAGCCCAGGCTGGCCTCGAACTCACAGAGATCCGCCTGGCTCTGCTTCCCGAGTGCTGGGATTAAAGGCATGCACCACCACCGCCCGGCTCTGGGGATCATTTCTTGGCCAGCAATAAAATACTACCATGCTCTGTCATTGCCGTTTTTATACCTACCCTTCACTGACGCCCCTCTAAGACTTGATAGGGAACATTCCTTTTCGTGGTGCTAAGGACTGAACCAGTGCCTTGTGAGTCAAGCACTCTTACCCCTAGCCCCACGATGTATGTTCTTAGGGCAATGTCTCACTTGTTTGTTAGGTGTTTGGTTATTATTACTGTGTATGTGTGTATGGTGGGGGGTGTTTATGACAGGGCACATATGTTAGAGGACAAGTCTATGGAGTCAGTTCTTTCTTCCCACCCTCATGTGGGTCCTGTAGCCAAACTCAGGTTGTCCGGCTTGTGTGGTAAGTGATATACCCTCTGAGCAATCTCACTGGACTAACATATTAAACACACACACAACAAACAAACAAACAAACAAACAAACACCTCATCCAGGCGGTGGTGGCGCACGCCTTTAATCACAGCACTCGGGAGGCAGAGCCAGGCGGATCTCTGTGAGTTCAAGGCCAGCCTGGTCTACAGAGCGAGATCCAGGACAGGCTCCAAAACTACACAGAGAAACCCTGTCTCAAAAAAAAAAAAAAAAAAAAAACAATAAATAAAATAAAATAAAACCCTCTAATATATCTGCTCTTATTTGTGTAACAGATGTGGTGAGATATAATTCCCATAATATAAAACTGGCAAATCAGGAAAAGGTGGCAATGTGTTTCTTTCATAAAATCTCCCTTTCTTCACCACCTACACCGCACCAGCACACGGGGTCCACCCTGACATTCAACCTACCATGACTGCCAAGCTCCTGAACTTTTAACCATCACAACCAGGGGCCTCGGGCTGACAGAGTTTTAGAAAGATTAATTTTATTTTGTCCCTCAAATCTGGAACAGTCATGTGGTAACAAAGAGACGAGTTCGCAAGTTAATAAACAAATCCTTCTTTAGAGGTAAACACATTTGCAAAGAACTAACATTAATATTTCTAAAGCTACGTTATTCATCTTTCCTTTTTGTATAATACATGAAATCCAAGGAGGTTGATCCTGAGACCTATGCTGTTCTATTTGTTTTATTAAACGGAATCTCCAGTCATTTTTTTAAACATTACTTTCTGAAAGTCTCCTTTAATCCATTCATATGTTGTTAGCATTCCAAGGATAGCCCACAGTCAAAGGATTGAAGGCAGCTGCTCAGAGAATAATCAGGAAAGTTCAAATAGGTGTTATGTCGTAGTAACCTTCGGCCTCAGAATCCTAACGGCCACCTACAGCTGTGGGACAGGAGGGACGTCCAGACTCCCGTCACTCAGACTCTCTGCTGTGGGCTCTGGTGTAAGAGGGGGCCCAATGGCCAGCATGTGCGTCGAGTAAAGGTTGGTAAAAAATGTCATTAGCTTTAGCACCATTTTCTCACAATAGTCTTATCACAACAAAATACTGAATATCAGTGACCAGGAAATACTGCTACTGAATGGAAGATGGCTGTATGCAAGGACCTGTATCATTATTTGGTGGTTTTAATTTCTAGTGCTCAATGAAGAATGGGAATAGATTGCTGGCAAAGGAGAATTCCTAGGAAAACAAATTCTCTTTTGTCCCCCTGGAGAGGACATCACAGCCCTGCCATGCAGGGCCAGTGACTGTCCTGATATGTGGATCGTGCTCCCGCCAGGGCAGAGAGCTTAAGGACAGATGAGCAAGGGCTGGAGGATAGTTATATTGCCCTTACAGTCAGCTCACTGGACTAGTATCATTCATGGTGAGTATCTACTGTTTATTTGGTTCATTCATTCATTTAAAAAACCTACTGGGTGCCTATTATGTCCCAGACCCTGTAGCAGGCATTGGTGTAAGCCAAGAACAAGGCAGTGGTGCTGATGAGGAGCACCGTTTTTACATCTATCTGAGCTTGACATTCTCTGAGGCTAATCTGGATGGCGTCACATTGGGAGGATATAGAGGGCCTGAAAAAGGGTTGAAGGTCAACTAGTGTATCCTCATTCTTCCACCCAGAACCCCAATACGAGGCAGTGAAACACGGAATGGGAGGAATAAGGATGGCGCTCCTCGGCTTTATTAAGGACAACACACTAGACATTGGCCACTCCCTTTCTCCAAGTGCCCTGTCCATCACCTGGACAAAGGTGCTTTCCTGGCCTTTCTTCCCACTGCCTGAGAAAGCCGCATAGATCATGGCGTATTGGGAGACCCAGCCACAGTCTTGCTGGATTCCAGAATAAACCTCCTTAGCAGATGCTACAGACCCCCAACTCCCATGAGCACGGCCACAGAATGACCGGTCCACCTTCTCAGGGCAGGGCTCGGGACTATCCCAGAGCTCAGAATGCTTGGAGTAGAGGGGAAAGTGACCTCAGGCACAGGACAGTGACATCTAAAGGAGTGACAGGGATAGGGCCACACAAGCTGGGTGGCAGAAGTCTAGACAGAATGAGCAACAGTAGGTGGGGGTGATAGAATAAGAGCACGTTTAGGTATTGTGCAAACCCAAACCAAGACACAGACATTCCTCCATGCTGGTTTACTGCCATGGGCTTTATTCTCCACAGTGAGGTGAGTGAGTGGGGGTGAGCCAGCAGGTCATGGATGTGGAAAGCTTGAACAAGATCTCACAGACAGGGAACCTTCACAGCCAGCAGAACCTCTAGAAATCATCTGCTCCCTGCCTTTGTTACGTGTGTTTTGCCAATAAAACTGGTTATTAGCAGAGGGAGTTCTAGTGACTGACCTGTGAGGCAAAAAGAGCCAGCTGCTCTGGCCTCCAGGACTCAGGGATAGCTTCCTCTGTCCGGTTCCCAGCGTCGGCAGTTTAGGAACCAGTCACCCTGGCCTCCAGACACGAACGCCAGCCAACAGCAGGATCTGTCCGTCTGGATTTTACTGGCTTTTGAAATGTACTGTGGTTGAAACTGGGTTCTTTTGGTGGGTTATATAGCCTGAGGGCCAGGTGAAGGGTCTGGGGCTTTTTTAAAAAAAGAAAGAAGCCAGCAGAGTAGGGGCTTAACTTCTAGCCTGCACATATGTGCTCCAGCCTCCCCTGGGACCCTACATCCAGGGGCTCCACACACCGGTATCCTTGGGATCACAGCGGGGGTCCAAGGGTGGGAAGTAGGAAGGCACAGAGTGCTTGTGGTAGTACTGCAGGCGGGAAAGGAGCTTCAGGACGATGTGGGGATGCTCCTGGGACAGGTCGTTTTTTTCTTCAGGGTCCTGATTGATGTCAAACAGCCAGAGCGTCTTGGTCGACGAGTCCAGCGAAGGTATCTCAGAAACGTTGGATTGAGATGGAGGTGGGAACCAGTAACCACAGCCTGGAAAAAGACACGACACTTCAGTGGGGGAGAAGCACTGTTGGTGGGTTCTAATCCCAGGGCATCTGGGGGACAAGGCTGCCCTGGCTTGTAGGTATGGTCACTCATACACACACACACACACACACACACACACACACACACACACAAATACACATAAACACACACAAACACACACACATATGAACAAACACACACACACATATGAACACACACACAAACACACACACATACAAACACACACACATACACACACACATATGAACACACACACATACACATACAAACACACACATACACATACACATACAAACACACACATACACATACAAACACACACACATACACACACATATGAACACACACACACACACACACACACACACACACACACACACCAACCACATGTCTCTTGGTATTCATTCTAGATTTGTCTCAGAATATGGTTCCCATGCTTTATGGGACAGATCCTATTGCTTTACAACAAGGGACATTAAAAATACGTGTGGGGTGGCGGCAGGAGGGAGATTTTAGTTGTCACCATGGCAGTGGGTGGTGGGGGTGGGGTGGGGACGGTATGAATACACTCCCAGGATTTAGCAAGCACAGCACAGTACAATGCATGGGACAATCCCAAACAATGAACTGTCACTGTAAACACCAAGAACACTCACAAGCTGAGCATGCCTACATTGCATCAGATCCTGTATAAGCATGCCAAGATGTCCCTTCCTGAGAATGGGGTCAGGGAAGCAGACTCTTGCCCCAGCCACAGCGTTGGTGGAGCTTCTCGGCTAGCTAGGTGTGCTGTGTTTGACAGGCACACGTGTCTGAAATCCACATATGTCTATGAAGTACTCAGTGGGATTTTCTCCTTTTACCTGCACTACAGATAATTAAAAACAAAACCAAACCCCAAAACCCAGAACGAGGTTCAGGTTGAGCAGCGGAAGGCTTTCCTCCACTCTGCAGCCTCAGGGAGAATGTTTTATTTCTTCAGTTTTAAAGGCAGCCATCATTTTGGTGAGCTTTTGCTGTTCTTTTTGGTGGGCAGTCTACCTAGGCCACCGCAACCGCAGAAGTTGGGTGATACGGACCAGACAGAGGCCACGAAACCTCGAGTAGAGAGCTGCTTTCTTAAGATCCGCAGGGACCATAAAAGATCTGAAGGACTAGCTAGCCTCTCAGATGTCTGAGCAAACTGAGGAGGTTTGGCAAGGAGCCTCGAGGAGCTAGGAGAGGAGGGGAAGGGCTGAGGCACAGTGGTAACAACCGACCTCCCTCTCTGTGGGAATGGCCCGGGGAATGAAGTCCCGAGAGGAAAGGAAAGTTGGGGACACAGCCCCTGCTCTGGCAGCTCTGGGAGAGAGCTGAGCAGTCTACCTGGGTGGCCCGTGAGGAGTTTCCAGTTTTTGTATCTAATCCCAGCGTGGATAGATGTGTTAAAGGCAGAGTATTCTAAAGGAACAGAATCATTCTTTGCGGCAGTCATGCTCTTGCCAGGACCTGGGAAGAAATAGTTTGAAAGAATTAGATTGCTGTTATTGGCCTGGGTCGTTATAAATCAACATCTTATACCCTTCTTGCGGAGCAGTAGCTCTTGTTCCACACCAGAGTGCAAATGTCTGTCCTGCCACAGAAACGAATCTTTTATTAAATGTAAGCAGAAAGTATAGTTACATTAGATGTCAGTCAGAAACCACCACAAATATAAAGGAAACCCCAAAGAGATTAGAAGACTAATCCATCCTTAAAATCACTGCCTCCCGCCAAGACACAGACAGAGGCCATGTGCAGAACAGTGTCTGTTACAGCAACTGAGCTGGGCATTGTGTGCGTGTGCGTGTGTGCGTGTGCGTGTGTGTGCGCGCGCGCGCGTGCGCGCGCGCACTTTTACTCTTAAATGTTTAAGTGAAATACATTTTCTGTGAATGCTTGTACCTTTGCAGATAGCATATTCAATTATAAATGAACATTTTATTGAAGTCTGTCTCAAGCTAGGAGAGGTTCAGCACACCATAAAAAAACTGAGGATACATTTATTTTCAAACCAGTCATGAAATTTAAAAGTTAGTGAGCAACGCTTTTAACTATTCAACAGAATAACTATGGATATATAAACTATTAGGAGATAGCATGGGTTACTTCAATTTATCATTTTAAGGTCTTTTAGCAATTGATCAGGTTTCTGAGGGAACAGTCATTAACGCTCACCCCACCTCAAGTTTAGAACCAGTTATGAGACAGGCTAGGCAGACTGACCTAAACTATCACCTTTCGTACTGATAAATCACCTACAGAGGACATGGCTTCAGGTCACAGTGGAAAGAATTGCTAATAATTGACCCTGGACTTACTCAGCCACCACCACTGAGCTCACTGGACAGTCCCAAGGTTCTCTTACAGCACACAGTGATGACAGATTGCTTACATACATCCAGGGCACGAGCTGGCTCTGAACTTAGACCTGGAAAGAGTCTCAAGCTGAGCACACCCAGTCTCTTCTTCTTGGCCAACTTCCTCTCTCATCTTCAGCAGAGAGAAACGCACTACGTAGAGTCAAGTTCAACTTTAGCTGAGGACATTGGTCGACCCATGAGGGGAAGGGATGGGTGTACTCATGCCTGGGAGTTCATATTTACATATTTATAAGCTTCCACGTTGGACCTCACTGTACACTATTTAGTCTGTTTTAAGTTTACATTTCTTTGTTAACTTTTCCAATATGGTCAAGGCAATTGTCTGGGGGACGCTGCAGAAGGCCACTGAACAGGTGGCCAGCCCAGTGAGTAATTGTCACAGTGTGTGGTTATGTCTGTAAAAGTGCATGCTCAGAACAACTGAACTGAACGGGGCTGGGGCTGTAGCTCAGCTGCAGGGCACCTGCCTAGCATGTTCAAGGCTCTAGCATTGCCGACCCAAACCAAAACAACCAAGTGTACACTCCACTGAGGTGATGAGAGGGAGGTGGAAGTTCAAGACCAGGCTGGGCAAATGACAATCAATCAATCAATCGATAAAAAAATAAAAGCAGACTTGGTGGGCTGTGCCGTCCCCTCCATCCCTGCAGAGCTTCAGGGCTCCCTGGATTCAATGCAGGGGTTGGCACAGGTTCCACTGGCCACAGAAAAGATGAGTCCTAACCCTTGTGAGACACTCAGAGTCTGGGCACTGATCCAGTACACATCAGTGGTTTCAGTCGTAAGCACCCACGAGGAAAACCTTTCTGACTTCTTGCTTCTTTGCTTGCAAATATTTTGGCTGTAACACAAACGGATGCTTCTAGTGATGGAGGTGGGTGGGGATGTGGATCTCAGGAAGCGGGTCCACGACACACAGGCTGTGCTACAACTGTGAACCTCTCATCTCACCCCTCACCAGTCTGTCTAAAGGCCACACTGCAACATCAAACATTTCGGATGTTAAATAAAACAAGCATGTTTTGGTGAACATAAACAAAAGAAAGGAAACAGCTACCTCAGCCCTACTTATATTTATATACATTGTTTCCTTAAAACAAACAGGAACAGAAAATACCCAAACAACAAGTCTAAGGCTAAGTGATGAAGGATACTATTATCTCAACTTTATTTTTCCCAGTTTGAGTGACTGCACAAAGAGATCAGAGAATACTAACACCCTAGAGCCGCCACCAGTGAACAGATGTTAACATTTTGTCACATTTGCTTAAAAAATTTATTACATTTTATTTATTTTGTGCACATTTGTGTGCACTTGTGTATATGTGGGTGTGAGTGTGTGCATGCATGTGCACGAATGTGTCACTGTGCTATGTGGAGGTCAGAGAACAATTTGAAAGTCATTTCTCTCCTTCCATCACGTGGATGGATCCAGGGGATTGAACTCAGGCCGGCAGTCTTGGCGGCAGGCGCCTTTACCCACTGAATCATCACCAGCCTCACATCTGCTTTTTTGATGAAAGGAACTGACAACAAGATCAAGTTGAGGTTTCCTCTGCCCCTCGTTCAGCTCTCTCATCCACTGTTCCACGTGCTGCTGCTGCTGCTAGGGTTTCTAGGCACCCTTATCCATTTCATAGTGCAGGGCCACGTGGGTGTACTAAAGAGTATGCACAGCATTGTTTCACATCCTACACATGTGCTACTATACATATTCACATTGTACACGTGTGTTATACATACCCTGTAACTATCATTCCCTCTTCAGAGTTTTATAATTATATATCTGCATATATTCCCCTTCAATGTTTAACTTCACTATACAAAATACTGCATCTTGTTAATCGATTTCTCCGTCCCCATTCCCAAGCTGTTTGATTAGTGTCTGTTACTGGTTATCCCACAGTGAGTACTGATGTCTACTTCTTATGCACAAGGGATGAAGTTGCTTTGGGGTCTGTGCTTTTCCACCATACCAACTGGCCCTCCTGTCTGTAATATCCCCATTCCTGAATCCTATACCACTGAAAAATTATTGAAAAAAAAAGTATCTTCATGAAGGATATAATTAGCAAGAACCATTTTTTCTGTGTCAAAGAAAGGGATTCTTACAGACACCTTTTTACATCCCTCTAGAGAAAACCACACAGCTCACACGTGCACAGCTTGATGCCCAAGAGGCTGAACGTGACCAGGGCTTCAGGGCTCATGGCAGGACCTCCAAATGCTCCCTCCTCGCTCCAAGGTACCCGCTGACTTAACTCTGCACCACTTCTGTCTGCTTTTAAACGCAATGTGAACAGAGAGTATATGGTATGTTACTCTCACTTCTGGCTCCTTTTAATTTGAAAATGTCTAGTCTCATAAAATAAGTTCACAAAAAGTGACCCTGAGGTTCTACGTAGCCGTGGGAATCAGCCTGTTTCCGGTACCTCCTCCACTTCAGTCACTGGAGAGTCCTCCATGGGTGAAAATTCAACACCCTTCTCTCATATTTGATTTTGAAGCCCATGTGGGACTGATTTTTGTCTATGAAGTGAGGTAGGAATCAAGAACGCACTCAGTGCAAAGGCGGTCCTCTCCCATTTATCCACAGTGACACCCTTGCCAATATGGGGTGAGACTGTCCCTTAAGCTCAGAATCTAGTAGGACTTTCCATGATGCTGGGAATGGTGTCTGTGCCAGGCCGTGCTTTGGGCACTCACCACATGTGGCTGTGGAATGGTATCTGTGCCAGGCCATGTTTTGGGCACTAGCCATACGTGGCTGTGGAATGTTCAGTGTCTGTGCCAAGCTGTGCTCTGGGCACTAGCCACATGTGACTGTGGAATGGTGTTTGTGCCAGGCTGTGCTTTGGGCACTAGTCACATGTGGCTATGGAATGGTGTCTGTGCCAAGCCATGCTTTGGGCACTCACCACATGTGGCTGTGGAGCATATGAAATGTGGCTGGTACAACTAAAGAACCAATTTTTTATTTTTGAGACAGGGTCTCATTTTGTAGCCCTGGCTGTTTTGAAACTTGCTATGTTGACCAGGCTAGTCTTGAACTCACAGAGATCCACCTGCCTCTACCACCTTGAGTGCTGGGATTAAAGGCGTGCACCACCACACCCAGCTATTAACCTAATACATGTTCTACCATGGAGCTCTACCCTCAGCCATATAAATTTAAGTATTTTACTCTTTTTGGATTGCTATTAAAATGTCCTTCTGAAGTTTCATGTTTG
Organism: Peromyscus eremicus; assembly: GCF_949786415.1. Classification (NCBI taxonomy): domain Eukaryota; kingdom Metazoa; phylum Chordata; class Mammalia; order Rodentia; family Cricetidae; genus Peromyscus; species Peromyscus eremicus. The sequence goes on from NC_081427.1 coordinate 58,573,538, forward strand.
TTTGGTTTGTGTCTACTGTCTGAGGTACAGATGATGACTCTATGCCCCTCTCATATTGCAAAACTTGGTTGAAGTTGTTTTTATTAGTTCTCACAGCTTTTAAATTTTGATGCATGATTTTTAAAATTACCTCTATTTATTTATTTAATAATTTATTTTGTGTGTTGTGTGTGTGTGCATGCCAGGACATGTAGGTGAATAGCAGGGCAATTTTGGGGGAGTTAGTTCTCTGGAGACTTCCAACATGTAGGTCCTGGGGATGAATTCAGGCCATCAGGACCGGGACAAGAAGCTCAGCGTTCTAGTAAGATCATGCCGGGTTTACTACCTTGACCAGCTGGCTGTCTATTCTTTTCACTTTCTTTCGTTCGTCATTGCTTTGCCTAATTCTCCATATAATTCTGACACACACAGTGAGAGTAGAAGAACACAGTCCTTACCATTCCTGACCTATGACGACCCCTGGAGGACTTTGAAACCTCCAAGCAAGCTTGAGTGATTCTATCAGTAAAAGAGTATTACATTTTGTCTAAAAGCTTTTCCGGATCTATTCGATTATCATCTTTTGTCCTTTGGTATATTGACTCTCATTAATTGATTTTTCAATGAAGGAAAGATCATAATGAAGTGATTTTTTTTTCATTGAAAAATCTTTATTTTTCACTAATTGATTTTCAGATGTTAAGCTGATCTTCACCCTACATGGTCACAGCATATAATCTTCTTTATACATTTCTAGATTCTGTTAGCATTTTACTGAGGATTTTTGTGTCCAAATACATAGGAAATAATGAATTATTAAATTGGTGTTTTGATAAGCTGATGTAGATGGGACAGAGTGTTGGGCTGAAAGACAGGAGGACAGATTTCATAGACTAGCAAACATCAAGGATTTATCTGTCAGGGTTGATGCTAACGAAGATGCAGGAAAGAGTCCTTGCTGCGGAGTCTCTCCACCCCCACTGCACACAGTAGGCATGTGGGAGCCCACAGAGGTTTCCTAGTGAGATCTGAGCTTGCTTTACCCAGCAGGGCTGCATAAGGGGAGATGGACTGACCATGTGTGTGGTTACCAGGTGTTTGGAAGGGTCTGCACTTGGCTGTGCTAGGGGGAGGTCTTTTGCCTCACCCTTTGGCATTCCTTTAAAGAGCCCTTTAGAAGAGACAGAAGGGGCCGGTGGATTAGGATCCAGGCCCTCCCGAGGCTATCCTGTGCCTCTCTCTCTCTCTCTCTCTCTCTCTCTCTCTCTCTCTCTCTCTCTCTCTCTCTCTCTCTCTCTCTCTCTCTCCGTCTATATTTCTATCTAAATCTCTTATCCCTCACTCCTCAAGAGTACCCTGGGAAAAAGGTGGGAGCGGCCCCCCACATAGGCATATCTGGAGTCTGACTGTTGGGTTCAAGTATCAGCTCCTCTGCTCACTGTGTGTGATCTTGGTTTTGACTGACCTTCCTGGCCTCAGTTTCCTCATTTGTAAAACGCAGGTGCCAATGTCTATTTTGCAATTGATTGTGTGGCCTAAGTATGTGATGATACATTCAAATAGCTTGACAGTAAGTCCATTCTGTAGGAGGTATATAATAAACGCTATTATTACCAGTTGTCCAATCTTGGGCAACTTTCTGAACTCCCTACACTTCAGTTTGCTATCGGTAAAATTCATTTAACTACAAGTGAGCTAAGACATAAACTGTGCTTAGCACATTTGTATATTCCCAGACCATTATCAACACTAAAGACACTAAAAACAGCTGATACATGTACTCACTATGTATTGGGGAACACAATATACCATTTTATTTTTTTTTTATTTTTTTTTTTTATTTTTTTTTTTTTTTTGTTTTTCGAGACAGGGTTTCTCTGTGTAGCTTTGCGTCTTTCCTGGGACTCACTTGGTAGTCCAGGCTGGCCTCGAACTCACAGAGATCCGCCTGGCTCTGCCTCCCGAGTGCTGGGATTAAAGGCGTGCGCCACCACCGCCCGGCAATACACCATTTTAAATCTCTCCTCTCCTCTCCCCCTCTCTTGCCCTCCCCTCCCCACTCCTCTCGAGATAGAGTCTCACTACTATGCAGCCCTGGCTGTCCTGGAACTTGCTTTGTAGACCAAGCCTCAAACTCACAGAGATCGTTTGCCTCTGCCTCCCAAGCTCTGGGCACCATTCTCCATTTAAATGACCTATGCTTATTTACTAACAGTGTAATTTGTTCCTGGGCTATGTTTAGCAAACTTTAGCCCTTCCAGAAATTTGGTTGTCCAAGCGTTTTCTAATTCAGAATTCTGTCAGGTATATTTTTCACAAACAGGAAAGATTTTGGCTTAGTTAGCTGCAAATACTCTCAATTTTTATACACTCAAGTTGAAAAAAAATTGTCTGTTTGCTTTTAGGAATGGGCTGTTTACTTATGATGTAGATCAAACATCTCTTTTTACAAATTATTTTTATTTTATTTTATGTATGTGAGTGTTTTGCCTGCATGTATGTGGGTGTCACGTGGGTTATGTGGGTGCCGGGAATTAAAGAATTAAATCCAGGTCCTCTGGAAGAGCAGCCAGTGTTCTTAACCTCTGAGCTCCCTCTCCAGCCCTTCAAATATCTCTTAAAGTTTACACTGAAGTTTAACTTAAACATTAAATTGGCTGATCATTTCTTCCTAGTCAAACTAATAGAAATAGTTTACAAGACCCAAACTCTAGCTGAAGTCCAAGACACAGGTACTTCTCGTGCCCACCGGCGGGCGAAAGGCCTCCTGCTGGGAGTCTGCATCCTCTTCCACCAGACTTAAACCCATGTAGGCTGCAGCTGGATGGAGACGGCGCTGCACATGTGGATCAAATCTTCAGGGCGCTCAGGGTTTCATGTCCCAGTCACCGTGGGCTCGGGCCAAGGCTGTACTCTCTCTCTCATCTTGCTGTGTGGCAAAGCTTTACATATCCAGATGTGAGTGCGTACACTGTTGTCTTGTTTCTTATTTTTAAAATCATTACGATCTAAACATAGAAGTTTTTCCCCTAAAAATAGTTTCCTAAATATTACACTGGCTAGAACACCCGCCCCCTCCCCCCCAGCTGATCCTTTGCTGGCCCACTCTGATGCTTTGCTGGCATGCCCCGGCTAACTTTCAAGGTTGGAAAAAGCCACAGTGGCCTCTTCACTATTCCAAGGACATGGAGAGCTGTGAAGACTTTAGTGGAAGCAGACCCCACACCACCACCCTGTAGTTCTAAAAGAGAGCCCAGACCCTGAGGTGGGTTTTAGAGGCCTTTAGAACAATTGCTTTTTGTCACCTTAATAAGGCACTGAACGGCTCTGTCTCTGTTTCACTCTATGTAAAACAAGTATAAAAAGTCTGCCCAGCCAACAGGGTGAATGTGAGTCAGACATAAAGCTTATGGGTGGTGGCCTTGGGCATCATGAGTGTGAAGATCCAGCCAGGCTGTAGGGCTCCTGAATCCCCACTGTAGCTGCCACTGGACTAGGTGCATAGACAGAACCAATACACTAAATGACATCATCTTCGTCCCAGTTGAACCTATGGCCTGTGACTGGCAACCTTTAAAGTCAAGGTGTTCCAAGCTGCCGAGACTGTACCGACTGTGTGCTGCCATGTACCGAAGTAGCTACCATGGGAACTGGGTATGGTTAGAAAATTATTAGAGTTATAGGCACATGACCAACATTGTATATACTATATCACAGGCCAAGCCCCACATGAAAATAGAGTGAAACAGAATTATTCATTTCTCGTCTAGACTGGGGGACCAGCTGGGGCCTTTAGTTACCCTAACACCCAACTCTGGTTCTGAGTCCCGCTAGTTCAGCCGTGGCCTGTCATGCGGCCGTGGTCTGTCATCCTGGCCCTCTGTCCCCTTCAGAGATCTGGTGGTGCCATCTTTGTCAGCATTAGTTGTACTTATGTTGGTGTTTGCATAGTGACTGCCCTGGGACAGTCCCCCAGAGGACTTTGTGTTTGACCAGCCCATGCCTTGGATGTCCAGGTACAGTAACTATACAGTTCCAACATGTGCCTCCTCTACTTACCCAACCCACTGCTTCCGCTGTGCCTTCTGTGTGCACCCAGGGGACACTTACCCTTCATCCCTCAAATACACAGCTCGTTTCATGATATCTGCGCTTATCACTGTTGTGGGTGACTGTCCTCCGAGCCAAGCAGTCACCATCTTGGGGAGTCCATCGGTACCCTCTTACAAAAGCATTGTCCCAGCTGGGCTTGTTAACTAGTCACACACCCTCCTGGAGAAATGTCTTCCTGATTGCCTAGGAGTCAGCCCGAAAGGAAGGGAAAAGAAAGGAGAGAGCATAGAACTAGACATTGCCATCATCCGCTCAGAAACAGAGGCTTACTTACTAAATTCACGTGTGTGTGTGTGTGTGTGTGTGTGTGTGTGTGTGTGTGTGAGAGAGAGAGAGAGAGAGAGAGAGAGAGAGAGAGAGAGAGAGAGAGAGAGAGAGAACAGAAACAGAGAGACAGAGACAGAGGGACTAGGGATGGTGCCCAGGGCCTCACACATGCTAAGTGCTCTACTGCAGAACTGTACCTGCAGCCCTAACACATAACATCTTGGGCTAGTGCTGGCAGCTGGGCACAGCCAGGTACAGAAAGACAAGTAAACAGGTAAGCAACAATGGAGAGTGATACCAGGAGTGTGTATGTGTGTGGGGTGAGGGCAGGGACTCTAGGAACCCCAAGTGGGGAATCTTGATTAGTGTATGTGGGGAGAGAAGGCCTTTCCAGAGAAATGATGGTTAGCACGAAGCTGAGAGGCTGGCAGGCAATGCAAAGGTTTTCACTTTATTACTTCTTTTGTGGGCTGAGGTGTGAGGTAGGAATGTGATATGTGCACCGAGCTGTGGCAGACCCTGTCATAGCTGGACACGCAGGCTGTCATGTTACAGTTTCTGCTGAAATTTCAATGTCTTCATCAAAATGTTCTTGAGGTTGTTTGAAATTCCTAACACAAGACTGGAATCTGCCTCACTGTAGGAGCTGACTGCCCAGGGCCCCTGGAAGCCTTGGTCATAGCCTCACTGTGGGAGCTCACTGCCCAGGCCCCCCAGGAGCCTCGGTCACAGCCTCACTGTGGGAGCTGTGCATTCTCTACTTGCTTGCAGTCGTCTCGAGTACTAGTTTCTCAAGCTTAGTCTCACAGCCTGTTACACCCCCAGGGACTGCCTCAGAAGGACCATTCTAATTCATATATGAACTTGGGGGGAAAGTAGAGTGGATTCAAGAGTCTTCATTTGCACTTGCCTGACGTCAAATGAAAAGGCCAAATGCTCAGTGAAGCCACACTGTTTTGGAACTTGGGAGTCACAACCTGTGAACCAAGCCAGACCTAGGCACTTGTCTTCAATAAGTCAATTAAAAGAACCCGATCAACAGCAGGGATTGGAAAAAGGAGAATCATTTAACGTGGCCACATTAGGAAGAGGGACAAGAGATGAAACAACTCCTCAAGTTCTTCTTCGGGGCTCTGAAGGAGATGGGAGTTCAACTACAGGGCCGAGGCTTTACACATCTAAGTGGTCCGATCAAGGTGTGGTCCCACCCACCACGGCCCATCATTATCTGGGTTTTAGTCTCCTCCTAGAAGGTGGTCTGATGCGTTCTGAACTGTGTGAAATCTCTTTCAGAGAGACAAGCTCCTCCTTTGTCGGCACCCTTTCCTTCTCCCAGCATTCCTAGGAAAACTGCCATTTCCTGGGGGTCCACTCTTTCAATAGTCTTTAGAATATTACTTCTGCCGCAACAGTTACAACACAGCCAATGCCTAACAATGAGAACCCGACATGCACAGGACACGGGTGAAGACAGCCTGTCCAGGGTTATGCTGGCAACCCGAAGAGTGGAATAGGAGAGAGGCTTGGAGAAAACAGAAAGGGAGAGGTGGCAGGGCTGGGAGCCAGAGGAGGGCGCTGGGAGGGAGGAGGAGGCGGAGAAGAAGGCTGGGTCCCAGTGCACTCAGGGGGGTTTAGCAAGCAGCTTTGTCTTTCACTTCCCCTGTCTTTCCTTGTCATTTCCCCCACAGGTGAGGACACAGGATAGAGCGACCCCCAGAGCCGAGGGCTCAAGCATCACTTAGTGCTCAACTGTAAAAAGACCTAGCAGGGCGGCCTGCCCGCCTGCCTGCCATGAAACAGTCTGTTCCTTCCTGGACTTTCACCCGGCTAATGCAAGTTTTCTCTAACACCCACACTACTTATTGAGAATTCTGTCTGTCCTTGGCAAAATCCTTACAACTCGAAACAGGAGTGTTGGGAAAAATACGCCAGACATGAAGCTAATCAGAAAAAGGTGAGGAAGAATATTACAGATGTTATTTATTACCTATGGGGGAAAATCAAAATGCCCATTATTTTTATATATGCACTCCACATGATGGGTTTCAAATGAATCTAAGTCCATGATTTTCAGTTTACAAAGTCAATTTCTCTGACACCTACTCACTCCGTCCATATTTGACATGTTAAACGTCCTCGTGAAAAAACAGCTTTGATGTGGCTTGCTCGGCTTAGACAGAGTCTGGCGTTAATCACTGTTGAGTTGTGCATAGTGAGTACTCAGAAAGGAGCCGCAGAAAGGAGTCGGCTTATGGGGAACTTCAACAGTTGGTTCATGTCTGACACTAGCCAGGAGTGTGAACTGAGCGATGTCAGCCAAGACACAGAAGGCAACCACTTCCCCCAGGGCCTGTCAGCCCGGGACTGTTCTGATAAATGAAACCATCTCCATCGGTATATGAAGTAGATTGGTAGAGACCTTCTCATGTTGAGTGTATACGAAATCTTGAATAATTTATTTGATCACATTTCTTTATCTATAAAACAAATACCCACCTTGATCCCTGTATATGCTAGATGTCAAGTCCTCGGAATAAAAAAAAAATGCCAAAGTCTAATTAGTAATGAAGAGATGATTTTGTTCAAACACCCCACATTGTAAAATATGCAATACACATTTGCTGCCAGGAAGAATAAACACACTACGGAGTGTTGGGAGAGTCTAAAGGAGATGTCGCCTCCCTGGGAGGGGCTCATGGGGTGGGGTGGGGCTCTGGACAAGATGGATATGACAAGAAATGAAGGCTTGAGGAGATCAAGCATGATAGATGGTACACACCTATAATCTCAGTGCCTGGGATGCTGAGGCAGGAGGTCAGAGTTTAAGGCTACCCTGAGCTACAGAGCAAGACCCTGTGGACGGGGGAAAGGCAGGCTGGGATCCCAGCAGAATGTCTCACTTGGCCGGGTGGTGGTGGCACACGCCTTTAATCCCAGCACTCGGCGGGTGCTCTGTAGGACAGCCAATGCTGTTACACAGAGGAACCCTGTCTTGGGGGCGGGGTGACCCAACAAATAAATAAATAAATTAGAATGTCTCTCTTTTTTCAAAAGTCTTCTCCCTATGGAGTCTCCTCTTCCATGTCTAAAGGAGGCAAATGCACACAAAGCCAGCAAAGCAGTGCCTGGCTCAGGGGGAAAAAAGGTTCCGTCAAACTGTGCTCAGACTCCTCTACTCCTCCTCCAGATCAGGACTCAACATTCCACTGGGTATTTTAGAATTCGAGGTCCCATCACCTACCTACTCACATTTCTTTGTCTGTGGAATCCTTAGTGCCTCTCACCCCAAGGCCAACCCAGGTACCAAGTGGCCAGCATCCAGCCCTCTTGCCTCACTCACACACTGCCCTTTCAGTCCAACCTCTCTCTGCAGAGATCCACTAGTTCACACACCCAGGAACCCCATAAAAACACTACACTGGAAACCATAATATATGTAAAGGACTTATAGAGTAAAAAGAGAGAAGAAAAAATTAAAAATATATAGATAAAATAAAAGGGGATTAAAAAAAAGGGAAATCCTTGACACTGAGACAAGGAGCTTCCAAAGGTGCCACTGAATTTGTTTTCTATTGGCCGTCTACCTCTGGGCATGCAGCCCACCTTAAAGAGGAGTTTGTTTGCCCAGTGAGACTCCCATGGAGAAAATGAAGTGTTCATTTGCAAGTTATTACCAATTGGAGCTTGCTTCCGGGTTAGGGATGGGAGGGGGTCTACTTCTTTCAGCTCTAGGACCCAAACTGGTACAGACCCACGTAGGCCGTGTGCATACGTCTGTCTCTGCGAGTTCGTAGGTGCACTGATTCTGCTGATTTAGAGGGCCTTCTCTCCTTGGTGTCCTCCATCCCCTCTGGTTCTTCTACTCCTTCTGCAACCTCTCCCACAGGGTTCCCTGAGCCCCGAGGGGAGGGATTTGGTGGCGGTATCCTACTTAAGGCTGAGTGTTCCAAGGTCTCTCACTCTCTGCACGTTGTCTGGTTGTGTAGGTCTCTGCATGTGTTCCCTTCTGCTGCAGAGGAAGGTTCTCTGAGGATGACTGAACAAGGAAGTGATCTGCTTCCCTAGTCCAAGTCTGCACAGGATCTCGCACAGAATGCCCTAGAAACATGAACTCGGGGTGGGGGGGTAGAGGCGCGGGCAATGAGCTTAGAAACAAAGATAAGGCAGACAGAAAAGAGAGCATGTCTTTTCTGTCACCATCTAGTTAAAGTGCTAACAGATGGACTGTCCCGGCCCAGCATCCGCGTGCCAACCACGCCTCTACTCTGATCCTGCCGCACACGGGCCAGTCTAACACAGGGCGATGGCTACTCATCCAATTCCCATTCTCAGCCTGTCTCTCTCTAAATACACGTTTCTCAAGTAATTGGTACAGTCCAACAACAGACGGCTATAAATAGGCATTGTGTGTATAAAAAGAGGGAAACTAACCAAAAATATTCATCCTCAGCCTATGATTAAGATGACGAGCACGGAGCAGGCTGGGTCGTCTGTTTTCTGGCTTGGGATGAAAGAAGAAAAGACTTCCCCACCCCCAGCACGGCATTTCGTGAAATCCCAACCACAAATCCTCACAGAGGATCCAAACGCCTCGCTGAAGACCGAGCTCTTCCTGCGTGGCACGGTTCATATTCCAGCACGCAGGAAAGACGCGTCTAGGCTCTGAGCACATTTTTTGGACAAGGATGAAATGATGTTAATAGTTCATTTGGAAAGGGGGGGGGGCTTGCCTGTAGTTCAGCCACGATGGCTGTCAGGCGGGCCTGGCCTCTCTGTGCTGCCTGGGGATGGCATCTGTCTCGATCCCAGGAGCCCACACTCCAGCTGCGGCAGTGGCGACTCAGTGCAGAGAACTGAAGCTGGATGGCACCTCCCCAGCACAGCGCCCACAGTTCTGCTACCCACAGCCCAGATCCCGTGTAACCCAAGCCCTATAATCACTGCAGCGAGGGCCATGAGGTGCTGCTCTTGCCGAAGGTGCAAGAGGCAACAGCGAGGCAGCTCTTCCTGGCGCCTCCCCCCCCACCCCACCCCCACCCCCCCCACCCCCCCCACCCCCCCACTCCCCCCCACCCCCCACCCCCCCACCCCCCCCACCCTGGCGGTGGTCCAGTGGAAACGGAGGAAGTTTCACATTCTGAGAGACTATCGGGGTCTCACGTGAACGGAGATCCAGGACATAATCTCTTTCCAAGGAAAACTGGAAGCCTGTTGGAGAGAGTAGGCAAAGATGGCCACACTGCTCTACAGCTGATTTAGAACGGAATATTAAAGAATTGCCACAAACTTGGGGGCTGGAGAGATGGCTCAGAGGTTGAGAGCACTGTCTGTTGTTCTTCCAGAGGTCCTGAGTTCAATTCCCAGCAACCACATGGTGGCTCACAACCATCTAAAATGAGATCTGGTGCCCTCTTCTGGCCTATAGGCGTATGTGCAGACAAAACACTGTATACATAATAAATAAATAAATAAATCTTTAAAAAAAAAAAAAAAAAGAATTGCCACAAACTCTTCGGATCTGCTTTGGAAAGCTTCGGTTTCAGGGAACCCCTGCCTGGAAGGTCCCTGAAGTGTAGGCCTGCTTGGAATTATGAAGCTTAACTATTAAGGAACTATCAACAGATAGTTCTCCCAAGGTTTCCAAAGACTTGGTCCTTCCCCAACAGCCTGAGCGGATTTCTTTCCACATTCCCAATCCTCAGTGTCCTAAACTAGGCCTGTCTTGAGACACCTCACACATACTGTGACAATACTCACCAGAGGGAAGACTGAGTCTGTGCTGGATGGCTACTCTGCAGAGAGGGGACGTGTGTGTGTGTGTGTGTGTGTGTGTGTGTGTGTGTGTGTGTGTCCTGATCTTCCCCCTCCCTCTCTGGAATAATCACTTTATCAAAGCAGGTAGGAGGGACTACCCACCCCCATCACTTTCCCTTCCCCTTATACCAGCGGGGAACTACTTGCATTTAGGGAGAACCTGCTCAGCAAATCTCCCACTTCTGAACCTGAAGCTGGAAAAGCAAGCAAGAGAGGGAGAAAAACTAAATGGAACTGAACTTTCCATCTGACAGAGTCAGGCAGATTTGCGAAAAGCATTGGTGGTGGTGGGGGATGCCACACGGGAGGCTCCTTTTTGCCAGAGGATGGTGCCCTGCAGACTCTGAAATAAAGGCTGTTGGTCTGATGCCCTCTCTTGGCTTTGGTGCAGTGTGCCACATGACAAACCATGGGCTGGTGGCTTTTGGGTACCAAAACACAGAGATATGAAGGAAGATGCCATGGAGATCAACTATGGTCTTTAGCAATTCACTCTACAATTCTAACAGCCAGAGATGAGTCTGAGGGTTCCCAACCCAGAGAAATGATAATGTTCCAGGATATAGAAATGCTAATTGCCCTGATTTTACCATTATGTAGTATATACATGTATCAAATTATAATAGCCTAATTATGTCAATTAAAGAAATCTTGAACCAGGCATGGTGGTACACATCTTTAATTTCAGCACTCGGGAGACAGAGGCAAGTGGATCTCTCTGTGAGTTGGAGGCCTGCTTGGTCTACATAGTGAGTGCAAGACAGCCAGAGCTACATATTGAGACTCTGTCTCCAAACCAACTAACCAACCAACCAACCAACCAACAAACTAACAAACAAATTTTAAACTGGGCATTGTGGCTCATGCCTGTAATCTCAATATTTGGAGACGGAGACAGAAGAACTGTTGTGGGTCCCAGGTTGGTCTGAACATCCATGAAAGACCTTATCTCAAAACAACAACAATAAAAATAACAACAACTAAACCCCAAACAAAGCAAAATCAATCTTGATAAGATGGAAAATCCAAAAGCTAGAGTGTGTGGGAGGCACTGAGATCTTGCAAGTTCTTTCTTGGGAGAGAAAAGGGTTGTGAATAGGAAGATCAGAATATTTATCACTGAACACTCCATGAAACCCCCAAAGCCACTTCCTGAATTGGCGAAAGCGCACAGGCAGGCAGGAAGCTGTGCAGAGGTCTCTGCTTCCCTCCCAACATGCTCAAAGCCTCCCTTTGGGGTTGAAAAGGCGTGCCTTCCTGAACTGCCTAAGGCTGTGCATTTTAGAAGGGATTGTATGTTAAATATAAAAAAAAAATGTTGAGCCTCTCTATTGTTCAAGGGCAGTATCCAGTGTTCTGGGAACGACAGAGGACCATTCCTCCTTTTTCTTGGTCTGACGGTGTGCTAGGTATGATTTTTAGGTACTAGAAGGCCATAGCTATTCAAAAAGCTTAGAGTGAAATGAAGAACAGATGTCAAAGGAGCGGCGAGGTGCAACTGTTACTGTTTATTTCTTAATTAGAGAAAGGGGTTTTTCAGATTGGCATGATTTACGATGTTCGCATTAACTGAGCCTTTGGATAATGAGCATCCCTGAACCCCTGAGACAGAAGGCTTATTTCTAGCTGGTGGGGAAGGGAAGGATTCCCGGAGAAGGTGAGACTCGGGTGAGGGCACCCACTGAGGGGCCAGGAAGATCTGAACAGTAGATAGCCACAGGTGATCCTGGACAGGGGTGATTGTGTGTGGCAGGAAGTAAGTCTGGATGGGATGATGGTTGGGCACCCGGGCTGGCTGGAAGGGGACAGAATAAGAACAGCCTGGGAAGAACAGGTTGCTAGGCATGATGATTCATGACTAACCTCAGTATTCAGGAGGCTGAGGCAGGAGGCTAACCTGGGTGTCTCAGAAGAAAAGAAAAAGGAAACAGATGGGTTGGGTCAGTGTCAATTCCCCTAATTAGAGAAAGAGGAATTTCTGCAGTAACTGGAAGCCTGTAACATTTTTTTTTTCTGAGAAGGGATGAAAGGCACATTCAAAGATTCATCTCCATGTCCCATTTGTTGACTAAGCTGCAGAGTTGACTTAATGCTGTGAAAATGTGGCCACAGATGGCAGCCAGGATTAAGTGCCCCAGAAGGGATGGTCTATATCACAGCTGTATAAACGGCCATTCTCTATCAGCTCAGAGCCTTGTTAGACAAGTGTTCAGTTGCCTCCAGCCTGGGTGAGTGATTCTGGGGAAATCCAGGTCCCCTTATGGGGGTTCTTAGCCTCACAAATAAACAGACTCAAATGGAGGCATAAGGACAATTTTATTAGAGATTAAAAGACACCACCACCCCCGAAAAATTAATAAAAATAAAGGCTGGGCGGTGGTGGCGCACGCCTTTAATTCTAGCACTCGGGAGGCAGAGCCAGGCGGATCTCTGTGAGTTCGAGGCCAGCCTGGTCTACAGAGCGAGTTCCAGGACAGGCACCAAAACTACACAGAGAAACTCTGTCTCAAAAAAAACAAAAACAAAAACAAAAACAAACAAACAAAAAAAAACCACCCAAAAAACAAACCAGCTGGGTGGTGGTGGTGCATGCCTTTAATCCCAGCACTCGGGAGGCAGGTGGATCTCTCTGAGTTTGAGGCCAGCCTGGTCTACAAAGTGAGTTCTAGGACAGGCTCCAAAGTGACACAGAGAAACGCTGTTTTGAAAAACAACAACAACAAAACAAACAAAAAAAAAGAAGACGACAACAGACAGACCCCTGGGCAGGCAAGCTGTGAACCTCTGCAGCCGCCTGGAGGAAGCCAATGAAGGGAAGAAGGGGAAGGAGGAGAAAAGCCGCTGGAGCTGGCATGGAGGTAGACACATAGTGGGAAGAGAGGTTTAGAGGAAGAGCAAGCCGCCCTAAATACTGGGAGGACGGGAGCGCCAGGGGTCAGGAGCGGATGCCTAGGAAAGAGACAGAAGAAGAAGGGTAAAGCCGCATAAAGAGCAGACTACCCTGCCAGTCTCTTTAGCAAGGCTCCCCCTCCCAGGAGGTGGTCCTTAGCCTGTCTTGGTCACTGTCCTGCTGCTGGGAGGAGACACCATGACCGAGGCAACTCTTACAAAAGAAAGCATTTGATTGGCAGCTCGCCTACAGCTTCAGATGGTGAGTCCGTAACCACCGTGGCACGGAAGTACGGCGGCATGCAGGCAGGCATGGTGCTGGGGCAGAGTGAAGAGCTTTACATCCTCATCTGCAGACAGCAGGGCCTGGTGTGAAATTTTGAAACCTCAGAGTCCAGCCCCCCAATGAAGCTACAAACGCCTCCTAATCCTTTCAAAGAGTCCATCAGCTGGGGACTAAGCATGCAAATATACAAGGCTATGGGGGGCATTTTCATGCCCACCACACAGCCCAGCTGAAGTGCTGGGTCTCCGCCCAGGCCAGAGATTCTATTCAGGTGACCAGAGCCTTTTCTGTTCTAACAGGAGGACAGTCCAGATGGCCAACAGAGCCAGAGCAGGAACTTTGAAGCGTGATGAGGTAGTATGGGAACAAGAAGAAACACCATTCAGAGATGCTGTTTCTAAGGGATGACGGTCTTGGTTTAGGAACCTTGTGAGGGGGGCAATGTTTCCAGGTGGGCTCACCAATATCGGGGTTACCACAGATGCAGCTTCCCTTGGTCTACTATAAATAAAGCCAGAACCGCAACACGGCCCACAGGACCTGTGTCGCCTGCTCCATTTCCTCCAAAGGATCACGCTGATGACACTTCTGTTTTTCTTCCAATGCTGATGGAGTATGAAAGCACCCTGTCCAGGCCTGGATGGGAATACGCTCCTGTACTCTCCTTACAGACAAACATGTGACCTTGGCAGCTCACTGAACTGGCAGAGATGCAAGAAGGAAGGAGCTGTGGTCTCCAAAACACTGCTTGGAAGAGGCTCCATTTCACACTGCCTAGAAATAAGAAGCAAGCGTCTATCCTCTCTTAGCTCACACACATTGGGTCTGTTCAGTCAGCAGCAGGACCTTAACCAGCCCACTTGTCTGGGGTCTCATCTCATACGCCTGCCTGCCTTTGCTTGGAATGCTCCCGTTGTATCTACCACTCTAGTTGGTGTGAACCTGGGAGAGTGGGGCCTAAAAATGAGGCGGACTAAAGTCTCATGCAGTAGTCAACTTTATTCAGAGCATCAGACAATTTATACTCTGAGGGTTAAGAAGAGTCACATGAGTAAGGTGTACAATCACAAGGACGAGCCAAATGTGGCAAAAACATGTTTTTCCACAGAGGCATATGAGTAATAATAGCTGAGGGGCTGGAGAGATGGCTCAGCAGTTAAGAGCACTGGCTGTTCTTCCAGAGGACCCAGGTTCAATTCCCAGCACCCATATGGCAGCTCACAACTGTCTATAACTCTAGTTCCAGGGGATCTGACACCTTCACACCAATGCACAAAAAAATAAAGTTAAATAAATTATTTAAAAAAAAGAACAGCTGAAGTAAACTCATTCCTATCCACTACAGCAGGAAGGAGCACAGAAACACATTCCGAGAAAAATTCTCTGCTTTGAAGAAACTGAGGTCACATGACTCTCGTATTTTTTGGGGGGGTTTTCTCAGGAGCACTCAGAATTCTCTCAGGACTTCATTCCTGGAGTGTGTTCTGACACACTGCACAGGTCTCTTTTAGTGCTTGGGATACTCAGGATGTTCTGAGCTCTGCTGGCCCAGCCCGGGCTTTCTCCATTGCTAGTGTCTTTGTGTCTGTCCTTCCCTCCACCTAGGGAACTTACTACACGATGATCTGCCTGGATAACTCCCTCTTCAGGCCTCTGATCAGATCACACTGGTGCAGGGGCATTTCTGGCCTCCCAAGTTAACCTAGCCCTGTTAATCTTTTACGACAAGCATTATACTTTAACTCCATGTGTGTGTCTTTCCCTGGAAGATCTGAGCACAGCTGGGTTCATGACTTTTTTTGCTCAGTCATGTACTATACATTCCGCACCTAGCACTGAGGAGGGGGAGAGAGAGAGTTCTAGAAGGCCTTACACAAAGCTTTAGAATATCCACACAGGAAAAAAACCAAGTTGGCAAAGAGGAAGGCTGGAAGCTATTCCCTCCCCACCCAATGAGGCCAACTAGTCAGCCAGGCCCAGAGATAACTCTAGTGTCAAAGTGTGACTATGAATCTTTGTGATACTAAAACACACACCTGAGGGTGGAGATTTAAATGGAGACACACAACACATGAAGTTGTATGAAGAACTACATGTAACAAAGCATGTGAAGAAAAGTCTGCGATCTGTAAACGAGTCCCCCAAGCCCATGCTAAGGTAAGGAAAGGCCAGATGCTCTGTGTCTTTGTAGGGCAGGGCTCTCTGAGTGGCTGAACCGCCATGGCCTCCCTTGAGTGTCTTTATTAATACATTCTCTCACCATATTTACTGCTATCCACGCATCTAGTTCTTCGCTCCAGGACACAAGATTATAAAACAGCTCTAGAGGTGCCACCAAGTCCCTTCATCAGTCATTATCAGTTTGATAACTACCACTAGATAAAAGAGTGCCTGGGAAATCTGGGTTTGAGAGTGATGTGCACAGAGCCCGATGCTGAGTGGAGACGGCAGAGAAGTAGGCCATTGCATCCGGAGTCAGTAAGAGTTAAAGAAAACAAACTCAGGCCATGGAGATAGCCTAAGGGCTGAGGAATCCCGTGCATCACGGGGATCAAATCTCCATGCAGTCATGGGGACCCGAGTGTGAATGTCCAGCTCCAAGGCACGGGAGCACCAGCACCTGTAAACCAAGCCCCGCAGGAGGCAGAAACCGGAAGATCACCAAGGCGTGGTTGTCAGCCTGTGACTGCTTTCGGAGTTTATCCAGAGGTTCAAACGATCTGAGCACTATATAGACGGGAACTCTTTCTCCCATGGAACACAGGGCTTTGTTTGTTATTCCAAACAACCTGCCCTGTGCCCGGTGCTGGGCGAGGAACTGGGTCTCACGCAAGTTATTTCTGCACGGAGCTCAGTCAGGCTCTTGCGAAGTAAACCAGGAATGCCAGGGCAAGAGCGGCTCTGAGGATCAGCATTGCTCACCGCAGATGGAGCCAAAACAGAGCACCCATGCTGATCCCCCTTCCTCTCCTCACTGCCCAGCCCGCCGTTGAGGTTTGTCAGGGCGAACACACGAGCTTCTCTTGAGAAAATAAGTAACGGGTAAGCTAGAGCAGCAAGGGAGGCCGGGAATGGCTCACTTTCATGCCACACAGAAACAAAGGGAAAACAGGGCGCTAGTCCAACCTCCTGACACACTCGAAAACAACCTTAGCACCTTGAAGGGATCAGGGGGAAAATCTCTCGACATGGCAGATAATTAATCCACTAACACTAACAGCCAAAGGCAGCAATGGAGGCTGTAATTATCCAAATGCTTTCCAAGAGTGGATCCTGGACAGGAGACAGAAATGGGCGGCTCTTACTTCGGTGGCTGATGGCGGCTAAGGTGGCCCTTCTGCTCTTCTGTCCTCTTAGCTCACCCACAACTGTCTCTGCTTAGAGCAGCAGCCCTCTTAGCGGCGCCCTCCTAGGGAATGAGGGGATGTTGCTGGGGTCCCACGTCTGTCTTCTGGGGTCCGCTGATGAGTCTACGGTCAGGGCCAGCTGAGGACAGCAGCTGTCTCGGGCTCCTTGCTGAGCCTTGTAAATACGGGCCAGCCAGAGGTGTTTAGCACTGGCTTGGAGGGTTCTGTGAGAACTCACCCAGGGCTTCCTAGAAGCAGGAAGATCCTCATAGGTTTCCTCAAAAGAATATGTGTTGCCTGCTCCCGTGAGGGTATGTGCATGCTGGTGTCTGTCAATATCGGTGCCTGCCCGAGACAGAATTACATTCCTGCTTCTGTGTGAGGAGAGGGGTGCATAAAGCAACAGGGAACAGCCTTCATTTTATTTTAAATAAGACTTATGTTAACTGTCCTCAGAACTGGACTCCCCCCCCCCCCCCGGCAAAAAAAAACAATTTTTCTCTTTTGGATTTAATGAAGTTTTGCTAGATGAAGCTAGTTGACATGGTGAGAGATGTCAGGCTGATGGAAGGTATGCAGCATGATTTAAAACTGAACCCTGAACCCTTTTAAAGAACAATAACACATATTTTATATGCAGGAATGAAGAGGGAGGGAGGGAGAGAGGGAAGGAGGGAGGGAGGGAGGAAAGGAAGGAAAGGGAGGAAAGGAAGGAAGGAAGGAAGGAAGGAAGGAAGGAAGGAAGGAAGGAAGGAAAGAAGGATACGTCGAACACGGGCTGGGCAGAGCCCCACAGCCATGGTATAATTTCAGAAAGCACACACCAAGGTCTTTTCCAAATAATTGCTGAATGGCATAACAAGCAACAGACCTAATCCTATAATCACATCAGGTTTATCTGATACCGACTTACTTTCCCATTGGGCACTTATCTGTGGCGAGAATCGGCATGCCAGTGGAGCCCACAGGCAGCTCCTGTTACATCTCGGGACGCGCGCGGTGATGTGACAGCAGGCGTGTGATAAAGGTTGGATAAGCGCACACAGAGAACAAAACATCCACTTCTCCTCTTAGCCTCGTCCTGTTCTTTCCTTCCACCCACCCTCGGCCTCGAGAGGAAAAGTGTGGGGCACACCACCCGCCTCCCGTGGCAGAGGGAGCTGCTGCTGAGAGAGCTTCTTCTCAGAGCTGGATTTTTCTGGTTCCCTCTGGCAGACTAGAAAAAGAAGTCAGAAAGAGGACAACGGTGTGGGGACACACTTATGGTCAGCAAGCCTGTCCTTTGATGGGGGAATTGCCTGGCTGAGCTGGAATGTCCACAGATTAGAACTCTGTGGTTCACTGACTGACCTCCATGGGCTCTGCAGGCCCTGGTGCTTGTTTGAAATTAGACACAGTACCTGGAGAGAGGATGCAGAAGTACCCCAGGTATGGAACACCCCAAGACAGCAGTTTATTTTTGTTTTAGATTTTTTAATTTTATGTGTATGAGTGTTTTGCCTGCATGTATGAATGTGTACCACATGCATGCCTGCTATACACCGAGGTCAGAAGAGGGCCTAGAAAGAACCACCATTTGGGTGCTGGGAGTTGAACTTGGGTCCTCTGCAAAAGCAACAAGTGATCCTACATACTGAGTCACTTTCTCCCCAGCCCCAAGACAGCAGTTCTTTAACACTGCAAGACAGAGACACTGTGGTGGGCCCAGCGAGCCTGGACTCACAGAGCCCCAACCCTGCTGCTTTCTAGCTGGGTAGCCTGGGAGCATAAACAACTTAACTTGCCTATGACTCACTTTACTCATCTGAAAAATGGGAACACCAACACCTATTTTCATGGTTGCTGTGAGCACTGAATGGGCTAATGGTGATCAAGGAGTCAGGAAACACGTGGTTGATATAAAGTAGAGAGAAAGGATGATGAAGTTTTGCCATTATTGTCAAAAATATCTTCTCTGGGTTATCCTCCTCTCTGCCCTCTTACCTAGTGTTGTTTGGCAGTATTAAGCAGACAGAAATAAAACTAGAGGAAATAAGGGACAAAAGGGTCAGTGTCCAGGGTCCCCTGATGGGCATGACAATCTTACATCTGGTGTAGTTTGATTTTGTGGGTTTTTTTTGGTTTTTTTTTGGTAGGGGTTTCAAGACAGGGTTTCTCTCTATGTAGCCCTGGCTGTGGCTGTCCTGGAACTCACTCTGTAGACCAGGTTGGCCTCGAACTCACAGAGATCCGCCTGCCTCTGCCTCCGGAGTGCTGGGATTAAAGGCGTGCGCCACCACCGCCCAGCTGTTTTGTGTTTTTTTTGTTTGTTTGTTTGTTTGTTTTTGTTTTTTTTTGTTTTTTCGAGACAGGGTTTCTCTGTGTAGCTTTGCGCCTTTCCTGGAACTCGCTTTGGAGACCAAGCTGGCCTCGAACTCACAGAGATCCGCCTGACTCTGCCTCCCGAGTGCTGGGATTAAAGGCGTGCGCCACCACCGCCCGGCTTGTTTTGTGTTTTTTAAACAGGGTTATTCTCTATTGTAGAAGAGCTGACCTCTGACTCAGTGGGTAGCTCAGGCTGACCTCAATCTTATAGCGACCCTTCTGCTTTGACTTCCCAAGTACTGGGATTACAGTATAAGCCACTGTACTGAACCTCATGTTCACACCAACAGCCAACACTGAGACACTGAACCTCATGTTCACCCCAACAGCCAACAGGGAGACACTGAACCTCATGTTCACACCAACAGCCAACACTGAGACACTGAACCTCATGTTCACACCAACAGCCAACACGGAGACACTGAACCTCATGTTCACACCAACAGCCAACACTGAGACACTGAACCTCATGTTCACACTAACAGCCAACACAGAGACACTGAACCTCATGTTCACACCAACAGCCAACACGGAGACACTGAACTTCATGTTCACACCAACAGCCAACACTGAGACACTGAACCTCATGTTCACACCAACAGCCAACACTGAGACACTGGACCTCATGTTCACACCAACAGCCAACACGGAGACACTGGACCTCATGTTCACACCAACAGCCAACACGGAGACACTGAACCTCATGTTCACACCAACAGCCAGTGCTGACTGAGACACTGAACCTCATGTTCACACCAATATCTAGTGCTGACTGAGACACTGAACCTCATGTTCACACCAAAGGCCAGTGCTGACTGAGACACTGAACCTCATGTTCACACCAAAGGCCAGTGCTGACTGAGACACTGAACCTCATGTTCACACCAACAGCCAGTGTTGACTGAGATACTGAACCTCATGTTCACACCAACAGCCAGTGCTGACTGAGATACTGAACCTCATGTTCACACCAACAGCCAACACTGAGACACTGAACCTCATGTTCACACCAACAGCCAACACTGAGACACTGAACCTCATGTTCACACCAACAGCCAGTGTTGACTGAGATACTGAACCTCATGTTCACACCAACAGCCAGTGCTGACTGAGACATTGAACCTCATGCTCACACCAATATCTAGTACTGAGACACTGAACCTCATGTTCACATCAATATCTAGTGCTGACTGAGACACTGAACCTCATGTTCACACCAACCACCAGAGCTGATTGGCACAGCATCTTCAAAAGCTTACCAGGCACAGAATGCAGTGTCCAGATTGGGTCTCCTGCTGGACCCGTTACGGCAGTGACACTTTCAGCCTCTTTTACACATGCAACCAGACTTCCAAAACCTGTAGCCACGTCACAGTAAAGCCGGCTACCATGTTCCCAGCCAGCCACTCTACCTACCCTGTTCTGGTGTCATCCACCTGCCCCAGTGAATCCGACCCAGGCTGCTAGACGTGCCTGAGAATGCTCAGTTCTCTGTCTCTCTGGTATCCTGACTGACTGATCTCTGTATTCATCATCGCCAACAGCCCTGGTGACATCTGGAATGTGACGTGTCTAACGTGGCAGTCACAGCGGCGTCTACAGGAAGTTAGCCAAGCTGGCTAACTGCAGTAGGTAGGTACCCCTGAGAACACTACCCTCCTCCCACTGTCCTCCCCAGCTGGGACACTGTCACCCTTACTCTTTCACCCCAGTCTCTCTTTGCCTTTCACAACCACACCCACTGCGTGCAGGGCCGGGAAGGCGAGAGTGGCCCGAGACAGCAGGACACGCACAGAGCATTCCATAGCCTGGCAGGGTGTGGTGGCAGAGGGCACGGCTTGTAAGTAGGAGGGCTGGCAAAAAACCCTCTCTGGAAAATGCTATGCTGAGGGACCAGAGAGCCTCTCTGGTCTAGAGGGAGACACCGTAGAAACATTTGGGAGGTTAAATAATTCAGCATGGAGCCTGCCTTCTGTGTTTTATGTTCCCGGCTGGCCAGAGGTCTCCAGGCTCTATCAGAAAGCCCATCTTCCTAGGGGAGCTTCTAAATAGCTTCAGCTCTAGTGAAGTGTCTTTCTTTTCAGACGCTCCCTTACCAGTTCCCTTGGGACACGGGCACACTGCAAATGGCACTCTTCTTTCTCTCCTAACATCTGGAGTTAGGGGGCTGTGATTCCTCACTGGAGAAGGGCAAGTGATGGGCCTCCACGGGTACCTCAGCCCACAGCCAGAGCACAGTCCACAGGGAGGAAGGAACTGAGTTTTCAAAGACTTTGAGACCTATTTAACTAAACACAAGGCAAGGCTTTCTATGGGAGCCAGTGCTGGCCTCTTCTAACTAGGAATCCTCACGTGACCTCTAAAGGCAAAGAGACACAATAAGAGGCAGTCTAATGAAGGAGGCCCAAGAACAAAGCAACCTTTCCCCTACTAAAGCAGTCACCTTGTTATGAAAAATACCAGACATCCGGAAAAACTGTATTAACATCATAATAAATGCCACTGGTTCAAACCTGGCCCCAACAAACACCATCCTACGGCCATGCTTCTCTGTCTTCACATCTCACGTCAGTATCATTTCATCTGTAACTCTTTCAGTGTGTCTCTAAGACAAGCATTTTAAAACAGACACACTCATAATCCCAGTAAGACTATCACATTAAAACTGAGTCAATATGGGGAGATGAACATCCTTCCTAGAATATTAAGCACAGATCTCTAGGGTCTCATATTCAGTTGGTGTTTTAATGTCTGGCTCTTTTCAGTCACGCTGTGTGCGTGTGCGTGTGCGTGTGCGTGTGTGTGTGTATGATACACATGTTTGTGTGGGTGTGTGCTTGTACGTCTATGCACAGAGGGCAGAGGTCAATATTGTGTTTGTTTTTTTTTTTTAATTTGGTGGATTTCCACTTCAGTTTTGTTTGTGGTTGGTTTAGTTTGTTGGTTTGTTTCACTCCCGTCTCTCACTGAACCTGTAGCTCACCTAGGCCGGCTGGCCAGGGAGTCCAGGGATCCACCCACTTCTACTTTCCCAGTGCGTGCCCACAGACACATGTTGCAATTCCCAGCTTTTACATGCGTGTTTGAGACCTGAACCCACGCCTTCATGCCTGTGTGGCAAACACAGACCGAGCCATCTCCTCGGGTCCCCAGCCACTTTTCTGATGAAGTCTGTGACTGCATAAGTGGCTGGTAGGATACTGTCCAGAGGCAAGTACCAGGCAGAACTTGGCCTGCTGGCAGGGGCATCCTGTCCTGGGCGGGGCGAGATTCAATTTATGTTGCTTTTATACCTTTGAGCAGAGCAGCACTCCCATCAAGGCATTTCCCCGACTTCCGGAGCCAAAGGCACTTCTCCAGAGCCAAAGGCTGTTGAAGGCCTCAGGGGACCACTTTCAGCCCTAACCCTCAGTTCAGTGGATTCTCCTGCCTTAGCAGGGCCTCGGTGCTGTGCTGCAGGGTACCAGGGTGACTCCCGGGTCTCTTCGGCTCGGGCTAAAGACATCCAGGATGATTGTTCGCTGGACCTGTAGTAGGTGGGGGAGTCACCAGTAAACGTCCACTGACCCACAGGCCCTGCTTTTATTCCCTCAATTAATCAGAGCTAAGATGTTAGTGAATCCTAAAGGCTTCCCATCTTGGTTGGTATGGACTGGCAAAAACAGACGGCTTGCAAGAGAGAAGCTACGAGCCCAGGACTGGGCTGTGAGAAACACCAAGAGGAATGAACAGGCCTCCAGGAACGAATAATCCTATTGTGATGAGCTAAGTGCATAGAAAATGCCAAAGAGAAAGCAATCAGCATCTAATTCTACCAAGAGAGTTAGTGTGGCGGTGGGCAGGAAGGCCCAACGTGTGTGTGTTGGGGGGGGGGGAGGTGGGTTCCATTTGAAATGGAGCTCAAAGGGTGGGTGCAGTTCTACTATACAGAGATGCAGGAAAATATGGGGGGGCAATGATCAGTGTGAAGGCTAGCTGAAGAGGGGGCACACGGCTCCGGGAGAGCAAGGGGACAGTGCTCAGCAGAGCCCACACTGCAGAGAGGCTCTGCGGCAGGGCCTGGTGTCAGCTCTGCCTTGGATCAGGCATCGTGGATCACTGAGGGGTTTCCACAGGCAGCGTGGCAATCACGGAGGAAGGGCCGGGCCTGGTGGGAGGGGGAGGTATAGGGTGAGGACCTTTCGACCAGTTCCCACCTTCACCACGAGCTTGGAAAACTGCCCATTAGGCCGAGGCTGACAGACTCCAGGGCCTGGCCCGACGCTGGAATGGAGCTGCAGCTCTGTGTGTGTGTGTGTGTGTGTGTGTGTGTGTGTGTGTGTGTGTGTGTGAGACACCTGGTCAGACCTGCCACCTCACTCCAGGGTCCCGGCCATAAGCCTAGCAGATAGGGCTTTCCCTTGCTCTCTCCAAGGCAGGCCTTCGGGCCTGGCATGCTCCCTGGCCTGTCCTACTTTTCAAGTTCCATGCCCTCTTGGCTGGCCTTCGACAGGAATCGGTGGCTGCTGGTATGGGCAGAGGAAGTGAGAGTCTATGCCTGAGGCTATGTAAGCAGGCCGCAGCTCTAGTCTATTCCACAAAACCTGGGTCATTTGTTTCTAGAGGATAGCCATTGAGCCTGCTACACAGCGCGTCACCAGGAGGGAGTGATAATATCCACATCCGGCACTGGCTTTCTGACCCTGTTAAATCCCTGGACCGCTCACTGGTTCCCGTGCTTCTGAGAGAAGGGGCTTGGGAAACAGCAGGTAGGAACAACCCAGCGGGAAATCTGTGCATTGAATGGAAACTGGAGTCGGTGCCCGGGACTTATTTGTTTCTCATTTGCTTTGGAAAGAGATTGTCTCGAGTTTGGAAATCCACATTCCACTGGGGAAAGCAGACCAGATTTCTGCTGACAGGGAGTTTGGCAGCGGGTAGATTTTGTCTGTTTTTGCCATGTGAGCTCATTTTCTGGGGACCCAGTTCTCGTGCAAGATGCTATCGGGGCTGTACCTTCCACCACGAAGCTTTAATTCTCACTGAATGCCTTTGGAGTTTTTATTTAGGGTGCATTTTAGGAAAACATAATGCCAGGCCTTCCCTGTGCAAATAGTCAGAGCCACCAGGTAACATGGGAGTTAAACATCTTTGATGGAAACTCCAGTCAGCCTTCCTGTGCCTGGGGGGTTTCAGGGACTCCAGGCCTGGGTTCAGATGTACTACAACACACTGGGGTTGGATTGTACCTAAGCTCTCAAAGGCCTTGAATCTTTAACCTAGTGCTGTTAACACACTTCAACTTTTTCCTACACAGAAAGATTGTTTGTTTTATAACCCGACATTATAGCAATTAGCAATACAAGAAAAGTTGTGTTTCTCATAGAACACACAGGCCCTCAAGTGTTAGGTTAAATTTCATGCTGGGCTGGAGCCTCTCTCTTCTTGCTTTGGGAGGCAGCAAGAGTCCAGGACGGAGGCCTGTGTGTGACACACATCACCACCTCATGGTTGCTGAAGTCCCTTCATCTTTCCAAGCAGATGGTGATGTGTCTGAGGTCCTGCCCCATGGAGGAGAATCATGGGCACTCACGCTTGTAGGCACAGTCGGAGGCTGGGGCTTGCCTGGGGAGGTGCTGTCCTAGACAGGGGCTTCTGCTCTTGGCAGTGAAGCTGCTCTCCTCATTTTCTCCTGAATTCCATCAAGAGGACATAAACTAGTAGAGCAGACCAGGACACGGGCAGTTACCATAGGGGGTCACCAAACAGTTAACTCAGTTCTGATATGAGCCATGAGACGGGTGAGTAAGGATTGCACACAATGGATTTATAACACAGTAGGGTTTTTTTTTTTTTTTTTGGATGAAAGTAGTGACTGGGGACATTTCAGATGAAGAAATGGCCATGTTTTTAAACATTTGCATCTGTGAGCTGCAGAGGCTCAACATAAAGCAGATTTCCTATATCCACCAAAGCCATTCTGGCATAAGAAAGTTCCCTTGCCTAAAGCAAAACAGATGTGTGAGTGGGACATGCCAATTCTCTAAGGGGTGTATCAACATCAGAATTACAGAGCGACCTCAGGAACTATATATTCTGTGAAGCAATGAGCATAGAATTCTGACCACATTTTATCCCTGAAAACATTGAAAGCAGAAACTTAATATTGGAAAAAGGCAAATTATTAGTGCAGATGAAAATCCATCATCCATCCACAGTGTCAAGGGCTCCCTGCCAAATGAACTGACCCCATATTGCTTTCACTATTCCAAGTTCTTGCTACGTGCTGCATCAAAGATGTATATTCAGCTCCACTTGACTGTTTAAACAATTATTACGTGGCACATCCTTGTTTGTGCTTACTATGAGGGGAGACTACGCCAGGGTCATCTGCACATGGGATCCATAGGCAAGTCAATACAGAAACAGGAACATGAATCCAGGCAATCTCACTTGAGGTGTGGGTCAGAGTTCAACAACAGGCAGGTGCTCGGTGGTCTGCAAGGTCCTGAGAAGGGACGACAATGCATGCTGGCCACCAGCACTAAACAGGAAGAAAGGCAGGCCCAAGCCACCTGCCAGAAGAACATTTATAGTGAGGTGGGCAGGCAGGAGAAAGGATGAGCTCCTCAGTGAGTGACCATCTGAAATCAGGCTGGGGATGATCTCAAACCTGTTAGTATGTGAAATGAATATGTAGTGGATCAGAGAGAGCCACACAGCAATTCAGATGGGTGTGGTAGAAAGAAAAGCTCAGATGATTCAAATCACCTCAAATGCTGGCCCCATTACAGGAAGTCACAGGAACATTCTATTCAAAACACACAGTATTAGATGCATTAAATGCAGCTGGGAGAGTGTAGTGCTTAGAACCGTCTGGGCACACACGAGTAGAATAATAATCACTGGTGATAAAATGTATACAGACTGATTAAGCATAGACAATAAATACAGGTATTTTTCACTAATGGTTTTTCTAATTTCACAGTGATGCAAATTAAACTGTGGGCGTTCTTTACCTGAATTCACACAAAAGTCACCAGGTAAAAACCCACAGCAGTGATCCATCTCTACACAATAGTCCTGTGGCACGACAAACTTGCCCTTTCCTTGTCTGTTTTTATGATGAATACTAGCAAGAAAGGGGTCTCTCAACTTCTTACAATTTTAATAAGGCATAAAACGTTTTCTGAAAACTTACTTGAATATTCAAGTTTGTCTGAATGAGTAAAAACAGTTATAAACAGAGGTGCGGCATCCATCAAGCACCCCTTTATTAGTTTAGTAATTAGTAAAGACACTTACAGGAAGAAGGAGCTGTGACGTGGAGTATGCGAATAGATGGGGAAGGGTGAAATTCCCACATTGCGAAGAGTATTCCCACATTGTATTCTAAACCGCTTCCCTTGCTTTGTCTCACTGACCTGCAGTGCAGTCCCCACCGTCACAGCTGCCACCTCTGAAGGAAAACATGCAGCGCCAAGGACCATGCTTTGAACGCAAGCCTTTGGCATTGACTCAGTAATCAGATGCCACTGGAATCTACAGAATTTTTCAACAGTGTAGACAAACAAATCAGGCTGAAACAACACATAACAGGGTGCATGTATTTCAAAGGTGACTTTTTTTTTTTTTTTTTTTTTTTACACGCCCATGGGTAATACCTTATGAAATGTTCTAGAAAGCAACCTAATAAGGAAGAAGAAGGAGGATGTGTTTCAAGGATCGCCAGAGTGATGGAGCCATCTCACTCAGTCCGTCTGGGCTGCTTTGAGGTCACCTGCCTCTATGCATACATTCCCACCCAGTGCCCTCTCTGCTTTCTTCTAAAATATATGCCCTTTGATCATACTTACCTCCTTCACTCATCCCCCTAACTCCTCCCACATCCACTCTTTCCTTCATTCTTAAAGGCCCAGTTAGAAGCCCATCCCGTTTTAATCTCTGAGGACCCCACTGTGGAGCGGTCCTCTTCCCACCTACCATCTCTCCAACTTTTGGGTTCTCTGCTCGGCATCCACCATGGAGGTTTATAACTTATCTTTGACATATGTTAACATTCTAAGCCCTAGTGCAGTGATGTGTCCTTTGGACAAGAAACTACAGCTTGTACTCTTTCTATGACAACCTTCCTCAAAGGAAAGACCCTGAGTCACCTAGACTTCAGGGTGTGTGTGTGTGTGTGTGTGTGTGTGTGTGTGTGTGTGTGTGTAAGCGGTGATGAACAAACTCAGAGATCTTGAGCTATTTGGAGGGAAGCTTTAAGGAAGCTGCATTTTAAACGTGTTGCCCTGGGGATTTTTGTATATGGTAAAGACTGAGTACCACAGTATGCAGTATGTAAGGACCACAGTGTTATAGACACAAAGGAGCAAGAAGTATTTGCTGAATATACAAAGGCGTACAATCAAATAAACAGAACCTACACCCAAGCAAACAATAACAACAAAATCAATCAAAATTAAGAGTTAGAGTGACTTTTTTTCCTAGTCCCATGGCTGCTGAAAAGTAAAATATCTCCCCCAACATTTCTCTCTTCCTCCTTTGTGAGTGCTGGATTTGGAGGTGTTAGGAAGTGCCTTACTACTGAACAAAGCCCTAAGGCCCTCCCTAAGCGCCTCCCTTGCCTTCCCAGCATTCCCTCCTTCTCATACTTTACTCCAGCCCTGCTTTTTGTTGAGGAGACTCTTTTTCACTCTCCTCACCATGACTCTGGGGTTCAAGACAAGGAACGGATCAGGAGGAGCAGGGATACACAAGTTTTCAGTGTCTCGTTTAAAACAGAACCAGACACTGTCTTCTGTGCCAGCGAGATGGGGGCCAGGCAATGCTCTTCCACATTAGCAACCTGTGGCAGCCTGTGGAGAAGCTGGAGGAAGAAGTCTACTGACCTTTCCTCATACTTTCCCAAAGGTAGCTCTTCCAGACCTGTTTTTATCTGATTTCACTCCCCACCCCCAGCTCAGGTCCAGATGCTGCTGGGGTATAAGAAAGGTCCCCAACATCAGAAGTGTGAGCATATGACACTGTGTTGTGAAAGAAATGACTTTGATTTCCACGGAGGAGTCAATAAGGGCCAAAAGCCATTTTGGGAAGCAGGGAGATAGACCTGTGTCCTAAGAAAGGGAGGCAGTTGAGGGGCTCTTATCTCTGGAGAACTTCTGAAGCGCCCTGAGGCCTGAGATCTGAGCCACATGGCCTTTGAGCCCTTCTCCTTAACGCAGCTCTCCTGATAACCAAGTCCCTGGTCCTCGCCTTCACACTGAGGCCTTCTCAGTGGTTCACTGTGGGTCTGAGGTCCCTGCTTCAGGCAATCGGGCCAGGATTTAAAACATGTGAAGTTATTTCCTAGACGTACGGACATTTCTCAGGGCAAAACTGTATCAGAATAGCATTTCCAATCCAGCTGCCTTAGCATCTCTACTAGGAACAGCTAAAGAGTCAAGGACCCCGACTGCTTCGATATTCTGCTCAACCACAATGCTCCCTAATGAAAGGCTTTTCATTCTCAGCTCAGTAATCTGATTCTGCCAGCAAGAGCTTTGCTCTGGTCCCCTGAGGCGTCTCTGGTGTCACTCCCATCCCATCTGCAGTCTGGCCTTCGATCTCCAGGTATCATTTCAAGGTCAGACACAGCCACATCCTGGACAGTGGGTGGTCAGATTCAAAGATGGGTCACACAGCGTTTGGCCCGGAGTGTCCCTCCGGTGATGTGTTACTTTAGGGGCAAAGGAAGTTCTATAATAAAGTGAATAGTCCGTGATGTTAGTAGGGAGATCACCTGGAGGGCCACGCCTAATCACGTGAGCCTTTGAGAGCAGTGTTTTCTCTGGCTGGCAGCAGGCAAGTGGGTGAGAAAGCCTAGCTATGAGAGATTCCACAGCAGAGGTTCTCACTGCAGACTTGGAGCTGAAGAGGTCAGTGAGCCAGGGCTTGAGAAGCAGAGGATTGTCCCTGAGCAGAGAGCGGGGCTTCGGGTCCTTCAGCCTCAGCCACTGCCTTCTGCCAGTGACCTGTATGGCGTCAGAAGCAGGCCTTCCCAGAGCCTCCATGAGCATCTTGACTGTAGCCATAGGAGACCCTGAGCTTGCCTGGCCTGTTGCCCTAGAGACCGTGAAGTAGGCAGTGGGCATCATTTGAAGATGAATTCCTGGAAATTTGCTACATAGAAGTATGACACGTGAGTGCAGGGTCTCCCTGAAACTTCTAGAACCATATTCTCCTTGCCTTCCAGACTCTCCTTCAATCAACCAATTAGGACTCTACCCAGAGGGATGAAACACAATCATTTGGTGGTGTTTGTGCATGTGTGTGTGTGTGTGTGTGTGTGTGTGTGTGGAGGATTCAGAGGTAGAGCCTTTGTCTAATACGTATAGAGTCCTAGGTTCTGCCCCTAGCACAGGAGACAGACAGACAGACAGAGAAAAGAGAGAGAGAGAGAGAGAGAGAGAGAGAGAGAGAGGGAGGGAGGAGGGAGGGAGGGAGGGAGAGAAAGAGAGAGGGAGGAAGTGGTGTGGGGGTGGGGTAAGGTCACTAATAGAGCAAGAGTGGACAAGAACAGAAAGCTGATGCTATTGTACTTGTTCACTCACCTATTTCCAACACCTCTTTCCTGCCCATATCCATGTCTTCCTCTCCAATCTGCTTCCTTATCCATGGGAGCTTTGGTACTTTCTAGTAAAGGCCTCTGTGCTGAGCTACATCCTTCCTGATCCCAGGACCCCATGAGAAATACAAATGTGGACAGATATAGACGGAGACCCTGAAGAACTTTCCAGGTAGACCTGAAGTGGTCAAGGGCTGTGTCTTTAAGAATTCCATCATGCGCCGGGCAGTGGTGGCGCACGCCTTTAATCCCAGCACTCGGGAGGCAGAGCCAGGCGGATCTCTGTGAGTTCGAGGCCAGCCTGGGCTACCAAGTGAGTCCCAGGAAAGGCGCAAAGCTACACAGAGAAACCCTGTCTCGAAAAAACCAAAAAAAAAAAAAAAAAAAAAAAAAAGAATTCCATCATGCACTTGAATAGAAATGAGTCAATTTTTTAAATCTTTTTTTTTTTTTTTTGTTTTTGTTTTTGTTTTTGTTTTTCGAGACAGGGTTTCTCTGTGTAGCTTTGCGCCTTTCCTGGAACTCACTTGGTAGCCCAGGCTGGCCTCGAACTCACAGAGATCCGCCTGGCTCTGCCTCCCGAGTGCTGGGATTAAAGGCGTGCGCCACCACCGCCCGGCAATTTTTTAAATCTTTGATAGACAACCAGGGCTGCTTGCCTTCCACAGTGGAGACTGAGATGGTCAACACTGGGTGCCTTCCTAAGATCTGAAGTGAATGTCCCACCTGTGAGATGAGAACTGAGACAGCTAGCCCCCCTTTCTATTCGGACCTCGCCAACCACGAGCAGCTCTGTAGAGCGGCTTCTAAAAATTCCTGTCTCCTTTCTCCCTTCAGAAACCCCACTTTGTGTTCGAACTGAAGAAAATCTACCGAATAAAGCGCCTCTTGTTCTTAGGTGGGATGCTGTTCTCAAGTGAGTTGCTTGGTCCCACTTTGTAACCAAGCCGCCTTCTCCTTGAACCATGTTGTTCAAGCTTCTTTTGAGTGTTAACTGCATCCTGTTTTGCATTCTACGTGACTGTTTATATATGCTCCCATGCTGGCGGGCTCTGGCTTCTCGCGGATGTGGGTCACATCCCATTTACTCTATCTCCCAACAGCCCTGCGCAGGGAACACTAAGCACTGAAGGGTCTAGCTTCAACACTGGATTGGGTTTACGGCTGAGGTTTCCTTTGCTGTCGGGGTTTAGGTAGGTGCTTAAGGTTCCTTGATCCAGGGAGAGGAGGGTCAGGAGACACCTTCCTTCCACTCAGTCCACTCTCCTTGAAGGAGTGAGAGGCTGCAGGTGCTGAAGGCCCCCATCATGCAGAAGAGGCTGAGAGACAGGGCGGGAAAAGAGGCTGTGGAGTGACCACCCTTCTCCCCCCTCAGGCGGCCACAGGCGGGACTGTTTCTTTAAGGGGAGCTCTCAGCCTTGGCAGAGGCCAAGTGTGTTCTCTGCACAGCCAATGTGTGCCACAATGCAGGAGCTGTAAGCAGGGCAAAGCGGGTGGGGGTGGGCAAACGCGAGGAAAGCTTCCTTCTTGACTTACTGTTTGAAATGTATGTTTAAGGAGAAACAGTCACAAAGATAAAATGTGTGATAAATTCTGACCCATGAAGAGAAAGCATTTCTCACTGGCCTTTACGATCTGTAACACTATATCTAATCAGCCAGCTGGTCAGTCAGTCATCAGCAAACTTGGCATAATCCCTGATGATGGACCAGAGAGTCTGCAAAGCAGGACCCATCTGAAGTTCATCTGCACATTCCCAGAGCCTAGCATAGTTCCAGGAAGCCAGCAATGGTACCAGAGAGGAGGGCGGGAGTGGACAGTAAGGGGCAGCCCATGCTGAAGGAAGACCCGGTAACGAGCTTTGGGAAATGTACAGGAAGGTCAACTGAGAAGGAGCCAGGGGATTTGGAGACACCTGGTAGCCTGGAGGGGTTGCTGTGGTTAGAAGGCATGGCCCCCTGAAATGACCCCATGGTAGTGAGAGGTGGGGGTCATAAGGCAGAGCGGTCTGGCCTGGTGGCTCCTCCACCATGAACAGGATGGATGGGGTTGGTTAGTGCCCTTACAAAAGAACTTGAGGAAGAGAGAGATGCATCCCCTTTTCACTTTTGATCTTCTGTCCCCTTTGCCTTGAGCGGTCACGCAATGGGGCGCCATCTTGGCCTTGGAGACTAAGCCCTTTATAGACACCACATCTGTGGACACCTTGATCCCAGGGACTCCTTGGCCTCTAGAACTGTGAACAATGAATTTCTGATATTTATGAGGTGTGTGACCTGTGGTATTTTGTTATAGCAGCAGGAATGGGTTAAGACGGGGGCATGCATGGAAGAGCGGACTGTGTTGAAATGGAATAGAAGATGTGTTTAAAGACTCAGCTGAATGTCCACTGTGGCGTGGCTGGCTGAATGAACCATTGGCTACACAGCATTTCAGAGGAAGAAGATCCTGTCAGGGGTTCTCTTGACACTCTTGACCCCTTGTGTGGATAATTCTCTGTGAGGTGCTGATGTGTACACTGTGTTTGTCAGCATCCTTGGTCTCTACCCATTAGTGAGACTAATGTCTAAAAGTCACCAAATCTCCCCTGAGGCAAAACAACCCCCATTGGAATCCACTGATCCATACTTACTAACGTGGGAAAAAAACCCCACATTGATGAGGACTAAAGCATACGGCAAACAAGATAAAACAGACAAAAATAATTATATGAAACCAAGTACATGGGAAAAAAAGCATCACACACACGTATGCAATTCCACATGTCTATATTGTTTAAATGAGTAACTGAGGGACCCTGATAGGGGAAACCAAATGTGTCAGCAGCAGCACCAAGCTGGGGCTGGGGTCATGGTGAACTCTGGCTTTATCCACAACTGCTGGTTTCAATAGAAAACAATAAAAGAAAAAGGGAAAAAGTGATGGAAATGTACTCGAGGTTGAAATTAACCAATGGAAATGGAAGATACAGAGAAGCATGTGTTCAGTGGTGCACATGAGGCAGAATTAATGGGAGGAACTTTTAGGACGCGGTAGAACTTAAAACTGCTAAATTCAGTCGAGTTACAGTCCCGCTTATGCATCGCGAGAAGGGGATGAGTCACTTCTAAAACGCTTCCACTTACTAGATCAAGGTTTCAACAACGCTTCGCCAGCGATGGCTTTCCCACCACAGTTAAAGATACACAGAACACTGGAGCTTCTTTTTCTGTTTTTCTCTGCATGTTCCTTTAATTTGCAGTGCTTCGGTGTGTGTACAGCTTTCTCTAACTACAGCGCGGATGCCGTCGTGGAAAGTGTCACTCTGCAGATTTGGCGAGCCCTGGGAATGAAAGCTGACTTGGAGTTTGTTTGGTCTGGCACAGCCTGGGATGCTGCAGGAATCTATTTGTTTTTCATTCGTTTGTCGTTTTTCTCCGTGATCTAGGGAACATTTATTTCCCCCGAAGCAATAGGATCTGAAATGCCAGAGGTTTTTCTTGGTTCCGCTAGGGTAATGGGTTGTTGAGCAAAAGAGATTTTTCTTAGATGCCATTTTTCTGTGGAAGGAGGCATTTGGTGACCTTTGCCATTGTGCGCTGATAATGAATTTTCTGACAAACCTAGAAACCTTGAGTTTCTTTGTTAAAATAATAAGCTTTGAGGAATAACTTTGACCCAGACCTTTGTAGAATTAATCAAATACAGATTTTGGAAAAATTGATGAGTTTGGTCTTTACCGAGACACTCTAATTTATTACTGTCACGGAGGCAGTATACAGATCTATATAGCATGTAGAGACATCAAACGATTAACTTCGGCCCCAAGGCTCTGGGAGGGGGTGTCCAGCCTGCACACAGTATTGCTTTGTTTCCCTTCTCCTTTGTTCTTTTTATTTAAAAACAAAACAAAAACAAAACAAAACAAAAAACTTTCAATTGTAAAAGAAATACATACGGCGAATCAGATCAAAAGGATAAGGAAAATTATCTACAACTGCACTTCCCCTGAGTGGGCTATTGTAACGCTTCTGTATATTATCTCTAATCCCATTTGATGCCTCTATTATTTTGTATAAAACTGACACTGAATATAAAATACTTTTTTTTATTGGACAGAGTGTTTGCTGTCCAATAATCTTTAAACACTTTGAGAAGAAAACACAGGAACAATAAATTCTCCCATTTCCCCCTCAGACTGTGGTTAAATTGTGAGACCTGCTTCTCACATTCCAGACATGGAGGTACAGAAACGCTGGGCCCAGAGCACAAGATGGGCTCTCATGATGGTGTTGGCTGAGCACACACCCTGTCTTTTGAGACACAGTGGCAGACCAACAGGCATCTCAGATACTGTGCTGACAGCCCAACAGATGCACAGGTGTCCAAGGATGGGCCAGAGGGACCTGTAGGCTCTTTACAGACTGGGGACGGCCTCCTCAGTACATGGGTAGCACCTGCTTTTCCTATTCAATCTTTCTGGAAAGTGATGACTTTGTCTGCACCCAACCTCAGCACTTCTACAAGACCACAGGAGGTTCTGTGACTGTCAGACCCACAGTCCAAACAAGGACTCAGGGAGCTTACTACTACTACCTCACTCTCAATCTGGGAACTCCTTCCAAGTCGATGTTCAGATCACTGCCATTTATTGGGAGCCTAAGTTTTCTTTCTGAGTGTAGGCATCATAGGAAATTGTCTTAGTTAGGGTTTCTGTTGCTGTGATGAAACACTGTGACCAAAAAGCAAGTTGGAGAGGAAAGAGTTTATTTAGCTTACACTTCTATATTGCTGTTTATCATCAAAAGAAATCAGGACAGGAACTCAAACAGGGCAAGAACCTGGAGGCAAGAATTGATGCAGAGGCCATGGAGGGGTGCTGCTTACTGGCTTGCTTCCCTGGCTTGCTCAGCTTGCTTTCTTATAGAGCCCAGGACCACCAGCCAAGGGGTGAAACCACCCACAGTGGGCTAGGCCCTTCTCCATCAATCATTAATTAAGAAAATGCCTTACAGCCAGATCTTGTGGCGGGATCTTCTCAGTTGAGGCTCCCTCCTTTCAGGTAACTCTAGTTTGTGTGTCAAGTTGACATAAGACTAGCCAGCACAGATAACAAGAAAATAGGACAAGGAACCTATTTGAACCTTGAGTGAGTCAAGCTTCAAAATTATCATGCCTGCTGACTTGAATTGTGTTTTGGCCAGACACACTCAATTACACTAATACTGGAAAACATTCTGGGATTTGGCTAATCAGAAAGACAATGTACATTGCTACAGAGCCAACTTAAATAAGAATTTGGGGAGATGATTTATAAACCCTCAAAAAAAAGACCAGTTATGAGATTTACGGTCTTGTATGTGTGGTGCTAAGGGTTGAATTTAGGGGTCTTGTACATGCTAGGCAAGTGCTCTACTACTGAGCCAGATCCTCAGCCAGCCCTGAAATTTAGAAAGTCTTGCATCTTAAATAGATATTTATATAAATATATTAAATTATAAGGCTTGAGCTTCAAATTAGGTGAAAATCATCTGGGTTATGGCTCTCTACTCACACTGCAGTCAGAGAACTAGCCACTCAGGTGGGCACTATTTAAGAGATTCATCAGAAATGTTGAATTCTAGGCTGGAGAGATGGTTCACAGGTTAAGAGCCTGCACTACTTGTCTTGAGGACCTATACCTCCAGAGAGCCCAAGTTCTGTTCCTAGCACCCACATCAGGTTGTTCACACACACCTGTAAACTCCAGCTTCCTAGGGATCTGGCGCCTCTGGACTCCTCACGCATACTCCACCCCAACTCCCACCACAAACACAATCTTTAAAGAAAAGAAAAAGAAATGCTGAATTCTGGCCCAATGTTAATTAAAGCAGGAAATGGGCATGTACATTCAAAAGTGAGCAGCATTGGTATAAGAGCAGAGTGGTAGACCAGATGTCTGGAATGCAAGTATTATCACCTGACAGTCACAGGTAAGTTCCTAGGAGCTGCAAGAGTGGTTAGTTCTGTTTACAGCTTGCTCTTTTCTTTCTGAGCAACAGCTTAATTTCTAATATGACCTCTGGACCTTCACCTTACTGATTGATCATCAGAGTTGCCCACTACTGAAAGGCACTACAGTGAAGATACTGCATATGATTTTCCCGAAGTGGAAAGACAATGCCAAGGTTGTTATCCTTTTGGTTTTGAGTCAGGCTAAGACAGACAGGAAAGAGGATGGTTGGTGTGGATTGATGATGCACTGCACTGTAATTTAGTACATTTTGACAGATACTATTAGAACTCTAAGGAGTGCATGTTCCTTTACTTGCTGACTTCAATTTCTAGAAACAGAGAAACCCATGGGCACTAAAAATTCTCAGGAGTGTTCCAAAGTAGGTCTAAGGCCAAGAATACATTATTCACAGCAGTTAAGGGAATTTAAACTCAACCCCATTGGTCTCTAATTCATCTCAATCATTACACTTGATGAAGTGCCACTGAGTTATCTGAAGGAAAGCAGATAGTGCATAGTCAGAGAGCTGATGTCATCCTTGGAGCTGTGGAGGCAGCCACAGCTGGGAAATGATTTGTTTTCAAGGGAAAATGTACAACCAAGAAAAAGTACAGTTCTTAGATTTACTTACGTTCTCTCCCAAGAGCCTGGTGATTTATAGACACCATATACATCACTTTTCTTTCTTTTTTAATTTGGTGCTCACTGTCAATATTTTCATTTTAAAAGAATTTGCATTTATTTGAGCTCAAATGCAGGGCAAAAGCTGCTTTTTATTATTTGTGGAGATACGTGGTAAAAAATCACCTCATAAATTTGAAGATGGCTGACATTAGATAAAGGGAAGAGTCTCGATTCACTTTTAATCTCCCTCATTTTAAAACATTAGTTATTCACAGAAGTCAGTACCACATTCTAACTTGTCCAAGAAGCAACTCAGATGTCTTCTTCAACTTCTAAAAATGAAGTATTAATAGCATAAATAATTCTTTATTTCAGTCAGAAGATCATAAAGGAAGGTGGTACTTAAGCTGACTTTCCTCTCTTATTACGCATTTTTCTTTTGAGTGTGGTGCCATATTTGATGTACTAAGTTATTTTCGTAAGTTTTTATAAAACAATGTAAAATCAAAAGACTTGAGGTGAATTTAAGTAGTCCAAGTAGCTTTGATCGCCTGGTTAAATCACTCTGAATGTGGATAAGTGTTAGTCTCAAGTCAATGTTTCTTCAACTTACAATCAGCAGAGTCAAATCCACGCTTTCTCATGTCTCGCTCGACCAGCAAGCCTTAGCTCTTTCAATGATGTATCTGGCATGTGGCTAATCTCTTTCTTAAAAAGAGTTTGTTTTTATTTTTAAGTCGTGTGTATGTCTGTGTCTGTGTATGGAATATGTACATATAAACACAGGTGCCCAAAGAGACCAGAACAGGGTGTCAGGGTTGGAATTACAGATGGTTGTGAGCTGCTGCCGTGTGGGCTCTGGGAACATAACTGGGTCTTCTGCAGGAGCTGTATGCACTCCTAAGCACTGAGCCATCTCTCTAGTCCAAATCCATCTATCTGTCTGTCTGTCTGTCTGTCTGTCTGTGTCTATCTATCTATCTATCTATCTATCTATCATCTCTCAACATATTTTAAGGTCTCTTAGAATCTTTCTTAATTGACTTTAATTACAACAGAATATTTATTCTACAAATGCTTTTTGCTGGGCTGCCGTCTAGATGCTTGGGTGTGTGTATATATATATATACATATATATGTATATGTATGAGAGACAAAAAAAGTCTGTTCTCAGGAGACATGCTTTAAACAGGAGAAGAAAATGACAATTTTTTAAAACTATGATGAGCGGCTGTGATATGTCCTCTAAAGAAGAGGCAGGTCTGGGACACATGGCGGAGGAAGGGGGCACAATTCCTAGCATACAGCATCAACAGCAATGAGTAGTTTCTCTTCATTATTTCTTTCTACCCTCCTTGTTCATCCTACATGCGCCATGTTTGGACAGGAGAACCAAGGAGAGAGGGCAGACAGCATGGGCACCTAACACCCGCTACATACTAAAGGGGGAGACAGCATTGGCCAATGCTTCTTTCCTGAGAAAACAGGATCGTGCTTAAGAAAGAAGTGAGAAAGCCAGGTATGTGCCTCTAATCTCAGCACTCAGGAGGCAGACAGATCTCTGTGAGTTCACGGCCAGCTGAGTTCTAGGCTACCCAGAGTTACATAGTGAGACTTTTGTCTCAAAAAACAAAACAAAAGTTAATGTGAGATACATGATTTTTTAAAATAATATTCCTAACTTAGAAATAAGGGCAGGTTTCATGACAGAAGAGGAACCCCCAACTGAAGCCTCTTTTGTTACCATGGATCACGAGTATTAGGATCACTTACTTCACAGAACCCAGGAGCATCTTCAGCACAGCAGACTGAGGGGTATATGCTCAAGGTTCATCCTAGTGGAGGGTCAGAAACAGCAGGAAAGGCACTGGGTAGTCACCTGCATGTCTGGAACACAGTCCAGGCTGATGAGAATACAAGAAAGCTGACTCCATCAATTGCTCCATCTAACACAGAGACCCAGAGATTATCTCTCACTGAGATAGTCCACCATATTCACTTCTCACCCGTGGCAATCGCTGAATGAGTTCTATGTATCTTTTATTGATAGTTTCAATATGAAGTGCACCCTCACAGTCTCATGCATTGAAGGCGGGTGGGCAGTGTTATCAGTTGGTATAACACCCAGTAAAGTGACTGGATTCTGAGAGTACTTATCGGATCAGTGGACTCATCCTCTGATGGGCTCATACTCTGATGGTATTATTGGGAGATGGCAAGGGGCCTAGTTGGAAGATGAGGCAGCTAGGTGAATCCTTGGGGATATCATCTTGCCCTGGCCCCTTGCACACATGCCCACCTTGCTCCCTGCCTGCAGTGAGGAAAAGGAGGTAACCCCCTCTGCCATACGTTTCCACCACAAAAGGGTCTGCCCAAGTGCACGGGGAACCATGGAATGAAGCCTCTGTGAGCTAAATCTATTTCTCTCTTCAAGTTGTTTCTGGCAAGTCCTCTGTCACAGTGACCAAAAAGCTGACTGATAAACTAGCCCTCGAGAGTTTTCTAACAGTTTGCCGAGATAAGCTATCCATACTATTTTTAAGTAAAAACCATTCAATTATACTCACTGATTAGATAAGAATAGTACGAAGCATACACAAGTGTGCCAAAGTATGAAAACAGTCCTAGCTGGAGAAGATGAACGTGATTTAGAGGTAAAGGAACAGCACAGCCAAGAGCTATTCACCGCAGAGCAGCATACCCCGAAGGCATCAACTCTGTATTCCTCTTCCTTCACAGCCTTGGCTGGCTGGGCTCTTGCTTTGTACTCTAGTCTGACCTCAAATTCTCCACAACCCAGCCTCAGCTTCCCGCTGGGGTACCAGATGTGTACCGCCACACAGCCTCAGCTTATTGCCAGGATACCAGGTGTGCACCACCACACCTGGCTGCATCTGCAAGTTTTAAAACGCATTTGAAAAGAACTCACAGGTCTGACAAGAAATAAAAAAAATACAATGATAATAAAATGCTGATGATCAAATTACAAAAATACATTAATACCCTTTCAACAGGGGCTGTCCTAAAGAGGAGAGGCGAAAGCTTATTGTGGTTCTGATGTGCATTTCCCTCAGGATTAGAGATGCCAAGTGGTTCTTCCTAGACTTTGGTCATTTGTACATCTTCAAGGAACAGCTTCTCTTCAGGCCTCTTGCTCATTTTTTAAAACATGGGCTGATTTCTTGCTATGGAGGTATAGGTGTTCCTGTGAATTTTGGAGAGTAACTTTATCCCAGATACTTGATTGGCAAATATTTATTTACATTTTCAATGTTTAATATCCAACTTGTAGCTGTGTAAATACAAATCAGGGAGGAGGTGCTGGGTCAGCTGGCTGCCAGGTCTACAGGGCACCTAATACTTGATTGGAAAATATCTATTTACAACATTTTCAATGTTTAATCTCCAACGTGTAGCTGTGTAAATACAAATCAGGGAGGAGGTGCTGGGTCAGCTGGCTGCCAGGTCTGAAAGGGCATCTAAACAGTGTCCTCACATCTCTCCTTCACTCGGGCAGGCTCCATAGCCAGAACCTACGGCCAAGGGAGCTCCCATCCCTCTGCCAACTCTGGGCCTTCCCCTCCTCGGTAGCTCTGGGGTCCCAGGCAGGATGGCAGGGCCGGGCCTACCTAGCGGAAGCAACAGTTTCCAGGCCTCTTCCAGAATGCGAGCAGCCCCTCACTCTCTCCTTCCACCCCTCCTTGAATGGGTACCACTTGGCAGAGAGGGCAAAGGGTGAGCAGGAAATGCTTATTCGTGAGACAACCGCTCCTGTACTTAGCAGTGGCCGTGCTCGGCCTATGTGGTGTCTACTTTGTCCTTCTGATGTGGCCACTTTCCCATGGCGGCCGTGGAGCCAGCCTGATGGGACAGTGCAGGCCAAGGGGATGGTCAGCACAGATCACGGACCAGTGTCATGTGCCGGGAGTAGTGACCCTAGTGTCCAATGAGATGGTCTCGACACATCCCTGGCTCTGTGACTGTAGGCACATGTTGACTTTCTCTGGGTCCTGATACTTTCCTCTGCAAAGGGAAGGAGCTGGTCGTTTGTCTTGCAGTTGGCGTTGTGGGCTCTAGCATGGCCGGGAGTCTCCGCCCCACGCCTCTGCTCCTTCTGATTGAGTGGGGCCCATCTTTCCTGTGGAGGAACTGAAGAACTTTCTGTGTGCTTCTGAAACACAGAAACTAGTGATGGACTGGTTCAATAGCAAAGGGCTGCCTGACTCCAACTAGTCCAGGGATGTGAAAGGACTGTGGACCCCAGGGCACCGACTGCAGAACAAGTTAGTCTACCTCTGATGATGCAGACCGTGATCTCTCCATTTTTCTACATCACTGAATTTTCAGTCAAGTAGGAAGTGCTGAGACAGCCGCTTCCTCACTCACTGGGCACGCAGCAGATTTCAATCTGCAACTGAAGCAATTCAGGTATTAAGGCTCTTTTCTATGGACGACAGCAACAAGACCCTTGGGGTAATCTCGCTTCTTCTGTCCCTGGTATTCAAGGACTACTAAACAGATGAAATCACCCAGGAGGATGGGCCTCTGAGTCTGGGGTAAGGTGTATGTGTGTGTCTGAGGTGGGGTGGGGTACTTCCGGCACTCACGTTCTAGCTGGGTATGCCTATACTTACGCCTCTAGGGGACAGGATTGTGGATCAGTCTGATGCTGTATCTCTCTGCTTGGCACTGAATGCTCAAGTCAACCCTGCTTCCAGATGAGCAGGTTCTTTGTGCCACAGCAGTGAGAAAACAGTAGTCTCTTGTCACCCACCAGCCAACTGAGTTTCCCTAAAGCATCTGCACAAGGAAGCCATATTATAAAAAAAAGGACCTCAATCCTAGTAAACTTGCCTTAATGTAGTCACTGTGGGAATAAAGTGATGTGTGTGTGTGTGTGTGTGTGTGTGTGTAAATGACACAACAAGATGGGGAATGCAATTTACAGAATGGGAAAACTCTTAGCAAATCATACAGGTGGTAAATAGTTAACAGTTAAGGAACTCCAACAAGTATGGAGTTAGAAATCTATATAAGGGGCTGGAGAGATGGCTCAGAGGTTAAGAGCATTGGCTGCTCTTCCAGAGGTCCTGAGTTCAATTCCCAGCAACCACATGGTGGCTCACAACCATCTGTAATGAGACCTGGTGCCCTTTTCTGGCCTGCAGTCATACATGCTGTATACATAATAAATAAATAAATAAATAAATAAATAAATAAATAAATAAATAAATAAATCTTTTTAAAAAAAAAAAGAGCACTGGCTCTTCCAGAGGACCCAGTTCAATTCCCAGCACCCACATGGCGGCTCAAAACTATCTGTAACTCCATTCCAGGGGACCTGACACTCTCACACAGACATACATGTAGGTAAAGCATCAATGCACACAAAATTAAAAGGAATAAATCATTTAAAAATCCATATAACTCATCAGAAAAAACATAATTAACTCCATTAAAAAGTTGGTGAAAGACTTGAAAAGATTTCTCCAAAGAATGGTGGTATCTGCAGGCTAGCAGAGGGAAAGCATGCAGCCGCAGCGTGGCAGGTCACACAGGGTGAAGGGGCCCTGGAGAGCCACAGTGCCTTGCCGTGCCATGCCCGAGGTTCATGATGCTGCATTGGGTGCTTACACATTTGTCCAAGGAGCAGCCTTTGAGTTAAGTGTTCTTGCTATAACTGAAAAACGCTCAGGGGGGAGTCAATAATGAAGAGCAGAAGTTAATAGAAAATCCAGACAGTGCAGAGGCCCAGCAGAGCTTAGAGAATTTCCTCTGAACAAACTAATAAAACAGACCAGTCTTGAAGCATTACTCATGGAAAACAAAAGCACAAACACGTAATATTACAAAAACAGGCGGCGACGGTGACAGCATGAACGGTGGGATGTGTGGGGATTAACTGTGTGAAATCACTGTATCTGAAGGTTAGTAAAGGTCAAATGATGTAGGTGAGCAGGAACAGGAACTCGTAGTCCCTCACAGCCCAGTGCTTTAAATTTATTTAATTTTGAGAAAATTTCTTATTGTATCTCAGGCAGTCCTCCAACCTGCTCTGCAGCTGAGGAAAGACACTGAACTTCTGGTCCTCCTGTCTCCAGTCTCTTGTGACGAGAGGTGTAGCCTTCCACACCAGGCTTATGTAGCGCCCGAGAGCCAACCCAGAGCCTCACGCATGCTGGACAAATCTTTACCAACCAAGCTGCATGCCCAGCCTGACAGTTTGAAAAAAAAAATATTAGCTTTAAAAAATGTTTGTTTGTTTGTGTAAAGACAGGGTCTTTACTACGTAGCCCAGGATTGCCTGGAACCCCTGTGTAGACCAGGCTAGTCTCAAAGTTGTGGCACTCCATTAGCTTCTGCTTCCTGAACGCTGGGATGACAGATATGTCTCACCAAGCCTGGTGTATATGGTGCTGGGATTCGAACCCAGGACTTCACAGAGAAAAACCTGTCTGGAAAATGACAACAAGCCACAACAAGCTTCCCACTTAATGGTGTGAACTTTGGAAGCTTTCTCTCTGAGCCTAGGACAGGGACAAGCGCACTCGACATCGCCGCTGGCCATACTTCCTGCACAATGAGACGAAACAGACGCTGCCGTGAAAGGCAAAGGGACGAAAAGGGAGAAACAGGTCACTGTTGCCACAGGTCGTTCTCTTGCTGGGGTCAAACCGATGAGACCACTAGACCTGAGTTTGACGACGATGACGGTGACACTGATAAAAGGAAGCGTCTGCTAAATGTCTGAACTTCAGCGGCAGGGCTGGGGTCACAGGTCGGTAGTATCCCGAATTCCATCCTCAGCAACCCCCACCTCTACAAAAAACAAAACAAAACAAAACAAACCTGCTGTGTACCTCCTGTTAGCTAACAGAATTCAGTAATAGAAGGACCCCGGCATCAGTAATAAAACACAAGGCGCCTAAAAGATGATTAACGATGTGAAACAGCCACGCTTGCAGGCAGTCCCTCCCGAAAGGTGGAATCCATGGAAAAACACTTTGTTCGTGAAGAGCCCAGTCTGTCCCTGCTACAAATCCTCAGTCTCACGATGGCTATTTTCTCTCTGTAAATCTACCTGCTGTCATTCCGGTATACCTAAGAGCCAACAGTAAATGATTAAACATTTATAAACAGCCAAGTACAGATGATTAAAACCTTGGCAAACTAGAATACTGGTGAATACTTGAATGTAAAGTGAAGAATTCTGCAAAACGAAAATGAAAATTTTTACATTTAAAAAGCACCCTTTAAAAAGTATTTACTTATTTTCTGTGTGCATGCATAGGTGTGGGCATGTGCCACAGTGGGTGGGCGAGTGGGCAGTCAATACCCTGAGGGAGTCAGTGCTCTCCCTCTACTGTGTGGATGCCAGGGACTGGATGCACAGATTGATGCATAAAGCAAACTTATACTCAGTATACTGTCTCACTTTTCTTCAGATCAGGACCCCAGATCATAAAATTGTGCTCTCCACATTAGAGTGGGCCTTCTTCCAGACATGGGAAGAGGCATGTCTCTTCAGTCCTCCTAGAACCTGTCAAGTTGACAAAACAGTGCTAATCATCAGGGCATCCATGAGCATTTTTTTGTGTGAGTGAAACTTTGAAAATACCCTTAAAATGCAGGATTAGGGCAATGGTGAAGCAAAGTATTTTATTGTGCTGAAGTGGCAGGTTCATTCCATATAATCCCAAACTATGCAACCATTCATAAAATTACTATACAAGTTTTAAATTTTTATTTAAATTAAAAAAAATAATGTCTTGCTGTGGGATGTCTTTCTATATGCTGTGAATATGTGTAGCTCTCATTGGATAATAAAGCTGCGTTGGCCTATGGCACGGCAGGTGAGGTTAGGTGGTACATTCAAACTGGAGATGAGGTGAAGGGTGGAGTTGAGAGAGACACCAGCCCATAGCTGAGGGAGAAACAAGATGTCAGCAGACTGGTAATGCCAAGGCCACGTGCCAATACATAGATTTATAGAAATGAGTTAATTTAAGACAAAAGAGCTAGCTAGGAAGAAGTTGAAGCCATAGGCCACACAGTTTGTAATTAATA
The DNA here is from genome assembly GCF_949786415.1 of Peromyscus eremicus. Classification (NCBI taxonomy): domain Eukaryota; kingdom Metazoa; phylum Chordata; class Mammalia; order Rodentia; family Cricetidae; genus Peromyscus; species Peromyscus eremicus. The sequence goes on from NC_081427.1 coordinate 58,617,850, forward strand.
TAAGCCTCTGAGTAATTATTTTATAAGGTGGGAGAGATTTGTCCTGACCATGGGCCAGGCAGGACCCAGAGACACTTCCCTCTACATTTGGCGCTCACCAATGGGCATTGATCCACATAGACCTAACAAAGCTTAAAGATTCTAAAGGCACAGAAACGGAGCCACACTAGGCTTCCTAGTCTCACAGTCTCATGTCAGATGCAATGCATAGACTCGTCTCCTAACAGCTGCCTGTGAGGTGGAGCTGGCCGCCAGCCGCCATGAGCTAAGCAGCATGGCAGATTCCTGCCACAGTACACAGTGGTGTCTCCAAGCCAGCACTGTGCTGCGTGGTGGACTTAGCTTTTGCTAGTACAGACAGAACAACAATAACAACAACATCAACAGCAACAACAACAAAAGAGGTTTCTGGGCTACACACTGCTTGATGGAGGCATAGACCCACTGCTTCCCAGAGCTGGTGGTGACCATGGCTCCCAGAGCTGGCGGTAAATGTACTTCTGCCATGTTGGGAAGCAGAGGTGGGCGGAGCCAGCAGCCAGGGCTGCCGCTTTGGTCCTAGCCACACTGCAGTTTAAATCAATGGTCAAAAAAATGATTACAGATTCACAATAGGACAGATTCAGATGGAAAAAAACTTCTAAATGGTTTACAGTGTGTGTAAAAATGTACATAGGCTTGGAAGAGAGAGGAAAATGAATTTAGACAGTTATATAAAGAAATAAATAGCTTAAAAAATAAAGTCTTTAAAAAGACAGTAAAAGAAATATAAAAGTTAAGCCATGTAAGGATGGAAATTACACAAAGAATCTAAAGAATGCATATTATTATATTGTTTTTAGAATTTTTAACTGCAGAGACATTCTATTGTAGGGGCTACCAAGTTAAACCAATATGTATATTTTAAAGGTATTTTGACTTCAAAATTTATGTCTAAGAATATGTTGCTTTGGAAAGGAGGTTCTACTTTTATTTCCACAGAAGATGAGACCCTGTGGATTGCTTCCAGGCTAATATGGTTTGATCAACCAAGACCCCCTGAAAGGTCTCTGATGACACCATGGCCCAGATGATCCAACATCCAAAACAGCTTCAAAGCAACTAGCTGAGATGATCTAGCCTCACAGACTACTACAGCCAAGATTTAACTATAATTCTTAATTTTCTCAGGATCCCTATAAGATTGCCAGTGCCCCTAATCAGCAGGAAGTAGTATGGGAAGCTATGCCCAAATTCCCAAAATATTGTTTATGAATGTTTATTTTTTACTTAAAGCAGGTTGATTATAAATGCAATCTCTTTCTAAAGAAGAAAAGGTGGTATATATATATATATATATATATATATATATATATATATGATAGGATGAAAGAGTAGATTATTGAATCTACTTTTAAAGAGCAACAACTTGTTTGAAATATTTTACATTGCTATATAGATTTTAGTTTATTAACACAAATTTAATTTTGTTATACTGTATGTATATTTCTACTCTTGTTTAAGGTATCATGTTTATACAATTCATTTAAAATTGTAAAATATAATATAAAATACAGATTAATAGTCACCTATGATAATCAAACTTATAGTTAAGTTTTTTAGGCATACAAAGGTATATTTCCATTAGGTAGGTAATCTTTAAACACTTCAAAGACCTACATGATACGGCATTTAAAATGTTTTAAAAACTTAGACCTTTCTGGACATTGAGACATGTCTGTTCCTGGCAGCACCGATCTACTTCAGAAAAGATGATGGGCATCAAAGAAACTCATTATGGAATTTACTTTCTTTGTGGCAAAAGTTAGCCACCTGGCCAAAAAAAAAAAAAAAAGCTCTTGCTACGACTGCTTGACAGAATGCAGTATAAACTGGACGTGCATGACCCAAAAGAAGATGATCTTTGAACTTTGCAAGGTGAGATGGTCCTTCAGGTTCCTGCTTCACAAAATAAACTGCCAGACATTCTACAAGACATGGGGAGAAGTGACTGACAAACTTTGCCAGAATGGGTGGAACAGTCCTTAAAATTTCCTGCTTCACTGAAAGCCATGCCAGAGACTCTAGGCCTGCAGGCTGAAGATGGATGCCCCAACATTAAAGAGGAACTTTGGGTGACTGTCCAGGCAGCCAGATGCCTGTCATTTCTAGAATTATGAAAGTTGCTTGCAATGCATTTCCTGTTTACTCAGATAATATAATAACTTTCTGGGGTCTTTGATGGAGTTGAAGACTAGATAGCTATTCTTACAGTTTTCCTTAGTCATGATAAAAGGTAAATTAGTTATAAAACTTTAGACTCACAAAAATAGGATAGACAATAGAATATTTTTTAAAATTTTGCCAAATACAAATAGACTAGACAGTGTAACTGCAATTCTTGCTTGATAACTGTTATGTTATATATAATTTTACTATGTTAAAGTTAAAACCTTCCCTTTTGATTAGACAGAAAAGGGGAAGTGCTGGGGGATGTCTTTCTGTATGCTGTGAAAATGTGTGGCTCCCACTGGATAATAAACAAAGCTGCATTGGCCTATGGCAGGGCAGGATAAGGTTAGGCGGGACATTCAGACCGAAGACGAGGCGAAGAAGGGTGGAGAGATAGGAACCCGCCACCAGAGGAGCAACAAGATGTCAGCAGACCAGTAATGCCATGGCCGGGTAGCAACATATAGATTTATAGCAATGGGTTAATTTAAGATGAAAGAGCGCCGGGCGGTGGTGGCGCACGCCTTTAATCCCAGCACTTGGGAGGCAGAGCCAGGTGGATCTCTGTGAGTTCGAGGCCAGCCTGGTCTACAAAGTGAGTTCCAGGAAAGGTGCAAAGCTACACGGAGAAACCCTGTCTCAAAAAAAAAAAAAAAAAAAAGAGCTAGCTAGCAAGAAGTTGAAGCCATAGGCCATACAGTTTGTAATTATTATAAGCCTCTGAGTAATTATTTTACAAGCGGCTGTCGGACCGCAGGTTGGAGAGATTCGTCTGGACTGCTGAGCAAGGCAGGACTGGAGAAATTTCCATCTACAGTGTCTACATAAGCTTATGTTACATTAACTTCAAATTTATGATTCAAATCCTGTAAGAATGTATTTACATGTGTCTATTAATGAATAAAATCAAGAGAAGGCGAGAACTGTAAAAGACACACTAAAACATCTGCAAGGCTTATTTTAGGGTGGCCAGAGAGTGTTGTAATACGATTTGTACCGCTATCTTTGAAATTTCCCGCGTTTCAATGCTCCCGCTTTCAATGCATTATTTGTGCAATAACAGTTAGGTAGCTCCCACTGCCTGTGGGATCACGTCCCAGTCCCGAGGCTGGCCAACCCTTACTCAGATGCTTTCTCTCTGACCCTGAGCAGGCTTGAGTGTGCCTACACACACAGCCTGCCACTTCCTGTGGTGAAGAGACTGCCTGTCCTCTCAGCAGGCAGTCTTTGGGAGGGAGCAGGGCCCTCCTGCAGTCACAGAAACTCTGTCAGACTCCATGGAAACAACTGGCAATTAGCCAAGTATACCTCATACTATTTCTACCACTGTCGCCTTCATCTGTTATTTGAATTTATTTAAACTTGTATGTTATTCTTTCCTCCAGTTATCTTCTAGGCTACTCCATGGTTTTCATAAAATCCAGGGCAACGGAGTGTTTGTGGTAGATGGAATAATGCCTTCCACCCCCAGGCACCAGTGACTTCCTTCTCCTGATTTTTCCTGCACCTGTGAAGGTGTTGGGCTACAGGGCAAAAGGGAATTCAAAGTGCAGATGGAGGAGACTGCTGAGCAGCTAGCCCCCAAACAGGGAGGCAGCCTGGCTCTCCAGGTGGTCCTCATGTCATCCTGAGAATCTTAACAAGACGGACACGACAGGAGACCCTGTGAGAAGGGAAGCAGGGTTGGAGGCCTGCAGCCCCAGAAGAACTCAATCCCAGAGGCGGATGAGAAGGACTCACTGTTCTGGAGGAAGCCCCACCGCAGCCTCCGGCATCCATATACCCAGAGAGTCTGGAATGCTCGGGTGGAACCTCCACCTCAATCCCCCTTCCCCATCTCTCTCTCCCCAAACACTGCCTCATCTTAGAAAGCCCACCAAACACAGCTCCTCTCCCAGAGATGCTCAAGACCACTCCCACAGGGTATTTAAACTGCCCCCCCCCCAGACAGACACATAGTTTTTCAGTTTCTTCCCTGTCTCCTTTGGCGCGGGTGGGGTGGGGTGGGGTGGGATGGGTTGGGGGGGTGCAGAATATCATCTGGGAACACTTTAACCATTAAACCTGGGCTTTTTCTTAATTCGGCCTGATTTAGATTGATGCATCAGCATAGAGACTTCATATGGGGTATAGAAACCGTTCACACACCTCTCCTTGGACCACTGGGGCAGAGGTTAAGCACTGTCAGAGAACAGTTAAATTCTATTCAACCACTGTTTCTGTTGAGAAGTCATTGTAAGTGTCTCATCAGACGTGTTCCGATGAAATGTGTCCGATCTGTTTCCTGACTGCCCGGCCAACCTCATCCTCTGGTTGCCCTGCCTTCCCAGCCATGATGGGCTGTATCACCTCTGGAACTGCACACCAACATGAACCTTGTCTTCCCCAACTTGCTTTACATCAGGGTGTTTTAGCTCAGCCACAGAAACGTTTAAAGCCATAGTTTAAATGTCTTGTTATACCAGAATGAAAGAAGAGGAATCGAATTAGTTGGAGATGAGTTTGCCTCGTTCGTGATGCTGGGCTGGGGTGGGGGCAGCACACATGTAAATGAGTGCTGTGTTTTGAGTGTGTCCCCAAGGGTTTGCATGCTGAAAGCTCGATTCTCAGTGAGGCCATGCTGGGAGGCGATGCAACCATTAAGAGGCGGGGCTTAGTGCCTGGTCATCAGGCCACAGAGGGGCAATGCTGCCCCCTTCAGGAACTGATGTCCTTGACTGTAAGTAAGTGACATCCCAGGGTCACCACCTGGTCACTCCCTCTCACATGCACTCCTTCTAGATGCCACCCACCACAAAGTGACACAGCCAATGGAGATCTCACCAGAGCCGAGCAGATGTCAGCGCCAGCTTCACTCTCCAGAACTGTAAGCTGAATGCACTTCTTTACTTACAAATTACTTGGCCGCAGGTATTTTCCTATCGCAATGGAATGCAATGGGGTTATAGGAAAGTAATCCCACAGTGATGTATGTGCAGGGAGGAATTTGGTGAGGCAGCGGGTCCCCCATCAGATGGCCTCACTCCCAGAGACAGGGCCAAGGCAAACCCTTCCGTCAGCCTCTGTCCTGTGACGCCAATTACCCTGATTTCTCCAAACATAAAAACTGGGGCCGTGGGATTTGCTAGTGTGGTGTGGCCAACATCCATGGTGAGGATTAATTAGCATTTTTAAAGTGCTGTGGTTTGGGTTTGGTTCCTGTATTTCCTCAGGAGGAAAGAAAGGTCTAGATGGAGAGTGAGCAGCAGAGGTTTGAAGGACGTCATCACTTGAGATGTGTGCCGTGTGGAGTCGGGGAGACAGGGCGTGCGGCTGTGGGGCTGGCTGCTCAAGACATCAAGGAAGCCATACGGGGAAGAAGCAGCGGAGCTTCCAGAACGGGGGAGGAGGCCTAGAAACCTAGAAACTTTCAGAGTTCAAAAAGAGAAAAATTACATGTGCCGGGGCTCCGTGGGGGAGGGCACAGAGTGACCCGCGGCCCCAGAAGTGTGACAAACTGCAGATGACAAATAGTGGCAGCTCAGCATGCATCCTGAGAGCATGAAGATGAGCTACGAATAAGCTGCTTGCTGAAAGAAAGGACTCAGCAGAGAAGGCAGGGTCTGTGGGTCTGTGGGTCTGTGGGTCTGGGGCTGACAGCAGAGAAGTCTAGTTACACACTGGCTTCTCTGCCCGAGTCTGTGTCACAACTTTGCAGACAGCATGATCTCCAGAGCCTCAAGTAACTTTCCAAACTTGATCCAACACGTTATTTCTGACTATGGACGGTGACATGTACTCATCACTGGAGCTTAAAACTGCAGACATCCATAAAGCAGAAACTGCAGCACCTTCCCCACCCCAACAGCCAGATATAACTGGTGTTCACGGAAGAGGGGTTTATTTACAGGATGGTGCTGTGAGTGTCTTCAGTTTCTTGGTCACAGAACAGACGACTGGAAGAACTCATCCCAAGCTCTCAAGAAATGAGTCGAACTGCCATTCAAACCCAAGTCCGACACACTCCAAACTTCTACACACTGCACGATGGTGATACCTCTCATCCCCACATCTTCTCTTTCTGCCTTCAGTGTGATTAGCACAAGGCATGAGCAGGGTGTGCAGGGCCAGCTCTACAGTCAGAAGCAATCACCATCCAGAGTCAGACTACATGCCAACCCAGCAAGGCTGGTCTCCCAGCCTCACTTAAACACAGCACACCCCCACATGCCATCATTGTGGTGAGGTGATTGTCACTACAGTCAACCTTTTCACATCAAATCAGTGAAGGACAGGAATTGAGAGAGGCCTAGAATCAGTATGGTTGGAAATGTCTGAAGGGAGGAGCCCTAAGTTCAAGCTCCATTGTTTAACAGTTATGAAGGACCTAAAACCTTGATTTCTCCATCTGGGTTAGGAAAAGGGGGGAAAGCCTGACTACCCAGGCGCCTCTAGAACTTCGCTGTCTTATGCAGTAATGCACAGTACTGAGCTGCTGCAGCCCACCACACTCTTTACATTCTGCAGTAATACACAGTATTGAGCTGCTGCAGCCCACCACACTCTTTACATTCTGCAGTAATGCACAGTACTGAGCTGGTGCAGCCCACCACACTCACCACGTTCTGCAGTAATGCACAGTATTGAGCTGGTGCAGCCCACCACACTCACCACGTTCTGCAGTAATGCACAGTATTGAGCTGGTGCAGCCCACCACACTCACCACGTTCTGCAGTAATGCACAGTATTGAGCTGGTGCAGCCCACCACATTCACCATGTTCTGCAGTAATGCGCAGTACTGAGCTGCTGCAGCCCACCACACTCTTCACATTCTGCAGTAATGCACAGTATTGAGCTGGTGCAGCCCACCACACTCACCATGTTCTGCAGTAATGCACAGTATTGAGCTGCTGCAGCCCACCACACTCACCATGTTCTGCAGTAATGCACAGAATTGAGCTGCTGCAGCCCACCACACTCACCACATTCTGTAGTAATGCACAGTACTGAGCTGCTGCAGCCCACCACACTCACCATGTTCTGCAGATAGAAGGAAAGCTAATCTGAGAACAGGTGAGACCATCACCACTCTTGCTGGATTGTTCTGCGCAAAGGGAACCAATGGTAACGGACTCACTGATCAGCATGCATTGTTTCATAGAATGCAGGCACTGGGCAAGCTATACAGACAATGTCTGATCTACTTGGAGCACGTATCTCTGGCGGGAAACAGGTGAGCATGAGTAAGAACAATGTGAACATGATCAGGGAAATGGGAGCATGACGCGATGCCTTGAAGAGAACAGAAGCACAGGGTCTTCGGAAGCCCCACACGAACCAAAGGGACTGAAGTCTGGAGCCGTCAGCACGGCACTTTGAATCTGAAATGTCCTCTACAGGCTCTTATTTAAATGCCTGTTCCAGCCACCAGCTGCTCCTCAATCTATCGCCCTGTCCCTTCCCTGACGGACACCTGTCTGAAATACAGCCTCCCTCCCTTGAGTTTTTTCCATCAGATGATACAGTCACAGCAACACAGAGATAACCAGTACAGAAAACTGGCATCGGAGGATGACGCGGGACTGCTGCTTTGACAACACCTGACAGGAACAACTCAAGAGAAAAGGCTTGTTTCGGCTCACAGATTAAAGAGCTTGGTTTGGTCCACAGCTGCTTGCCTCCAGGAGTCTGGCCTCATGATCTCAGGAGTGGATGAGGAGGAGACTGTTTAGACAAGGGCAGAAAGGCAGCTGAGAGACAGGCTGGAGCCATGGGTCGGTTTATAACCTTCAAAGGCATGGCCGTAGTAACCTACTGCCAGCCAGGTCATTTCATATTCAAATTACGACATATTTGAAATTGGATGAGTCTTACACCTCAAGCAGATGTGGCAACTGCACTGAGAAAATGTCTATGTGAGGGAGTGTCTTAGGGTTTATACTGCTGGGAAGAGGCACCATGACCATGGCAACTCTTATAATGAAAAATATTTAATGGAGTGGCTTACAGGTTCAGAGGTTTAGTCCATTATCACCATGGTGGGACATGGTGGTGTGCTGGCAGTCTCAGCAAAGGAGCTGAGAGTTCTACATCTTGATCTGCAGGCAACAGAAGAGTGTACCACACTGGGCGTAGCTTGGGCATCTGAGACCTCAAAGCCCACCCCCACAGTGACACATCTCCTCCAACAAGGATACATCTCCTAATATCACTCTCTAAAGGCCAAGCATTCAAACACATGAATCTATGGGGGCCCATTCTTATTCAAACACCACGAGGAAGAAAGGGAGCTAAGTGCCATTTTCTCCATCCACTAGCAGAAGTAACATCTCATAGTGACATCCACAGCTTCTCTTCTCCAGGCTTTCCATCTGAGGTCGTAACAGCACTGCACAGAGCCACTTTACAGAGCAGGCCCTTGGTGGCAGGGACTGTGCTAACTTCCATTAGTGCCCTTCACTAATAGTTGGGCTCCTGCCAGCATAACTGGTGTGTGTGTGTGTGTGTGTGTGTGTGTGTGTGTGTGTGTGTGTGTGTGAATTACATATGCATATATCACACAACTGGATTATTCTGGAGTTCTGGTGATCACATCTGACATCCGAGGTGAGCTGTGGTCTCAGCTTGAGAGGACCATCACCCCAGAAGAGCCAAGACCAATCTGGCAACTCCCCACGATCTGAATGGTGCTGGGAAACACAGAGTTGGGCACTGGAGAGTCCTGGGATCTACGCAAGCTTTCAGACCCAGCATCACAGCTGCTACCCCCAATGCTCCAGACACCTCCAGGCTTTCCCATAACTCATTGTGAACAGTGCCATCCCTTTCCCCAAGTCCTCACTGGGTACTTCTACTGCCCACTCCTAGGGAAAGACACTGAGTCTGGGCCACTCCCTAGAAAGAAAGGCATAGAGTTATGAGGTTCTAGGTGCCGTGTGTGGTCTACCCTCCATGGGCAATGTCCTTGGTCCTGATCTGAGCAGAGGCCCAGAAAGCAGGAGTGCAATTATCTGTCTCTCTCTTCTCCTCAGTGAGCACCTCCCCTGTCTGGAAGCCATATGGGAGAGTGGCTGAAGTTCCAGCTAGACACTAATCCCTTCTGGTGGACAGCTTTGGAATCAGACCTCTAGGTGTTCACGGTGGAAATGTGGTTGTATCTATTCCCAACTTCAGCCCACTTCCAAAATAATGATTGAGTACAAATGCTAAGCAGGCCGAGATTAGTAACCTCAGAGGGCACTGAGGACAGACTCCTTCCTCATGGTTGGCTCTGGACCCCATCTTTTTTCCTGCTAACACTAGAAAGGAAAACATTACAACTGCCTCTCCTTAGGCCTTCTAGTCAAAAGAATGGAATCCCTCTGGCCCTGAGTGGAGACATAACATTCTGATCTCCTCCAAAGACTAGAACATTATATATACTATGTTGTCTCTTCCCTTGAGCTGGACCTGTCAATCATACGGCCAGAGTCTCCTCCCCAGGAAAGCTGATTCACCCAATAACACGCTCGGGAGACGGGAGGAATAACTACCCCTAATGAGATAATGTCCTCACTTATACTTCCACACGGCCCCCTCCCCGATGCAGTGGCTTGCCTGTCTTCAATGCCAAGCTTGCCTGCCTTTTGAGTTCTAAACTCAAAAGTTATAATTTTTCCTTCTCTTTCTGTACTGTTTTTCAAAAGTGCAGCCAAGTTCCCCCCGTCTAAGCTTTCCCTGGCCTCCTGATTTCCCCTCATCCTCTGAAGCCCCGCACCCCACTCTTCTGCCATCAGCTCCTTGCCAGCCTCCACCGACGAGCATGCCAGCTCTCACGGCCCCTCACTCAGAAGGCATGCCACTCTCTCTTCACTCTCCTCCATTGACCTCCATTCAGCAGCTGCCAGGCCTTACAGCTGGAACACTGTTGTTTTTCTTTCAAATTCTCATAAAATGGTCCCCGGGCTTCCTTCTGAGTCTGTTCTTAAATTCTTTTATTAATGAGATGATGAATCTAAGGAGGGAACCCCAATTTCCCTGGACGTTCCCGCTACTCTAAAGAGGGGGTAGGAAGGAGTAGCTGCTAAACCCAAGAGCCGGCTTCTGAGGGAGCCTGGGGAATAGTGAAAGGCAGGGCTCCCCTGGGAAACATACAGTTCATGAGGTGAGGAGACCTTGGAAAAGGAAAGAGGACAGGGCTCAGAGAGGTGAACAGGAAGTAGCCATAACAAAACCACATATTCATCCAAACTAGTCTCTTGTTTATAACGCGTCTAAGGCTTTCCTTTCTATTCACTCATTACTGCCTGTTAACAGGTGCTCCTAGCAGAGTGGGGCTTCATTATCCTCCCCCAAGTCCGATCATCAGACTGGGAGGCTCTGGGGTAACGCGGGCTCAAATGTCAGCCCTTCTGGATACACTAGATAGCTGCTTCCTGATTTCACAAAAGCTTCTAGAATATCTTCTTAGACTTTCCAGACGTTGTCCTCTACATTAGTATTTTCTTATAACTGGATTTAATTTTTCCCTACAAATAACTGCAAAGGAAAGAGAGCAGGTTCGTGTCTTCATGGTAAAAAGCAGCAGGCCCCAAAGCGAGCTCTTTTTCTTTTTCTTTTTCTTTTCTGATTGTGCCTCACGGCAGACTGAAGTGACTCAGCCATCGCAGAAAAGGCCTGCAGGGTGGCTCTGTGTGAGGAGGAGGCGGGCGCGATGCTCCCTGCAGACACAGACGACGGAGGACACCTCACTCGTGTGAACCAAGTTGGTAAGGAAGGCCAGCATCAAGCGGGTTTCTTTGTAGGAGGCACAGAAGACAGCAGAGGCCGAAAAGTGCCTCTGAATTAATGACCACAATGATGGAACTTAGCACAGCCACAGAATAACACACTGGACAGAGGGGTGGAGTCCCCCATCCTGACTTCCGTGCCCCTTCTAACCTGCATGCTGCAGGAACCTCTTGTCCATGTTATCATTTTGCTAGGAGTATTTTAGGGAGGGCAGCCAAAAGTGACGGCAACTCACAATAAGAACCCTGCTGCACACAGGGCTGCGATGGTCACGTAAGAATCTGGTTCTGGGCTGTCACTTCTAATGCCAAACTAAACTATAGCCCAGTGGGTGTGCAGCCACAGGCTGTGTGTGTGTGTGTGTGTGTGTGTGTACTTAGCAAATGAAGACAGTCCACGGCCATTATGTGGGAAGCATATCCTGGACGCCCTGCAGCAGGGTTATATGAGAAGTTTTTAAATCTACTCCTGCATTCCTGCTGCTCTCCAGACCTCCCCAGGAGATTTTGGTATTCCTGGAATAGGCCATGTGTCTTAGGTGTGCAAAGGCAGGGAAAGTTTAGCCTCAAGGTAACTAATCACAGGTCTCTGATCCTCTGTGCACCTGATAAACTTATTTCCTAGCACCTTCTAGAATAGTTCTTCTAGACCAACAGAAATACAATGCAAATCACATATGTAATTCTAAGGTTTCTATCAGTCACACTTTAAGAAAGGAAAAAGAAACAGATGACGTATTAATAGTACATTCAACTTAACATATTCATAGTTCTGTCATTCCAACATGTATACACCATATGTGTACCTAGTCTTCAAAGTCCAATATTTACTTTATACTCAGAGCTGACATCTCAACCCATAATTAGGTAATACCTTTCCAGGGCTCAGCAGCCACATGGAGCTGGTGACTACCACAGCGGACTGCACAAATCTACAGACTATCTTGGCAGTCCTTAGGATCTAACCCACACTCTGGCCTCTACCATCCATGTAATTTTACTCCAGTAGAAGAGACACTGCTTGCCTGTTATTAGAACACTTTCCCTTTCCAGGTTTAATGCATCTACTTGGGGTTGGCGGGGGTGGTGTTTGGCTTTTAAAAATTAACGTACTGAGTATTAGATTTCAGATGGCATTTTCAAACGTAATTTGTTTTTCCTGTCCATTCTTCTATTCCCCCATCACCTTCACCCTGTCTCAGAGTCCCTCTTTCCCCTTTCATGGTCCTCTTTTCCCAGCTTCATGACTATAACTGCACTCACATATATTCATATATCTAAACATTGCATGCTAAGATCTACGTATGAAAGAACATGCCATCTTTATAACTCTGGGTTACTGTGCTTACTAGCATAATTTCTGGATTCATCCGTTTTCCTGGAAATTTCATAGTTTTAATTGCATCTAATCTCTCCTCAACTGTCCACTCTGTGATCAAGTAATGATTAGTGAGTGCTTATCAAGTCCTGGGCATTTGTGCCAACTGATGAGGATCAGAACACAAACAAGTCCTAGATCCTGGCATCCAGGCCCAACTATGTGACTGATGCTATTCAGGGGCACTAAGTGACACTCGGGGGAACAACTGCTTTTCACGGGGCTTCTGGGATGCTCTGGAAACTGCAGAGGCAGGAAACAGGTACTGAGTTTGGGGATGGTATAATCAACTCTGTGCTTTGAAATGGCAAGCAGAACAGGGAATGTTGGGCAAGAACATGACAAGGCCAGACGAGAGGGTGCTGGGTGTTCGGCGACACAATCAGGTTAACCCTTGGAGCAGGAATAGCTAAGGAGTGGGGTCTTGTGGTCACTTGGAAAGGACAGAGAAGTAAAGAGAGTTAACCAAGGCAGTACGATGTCTGGGAAGGAGGTGGCATGACCCCCACACGAGTGCAGGGAATGTGACCACACCCCCTGAGGAACTGACAAGGCACTTCTCCAGTAGGGCAGCAGGCACAATGCAGCTGAATGATTCCCAGGACTGTGAGGAAATGGACACCCGTGAGATTCAGCAGATCCCGGCCAACCCAATCAGATGCTATGGAGGCTCACACAACCCCAGAGCCGACAGCGGCTTGTCTGGTGGTGAATTTTCTGGAAAAGGGTTCTGGAACTTTTAGGTAATAGAAGCAGTGACATGATACGGGCAGTAGAAAGGGGCCTCAGGGCTCCTGTGGGCTCCTGTGGGCTCCTGCTGCATACAGCCAGCAAATGGCGGAGCCAGAATTTACTAACTTCACAGAGTACTGAAGCCACTGTGAGATTCCCAGAAAATGTGTCGGGAAGAAATGTTTACACTAACATCAGCTCTGGTGGGCAGAGAGCGCTAGGCTAGTGTGCTGGTGTCTCCTAAAACCCAACACAACGTTTAACACAGCAGCAAAGGCTGGGTACTCACACGGCGAACTGTCGAAAAAGTCCCGATCGATGTTATGCAGCAGCTCCACTCTGGGGGATGGGCTTCCTTCACTGGAAAAGAAGTTTTAGGAAAAGTTAATTTCTTCTCCAGTGGGCAGGCACTGTTTGATGACTTCTTTTCTTGATGCCTACAGAAAATAACGAATCTGCCCGTGAACAATCTTATCATAACTCAGATGTATCCAAAAGCTGTGGCCGGTGGATCTGCATGCGGTCATTTGTCTATATCATCACAATTACTGTGAGCACCACATAAAAATGTCAGTGTCCGGCATAGGATCACACCACGGCTATATTTAAATGTGACCACTCTTTATGGAAGAAACACAAGTCATCTGTGGGGACGTCACACTGACCATGTAGAAGGAAATGAAGAAAGAACATCTTCCAAAACGGTGGCCCCAAGACTGCAGATGCAGCAGCCTCCTCAACATTAGCTATGACACAATCTTCAAATCTTTCTCATAGACAAAGAGAACACAGATTTGTTTTTTAATTAATTAATTGAGTCAAGGTCTCCTGTGGCCCAGGCTGACTTGGAACTTGCTATACAGCAAAGGCTGGCCTTGAACTCCTAATCTTCCTGTAGAACTTCTGGGGTTGTATGTTTAGACCATCATACCTGGATCACAGATTTAATAGAAATGCAGGTTAAATCCATGCCTTTAAAACTTTTTTTTTTTTTTTTTTGAGAGGACATGTAACTACAGTCACAACCTAACCTATATTGCCCAAAGAACAAATGGATGTCACTTAGTCCAATCTGTTCCTGTTATAGGAGAGAAATTATGTCCTGAGTTACTGGAAGAATACTGGGTTGTGTGACTTTGAAAGCAGGGTTCTCTAGAAACTGAGAATGCTAACACCCTGTAGATCCCTGTTCACCTTGACCTAGTGCAAACTGTGAATCAACATAAACCACTGGAAGAGAGCTGAGGACACTTGCTAATCTAGTATCCCTGCTATGTGTTGCTGGAGGCAAAATACTGTGACCATCCCAGGACACATACACATGAGTAAATGAGAAAGCTCTTGACATAACTAAGAAGACATGATTTCCAGAAGGCTAATGTCCACACCCAAATTCACAGCTAGTTGTCTATAATAACGATTTGAGATTTCAAAGGCAGCAACATTTCAAAAAGTGCCATCCATCAATTTACAACTTGGTGTTTCCTAAGCAAGAAAATGTTGAAATACAGTTAATACATTGAAAACCAAATCAAAAGAACTTCAACTACTATCAACACTGTTTCTTAAACTAAGTTAATTTCACACACATAAACACACATACAGAGGCACACAGCAAGAGGAACACAACTGGATATATTTAATGTGAATATTTTGTAAGAGTTCAAACTGCTCTTCTTTACTTTCATGAAACACTCCCACTAGAGAGCTGAAGGTGAATAACTCAGAAACGGCCCTAGTCTCCGGGACAAAGCTCACGTAGGATGTCCCACAGGCCTCAGCCCTGAGGGGCAACACTGCAGGATGGGTTGGTGTTGACCCTGCTCTTCCCATTTTCTCCTGAAAACACTAACTGCCTACCTACAGATTCTGGAGGCCGACAGCTCGTCCCAAACTGGGTTTGGTTGCAGAGGCTCTGAACGCAAGAAAGGGGAGATGTGCAAAGAGAGCAGTAACTATAAGGAAATGTGAGCAGGGGGCTGGAGAACAGGGGGCTGGAGAGATGGCTCAGCAGTTAAGCGCATGTACTGCTCCTCCAGAGGAGCCGTGTTCAATTCCCAGCAATCCTGTCAGGTGTCTGGAACTCTAGCTCCAAGCCAGAGCCTCTGTGGGTGCCTACTCTCATGTGCACATATGTATGCAATTAACATAATAAATAAATAACTCTTTAAAAAGAAAATGTGAACAGAATGATGATGATGGTGGCGTCTTGGGCATAAAAACAAGCAAACAGAGTTAAACTCCTGAGTAACAATAACAAGGAAGTCGGAGGGGAAAGTCAGACTGAAAGCAGTAAGTCTGGAAAGAGGACAAAGCCATTTGTTAAGTTTAGATGAAACTAAATAGAATTTATGTGTTATATTTTTAGGGAGAAAATTGAAGATGAACATTTTTCCTGGACTACAGAATGCGTGAACAGTTCATTCAGTTCAAAAGAAGGCAAGAGTGAGGAAGGAACCCCTCTAAACTTTAAGTTCTCCACTCCTATGTAACCACTCACCTCTAAAACCAGAGCTGTCCGGAGTATCCCAAAATAACGGGGTCCTTTGGGTGCCAGCCCCTAAGGCCCCTTTCAGGGTCCAGAAAAGATGCTACTTAACAAGCGAGGGAAACCTAAGGGTCTGAGGGCAAAGGGATGAATCAGCTCACACTGTTCCTCTCTGCATGTCTTTCTATTGTTTTACTCTGCTCTCTCCCTGTTCCAATCCTCCTGCTTCTCTTCATCTAGCCTAATAATGTTCTCTTTTACGGGAGGCTGGAAGCAATAATAAAAACTAAGAGTCACCTCTCATTGGTCAAAAGCACATTCCTAGGGTAGACAAGAAGGACAGAGCCATGCATGTACCATGGCAACACAAAGGTTTCAGGGTCTCAGGACCAGAGGGAGGGGCGCAGTGCCCAGTGGGACAAACTGAGACACAGCACTTTATCAGCAGACTTGGCAAGTGAAGAACTGGCATGCTTTTCTTAGGGTGCAAAGAACTGACATGCTTTTCTTAGGGTGCAAAGAACTAGCAGGCTTTTCTTAGGGTGCTTTATGTGGATAACCTTGGGTGGACACCTGCAACTCTGACCTTATGCATAACTGTAAAGTTTTAAACTTATGATCTATATACAAAGGCTTTTAGTCTAGTTTGAACTTGTTCTGAGGTAAAATGAACTAAATGTGTGCAGTTAGTCGGGGCAAAAGGAACAAAGAAGGCTTTTAAGGGTCCACAGTCCTAGTGGGACAATAGATCTAGTTATGAAGCATATCCTAGTATATTTTCTATATACCAAAATTGTACAGCTAATGAAAAGTCATCTTCCTGACCATCCACAGATATAGGTGTGCCCATAAAATTGAGATGCAATCATGAGATTACATATATATATTTCATGAAAATGCACGGTGATGGGGAGATATCATTGCTGTTATTGCACAAGTGAATTACAGGTGAAAACAACAGAACTCAGAGTCAGTGGCCTGCAAGCCCTGCTTGACAGGGTATGCCATCTGAGAATCACTCCTCTGGTGGGTTGATATCTGAATTATCAACTGCTGTAGGCCGTGTTTGTGTCCTGGCCCGCAACAGCTTGTGACAATCGCTCCTGACAATTAGGCACAGTAAACAAAGGATACTTTTCTACTGATTCTAGAATTTTATGTATGTTACTAATTCTCATTATTTCACTATTCTTAAGAGCCACAAGTATCTCAAAAATAAGTAAACTTAGTAAGAGATGTGACTTTCTGAATACCAGAGGTTGTGGACAATCCTCGTTGACTATTCCTTGGGAAAGTCTTCACAGGCAGACTTCTTAGGATGCCAATAGGCTCTCTACATCCCCAACTGTCATGGTGTATTATGATTCTACTTCCAAAATATGCTAATCAAGATATTTTAGTGAGGCTGTGGTTAAAATACATGCTGAGAAAATACAATACGTGACAAGTGGTTTAAACAATGACAAACATACTTAGGGACTCCAGATTATTAAGAAAACCAAATCGACATTTAGGAGAATTGAATAAACTATAAATCTTGTGTTGCCTCATCTTAAAAACATGTAAAATCTCAAGACAATCTCATATAATAATTCATATGGGCTAACCCTTTGGAACGAGATGGATTTAAGAAATCTACAGATGACTGTTTAAAAAATTTTAAAAATATTATAATAATCATCTAGAAAAGTATGCCCAAGACCCTGGCACCCTAGCTTCTTAACAAGAATGCTGCAAGTCAGAGTCTGACACCAGATACATGGTGTTGGCCTTGCCAATAAACAAGAAGATGCTCTTCCATAGCCAGGAAATGAGATTGCCACAGCAGTCCAAAGACACGGAGAGGTGAAGCTTTTAGAGATGCACACAGGGCTGGGGATGCAGCTTGGTGATGGAGCAGTTGCCCAGGATGTACTAGGCCCTGGGTTCTGTCCCCAGCACCACACAAAGTAATGCTGCTGTGCACAAGAAGGGATGATGGTAATTGTGGAAATATGAAAAAAATACACACCAAACTGTTCGCTGGGATGAGGAATAAGTACAGTGAGACTGAAGAGGACTTTCACTTTCTAACATGCGTTTAAACCATTAGTAAATATAAGCATAATCAAAAACAGGTATACTGAACACTCGGGGAAGAGAACCGTGAGTCTGAGGTCAGCCGAGGCTATAAAACAAACAACAACAACAACAAATATATTATCTGTGGAAATGTCCAGGATGGCACAAACACAACACTTCAAACAATAACAAGGTCAAAACTCAGATGCTCACATAGTCTAAGAGGCTAAAGACGGGACAATTATCCATCTCAACAAATGCAATGTATGGGTAGTATTAGAATGTGTTAGTAAATATTTGGATTTTAACTGTATTCTCTCTACTTGTAATCTATCATAACTGATCATGAGTCTTTCAATTTCCTTGCAGATCTTTGAGCAAGATGGTCTTTATTTACAGTTGGAAATAGCAACAGCTTTAGGGTGATATGTTCTCAATTCCATTGCTGAAGTCACTTCTTTTGCCTTCAGTAAAGGGTTCAGGGTCTCAGTGCTGAGGATGGGGGATGGGAGTTAAGAGGAGCAAAAAGGGAAGAGGGGAATTCCAAGGGAGGAGGAACGAAAACATAGGGGAGTGGAAAGGTAGGAGGAGCATGTAGTTTCCATTCATAGCTACAAAGTAAGTTATCAGCACAGATACATTAATAATTCTCTCTCTTTTTAAACAGCGTCAGTGCAGGAATGCACAACCGGGCACAGGAGAATGTGCCTATAATCCCAGTAACTCAGAGGCTGAGACTGAAAGACCATGAGTTTAAGGCTAGCCTGAGCTGCATAGCAAGACCTCAGTTTAAAAAACAAAAACCCAAACCAAAATCCATCCAGTTAATCTCAGCAGAGACTAGAGGATAAGCATTTGTGTGGATCTGGGGGTGGCGGCCTGGGAAGGGAGCGGGTGAACTGAGAAATCTCAGAAACTTCTGCAAGCCTTATAGTTTTGCCTGGGAAATAACGGAGAGAGAATATTTGTAAAAGGAAATAACCAATGACTTAGGACCATACTCTGAGAGGTAGATATAAGACAATATAAACTGGCCATGACTTCTGTATTCCCTTTATAAAGTACAGTCAGACAGCTGTAACTTTAATTTCTAAGACATGTAATGTTCTCTCTTATATGAGAGCATCTCCCATTTTAGAGAAAACCACCAGTGTTAACACAGTCCACTCATGAACTGCGTATTTAAAAAGATGAGATGTGATCTGCTACCTATGAATTTTCCTTATTTGGAGGCATTTGAACAGGTACTGCAAGTTTAGCTGCTTAAGTAACACTGTCTTCAACAGGCCATGAATTCCATCTGGGAGATTCCATCTCTCAATCATGACTGCTGACGTTTGTGGGAAATGGGTTTTTTTTTCCATAATCATATACCTGGTCTTAGGTAAATCAAAGCAATGGTTGCTTTGATCACAGCAAAGCCTGAGAAGCTGCACTGTGCTCACCCCCTGCTTGGCCTGTAAGAAGAGCCACAGCAAGAAGCAGACAAAGAACCATGCAAAGAAAAAGGACAGAATCACCTTGTTCACCTCTAACCACTTAAAGACAGGACTGCCTCTCAACAGTGCAGGGGATGTGTTTCATCCATGCCATTCACCACCAAGCTTGGACTAGTTTGGGTTTTTGATTGTTTTGGCAAGGCTGAGTTGAATGATAGCAACTAGACTAACACAGAACTTAAAATACTTGCCATAGGGAGACTGCTCAGCAGTTAAGAGTGCTTGGTACTCTTGCACAGGACCCAAGTTGGTTTCTAGCACCCACATTGAGTAGCTCTCAATGACCTGTAACTCCAGCTCCAGGATATCCAATGCCCTCTTCTGGCCTTCACCTACATGTGAAAACACACACACACACACACACACACACACACACACACACACACACACTAGTAATAACAATCAAAATAACAAACCTTTAAAATACTTGACATGTATTAGTCTCACTTAATTCTCAACACCACAGTTCCAACCTTGGCTAGGGTGATTGATTAGGTCGATCCAAGCTTGGCTAAGGTGATTAGTTAAGCTGATCCAATCTTGGCTAGGATGATTGGTTAGGTTAACTCCAACCTTGGCTAGGGTGATTGGTTAGGTTAACCCCAACCTTGGCTACAAGTGATTGATTAGGTTGTCCAACCTTGGCTAGGGTGATTGATTAGGTTGTTCCAACCTTGGCTAAGGTACTTGGTTAGGTTGCTAACATGACCCCTGGTTGAGCAGATGATGGAACTGGGTTTGAAACTCAGGCTGATGGACTCCCTAAACTCCACTCCTAACCAATATGCTATACTGTCTGCTCAGTGAAGTGTTTACACGTGGCTTCAGCATCTCTTTGGATGTGTTATACCATACACTTAGCTTATGTTTATGACTCCATAAACAAATACCTTCGTGCAGGCTGGCTTTATGTCACCTTGGCACAGGCTGGAGTCATTTGGGAAGAGGGAACCTCAACTAGGAAAATGCCACATCAGATGGTCTGTGGAAAGCCTGTGGGACATTTTCTTGATGAATGATTGGTGTGGGAGGACTCAGATCACTGTGGGTGGTGCTACCCATAGGCAGGTGGTCCATGTGCTCCAAGAAAGCAGGCTGAGCAAGCCATGCAGAACAAGCCAGTAAGCAGCACTCCTGCGTGGCCTCTGCATCAGCTCCTGCCTCCAGGTTCCTGACCTGCGTTCCTACCCTACCCCCTTCAAAAATGGACTACGATGTGGAAGTAGAAGACAAAATAAACCCTTTTCTCCCCGGGTAGCTTTTGGTCATGGTGTTTTCTCAGAGCAATAGAAACCCTGAGACAATCTCTAACTGCAAATCCCCCTATTAACAAACATGTCAACCACCTTCTCCATTCTTTCCCCATATGACTGGCAAAATGGTACGCTGTTGTCACTGGTGACATTTCAACATTTTATTTAAATTAACCTTTAAATTTCATATTTTCTATAAGAGTTTTATTTGACATATTGATAAAGAGACACTGGCTGTGACCATGTGTCTTGGTGCTTTCTAGGACTCTACAGTTCCAGATGTTGAGGTCACAGCATCACTGTCCATTTACAGTTCCCAGCTTTTGACTGCCATTGTGCTCCATGTCGACGGCTGACGCAGAACCCCTTCCCACAGATCAATGAGACGTGATTACCACTAGCTGCTGACCACATCCTAGAAGACCCTGTCACACTCTTAGAAAAGGAAATAGTAACGGCACGTTTTGGAGAAGAAATTTGGAAGGAAACAAATAAAACCCAAACCAGTGGCTGCTAGAAAACATGAAGAGACCTGCCAGGATGATTTCCACCCACGGGTGAGCATGGACATCTTCCTTGTAGCTCCACTTCCAGCTGCTGGGCTCTTCCTGCATCCAGATCCCGTGCTGTGTTTTCACACACGTTCTTCCTACCGTCTCGCTTAACCGCTAACAAGACAGGTACCACTGTGCTCACATATTATCTAACTCATTATTCTTTGCAGAGGTGTGGATTGAACCCAGAGCCCTTCTCGGACATGGTAGACAATCGCTGTACCACCGGGTTTCATTTCCAGCCTGTGTCACAGCCTAACACACGATGAGATGAATGCCTGAAGCTATCAGTAAGCACGTGAATGATAAACACAGGAGATGGGATTTGAACCGGAGCCAACCACAAAGGACACACTGAAACCATTACACTTGGAAACCACTAGCAGGACTTACGTTATTCACTGTATATGTGTGGGTGGGTGAGTGGGTCCTGGCTCTATACAAAACCCATGCTCCTCGAAAGCCCTGTAACATGCAAACATTACCATGAGAAAAGAGGTTAGGCATGGGGATTATAAAATTTAGACAAAATTTGGTAAGGATGTAAGTTGAATTTATTTGCTGGAGGATAGGGAACTATTTTTGCATTGCTATTTATTTTTATTAAGGAGCTTGTTAAGTTTTTAAAAGTAGACTACTCAAGAAAAAAAAGTAATTATCAAAGAATCACACTCTTAATGCAATATTTTCCTATTGATCACAGACTCTTGGGTTAGTAGCAGGACAAGCCATAGGGGATGATATGCCCTTCCTCCAATTTCCATTTTAATACCTATGAAGGATGTTGAAAAGACAAAAACTGGCAGCTGTATTGGCAACTAGGCAGGAGGCTGGCTGCCAAAGTCCTGAGGGGCTTTAGTAATGCCAACGCCCAGGAGACTAACAGCATACTTTTTGGTTTTACAATAAGGATCAAAACCTGATCCAAAGAAATCAAAAAAAAAAAAAAAAAAAAAGACACTCACTTGGTCTACCTCTAACCTCACCACGGAGGGGCCACACAAGACAAAAATGGGCAGGGATCTGTTCTCAGAGCTGGCGGCTCTCTGTGTCCATCCACAGTGCTCTCTTGTTTGTATCCACACAGACAACAAATGGCAAAAGAACAAGGATACTGTGTATACTGTGTAGCTTACTAGAATGGGATGCAGGTTAAACTATGGGAAAGAGAGAGCTGTACTGTGCAGCGCACAGCGAGCACAGACCGAGGCACCGTTAAGCAGACACAGTAACAAAGAAGGGAATCAAAACCAGCCCATCAACATGATTCCCGCACCTAAGGCTGAGGGTCAGAGGAGCAGAGGGGTTGCAAAGATAGTAAGGGCCAGAAGAACCGAGTTTGCTATGAGATCGACTCTCCTAGGGATGTCAGAAACTACACCCGAAAAGTCGCGCCAACATGGCCGCCTACACAGGAGCTGAATAAGAACGACACCAATGCTAACATGGACAGGGAAAATCTCATGAGGCCTCAACCCTATACAAAAATAAAACTACAGGCAAATAAGGAATGCTGAGAGCAGAAGAAATAGCCTACCCCCGGGGAGAGCCACCAAACAGTTACCCAATACCAAACGGTCAGTCCTGAAAATACATACACACAAGTAACGTTAAAGAGACTGAGAAGGTTTTATTTATGTGTTTAGGAATAAACATACAAATGCACATATGTTTGTAACAATAAAGAAAAAAGAGGCCACAAATTTTAAACAGAGCAAGGGGGAAGGAGGTACACAAGGGGGTTTGGAGGGAGGAAAGGGGGAGGGGAAATGATGTAATTATAGTTTAATCTCAAAACAATTTTAAAAAGGAAAAAATAGCAAATAATTTTTTGAGCATTTTTTTCATGAACTGTATAATGTGGTTGATATATTGTGCACCCCAATAAACTTATCTGGGGGTCAGAGAACAGAACAGCCCCTATATTAAACATAGGTTTAGGCAGTGGTAGCACATGCCTTTAATTCTAGCATTCAGGAGGCAGAGATCCAGAGTTCAAAGCCACACTGGAAACAGCCTGGCATGGTGACTCATGCCTTTAATCCCAAGAAGTGATGGCAGGAAGCAGAAAGGTATACAAGGTGTGAGGACCAGGAACTAGAGCTGGTTAAGCTTTTAGGCTTTTAGCAGCAGTTCAGCTGAGATCCATTCAGGTGAGGACACAGAGGCTTCCAGTTTGAGGAAACAAGATCAGCTGAGGAATTGGCGAGGTGAGGTTGGCTCTGGCTTGTTCTGTTTCTCTCATCTTTCAACGTTCACCCCAATATCTGGCTCCCGTGTTTTTTATTAATAAGACGCTTTAAGATTTGTGTTACAGTACTTGGCAGTCGTTGACTCCTGTGAGGAATGTTCCATCTGAGGTTTCTGGTTGTTTTATGTGAAAACGCTGAAAGGACCCAAGAACACAGGAGTTTCCACACTTCCACAGAAAGGTGATGACCAACTAAATTTAAATATTTCACACAACTCCCTCCAAGCCTCATGGGTAAGGAAAGCAAGTAAGAGTAGCCAAGTGTCAGCCTACAGCACACTAGAAGACTGGGTACCCTTGGACCCGAGATGCAAGTAAGGAAAGACCATCCAGGCCCAGAAGACAGGCCTGGACCACCACCCTCGGGGTAGAGTCAGGCCAGGAAGATGACAGAGGGACAGAGCATAGGAAAAGGTAGGGGTTCCAAATCACTTCGGATGAAAAAGAAAGTCACACTTTACGTGACAAAATGCTAATACACAGTCAACAGCTTGTAGGTCTGAGAGCGCTCTGGATACTGGGTAGTTGAAAAAAAGTGGCTGGGCATGTGTAGGAAAAGGTGGCAGTGAGGGACCAGTGCCACCTTGAGAGGAGAGAGAGAAGATGGGTATCTTTTGGAAAATATGGCAAAGGGGAAGTAGGAAGTAGCTGAGGAACAGGCTCTCTTACCCACCAGACCATCAGCAGTCCAGGGGAGAGCAGGCCATGGCCAGGAGGCCATGGCCATCACAGAAACCATCTGGCTCTGCCGTAGTCATGCCGTTTTCTTTTCCTTTTCCTCCTTGATGTTTCAAATGGGGTCTGTGATATCTATTCTTGGTTGTCAACTTGACTATATCTAGAATGAACTACAATCCAGAAATGGAAGGCATGTGATCTGGATCTTGAGGCTGGAAGGCACACCTTTAAAATGAGCCACACCTTCTGCTGGAAGCCCATATAAGGACAACGGAAGAAGGAACGGGGTGTGTTCATTCATCCCCTGTCTGCCCTCACCTTGTCAGCACATCCATTCCTTCACTGGCACTGGAGCCTACTTCTTCGGGATTCCAGCACATACAGAAGACCAGCTGAGACACCCAGCCTCATGGGACTGAGCAACTCTAGATTCTTGAACTTTCCATTCACAGCTAGCCATTGTTGGACTGTAGCCTATGTTATCCCAAAGCGGGGAATTCATTCTATACGTTCTATGACTCCAGAGAACCCTGACTAATTCTCATTAGTCTCATTCTGCAGCTGAGGCTGTCCTAAAACTATGTAACCCACTTTGCCTTCAAACAGACAGTGATCTCTTGTCCCCAAGTGCTGAGGTTACAGGTGGGAGCCACCACACCAAGCTCTGAAGTTTCTTTGGAACTGAGAGAGAAATTAAACTACTCAAGTCCCACCCTAGCAGACTGCCTGCTACTGCAGGCCTAGGAAAAAGCAAACACATATAAACGTGGACAAGGCACTAGATAAGAATCTGCCATGAGTACCAAGTTTCCAGGGAAAGAGAAAAAAAAATACAGCAAATGAGAATCCAAAACTTTTGGCTAATGAAAACTACTTTCCTACTATGGAAAGAAAGTCACAAGCAGAGGAAAACTGTCATATGATATTTCAGCATGAAGCAAATGTAATTTATAATTAACTCAGTAACTGTCAATATTTAAAAGCAAGAGGACCACTTCCCAGCCTTTTGGGTAGAATTAAGCGAAGAAAAAAACACACACCAAGACTTGGAAACTCAAAATCCCAGGTCCTGCCCTAGGGGAAGAACTGAACTGAAGAAATAAATAAGCAAGCCCAGCATGGCGGCTTATTCCTGCCGTCTCAGCAGGTAAGGGGGAAGTAGCAGGACTACAGCCTGTGTGAGCCCAGCATAAGATACACAGTGAGTCCCAGGCCAGCCTGGACCACAGTGTATGCAGGACTACAGCCTGTGTGAGCCCAGCATAAAAACTACACAGTGAGTCCCAGGCCAGCCTGGACCACAGTGTATGCAGGACTACAGCCTGTGTGAGCCCAGCATAAACTACACAGTGAGTCCCAGGCCAGCCTGGACCACAGTGTATGCAGGACTATAGCCTGTGTGAGCCCAGCATAAACTACACAGTGAGTCCCAGGCCAGCCTGGACCACAGCGTATGCCCTCTCTAAAGGAGAGAAAAAGCCCAAACTCTCAGAAACTAGGGACATAATAGATAACAAAGTGTGTGAAAGGCTGAAGAGAAATGAAGAAGATAACTCAAAATAAAGAGGTAAAAAGGGTCAGAGAGAAACCGCCAGAAGTTTCAACTACTACAGTCGGAGTTTCTGAAGAGGAAATGAAACAATGGAATACAATATTTAAAACTAACTGTAAAATCTTGAACAAAAGCCCTGGGTGTCCAAACAGAGAGAACCCATTTTGTATCTGAGAAAACTGACCCAGAACGGTCAACTCTGAGACACACCCAGCAACAGTCTTCGACTCTCCACAGCAACAACAGTGACAGTCACAATCCCCTGGGCCTCCGAAGGAAAGCCTGTCGCCTGCAAAGGACATTAAATTGGGCTGAAATTTGACCTATCCACAGCAACACATGAAACAAGCAAAGACAGGAGTAACAGTTAAAAAATCCAAGGAAAGACAGCATGAGACAAAGGTGTTTTTTTTTTTTTCAATCATTTGAGATACTTTTCAATTATCGGTGTTATAAAAAATGTTTTGATAGGCATGTAAGAATCTAGAGAATCCTGAGAAATTTATCCAAGAAAAATTCTTCCAAGGAAGAGACAACTGTGGATGCTCCAGAAATGGATGGATGGTTAGTATTAAGTATAATATCAAGGACCTAACTGTAGAACAAAATTGTGGAGAGGAGATCACAGTATTCCATGTGATATGCTCTGACAAAGTAGAAATAACATACTTAAGGCTAAAAGATGTAGGAAGTAGAAAGGTAAGGCTGACCAAGCTAATCGGGTCCCTTACGGATAAAAGAATTACCAAAGGATATTGGTAAGCAATTGAAGAAAATACAAATTGTTCTAAATATTAAAATTCCAATAAATAAGATGTAAAAATAAAACATTAAACAAAGTGACAAAGCTAAGAATAAAAATGGTAATTGTAGTAACATATATATAAATAAAACTTACCCATCAGAGGAAAACGTGTTCAGATTTATCACTAAGCAAAACAAGAACTCTAATTAATTGTGATAGACTACATCATCTTCTCCAGGACACACGGCATGGTCTGAGGGCCAAGTCTTGAATTTAAAGAACTGAACCCCAAAAGCATCTCCTCTGACCAGGAGAGCGTTAGACCAGAACTAACTAAAGTTAAACCTGAACATGGCAAAGAAGGTGGGAAGCAGTGACGTCAAAGGCATGCTCCATTTCTTATCAGTAACTTCCATTTTTAGCTAAGACAGAGACATTCGCAATTGGGATTTGCTCACCATGGTTCCTAAACCACTCAAAACAAATAAGCAAAAACCAGCCAGAATGTATAAAGCAAAACACCAGATGTCAGTCAAAGGGCAATGATGCTTACAGGCGGGAAAAGCTAAGCCACGTGACTGCCCCAGCCTGAGGGAGTTTCCAAGTGCTGGTGGACGATGGAGGGGGCCTGGGAGACTCCCCGAGTCGAAGAGACAGAGCTGAACATCCAAGGAGTTCAAGAAAGAGAGTTCCAGAGAAGAGAAAGCTACACAAATAGAGCCCGGGAGCTTTGTAGAGGATCCCTTAGGAAACTAATTTGTGAAAAGGCATGACTTGTCAAGAAAATTTTGTAAGAGAAATACAGTGAAGAGGCCAATGACGAATCTAGTGCATATTTCAACATCCTCAAAGAGGGAAGAGATGACAACAGTGAGCCCCTCACTGTGTGACACAGATCCCAGTACCAGTGAGAACATAAAACACTACTACAATGACTAGGGAACACTATTCTGTTTCCATCGGGCTGTAATGCTACTTAGAACGAAGAATAAGAGTCAGAGGATCTTTGCTCTGACTCAGGGACTATTGGGCTTCATGGTTTCGGTGAAACCGGTGGGGTGGGGAGACAAGTGATTGTTTGTTGGGGGATATTCCACCAAACTATGAACCCTAAGTTTGCATTTGCGTTAATTAAATAAAATTAACTGTGGGTCTGGAGGCTGCGTTTGCAACTAGTTGACAGAAAGTAATCATAGAGCCTCAGAGGGCATCCGGGAGAGATGGAGAGACACAGGCAGTAGTAGGGTGGGTTTGGAGCAGCACAGGTTTTTCTGGTTTGGAGAAGAAGCATGGGTCTTCCATGGATGCCAGCAAGGAGAGAGGGTTAACTAGTTGCTACTCAGCCTCTCTGAGCTCGCAGGTTTCCACCCCAGCCTTTGAATCTCAAGCCTTACTCATAACTAGAACAATAGAGATTTAGTTAAAACTACCTTTAGTGGCAGTGACAGAGCCAATGCCTGTGGGAGCAGGATTCTTGGGCCTGAGCAGCTGGGCTGCTGCTAGAGAAGCAGGCTGCTAACTGCGGACTTGCAATTGCTGGCTGAGAAAGCAGTAGACTGAGGCGCAGGCACTGTGCCAAAGTTAAAACAACAATTGTCTTCCTATAACTTTCTTCTTGAACCTCTACTAGTAGGTAAAAACGTCTTCAGAACAGCACAGTAAGTTTTTAAGACATTGCACATGAGCAGTTAATAGTCAACTGTCATTGAAGTTAGGCCATACACAGAAGCGTTCCCCTTGGATGGGAAAGGAAAAACACATTCCTACCATTAAGCTCCAGGCTCTGATTCTGTCTTAAGATTAAATAAAGAGCAAATGCATGAAGAAAGCATATAAAGTGTGAATCCTTTGGTCTCCCTTTTGGTCATCCAATCTTATACAATGTCTTGAAACAGCCTGTAAGCTGCTTATTGGTGTAAAGGCAGGAAAAACACACAACACTGGAAAGAACCCGGAGAAGCCTGGGTCCCCTAGAAATCATGTGTACTCTTGGAAGGAAGAGAAACTGCCCTATTGAAAGCAACATCACTGCCCTGCTAAGCTTTAACTGTCAACCCGACACAACCTAGAGCCGTCTGAGGAAAGTTTCCATTGCAGAATTGCTTCGATTGGCCTCTGGGTGGGTCTGGAGTGTTGTCTTGATTAATAATTGATGCAGAAGGGCCAAGCCCACTGTGGGCAGCACCATCCCTAGGAAGGTGGTGCTGGGGTGTATAAGAAAGCTTGAGAAGCATGATCCAGAGAGTACCTGGCAAGCAATAAGCATGGTTTTAGCTTCACAATTGCCCTGATTTCCCTCAACGATGGATTGTGACCTGGAGGTGTAAGCCAGATCATCCCTTTCCTCCCCAAGTTGCTTTTGGGCAGAGTGTTTTATCACAGCAACAGAAGGCAAACCAGGACAACCCTAGGACTCTGTTGTTCCTCTTAACATTCTGAAGCAAGTCGAAGAAGAGTTGACATCCATGAGCTGAGGTAGACCTCTGCTGCACTGGCCAGCACTGACTGCCACCCATTAACTGTCATGCCCATCTCATGCACCTCTGATGAAAAAAAAACTGCCATCGTCTTAAAAAACAGTTTTTCCATGCCTGGAAAAAAGCGCCTGTCCTCTGGGCACAGATCGAGTGTCTCTGACCCTTGGCTGGCCGCTTGCTTTTGCTGAGCTGGGAAGGTGGCTCTGACACCAGTGTGACTGGCCACTTTCTGTACCTGCTGCCGAGTGCGAGATGCCCAGCCACTGATGTGGAAAGACTTGAGCGGAGCCAGGGGCAGAAGCAGTTTTGTTTTTTGTTTTTTTTTTTTTTTTCAGGACCTTTTGTCCTGAAATGATATGATCGAGAGTCATTCCTCACCGACTGAATAGGAATTTGCTGGGTTTTCTACAGAGCAAGCCTGAAATTGTTTGATCCAACTGTGGGGACAAATCTGACTTAAAAAACAAACACAAATGGGAAGCCCAGTCTCCTATGATACAGCATACGTGTGCCATATTCTTCCAGTAACAGTCCTGAGGAACCCAGAGCTCTGGCTCCCTCAAGGGTTGATCACCAAGGGAACATTCTAGTGCTGGAGAAAGACAGCAACTCAGAGTTAAGGGTGAACACATATTGTGCCAATTTCTCTGCAGGCAGAAGCACAGAGAGGCTGGACTCTTAAAGGTCACTCCTGATTGAGATAATCTTAAGAATGAAATACGGGTTTACAACCTAAAATCTGGCAATACAGATGAACATCCATGATGTGCACTACGCCAAAAATAATAGCCCCAGTGGGTCAGGAACAAAGGAATTTTCTCAGAATGAACAAAACGTACCACAGAACCACAGTGTACATTTCTGCCACGAAACAAAACAAAAATAAAAACTGACGCAGCGCCAAGCACGCCACAGTGGGGCCACGTCAGAACCAAGCAGCTTTACCTTGTCCATATTTTCTTTAATTTGCATGTGGGTGTGGTGTGCACGAGTGTGTGTCATGCACGGGTGTGTAAATGCAGGTGTGCACATCTGTGTGTGGAAGCCAGAGGTGGACACAGGTTTCGGTCCGCTGTCCTTCTCCAGCTTATGCGCTGGAGCAGGGTTTCTCACTGAACCCTTGTTTTCCAGCTTATGCGCTGGAGCAGGGTCTCTCACCGAACCCTTGTTTTCCAGCCCATGCGCTGGAGCAGGGTCTCTCACCGAACCCTTGTTTTCCAGCTTATGCGCTGGAGCGGGGTCTCTCATGGATCCCTTAGCTTGCTGACTCAGCTGCTCTCCGTAGCTGGTTTGTTCCAGAGATTCGGGGTGCCTCCACCTCCCTCGTGCTAGGATTATAGGCAGACGGCCATGTACCCTGGTGCGCCCTGAGTGCTGAGGATCTGAACTTGGGTCCTCAAGCTTGTGCTGTAAGCACTCTGCTCACTGAACCATGTCTCCAGCTCCTCTTTTTTGTTTTTTGTTTTTTGTTTTTTTTTTTTAATTTTTTGAGATAAGAGCTCACTGTGTAGCCCAGGCTAGCCTGAAATTTGCCATTCAGCTGCTCTAGGGTGCTGAGTATTGTGCACCCGGCTTTTCTTCCTTCTTTATCAGCCTTCAGTAACTGTCACATTTAAAGTTGCTGGTAAACACTGAAGTCAATGTTGCTGTGCTCGGATGTTTTTATTTCCTTTTCATCATAAAATGTTGTTGATTTTTTCTGCATCAAAGAAGTAAGTGAGTCATAGACTTGTCCAGAATTCCTTTTCATATTTTCCTATGTGTATGAACATTCTGACATGCTTATGTCTCTCAGTGAGATCAGCTTTTCTTGCTTTTTTGTTCAGGAATCTGTTTCTCAGATGTGTGCTTGGTATTCCTTTAGATTTTCTTCTGAGTGCTGTGGTTTGATTTTCTTCCACATACATCCTGACTTGTGAGGTGGTGGCTCAGCAGTTAAGTGCACTTGAAGTTCTTGCAGAGGACTCGGGTTCAGTTCTCAGCACCCACATAGTGGTTCACAACCATCTGTGACTCCAGTTCCAGGAGATCTGATGTCCTCTCTTTTGACCTCCATGTGAAGCAAGCACATCCATGATACACATGCACACATCGAGGCAAAAATACTTTTAGAAAAGTAAATTGTGTACTTTCAAAAGAGAAAATACAAATGGAAAAAACATTTAAGATTTTTTTCAAAGACTACATAAGAAAGGCTGTGATGAAAATGATTATTTCTATTCCTCATGCAGTAAGAGTGTAGTCTTCTTGGAGAACAATATGGTTATATATAATCATTGTCTATAAAGTGGTCATTTTTCTTTAGCACAATTAACTTAAAATCATTTATATATATAGAGAGAGAAAAAGTCCTAAATGCAGGCAAAGATTCTATGTGGGAATAGTTCGTTTCAGTGTTATTAATTAAAAACATCAGATTAAAAAAAAATGAAGGCTAGGGCTGGAGAAAGAGCTCAGTGGTTAAGAGCACTTTCTGCTTTTGCAGAGGACCTGGGTTTAGTTCCCAGCACCCACACGGGCGCTCACAGTTCTAACTCCTATTCCAGAGGATCTGATGTCCTTTTCTGCTCTCCATGGATACTGCAACTGCACACATGGTCAATTTACATTTATACACATAAAATAAAAATAAATAAATCTTTTTTTGAGAGTTAAGGCAATGGTTTAACATATTAAGGAGCCTTCATCAAAACAGTATTTGCTAGGAGCAGCTGAACGACATAATGAAAAACTGGTTATATAGAGCAACTGTTTATAAAATGATTATTTTTCTTTAGCACAATTAATTTCAAACCTGTTAAATGAGGAAAAAGATAAGAAAAAATAGTGAAAATGTATTTGTGTGTGTGTGTGTGTGTGTGTGTGCATGCATGCGTGTTATGTGGTATGTGTGTTACTGAGGGTTGAACCTGGGGCCTGTTCATGCTAAACAATCACTTTACCACTGAACTACATCACTACCCCTGAAATGAATCTTTTTAAAGGAAAAATATTTGGTTTAAAAAAGAAATTTCAATATTTATAGGTTCTTCAGTTCACTTGCAAGTTTTTTCACATTGTGACAAATTGGCAATGTCAATAAAATGTTCTCCTGTGGTCCTTTGGCATATTTCTTATGGCATTTAATACACATAGCACAAAATGTGGTGTCTGATTTCTAAGTCACTGGTAAGGCTTGTCTGGTCAGTAGCAAGCTGTCTGTAAAGTTGTGGAGGAGCAGACAGTTAGGCACACGGAGCAGAGAACCCGGCAGCCAGGTTCCACAACCACCACAGTAACGGGCAGTAGAAGTGAGTGACAGTCCCCTCGTCACAACTGAGAACAGTGAAGCCGATAGGCTTGTCCGTCACCCCCACCCTCAGCACTGCAGTCACCAAGCTGTGTGCCACACAAGGGTGCAGGAGCCTCACGTGGGCATACTTCACGGTGGGACAGTTGAGCACAGAGGTTGGGGAACCATCCAATTATTCAGTATAAGGACTGACTATGTTTGCAGCAACAGGCGTAGCACCAAGGAGTGGATCGGTCTCCAGCCCAACATAAAGAGCATCCCAGGAAACAGTGCAGTGCCGGAGATGGACAGGCTGTGCAGGCTGAATGGGGGAGGGGGAGGGAGTGGGGGAGGGAGTGGGGAGGGGCGGCAGACGAGAGTGGCAGAGACAGAGCTTCAATTCAAGGTAACAGACCACAGCTGCTTCCTATATCATCGACATCTACAGTCCTTCATACTCGTAGCATTACCAAGAGTGAGCAGGGATGACAGAAAGGAATGGGGGGGGGGGCTCACAAAGCACTCTCTAAGTCTAGGACCAGCGATGCTGGTGAAGGTCCCCACTCACTATATACAGAGACCCTACGGTGACCACCTCATGCGCCAACCTTCCTGTGCAGGCCAAAGTGATGGAGATTACTGACAGCCAGGGTACCACGCAGACAGACAGACCAGTGCCACAGGCTGTGCACGGCTGGAGGTTACAGACCATCATACTGCGGAGCTCCCTCTCCAGACAGCCTAGAGAGGACAAGGCAGAGAGGCAGGTGGATCTCTGTGAGTTCGAGGCCAGTCTGGTCTACAGAGCGAGTTCCAGGACGGCCAGGGCTATAGAGAGAAACGCTGTCTCAAAAAAACAAACAAAAAATGAAATAAGCTATATGCCCAGCAGTGAAGGATCAGTTCAATTAGAGTATGTGCAGAGTGTTGGCACTGGGAACTCTATGAACATGGATAACCAACTAGGGACTAGGTAGGTGTCACCAGTGAGTGCAGGGGCCGGTGGACAGCTAGAAGCACTGGGGACAGATGGCTTGGGAGAGTCAGCACCTCATCTAAGGGAGACTGCTGCTCTGATTCCATTTGGTGCAAAGCTGTGGAAATGTAGGCCACATATTGCCAGACCTTTATATTAAAAAAATTATTTGGAAATAATTTCAAATTTATAAAAAGTTAATCAATCTTCTCATATTGTTTATATTGGAGTCTGAGTCTCCTGCCCCCATGATACTCACACGTACACACAACCTTTTAATGAACCACGTACACCATGGCTCTTCACTCCTGAGGCCCCTGCTGTGCATTTCCTTTGAAGAGAAACCTGAAACTTCACTATTTTGAACTGGGAAAACCATAGATGAAGAAAGAAAAGTATGGGGTGGTTCACAAGGAGGACAGACAAACAGCCACCCCCAAGCAGAGTTCAGCAGGCCAGAGGGGTTGAGAGGCCCAGCACGATCCATTTTGTTGCTTCAGGAAAAACGGTGCCTGCAATGTATGTCATTTTATGTATAAACTGGATCTGGGTACTAAACCACAGATATGTATGTTATAAGCATCTTCCAGCCTCCAGGGACATGCCTCCCTTCCTTGCAGGTCACATGACCACAACCGTGGGAGTGAAATGGGCAGGACAGCTGCCATCTCTACAGCTGAGCACAGGCCCTGCTCCTGCGTGGTGTCCCCGACTCTCAGAGCACACCATTTATTGCCTTCACACTTCTTACCTCCACCCAAAGTACCCCAAGTCACCCTGCTTCTTTTCCTGATTTAATGCCCTTATTCCCCCACCCCCGCCACAGTACAAGCTTCTTGAGAGCCAGGGTTCTGCCCGAGTTATTTACTTCTAATTTTCTAGAACCCAGGACAGAACATCACATAGTTGGTACTCATAAAATACTCATTAAGGAGTGGGACTAAGTTCTACAGACTGCACAGTGTCTCCAGGCTCCTATCCCATGCTTCCTTCTCTGGTGAGCCCTCCAATTTTTGAGCTGGCAACAGGGCCGATGCCCTGGCATCCTGCAAGAAGCCAGCAATACTCTATTCTACACCAAGAAAAACTGCTCAGCTTTAAAGACCTTCTACAGGAGAAGCCTGTCCTTTGTATAAAACACGGAACCCAAATCCCAAATGTAAGATTTAAAAATACTTAACGACAATATTTGAAAGGCATTTCATTTCATTTCTTTTTTTTAAAGCTGGACTTCATCTTGCAAAGGGAAGTGATTATTCTCCACCAACCATGTTAAGTTGCTCGAGTTTCTGTCCTGGAAAAGAACGGGGAAAGGCATGTAGGTACCTGATGGTCCTCCACACATCGAAGCCATC
Organism: Peromyscus eremicus; assembly: GCF_949786415.1. NCBI lineage: Eukaryota > Metazoa > Chordata > Mammalia > Rodentia > Cricetidae > Peromyscus > Peromyscus eremicus. The sequence goes on from NC_081427.1 coordinate 58,652,079, forward strand.
CAGAGGCTTGGTACCGTTGGTGCTTCCCCCGGCCAGGTTCACCAGCGTTGGAAGCCAGTCCGAGATGTGGATGAGCTCCCGGGTCTTCACGCCTTTCTGTTTCAGCAAGGGGCTTGCCACAAAGCTCACTCCACGGATGCCGCCTTCCCACAGGGTCCATTTCCGTCCTCGAAGCGGCCAGTTGTTGCCCCCAGACAGAGTCTGCCCACCATTGTCTGAAACACAGACAGACAGGCCTTGGCCATGAGTGGGCGAAAGCCATCAGAACGGAGTCACATGTCCAGTCCTAACAGACGAAAATGTAACTGGTGAAGCTGAGGTTATGGAGGAGGGGGATCGAATACACATACGCCACATGATGAGAACAGGCCCAGAACCACAATCTTGGGGATGGGAGGAGGTTACCGTAACCTCCTACAAGAGCATGCCTGCAAGGACATCCCATCCAGTAACTGTCAGCCTTGGACCAGTTCTGTTCCTGTTCCTCATCTCTGTGGCCAAGGACTGTTGCTTCAAAATAACTTATGCAATCTACCTCAGTTTTCCTTTAAAAACATCCCAGGTGCCAACCTCTTTAAAAGTGCCCACAGTCAGCAAGCAAACATGTCCCTATTGCAATGCTCTCTGCTCTCATAGAAAACTCAGTACCTTTGAGACTCTCTGCTTGGCAGTTAGCAGGGAAAGGACAATGCTACCTCTCTTTAAAAAAAAGTGAATTCTGTGTCAGTGTGTGTGTGTGTGTGTGTGTGCGCGCGCGCGCGCGCGCGCGCGCGCGCGCGCGCGCATACAAATTCAGGTACCGGTGGAGGCCAGAAGAGGATGTCAGATGCCCTGGAGCTGGAATTACAGGCATTGTGAGCCACCTTAGGAGGGTACTGTAAACCTAACTAGGTCTTCTGCAAGAACAGCATGCATTCTTAAGGGCTGAGCTGTCTCTCCAAATGTTAACTCTTTCATTACCCTCACCCTGTCTTGCCTCCCCACCTTCCCAAGTGGTAGAAAAGGTTTCAAGGACTTTGCCTAAGGGTGGGGAGGAGTGGCCCAGTGACCACTAAAAAGTGAATCCGTTATTTTCCAGCTCTTAAAAGCACATTCAAGAACTCGAGCTTCACATTAACTCTTGTTAAATAGTTCTTGAAGAACAGAGGTGAAAACTCTTCCCCTCCCCCTGTCCCCCCATTCCTCTCCCACAGGACACTGTCCTCCAGGACCAGACATAACCAGGGTCCATGACACTTATCTGATAAAAACCCTTTAATCCTTTGAGTTCTACCGTGTGGACAGGTGCCTGGGCAAGGCCGTGGATGAATTTTACATGCAGTGGACAGCAATGCACAGCGCAGGAGCCTGAGAGCTGGTGTTCACCGGTTTCATGAAAAGAAAAGTCAGGGGAGTTTCACTTGGTGACTCCACAAGTCCTCAGAGGAGGACAGAAAACCTTTTAAGATTCGTCTTGGAATACCAGGCATGGTGGCACATGCCTTTAATCCCAGCACTCTAGAGGCAGAGGCAGGGGAATTCTCTGAGTTCTGGGCCAGGCTGGTCCACAAACGGAGTTCCAGGATAGCCAGGGCTACACAGAGAAACCTGTCTTGGAAAAAGAAAAGGTTCATCTTGCAAGAGAACTTCTAATACTGAAGCTGGCACCTCAATGACCAACCCACTCTCTGGTGGCCTGTGAACCCTTTCTTACGTGTGAGAAAGTCACGGTTTCTTCCCAGCCTGCAAACAGCGCGGTTAGGTGGGCAACACTTCCCCCCTTGACAGGATGGCAAGGTGAAGTTTCAATGCATGCCGTACCAGGAGGAGAAGGTTTTGCTCCGAGATGACAGAGGTATGAAGGATATTGGTGAAAACTGGGTAGAAAGTCTAAGAATGACAAACACTGGGTATCTTATGAGCCAGGTGAGGGCTCAGAGTTAAACACTGAGTTTCAACTACAGAAAAAAGCCGTCGTAGTTCTTGTATACCAAATTTATAGAATCGTATTAGTTCCCAGAGTACCCAGGGGCTAATGTGACTTTGTGTACATATTTAAATACCTTTATTTGCATGCATATGATACTTAAATATTGCTTTAAAAAACTCACTATTGTTCAAATGAACCACAGTCCTCTCTTATCCTGGAGGAATGCCCCAGATGTTGGGGCCAGGTGACCACAGTCTGGGTTTTCCTACACACACCTATGATAAAGTTCAATTTATTTTCTTGTAATTTTTATTTTTTACGTGCATGGTGCTTTGCCTGCATATATGTCTGTATAACATGCATGCCTGGTGTGGAACTGTGAGCCACCGTGTGGGTGCTGGGAATTAAATCCAGGTCCTCTGGAAGAGCAGTCAGTGCTCTTAACTACTGAGCTCCCTCTCCTGCTCCATAAAGTGACAATTTATAAGCTAGGCACAGTAAGATATCAACAACAAAAATAATAAAATAGAACAATTATAACACAGTGTTACCAAAGTTATATAAGCAGGGTACAGTGGCACATGCATGTTGTCCCAGCTAAGGACGATGATTTCAGCCCAGGAGTTTGAGACCAGCCTGAACAATATAGAAAGACCCCATCTAAGAATCAAAAAGCCATGTGGCTGTGGTTTGTCTCTAGCACTATGTTACCACACTCTACGTTACAGGAAGGAACGAGTCACAGACCGGCAGAATGGTGGACTTCATTGCACTAGACGTCAACATGCAGAAGAGAGTAGAATTGAAAACTTGGAGTTTTTTTATTTTGGAATTTTCCATTGACTATCTGCAGGCCGCAGTGGGCCACAGCTGACTTGAACAGTAGAACACTAAAGCAGGAAATACCGGGGACTCTAGTTCAGAGTGCGGACCGAGTCTACAGGGAGCAAGAACTCAATGTTAGCAAGCGTTAACTCCACAGCAAGCACCACTTGGATTTCACAGGATCTTAAGGTCTAAGACGGGACGGAGACATAACTGACAGCTAGCGCCAGCTGCTCACTTGCGGGGTGACCAGGGACAACATGCTACCTTAGTTTCTTCATCTTTCCTGTTTAAAAGTGAGAACGAAATAACCTTGTCAGGGCTCCTAATGCCACCTGAGTGTTTGATAAACAGTAGTGACTGTCATGGTTCCTCATGCCCACAGCCGCTCCCGCAGTCTAGACAATAATGGCCTTGTCCCCTGAAGAGGAGAAGAACTGAAAACAGTTGAGAATGGAAAGGCTAGGACTCCAGTGAGGTCTGTCTGGTCCCCAGGCCTCTGCCCCTACAGTGCCAGGCTCTGATGTACATTCCTAGTGCAGCGTGGGCTTATAAGAAGGGTGCATCCCTCTGAGCAAGCACCAGCAGAGAGCGAACACACTCTTCCCATGAGACAGCGGGAGCAAAGTCACTTTCGGGGGACTCCTTTGATTGGTATTGGGGGCAGATGTTTGAGGCTCTGCTGCCACAGCAGCTTCTCGTGGAGTCACTGACACATACATGCTCAGGTCCTTTTCCTGCTTCACGAAGGAGAGTGCAGAAGGGTGTTGGCTTAGGCTGGATGAAGGAAACACCTCTTCAGCATGTGCCTGGGCGACAACGGATTGCATCATTTGATATCAAAGACATACGAGACCTTTTCTTCAAACTCCATTGCTATCTTTTTTCCCCTAAGATTTAAAAAAAGGTGTATGTGTGTGTTCTTCTGTGAGTTTATGTGCACATGTGTGCAGGTGCCAGAAGAAGGCACTGGATCTCCTGGGGCTGGAGTTAAAGCAGCTGTGAGCTGCTATGTGGATTCCTGAAACTAAACCCCAGACCTCTAAAAGATCTGCAAAGGCTCCGAACCACGGAACCATCTCTCTCTGCAGCCCATACTGCATTTTCTCCCCACCCCAACCAAGACTCCAGGTCCAAGGCCTCACACAAGTTTAGGAAATACACATTCCATGTCATATTGCCTTTAGTACTCACAGAGTATCAGACCCCTATAGCCAATAGATCAACTTCAAAGAAGGAACCCTTCGTGCGCCCAAAAATGCCCTGGAAGCTGAGGAAGGCTGAGTGGGAGAAACAGTCTTCCTCAGGGAAGAGCACACCAACTGGTTATCCAATACCAAGTGATCAGCCCTGAAAACACACACATACAAGTAACACTATACAGCCTGAGCAGGCTGTATTTATATATTTAGGAATACATACATACATATACTATAATATATATATATATACACACACACACACACACACACACACACACACACATATATATATAAAACATAATAAAAAAAAGTGATTTTGAAAGAGAGCAAGGAGGGATATATGGAAAGGTTTGGAGGGAAGAAAGGGAAGGGGGAGATGATATATTTATATTATGCGCTCAAAAAATAAAAGAAATAATTTTTTTTTTTTGGTTTTTCGAGACAGGGTTTCTCTATAGCTTTGGAGCCTGTCCTGAACTAGCTCTGTAGCCCAGGCTGGCCTCGAACTCACAGAGATCCTCCTGGCTCTGCCTCCCGAGTGCTGGGATTACAGGCATGCACCACCACCGCCCGGCAAGAAATAATTTTTAAAAATGCACTAGAAGGGAACGCCATGAATGGCTGGGGCGGCCTGGATCCTGTTTCCTTCCCGTCTACACTGCTGTAAACCGACGTGGCACAGGACCACAGATGATGCCCGCTGTCTCTTTTTTAAGCAGACGCAGTTCTTTGAAATACTAGTCAATGTGTCCGTAGTTCCACATACTTGTTTGTGCTCAGTGGAAAATACTGGATGGTGGTGGTGGTGGTGGAGATCAGAGGTGGCGGGGCGGAGGGCAGCTGTGTCTGCAATCCGATCCTAGTCTGACAGAGTGAGTCAGAGAGGAAAATGCTCTGGGCTGTAAATCGAATCTGGCCCCTGCTGCTACTGCGGGAATTGAATGCGCCTCCACACATCACCGCAGCAAGGGGCCAGGGCGGCGAGGGGGACTGTTTTTGTGATTAGCTCACCGTGATGTTTCTGCCATCAGCAATGATAAGCCTGCCTAGCACCAGTTAGCAACATGGCTTCCTCTACAGGTTTCTCCAGACTGCTCTAACAGGAAAGTATTGTCAATGGTCGCACCTGTGGTTTCCACCTGCCTCTTTAGCCAGAAAGCCAAGGGCAGATGTGCCACGGAAGAGGGAAGTTCAGCGCCCCCTAGGGGTGGCTCCTCTACACAGCAAGAATGCATATGCTCTCATAAAACAATGAACTTCTCTTGTTAAGAATTCATTTTCAAGAGAAAGTTTAGTTTCATTTCCTGACTGCCTTATGCAAAAGCTTCCAAATCAAAATAAGATGACTCCAGCTTTACAGGCTGGAAACTATGAAACCTTTTTTTTCCAGAGAAGTAGTTTTTTTTTTTTCCAGCAACATTTTGGCAGACACAAAACCTAATTATAAAACCTTTGCTGTCTAGAAAAGAACTGTCAAAATAAAACAAATGCTGTCAGATATAGACTGTAAATCTCACTTTATAATTCATTATCAAATAAAAATAACTGTCAGAAATCATGGAAAAGCATCAGTTTAGCCAAAGATCTGAGCAAAAACATTTAAGTCTACGACACGGACACCTCATCTGTATCTAGCTGATAAAAACTGAAATGGAACTATGACATCAACACTAATTCTTAGGCCCACCCCCGGCCCCAGACAATCTAGTGGCTTGGCTGTGTGACATTACCCTGAGCCATTAGCCTGAATCTCTGCATTTTGTCCCACAGATGCTCTGGCTCAGGCTTCCCCAAGGCCTCCCCCTTTCCACAGATGTAAAAAGAAAAGAAATCTTGCTCATCCTCCCGGAGGTCTGGCTTTCTCTCTACACAGGGCACACTTGTGGATGTGAAGGGTCCATGCAGAGAGATGCCATTCCACAAGGGGGAAACCTCTTTGTCCCAAAGCTGGACCTACTGGTTAAAAGCTGATTTCCTGGAACTCACTCTGTAGACCAGGCTGGCCTCAATTCACAGAAATCTGCCTGGCTCTGCCTCCCGGGTGCTGGGATTAGTGGAATGTGCCACCACTGCCCAGCTGATAGCTGATTCTTTTGGATTCATTTTCTACATTACTCAGACGCAAAGTGGAAAATCAGTCTATATCTTGGTATTATCTAAAGGTCTAGGGAAATTCAATACTCTTGTACTTAACGATTTTGAGAAAGTAACCATGAAGCCAGAGACTCCAAAGGTTGACCTTCATCTCACCAAATTGAAGTTTCTTTGCCTGAACTGGACATGCACTCAACTCTGCCATGGATAAATTCAAATCGGCTCTCCAGTTCATCACCCACTGCCTTGGGTAAGGCACAGCCCCCACCTGGGCTCCTGGGGTAAGAAGGCTTCACAACACCCAGTTGCCACCAGAGGTATTTTTGTAAAGCCCCCAAACTACCGGGGCCACATCTACATTCAAAGACCCGGTTGCTTTCCCATCACAGGAAAGTTCAGACTTCAGCCCCACTGAATTCCTTACACATGAGGCCTCAACCTGTTCTGTGCCACGCCTACCAAGTCACTTATGCGTCAATCACACGCAACTAAATTCTTCCACTGTGAGAGTACGCCATCACCTTTCAGGCTGACTTGGTCTTTGTACGAACTGGTTTCCTCACGTAACGTTAAGACCTGAGGTTAAGTGTCAGATCTTCGGTGAACCTGATACTTAGTAGCCCAAATAGGCTTTCTCTCTCCTAGGCCACAGATTCGTTTCCATCACTCCTGGGGTACTTAACTTTTTTGGCTCTTGGTGACTTTTTCTTCCCTAGAGTTCTTCTCGGGGCTAAGAAGGAAGCTCTGCTGTTTGTGTTTGCAAGACCTGGAAAAGGACCAGCTAAGAGAAAAAGAGACAAGTGAAAGAGGAAAAGGCTGCCCACTCCAAATAGTGAGAGAAGACACCCCAAAATTAGCTTTGGATGCCACACAGCTCTCTAAGTCCCTGTGTGGCTGTTGCCTGACCTTGACCCCTTTAGGAAGAGGATGATGCTACTTCAATTGGCAGATGACTGACTAGCAAGTGGGCCATCTGGGCCCCAGTGAGGATGTAAGCATCAAACCTACACATACAAGAACTGCTGGTCCCGCCTGGTCCCTGGTCAGTCACGCTAAGGTTTAAGGGGGGCTGCTGAAGAGTATTTTGGAAAGCGCTGGCCTGGAAGGGACTCTCCAGATCACACCTTAGCAAATCTGTTTTGAGCTCTGCCGTTTGCCAGGGCCACCATAGCTCTAGAACATGGCATACAAGCTCTTCTCATGGTGTAAGTGAGAAAAAGAGACAAGATCCTTCTTTCTTTGTAAGCAGTAACCTAGCCTGTCAAAAGAGATAAAATGGGATGGATGAAGAGCTGGCTCAGTGGTTAACAGCACTTGCTACTTCTGCAGGGGACCCAGGTTTGGTTCTCTGTATCCATCAAGGCCGCTCACAACTGCCTGTAACCCCAGCTCCAGGGAGCTGACACCCTCTGACTCCCGTGCGTACCAAGCCATGCAGCTACAAACAAACCAAAATAAATCTTTTTTTTTTTAAAGCTGAAATCAGAAGGGCAGTCACATGACCATCACAAAGTGGACAGCCCAGACACAGAGAATGGGCAGTGCAAGGGCCTTATTCAATTACACGGGTTCCTGAGATTAAGGTCAAGGTCTCTTTTGGTTAGAAACTAATTAGCTATATATTTGATTTTATTTTGAAGTGCTGGGGGTCGAACTGAGTTCCCTACATGTGAGGCAAATGCTCTGGAACTGAACTGTGCCCTCAGCCCGGGCAATCACACTCATACAGAATGGAGGAACCGAGGACGACTAGGTTGGAACACAAATCCATCTTGCTGTTTGATGACCGCTGTCACTTCCTCCACTGTCCCTACTGCCACCTGGCTAACTTCACCGAAACACACCCAGGGGACAGGACTGTGAACTCGGGCAGGACACTTAATCTCTGGGTCTGGGAAGATCACAAAACCCGCCTTCATACCGCGTCTGGCACTGAGCACCACCTGGTAAACAGGAACTGTTTTTGTCGATAGATGTCACCGGAGCTGGTAAACAGTGCGGAGCAGACTACCTGGACATTAAACACATCTTAGATTCAGGTGTCGGAGTTACATTCTCGGGTTCTGTGCTATCGCCCTGCTGGATAACATGCTACACTGTGAGCAGGAGACTGCAATGAATTATGACGGGTTTTGTTATTCTTAGGGAAAACTCAGGATGACTCCTTTCTGTTTCCACGGGTTTAAACGAAGTTCATCAGTTAGCTGTGGTTTAGCAATGACATCCTGAGATTCAAATGAAGCATCAGAAACTGAATATTTATCCAGATGTTCATCTGAATATCTGTAAGGCTGTGTGGTGGTTTCTTTACTCAGGGAGGATAAGTGCTGTGACCCTGTGCTCCCCGTGCATACTTCTCAGGCTTTTTCATCTTGATAAGCCAGCAGCTGGGGGAGGATCCTGCTGAGCGGCTCCAGGAGGATTCTGGGAAGGTGGGAGGTTTGGCTACTATTCTCCATGTAACTGACCTGGCCACCGAAAGAGCTGAGATAAGGGAAGATGGATGTGAGCAAAGGCCCAAATCAGGACTGGTGGGACTCGAAAGCAAGATTGCAAGTAAAGGCACTTCCTCATTGTGCCGTAGACACGGCATTGCTCGGAATAATGAGAGACCACTGCGATTCTAACTCTCCTGTGAAATGTACTAAGGGCACAAAGACACACAAGGGTTGAAAGACTGAGAACATTTGTTCTCTGAAAGTCATGGTGGGTCTGGGAACCGGAAGAGTGTTCTAATTCACTACACTTTTTCTGAACTTAAAGCATTGGCATCCACAGATTGGGGAGCTCCCTAGATGAAGTTTGTAAGACTCTTAGGAAGCGTAGATAATGTGGGTTCAATCATCATATTCCAGATCCTCCAGTAAGCAGTACAGAAGGGTCACTTCTGCTATGTTAAGCAAAAGTACCAAATATTTGTTCTAGTCTTTTTTTTTTAAGTAAAATCTTCTTTGTCTTTCCTATAGTTTGATCTTACAGGAAATACTCAATTTTAAATTAAAAAAAAAATTAACAGATTCCCTGAGCCCAAAAATTTTGGGGGCCCCTGATGAGTATTAGAGTTTACTGACAAACCACTTAACTCTTCTTCCAGGCCTGAAAGCCGTCCCTGATGATCAGGTGATTCTCCACTAGACTGCTGCTTATCTTCCAGTAGTGCCAACGAGAAACAATAGACCGATTACTGCAGAAGTACTGGAAGGTTTGGCAAGCTCAGGACAGCACAGAAAATGCTAGTAACAGACAGGAAAAAAAGAGACCTGTAGTTTCAGAATAATGGACTTATTACCTACATACATGGCGAAGAAAACGAAAGTTGAGGCCAGCGAGCTTCTGGGACTGCTAAATCAGAGAAAGCTGGAATATTCCACGTAGGCAAGCATTGGTTATTTTGTTTTGATGTTTCCAAATAAGGAATATAAGTTGATCATGTCAAAATCTACAGAGTTCTTGTAAAATGGCACTCTCAATGTCAGCGTTTTACCGAATCTCTTAGGGTTACTTAGAAAGGTCAATGAACCTCATTGAGTGGCCGGGCGGTTCCGTTTCCCCAGAGCAATTCTCTGAAGCTTTGCCAAATGCAAAAGGATCTTGTGGGTGGTTGGAGTTCAGCGTCAGGAGAGGCAGGCAAATGTAAGAAATGGCCAGCGCCCTTCTGTCTGAGGAACAGAGGGAGGAAACACTCAATGGCCAACACACAAACAACTCAGTGAGTCCAAATATCGGAAGCAGTCCGATTAAAAATTTCAGATACTGAGGGCAAGAAAAAGATCCTTCAAATCTGCAGACGACACTTACTCCAAGGCCAAAAGGAGAAACCCTGAGAGTCCCCAGGACTGACTGGACTTTCCTGTGGCCAGAAGCAGCCCTCGGACTAGCGCAGTGGGTGTGAGCGTGAGCTCTGTCCACAATAGGAGTCCCAGGCAATGAGCCATTGTAGTGAGGATGGCTGGGAGAGGGAAGCGAGAAGCAGGCTGTTCTCGGAGCCCAGCAAGAGGAGAATGGATAAACAAGGCAGGAAGCAAGAGCAGGCGAACAGCCCCAGAGCAGTCTGAAACCAAGACCAAACAATCAGCCAAAGCAAAACAAATGTCCCTCAGTAGTCACAACAAGCTCACGAGGTCCAGGCTATCAGACACAGCACAGGGCCGAAATGTCTCACACTCAAATCTACAGATAAGTGTGGCGTCCCGCCTCTGAGCAGGCTAGGCTCTGCTGCAGGAAGCCGGAGGCTGTCTCCACAGAGGAATGGAAGAAGAAAATCCTGAGCATTAAAGAGAAGCCGTGCACTATGCCTGCTCTTCCAACATCAAGTGATCCACTTTCCTGGTATAAGGAAACTACTATATGAAACATTTTAGAGTAAAATGTTAGACCGATGACCCTTCATCATTTAGATAGTGACAGGCTCGGGGCACAGTGAAGGGTAGTTTAAAATTGGGGAAAAAAAAACTTTCTATTCCATAGTCACATCATTGATTCTATCAATATAAGGTATACGTTCACAGATGTTTCTTCCAGAATCATCTTCATATGCACGTGTAATCCATGCTGGAATAAAGTCATGTCAGGCTTGAATACCAAAAAACGAGCTATTCGGAAACCAAACAGGGTGCCTTTGGGGACTCTGATCTCCACTGCAATAATGCTTCCGGACATTATTCTCGTCCCTTGTAATTCTTGTCACCTCAACCCAGGAAGCATTCAGGGCACAGTCAATGCTTGTCCTCTGGGGACAGAGAGTGAGCAGATGACATCTGGCTGAAGCAGCCATTCAGAGCTAGTTAGAGGAGAAAAGAGGACAGCAGAAAAAGCAAGAGAATGCAGCTGCATCCCTACAGATACTTTGGTCCCCACCCTGGAAACCCCATCCCAGTGTAGAATAACGGTCATGGGGACTGAAGAGTGGAAAGGGCTGTCTCGGATCCCAGAGGAGACTGGGGGTGTTGGAGGGAGCAGCGAGGCCCTGCATTTTCAAGTGCCAAGTGTAGTGTTGTAGCATCGGAGAGCAATGGCTGCTGCACAAGGAGAAGGCAGACAGGCCACACCAGAGCACGGGGAAGCGCAGGTCCACTCATGAACGTTCTGTCTGTCATTGAGAAGCACACACATGGACGTGGAGGTGGTCCCAAGACTCTCTGCGACAGGGAGGACCCGGCATGATCTTGATGGGTGAAATGGGAGGTGTGGCCGGGACAGGGATGTTTTTACTGAGGCTGGTGGTAGGAGGGAGAGCTGTGGACCACTCACTCCCACCTCTCACCCCAGCTCCAGTGTTTTGGCTTCTTGGAGAGGAGCCGGGAAGAGAGACAGTAAATTAACTGAGATGAACTATGCTGACTGAAACAGGTACTGTTTTTTGTTAACACAGACTTTCACTGGCCGGGTGACTTTTAAACGCATCAGCTTAGGATTCTGGGGGCAGTGATGTCCAGGCCTGTGGCTCTAGGATCCAGTGAGGGTCTCCCTCAGTGAGGCATCATCCCATGGCAGAAAGCAGGAGGACCAAAGAGACTGAGGAGAGATTTTACAACAAAGCTACTCATGCAGTAGCAGCCTTAATCCATCCGTGACCACATCACTTCCTACAGTCCCTGACTTTCAAATACAGATACAGTGGCAATTATATTTCAGTTTGCGAAGGGCCACGCAGACCATTAACATGGGGTTGCCTCCACACAGCAGAACAGGAACCTAGGCAGCCCTGGAGTCACTGATGAGGAAGAAGGAAGTTACGTGTTGAATTTCTAAGTCTGAGCACTGAGATCTGTGGTCACTCTGCACGTGTCCAATCATGTGAATTTGAGCAGAGGTGCTAAGGGTAAGAGAGGGAAAGAGTGTTTGCAACAAATGATGTTAGAGATGGTGTGTAAAAACAAGACAAAACTAAAAACCAAGACAATAACAAAACAAACCTTGACCAACCCTACTTCATGACATACCTTAAAACCTCAAGTCAGCTATGTTACAATTCCACAACACAAAGACAAAGAACTCAATTAAAATATGAGCAAAGGATACAAAGAGATATTTCTCCAAAGAAAGTATATTAGTGGCCAAGGAGCACATAACAAGATGCTCAGCCTCATTACTCATTAAGTAGGCTCAAATCTAAGACGACAGGAGAGACCACCTCATTCTCCAGAGGACAGCTACAATTAAAAACTGACCGCTTCCATGTGAAGCCGTTAGAACTGATTATACTGCTGCTGGGAACACAACACTTTCTGGCTCCTCCGGAGGCTAAACCTAGAGGTCCCATATACGTCAGTTACCTCTGTGGCACCATAAGATCCAAGAAAGGACACATTCATGTTACAAAACAGATGAACCTCAAAAACATTAAAGAGAAAGTGAGACAGAGATGACCAAATACCGTATAGTTTTATTTATACCCCATGTTCAAAACAGGAAAATCTAGACAGAAAAAGGAGATAGTGACTGCAGGACTGGGAGGGGCGGGAACGGGAGCAACTGATAATGGGTACAGGATTTCTGTTGGAGCTGATAAAAGTGTCCTGGAACTGGATAATGATAGCGAATGCACAGCTTTGTGAATACACTAAAAACCAGTAAGCTGCATACTTTTTAATTTTATGGTATGTGAATTATACCTCGATAAGCAATATTGTGTGATGTCCTACTTGGGTTCCAGTTGCTGTGACAAAACACCAACTGAGGAGCTGGAGAGATGGCCCAGGGGACAGGAGAGCAGTTGTTGCTCTTCCAGAGGACTTGGGTTAGGTTCTCAGCATCAATGTGGTGGCTCACAACTGTCTGTGACTACAGTTCCTGGGGAAATCCATTGCCCCCTTCTGGCCTCCACAGGTACTGCATGTGTGTGGTACACATACATACACGCAGATAATATAAACTAAAAACAAATAAATCTTTGAAGAAAGAAAAAAACAACACCAATAAAAGCAACTTGGAGGTAAAGGTTATTTGGCTTACACTTCCATGCCATAATCCATCACTGAGGGAAATAAGGACAGAAATTCAAGGCAGGAACCAGGACGTAAAAACTGAGACAGAACCATGAAGGAACGCTGCTTACTGGCTTGCTCCCTGATAACTTGCTTAGCCTGCTTCTTCTACAACCCAGGACCCCTGTGCAGGGTTGGCACTGCTCCCAGTGGGCTGGGCCCTCCCACATCAATCAATCAAAAAAATACCCTATAGACTTTCATATAGGCCAATTCGATGGAGGCATTTTTCCAATTGATGTTTCCTCTTTCCAAATGACCCTAGCTTGGGTCAAGTGGACACACAACTAACTGGCACAGATCATAAAATAAAAAGGAAAGAGGGATTAAAGACTTATCAGTAAAACAAACCCCAAGAAACTCTTTCAGAAAAACATAAAATAATGTGTGCACTGAGATAGGTCAAAGGTTTCCTCAAGCCAAGTCTCTGTCACACTACTCTTGTGCACAGAGACCAGTAAGACCCATGATGGTGTGGGAGGAAGCAGGGTGGTGTGTAGCTTCAGAAGGAGAGAGCACAGCTCCGGTCAGCTGCTAGGTACCACTGCAATTGAGCGACCCTCAATCTAGGGGCAACAGATGGACTCCCCTGGACAGGTATTCTGAACGCCATCCTAACTTATCAAAACGCTGAGCTTTCAGAACGTAGCAGGTTCTCCACTCATGCTTTCGCTGGTCTACCACAGTGACCTGGCTTCTTACAAATAAAACACACATGCACATGCATGTGCACACACCAGCAGGTATGTTCTGGAGCCAGGGAGTCTCTCTTAATTTTACAGACCCTGACTTTGATAACCTCACTTCTCAGTGGAGTCTTCTGCAGCAAGCTGATCCTATAAAACATCCATCTGGCATGTGAGACACAAAATTCAGTTTTGGAAAGCTTTCTGGATGTAACCAGAGAGACTGCCTCATTGTTTATTCCATTTTTGGCTTCCTGAAAGTTTAAATATGAATCAAGTGGAAAATGACTTCAAAATAGATAAGGGATTACACAAATCTTTCCCCTCCTTCTCACGGCCGTGAAAATAACCCTGTCAGACATGAAATGGTGTGCTGGCACTTTTCTGTTTTAAAACTACAGATGATAAAAATCCAATACTCTATATGCACTTCTGTGAATTTTGACAGCTACATAGCAGCAAACATACTCAAGAAACGGAGCACCCCAGACTGACTCCCTTGCGACATCACTGTACTCACGTCATATGTCCAAACCAGTCCCTGGCACCACTGATATCCTCTCCATCTTTAAAGTTTTGCTTCTATCAGGATGTTTCATTAGAAAAAAAAAAAAATCGGCCAGGCGGTCCGTGGTGCATGCCTTTAATCCCAGCACTCGGGAGGCAGAGGCAGGTGGATCTCTGTGAGTTCAAGGCCAGCCTGGGCTACCAAGTGAGTTCTAGGAAAGGCGCAAAGCTATACAGAGAAACCCTGTCTCGAAAAACCGAAAAAGAAAGAAAGAAAGAAAGAAAGAAAGAAAGAAAGAAAGAAAGAAAGAAGAAAAAAAGAAAAAAAAATCACACAGTCCAATCTTAGCCTGGCTTCTTTTCCTCAGCATGATGTGTTGGCAAGCCCTCCACGCTCATGGGTGTGGTAAGCATTCCTCCTGTGCAGTGGGAAGCCCCACACTTGTTTACCCATCCACTAGTTAGTCACAGAAAACTTCTGTGGTTTTTATCCGTTATCAATAAAATTGGATTGGACATGTAGCTCAGTGGTAGAGCACCTGCTTGGTATATGTGAGGCCCTGGGCTCAACTCTAAGCATTGAAAGAAAATGCTACAAACATAAGGTATAAATCTTAAATTTAAAAAAATATCTTTTGAGACAAGATTTTTATGTATCTTAGCTTGGCCTCAAAGTAGACAGTCAAGGATGTCAACTTCTGATACCTCTGCCTCCACTTAAGCTCTGGGATTGCAGGTAGACACTACCACACTTGTTTGGTGTGGTGCTGGGGACCAAATCCAGGGCTTCACAGTGCTTGTACATGAAAGGGGCTACATCCTCGGCCCCAGGGTTTCAATTTTACAGAACGGTTTCATTTCTCTCGGCAGAGGCAAACAAACAGGATGGCTACCTTGTAGGCATTTTGTTTCACTAGTTCTCAGCAACTCATGAATCGGGTACTGTTTTCTTGTAGTTTATTGTATAGGTTTCTCTTTTCTGTACATGGACCTTGTGGTTGATCTATTGTGCACCTCAATAAACTTACCTGGGGTCAGAGAACAGAACAGCCACTAGATAAAGAGGCCAGAAAATGGTGGCACACACGCCTTTAATCCTAGCATTCCAGAGGCAGAGATCCACCTGGATCTCTGTGAGTTCAAGGCCACACTGGAAACAGCCAGGCATGGTAACAAGAGCCTTTAATCCCAGGGAGTGATGGCAGGAAGCAGAAAGGTATATAAGGAGTGAGGACCAGGAACTAGAGCTGGTTAAGCTTTTAGGCTTTTGAGCAGCAGTTCAGCTGAGATCCATTCGGATGAGGACACAGAGGCTTCCAGTCTGAGGAAATTGGTAAGGTGAGGTAGCTGTGGCTTGTTCTGCTTCTCTGACCTTCCAGCATTCACCCCAATAACTGGCTCCAGGTTTGTTTTTATTAATAAGACCATTTAAGATTCGTGCTAGAGGACCTTTCATTAAATTCCCAATGTCTCCAGTCATGGCTCCTTCATTCTATTTTCTGTATCAGTACTTCTTTACTCCGGGAAAGCGAACAATGGCGATCCTTTTTACCCCCCACCTTTCACAGTGTATCATTCCCACGGTTCTCTCCACTGTCATCTTCATTTGGGCCACTGAAATACATTCTGGATTTCCACAGCACAGTTCCCAGTTGTCAGAAAAGCTCCACTGGTTGACTTGAGTCGCTCATGGATTTGGTTGCAGCTCCCATTGCTCTACCGAGAAGTAGAGTTTTCCATAAGAGAGTGCCGTCAAGGCCTGCCTCAGGTTTCACCGGCCAGAGCTTGAGAGACAGAGGAGACGGAACCAACGCAAGGAACTCGGCCCATCACAGAAACTAGGCCCATCACAGGAACTAATAAAACCCCGAGTTCACTCTTCACCTGCCATTTGCCCTTCGAAGTCTCCGCTAGTCCACTCTTCTGCATCACCCCATGCTGTGGGATGTTCTGTATGGCAAATGTGTTGCTCTGATTGGTTAGTAAATAAAACACTGATTGGCCAGTAGTCAGGCAGGAGGAAGTATAGGTGGGACAAGGAGGAGACTAAAGCTGGGAAGTGGAAGGCTGAGTCAGAGAGACGTTGCCAGCCGCCATGATGACAAACAGCATGTGAAGATGCCAGTAAGCCACGAGCTACGTGGCAAGGTATAGATTTATAGAAATGGATTAATTTAAACTGTAAGAACAGTTAGCAAGAAGCCTGCCACGGCCATACAGTTTGTAAACAATGTAAGTCTCTGTGTTTACTTGGTTGGGTCTGAGCGGCTGTGGGACTGGCGGGTGAGAGAGATTTGTCCTGACTGTGGGCCAGGCAGGAAAACTCTAGCTACAGTGTAAGGTAAGAATTAAAGAGAACACAGCCACTTGAAAGGCCCTGGTTAAAGGCCTGCTAGGCCACACGGCTTAAGTTAGTGTTGTGGCCGCAGAAGAGACAGGTTTAGTATGTGGTTCCTGCTCTCCAGGAACCCAGCTATGGGAAGCCTGGCCCAGGGGAAATGCATGGCTGCACACAGTCAAAAGTCAACAAGGCTACACAGGAAGAGGAGGAGGAGGAGAGATGGGAGCTGGGGTAACACGCAGGCCAGGCAGCTCCGTGCTGGACCTTCATGGAGACCAAAGGCATATTCCACTGGGGCCAAGAGACCTTGACAGGGTAATTATTTTTCTCCAGATGGTTTTGTCATTTTAAAAAATTATACAGTGAGATTATTTTCCTAAAAGGAAACCGAGAGGCGGTTCCTGAGGGCATTTCTTATTACTCCTGACCCTGCTCGAGAGCCTTCCCATCTTTACACATGGTAGACAGGGTTTCAGGGACCCTGAGTGGCCCAGCTGTGAAAAAGTGAGTCATCGCATCTTCACTAGGGAGTCTCGAGTTACCGGGACAGAGCTCAGTGACCACTGTCACTCAGCAGGCTGCCGGCACCGCTGTGCACTTTAGCTGAGTTCAAGCATTTGGGAGCTCATTTCTCATATTATATCTGGGTTTACTCCTACCAATCACAGTCTCTTCATCCTAGGAGAGAACCTAGTATGTTAAAAACCACTTTTTGTTAAGCACATGGAAGGTCCTCATGGAGAGCCCCGGCTAGAAGCCAGCCCCACAGGGGAGAGGCCATGGCTAAGCCTTTGCGCAGATGGCCAGCAGGAGCGAGGCGGCCAGGCCCACTGTGAATTTTCACTCGCAGCTGTGTGGTAAGCAGCTACGCTGCTGATTGCATAGCTGAGGGTCTCTAGCTTTAAATTCAGGCATGGAAGCAAATGTTTCCAAATGCTGAGCAGACAGGGAGATTAAAGGACCCGGGCTGGGTCTGAACCCACAGTGGCCTTGCACTGTGATCCTAAGGGGGTGGGCTCTCTGCCGGCACGAGCGTCAAGTGTGGTACCTGGCACAGAAACCAACCTGACAGATCCGATGGGTTCTTCCATAACATATATCTTTGCTTCTGTCTAGGAAGGCTTGGTGCCCGGGTCCTGATTTTTCTTTTCTGCTGCTCAGATCCACACTTCACGCTTGCCCAGCCGTTCTGGGTCACGTCCGAATGTCAGGACTATGAATGCATCACACTTGCGCCTTTTCGGGGTTTTGTCTGGAACTCTCCTTTGTGCTGTAAAAGACCTTGCTTGTGTCCTCTGACCGCAACCCCCACCTCCCCATTCCCACCCCCACCCCCCATTTGGCCTGCTGCTGGGACTGTATTCTGTCACTTATCTAACATAAAATAAACAGAGCAATCTGGAGCTAATTTAAGTAGTTTACCATATCAGGATACAGCTGGGAAAGATTTTAAGAGAGGGCTGAACAGGAACAATAGCGCTCTGAAGTGGAGCCCCCGTGCGCGCGCGCGCGCAGGCAGCGAGCACAGGAAGGCAGTTGCAGACAGCCTGGCAGACAGCTGATAGCCACTCCAATAACAATCCCCGAAGCCAATGAAAACGGGCAGGCTCGGTGCAGGCTGCTCGGCCGGAACACGGACAACGAAAACAAGGGATTTTAGGGCGTTCTGACTTCATGGCTAGGAGTGTCAGGGCCACCTGTCTCTTGGGAGCCCTTCAGCAGGGCTCCTGACCAGTGAGGCCTGAAGGCGGATTGCAGATGAGACCTTTCATTTCTCTACAACACGGGCCAAGATTTTTTTTTTTTTTTTTTTTAGATGCGTGCATACATACTGGCTTTATCCTGACTTATGAATTCAGCAAGGCCCACAGCGGCACATCTGGTTTTGACATCAGTTTCTTCTACTCCGCACGACGGTTGAGTTTTTAACTCTTTGGGGGCCTCTGGCTAGACCTTAAATTTCCTGGTGCGACTTGACGGAGGTGAGGGGGCTTGAGGGAGTTAAACAAAGCTGTGTGCTGTTCTTGAAAGAACTTGTGAACGCTTTATATTAAACCAAGCCAAAAAAAAAAAAAAAAAAAAGGAAACCACTTTGAGTCAGTCAAGCTCTTGACAAAGGTCCAGCCAATCAGGGATGCTCTGAGGCAGTAGAGGGGTCCTGCAAACGATGGAATCAGACGTTTGGAGACCTGACTTTGTCAACTCTTACCACCAGGCCGAGGCTTCTGGGTCGGTTTCTTCACCCAAACCAGGTGACATTATCCCCCTTTCCATCACTTAATTCCTGACATATGCTCAGACTTTCTCCTTCCAGAAAGTGCTGGATTTAGTGAAAATTCCCCTCTGACAAGAGTAACTTCTAGGTCTGTTGTGAAAAAACTCCATTTGTTTCAAAGTCATTTTAAAAAGGTAACCTATACCTGCTGTCCTAAAACCTATACCTGCTGAATGACATCCGGGAGGCTCAACAGAAAATAACCCAGCTTGGAAAAAGAAAAGAAATAAATGTTTTATTAGTGACCATTCTCTCCATTTTATATCATGCCTATCACATCAGAGTAGATCACTGAAAGAACAGTTACTCATGTTTCCATAACAGAAGCTAAGGCTAAAATTTCAGTGTATAAATAAGTTTTTGAAACAGAAGGCAATATGAAAACTTCTTCCAAGCAAAAGGATAGGAAGGCTGGAAAATATTTCTTTAAACAATGTAACATCGGGGCTGGAGAGATGGCTGGGCAGTTAAGAGCATGTACGGCTCTTCCAGAGGACCCACATGCAGTTCCCTGCACCCACACTGGGCAGCTCACCGTCACCTGTAATTCCAGCTCTACAGGATCCAACATCCTCTTCAGGTACTACAGACACTGCAGGCATACCCATACACCCGAACACAGACACATAACGCTGTGCTGGATAGTTTTATATCAACTTGACACAGCTAGAGTTATCTGAAAGGAGGGAACCTCAACTGAGAAAATGCCTCCTTAAGATCCAGCTGTAAGGCATTTTCTTAGTGGTTGATGGGGGAGGGTCCAGTCCATTGTGAGTGGGGACACCCCTGGGCCAGTGGTCCTGAGTTCTGTAAGAAAGCAGGCTGAGCAAGCCATGAGGAGCAAGCCAGTAAGCAGCGCTCTTCCACGGCCTCTGCATCCGCTCCTGCCTCCAGGTTCCTGCCCTGTTTGAGTTCCTGTCCTGACTTCCCTCAGTGATGAACAGTGCTGTGGAAGTGTAAGGCAATTTGCTTTTGGTCAAGGTGTTTTTATCACAGCAACAAGAACCCTAACTAGGATATATATGTACACATAATTTAAATTAAAATATATATTTAAAAAATGTAACATTCAGTTAGGCTTGATGGCACAAGTCTGTAATCCAAGTACTAAGGAAGTGGAGGCAGGAAGATCATAAATCTAAAGTCATCCTAGATTACATAATGAGTTTGAGACCAGCTTGGACTACATGAAACGAGAGAGAGAGAGAGAGAGAGAGAGAGAGAGAGAGAGAGAGAGAGAGAGAGAGAGAGAGAGACAGAGACAGAGAGAGACAGAGAGAAAGAAAGAGGGGAACACATCCCTCCTATTTGTAAACCACATCAGCTCAATGATTATTTCAAAAATAATATCATCACTTTAAAATTAAAAAAAAAAAAACAACCCAACAGTCTGAAAACCCAATTTTTTTTTCCAGAAAAATGCTCAAACAGTAGCATGTAGAATTACCCAGAAGGTTGCCGAAGCATGGATTAGGGTCCCACTTCAAGGGCCTCTGGCCCAGGGAAGAGACCAAGGGTTTATCTTTCTCACAAGTTCCCAGAGGTGCTGGTATTGCTGCTCCCGGGACCTTACTTGGAGAATCACTGACCCACAGGGAGATTAAAGGCAATGCTTTGAAGTTACCACTTACGTTCTGTACCTTTGTTACTGCTTTTCTGAACTGCTGATCAAGTGTGGCTGAAACAGAGGGGCACTGAAGTCAATGAAGACTATCCAGGAACGGCACACCTAAGAAAACAGCAACCCTTTAACTCTGACGGCTATAAAATTATCAAAGTAGCTCCATCCTGTGTGTGGTAATGTACACCTGTAATCTCAAGAGGTTGAGAGAGGAGGTTATCAAGTTCACACAGCCTGGACTGTTGTGACTCTCTCTCTCTCTGTTTTTCTCTCTCTCTCTTCTTCCCGCTCCCTCCCTCCCTCTGTGTCTCTCTGTCTTTCTCTCTCCTTGCCCCCACTCTTACACACACACACACACACACACACACACACACACACACACACACACACCCTCTAAAGAGTGAAACTGCCCTGACTTCAGAATGAAAGGGTAAGGCACAGGGAGGATGTTAGAGCAGTGAGTCCCTGAGTCCAGCCCCCCAGCCCACGTTCTCATTCTGGCTACACTGCGGAGTCATGTGAGCGGTCAGATCTTAGGAGGGGTTTCCCAGAGGACTTGGAAGACTGTAATCATGCCTAGCCAGTGCTCTGCCCTGCAGAAAAGAGGAAGTGTTGGCTCATGGATAGATAGCTTGTGTATGTGCGCACGTGTGTGTGTGTGGGGGGGGGGTGCAGAGCTTTGAATTCTTAACACTGGACCACAGAATCACAAAGATTATCTAAGAGATCAACACGAAGATGATAAGGCCTAGTTAAATGGTATGAGAGGGGCCGTACAGGGTTAGCAGCAAAGCCACAGTCATACTGTGGTTTCTGAAACCCATCCCCATCTCCACCATGGTATTTGACTGTAATTACAGCGACAATAAAATGAATAAAGGAGATACCTGGGTGAGTTCTAAAACAAATCTCAGCAGACAACAATAAGGTCAACCATCACTTTTGAGATCCCAAAGGTTTCATCTGAAATATCCATTTTAAGAACCCGAGGAACCACTGTAGATTCTATTAATTTTGACCCCTCCAATGTCAGCAGATCTTCACCATCTACGACGTACCTGGGTCTAGTGAGTGGGGACCCGCACGACTGTGACCAGATACTGTGACTGTGAAGAATTAGTGGTCCGCACTCCAGCCCCCTCCCTGCCTCTCCCGAGGGCTCTCTGTCAACCTCCACCGACAATCTATCACCACATCTCTCCGAGAGGGGCTTGCCGGGAGAAAAGTACGGCCATGGAGTCATCCAGGGGATGCCTATAGTTTCTCTCAGACTTTGAGAGACTCAGAGCAAGTAAAAACTATGTTTAAAGCCGTGTCTTCCACGTGGCTCTCATCATAGGGTTTTGGCCCGCAGGAAAAGGAAGGACCTGTCGGTTTTATCCACGGGAAGTAAGAAGAGACAGTCTGTTTCAGGGAAGACCAAATAAACAGTTTTTGCTGTGATGGTTTCAGATTTACCAGAACAACAGGTACAACAAAAAGTACAACACACCCCCAAACCCGGAAATAGTGACACTTCACTCAGCCAGTGAGGAGGGCTGCTCTGAGCTCATGACACGGAGTAGAGGACATTTAGGAGACCTCCAGCCATTGACTAAGGCACAGAACCTTGTCCTCTTGGGATTTTTTTCATAGCCATACTGTCCATCTCTATTTGCCGGCCAGGAAACAAACATGCAATCAGAAACGATTTTTGCATGTATACGTGTGCATGCCGTATGTGTACACATGTGTGCTCAGGTATGCTACAAGCCATAAAAATATACAAAGTGGGATTTCAGCTGATTTTGACAAAGCTAATACCTGGAAGAAGCCAAGGACCTTCCAGAGGTCAAGCTGAGGCTCAAGGAGCCTTGGTGATATTTGGCTTTTGATTATCAGCCGTTTTCTGCTGTGAGTTTCTTGTGCGCTATTGTAGCTTTTCCATCATTTATTGGGCACCATTTCTCCTCTTCTAAAGGAATATTTAGATAACTTTCTGCGCTGACAGCTATGCACAGCCAGAACCCCAGTTCCAGCCTCCCTGTAATTATCGTCATTGGCAGCATCCAGCCAGGTCCATCCCCAGACGGAGGAAAGTACCTTATCAGAGATACCTCTGTACTCTCTAAGAACAGACTTAAATGTCCAGACTACCCATTTGAGAAGGCCTGGCGGATGTGCCAATTAAGCTTAACTTCCTGCTTTCCCAAACCTTACCTCTAGTTCCAGATCTCCCTTTCACTATCACCAGAGGCATCTACCTGTACACAGGTTGCCTAGCAACTGAACACACCTTCTCCCACCCTGCAGAAAAAAACAGCAGATAGTTTGGACAGATAGGAGCCACAGGAAAAAAGAAGACAGTTTTATTTTCTCCCATTGACCTAGCAACTTACAGATTTTTAGCATTTTCTACCAATCACATTTAAGATTATAGTTGAGCACATAGGATCCCTCTTCTTAGATATTACCAGAATTTAGCCTTTAGTTAATTCATTAGTCACTTCCCTTTTGGGTTGCAAGTGATAATTAACAATTACTGGCCCTCTATGTGATTCTTATCACCCCTCCGTTTGACCCTAGAAGCCTGGTGGTCACTGCCTGGGGAAACTCTTACCTGCCTTTATGACCCCACTGGTGACCTTGCTTGACCAGGGGATTGCTATTGCTTAGGTTTATAACTGGACTGTGGAGAGACTTGGGGGGAACAGAGAGACAGAGAATGGGGAGGAATAAGGAGGATTTTGACCAGAGAGAATGTGTGGACAAGATGGAAGATGAGGAAGAGCCAGATGGGGAAGTACTAGCTGGGTAAGAACAAGATGAAAAAGACCTAGATGAGGCAGAATTAGGATGAGAGAATTAAGATAGAACTTAGAGGGAGCAGTAGATGAATATAGAGAGAAATCAGGCAAGAAAGGAGCTAAAAGAGAATATAAGCTTGTAGAGAGAGAACTGACACAGAAGAATAAAGTGTATAGACTAAGGAGTTTCATGTACATAGACTCATTTCTTTTCATCAAAGATTAGTTATCAGCTGGTTGTAGATTCTTTCCGGACCCTGGGAGGGGACTATCGAGGGTCTGGACCCCCGTAGTTCCCGATACAGGTACATATGTGTGCATGTATGTGCATGTGCGTGTAGAGGCCAGCAGGGTAGCTGCACTTGGTAGACTAAGTTAGCTCAAACTCACAGCGATCCACCTGCCTCTGCCTCCTGAGTGCTGGGATTAAAAGCCTGTGTCAACACCACCCCACTCAGAAATTCTTTTTAAGGCAGATCTGCTGAAGGAATGCTTTAAAACAGATGTTATGTTTATTTTTTTTGTTTCATTGCAGGCAAGGCACTCGAGTGTACCACAGCATGCACATGGGGGGCTGGAGAGTTGGTTCTCTCCTTTTGCCATATTGGTTCTGGGGATTGACCTCAGGAACTAACTCCAGAGTGGAGGCAAATGCCCTTACCCATTGAGCCCTCTCACTGGCCCCATAAAACTCATACTTATTTGTTTATTTATTGGTTTTTCGAAACAGCGTTTCACTGTGTAACCCTGGCTGTCCGGGAACTTAACTCTGTAGACCAGGCTGGCCTTGAACTACAGAAATCCACCTCCCTCTGTCTCCCAAGTGTTGGGATTAAAAGTGGGTGCCACCACCGCCTGGCATGAAATGCATTTTGACTCACAATGAGTTTCACAGGAAGGGTAAGTCATCAGCAAACGCAGACTTATTTCTGCTGACCTGTTGTACAGCGGAAGTTATCTCACTTGGTTCTCAGGTTTCCCCTACTACGACCAAACACAAGTCTATGGCTTCTATGAGTTTATTATAACAACAATGAGTTAGGACCTCCTGGTCCCCATTTCAGTACAGGTGCAAAGCTGCAGATGTTCTGGAACTGAATTCCACAGCCCTGCCGGCACAGATCCATCACAATTACTCCCCAACACTACGACTAAGTGTTTATGCCAAAGTATCCTATGGAGGTACCCAAGATTTCAGCAAATAACAAACAACAACTCTCTTTGCTAACTGTCTTCACCCAAATCTTGGATTCTTAAAATGAATGCTATTGTTAAAACATGATTTTTTTGTATTGGTTTTCTTGTGTTGTCTTTTTAAAAGGTGGGGACAGGGTACCACATACGCACTACAGCACACATGCTAGTCAGAGTCAGTTCCCGCCTTCTAGTGTGGGTTCTGGGGATCAAACTCTGATCATGAGGCTTGGCAGCTCTACCTACCTTCCCATCTTGCTGGACCTTTTTTAATTTTATTTTTTTAATCTTGGGGCTAGAACCTATGATCTTTCATATACCAGGTACATACTCCACTATTACGTTTTTAAGGAACTGTTACGTTTTAAAGGAACTGTTAATATCAGAAGCAATCTCCCCACATGAGTTTAAATGTTTTTCTTAGGAATAACACAATTCATAATTTACATTGTCTTCTTTATCCTTTCAATAGTTCTAACTTTCTTCTGTGATCATGAATTGATTTTTTAAATCAGAAATATGAATAATTTGATGAAATTACTGAGATGGTGTTTAAGTGAAAGTAATTAGGAGATAGTAAGGATTTCTTCTGAGAGCTGACATTAAATCTAAATGATTGTGGTGGGGCTGGAGAGTTGGCTCAGCAGTTAAGAGCACTTGTTGCTCTTGCAGAAGACATAGGTTCAATTCCCAGCACCCACACTGTAGCTCACAACCATCCGTAACTTCTTTCCCAGGGCATTCGATGCCCTCTTCTACCCTCCAAGGGTACCAAGCACACACGTGGTATATAGGTATAATATACGCAGGCAAAACTCTCTTATACTCACAAAATAATAAAGCAAATCTAAATAAATAAACGAGGTTTATTCAAAAGTCTGATCTGAAAATTAGAAAGTATTATTCAGCGGGGTTAAGTTACAATGAAGGGAGAGCCATGTCATTCAACCACCTAATGTAGTGGTGACCAAGACAGACAAGGTCCCCCTCCCAACAGGTGTTAAACAAGGAAAAGAAAGCAGGAACGGTGGAGAGCACTCCCGCTGTGGTGAGTGCTGTGGTCAAAACCAAGCCCAGTGATGTGGGTCAGCTTTGCAGAGTAGGGAGGGGACACATCACGTGACAAGCCACCACGGCAAGTTGCGAGTGCAGAGTTCCAGACAGGAAGGAGATCGAGTGGGCGGCATCAGATAATACATATATTATACCATAGTTGCTTTTAAATTGAAAACTGTGTAACTATACTCTGTTTTCTGTTGTCAAACCAAATAAGAACCACAACCTACCTCTACTTAGAGCTAAACGGCACCTCACAGTACAGCACAGAGACACTGTGGGCCAGAGTTGGGTCACCATTCTGCCCTTCTGTGATCTGTACCTCCCATCTACCTGATTTCACTGGAATTTGCTTGTGCATGTGACAGGACACACCCCGGAAGTCCTTGCTACAGACGCGGCTGTAGTTACAGGTGGCATATTAAACCACAAGTCTACAGAGAGTCAAAACTGGACACTTTCAAAGCAAAGCAGAGAGAAACAAACCAAAAGACACAACTCAAACTATTCACACACTTCCTCACGCTGGCCTGGCAGCATCCAGACACAGCCTCTTAACCCTTAATGCAATTAATTCAGAGTTCTGAGCTCTGGGTTCAACTCAAACGTAGAAACTAGACTTACTAGTAAATAGAAGCAATATCTTCAACATAGCAACTAAGCATTCTATATGTAACTTTGTAGTAGCAAGTTTACACATCAGCCACTAATGGTGTGATTAGATATGAAAACTACCGCCCTTAATACTCCCGTACATACAACCATGAGCTGTAGGAAGGGGATACACAATACAGCTTCCTACAATAGAGGTTCATTTTATGGACACTTTTGGGGGGGTGTGACCATTCAGTTTACTGCTCAAAGTTTCTAATTTGGTTTTAACGGCCTATCACATATTTAGGAAAATAAGCTTACTTTTAGAATATTTCAGATGTCTGAGATGTCACAGACAATGGTTTCCACACACTGTAGACTGTTCCCCCATTGCTTACACCACATAGCACATAGCAATCAGTCCTGTATTTTCTTTAGAGGAAAGACTCTAAATTTCATTACATACACACACACACACACACACACACACACTATGAAGAACTCTCAAACCAGTATGGGTTTCCCCATAAAGTTACATCATTTGTCACAGTCTTAAAAACTACAAAAGGTGTAGGAAACTAGAGCAAAGGATGAGAAAAAGACTGAGTATCTGGAGACCGTCACTTACGGTATGAAATTATAGTATAGTAAACAAGTATAACCTCAGGGGAAAGAAACCTTCCTTTTCCTTATATTTTCTTTTTTGAGATCCTGTCTCATGTATCCCAGGTTACCTTCAAACTCACTATGTATCTGAGGATGACCCTGAACTTCTGATCCTTCTGTCTTTACCTCCTGAGTGCTGGTGTTTGCCACCACATCCAGTTCATGCAGTGTTGGGGATCAAACCCAGGGCCCCGTGCATGATAGGCAAACACTACCAATGGACTCCCATCCCCCAGCTCCCTCCTTTCACCCTTTTCTTCCCTACCTCTCTCTTTCCTTTTTCTCCACCCCCCCCATCCCCCTATTTTGGAAACAAAGACTTTCTCTTAGCATAGGCTGGCCTGGAACACTCAATCCTCCTGCTTCAGCCTCCTGAGTGCTGGAATTATGAGTAAACACCTCAACACCTTTTCTTTTATGAAGATTTATTTTTACTTTTTTTAAATATGTGTGTGTGTGTGTGTGTGTGTGTGTGTGTGTGTGTGTAAGCATGCGTGCGTGCGTGCGTGCGTGCGTGTGTGTGCTCTGGATCACCTGAAGCTGGAGTTACCTGTGGTTGTGAGTCGGGTCCTCTGCAAGTTCGGCAGGCGATTCAAGGCCTTTCTCCGTGATAAGATTTTCTATGACATCAAAGCAGCCGTGATTTATTAAACAATTCTTTCTGAGACAATTTTAGACTCAAAGCAATTTTTTAAATCAAAAGGTCACTACCCAATAATTATCTAATTAGTGAATACATTTTTTCTCCACTCTAACAGTAATTAAAAATTACAACCGTAAAAGAGTGCTAATTGGGTTTTCATGGCAGTGTGAAGGGCCCAAGCATTTCTGTGTTCGCTCCCACTGTGGATGGTTATGCTAATTACTCCTTTCTCTTTTACATGACGGCGCCAATAGGAGATGTCTTGGTTCAATGGAGGCGGCGGAGGAGAAAGAGCAGAGAGTCAAGCAAGCTTCCGGATTTCCCACACACAGGAGATTTCCTACAGATAGCGTACGGTCCGATCTGAGACAGAAGCAACAAACCTCATGCTTTCATCCGGGAGAAAAAAATGGAGGTGAGGCAGGGATAGCAGAGTTCAGAGTATCCTTGCAGGAACGTCTAGAGCCATTTTATACACCAAGTCAATGTGACACCACCACTTATGCATCAGTAACCCTGCAACATCCCTGACCAGAAGAGGGTTCACAGTAAGTCAAGCTTCAGGACCTCACAGTCTTTGTCCCACTATATACCTGCCTGTAGACAAATATCTAAATGGTCTTATTAAATAAGAAACACAGAGCCAAATATAGGGGTGAAAGTCTTAGAGATCTAGGAAATAGTGCGAGCCACCAGCTAGCCTTAACTCACCATGCCGCCATAGCTTCCCAAGAGAGCTACTTCCTGTCTACCCAGGCTTTTATTGCCTTGCTGTTCTGCCTTCTCATTGGCTTTTAGCCCAGCTACCTCACTTCCTTGTCCCTGCCTTTCTATACAGACCTCCAGGTCTCTATGGTTGGTACTGGTATTAAAGGCATGTGTTATCACACTTGGCTGTTCCCTTGTGTGCCCTTGAACACACAGAGACCCTGCCTGCCACATGATCGGATTAAGGGCGTGTGCTACCACTGCCTGACTTTTGTGTTAATGGCTTGCTATAACCTCTGATCTTCAGGAAAGCTTTATTTATTAACACACAAATAAAATATCACCGCATTTCAGCACAAATAAAGTATCACCACATTCTAGCACAAATAAAATATCACCACACCTGCCCAATCCAAATGTCAGTGATTTGCAACATATTGATGCATCCCAGATATGGAGAGGCTGCCGTGGCTAGCAGCTAGGATAGACAAGCGTTTGGGAACACGTATGCACCACAAATGCTCTGCAGGTGTCAACCTGGTTTGTGTACTCTGCAGGGTAGCTGCATCGATGAAATGCATATAAACTAATTAGTGGAAGGCATAAGAGTTCCCTTGGCCCTAAAAGAGTTCTGTGTACCTTCTGGGGCCCAGAAATCAAGGATTTTCCAACAAGGTGGTCACAAAGTCCTCCTGCATCTAAACTCAGAGGTCCGGCTGGTTCAGTTGCTGCTGCGTGCCCATGTTCTGCCTGGAAAGCCCCAGTCCTAAGAGATTCTCAGTTGTGTTTTCCATATAAAAAGGCCAGCTCCATCATTTCCCAACTCTCACAGGGTAAGAGGAAAGAACAGGGCATAGGTGCCACCTCTCCCAGATGAATAATGGGAATGGGTAACAATCACATACTCTGGACAAGATAGAAGTGGGGGGTAGAGGGAATTCGGGTCTCAGAGCCATGGGCAGTGCCTGGGTGGGGCTGTGAGAACACTCAGAAGACACATGAGTGGAGGAGGCACGGCCCTCAGCCCTCGGACCTTCTCTTCCTTCATGTCAGAGATGTGACCCCAAGCACTGGCCCTGCCCTGCCCCTGCACCCCTCCTCCATGCAGGGCTCCTCACACACGGCCACTGCAGAAGTCCTTACTGAAGGGTCCTCAGGGTTCCCATCTCTGCATTTCTTCCCCCTTTCTTACCTTACCGTTCATCACACCTGCCTCTCCCTGAAGCACACGCCGTCAGATCCCCCCACTGACTCCGTCACTTGACTGCAGAGGTTTTACTTGTCTATACAACTTTGACCCTTGTCACTCCAACACTTTCTCCACTCTGCTCCAGTCACAATCCTTAAAAAAAGGAACACTACAATATATGTGTGTGTGCATGCATGCACACATATACAGTGTGAGCGTGTGTGTGTGTGTGTGTGTGTGTGTGTGTGTGTGTGTGCGCGCGCGCGCATACATGCCACAATGCATACGGTTCCAGGACCTGAGCTCAGATCATCATGTTTGGTGGCAAACGCCTTGACCTGCCAAGCCATCTTTCCAGCCCTCCCAACCCTTCATTTCAATATCGACACATCTTTCGAAAGATGATCTTTCAAAAAGCCTGGGTTCTACTGCCTCTCTTTTCTCCTTGGGTGATGTCGTCTTCCACCCTCCTATAACAATCCACTCCAGATAATTCTGAACTCCCCCCAGCCAACTTCCAGTAACTCATTCTCTGATAACCAGGGGCCATCTTCCCAGCTCAATTCCTGTAGAACTGGGTGTGGCCACTGAACACCTGAAATGTGGTGAACTGAATCGGAAGTGTGCTGTCGGTACAAAATGCATGTTTCAAAAGATGGCAAAATCCTCCTTGATAGCTTCTGATGCCAATTTCTTGTTGGCGTGGTAAGTGGTATTTTTGATATACTGAATAAGAAAATATATTGCTAAAATTAATTTCTCCTGGCTCTCTTGAGTTTTGTTTTTTTTTTTTTTTTTAAACTTGGCTATGTAAGACCGCAATTGTGGCTCACATTAATGATTTGCATTACATTTCCATTAGACAGTAATGGTCCAGGACTTCATCTTAATAACGCTTCAACCATGGGGGGAGGGGCGGTTTCAATCCTTTAATCACACCATCTTTTCACTGTACCTAACGGCCCTCCACCGAATCCTAGCTTCTTTCCGGCTCACGTTCCAGTGCCAGCCATCACCATGTCTTCTGTATATCACCTTGCCTCGCACTTCTCATTCTGTGGAGCAACAACCTCAGTCCCATGGGTACTGACATATGCACAAATCAAGTATTATTAGTATTTCTTTGGCCAAGTTTTGTCATCACTGGTTCTCTTCCTCCCGACAGCCCAGCTTGACAGCCAGCATGTCACCAGCAGGCGGTGGGATGAACGGTGTTTTTAGAGGACCGACTATTAGCCAAAGGCCAGAATGAAGTTCTGCCCCCTCATCTGTCTCCAGAATGAGGTTCTGCTCCCTCATCTGTCTCCAGAATGAAGTTCTGCTCCCTCATCTGTCTCCAGAATGAAGCTCTGCTCCCTCATCTGTCTCCAGAATGAAGTTCTGCTCCCACATCTGTCTCCAGAATGAAGTTCTGCTCCCACATCTGTCTCCAGAATGAAGTTCTGCTCCCTCATCTGTCTCCAGAATGAAGTTCTGCTCCCTCATCTGTCTCCAGAATGAGGTTCTGCTCCCTCATCTGTCTCCAGAATGAGGTTCTGCTCCCTCATCTGTCTCCAGAATGAGGTTCTGCTCCCTCATCTGTCTTCAGAATGAAGTTCTGCTCCCTCATCTGTCTCCAGCAAGTCGTCTGAGCCTGGAGAGTAACTTAACCTCTTTGGGGCTCAATTTCCGGTTCTATAAAACAAGGCTATTAACCTCCTAAGCTCCCCAACTTGGTGAAGATAGAGGAAACTAGTGTGAACATGGTTAAGAGAAAATGCTTTCGGGCACCAGTTCTCCTTGGGCCTAAAGCAGACCTGTGTGCACAGGTAGTTTGTTTTGGAAGCGATCCCAGAGAGTAGGAGTGAGCGGCCGGGAACAAACAGGGAAAAAGGAAAAAGCAGGACGAGAATGTGATGTCATCCTAGTTGGCCACTGCCATAGATGACCAACGTTCAGTCTCAGCATGACCCTTATGAAATCAGGACGGAATCCATCTCAGAAAGAAGCATTAACCGGCTGGTTCCTGATAAGTAAGGGTGCCCCATGGAGACTGGCTCCCTGCACATCTAGGTTACACGTGTTAAGTCCTCCAGTGTCACAGAACAGGTGGACTCAGAGCAAGGTCTGGGATGCCCAGTGAGAAGCTGACTAGACTGTTCACCAACCCACCACAGGAACAGCTGGAGCACAGGAACAGCTGGAGCACAGGAGCAGCTGGAGCAGGAGCGGGAGGTAGAGAACCCTGAGACAGTGGAGGCTCATGTGATGGGCATTGTCTTTCCAAGTGTGGCTCCAAAATGAAAGCCCGGAGTGACTGGATGCAATCGCTTTAAGCTATATGCCATTGTGCCAACAGGGAGAGTTAGCCATACCAAAGATTTGGCCCTGGTGTCACTGACAATACATTGTTTCTTGGTACTCAAAAGACAATGGAAAATCGAGTGCAGTGAGGTCGAGTCTGTCCAGGTGAGTGCACGGAAGAGTGAGGGCTTTTGCTTTGAATGCATGCTGCCATCTCTCAAGCCCATTTCTGTTTTTCACATGAGAAAGGAAGAACTAAGACTTAACATTCTGAGAAAGGCTTAACACCAGAAAGCTAACGTTGCATCGTTTTAAGAATCTCTGTAAATTTATTTAAATTTAATGCTGGTAATCAGGCCATCTGCCCCTGTCTGCCCAGCCATGCACAGCCGCAAGGCTGAGGCCTTCCACACACAGGTGCGGCTCCGAGTACCACAAGCACTCTTGTGGAGTCTACAATTTCCCCTCCTACCCTTACTCCCATCTCTCTTGCAGCAAAACCTTTACCCTACCTGCAATGGAACGTTTGTTTCCAGATAAGCTTTTCTGTGGCCTGAAAGGGGTTCCTGAAGCCTGGAGAGCCCTTATCAACCATGTCCTCCAGGGGGCGCTAGCCTCCATCCATGGAACAGTGGGATCCCCTACCTCAACCTGGACCTTTGGAACACAGACCTTTACACTAAGACACCCCACCCAGAGGTTACTGCTGCAGTGTCCTCTCTGGCCAGGCAAAAAGGCCAAAGCCCAGAAAGTAATGACCGCCATAACAGCTGCATTTGTGAATTCCGACTTTTTTCCAGGTGTTTTGCACGAATTCTTTCCTTGGATCCTCCCAGTAGCCATGGTAACCTTGAATACCATCTTGAAGATAAGAAAACTGATGTAGCAGGTCGTAGAATGAGGGTTTGAGCTCATGTCCCTCTGCGTCAAGAATCACTCCTGTCTCAGCAACTGTACTATGCTGTCTCTCAGCCTCATATCCTTGACTTGACTTGGACCTGGCTTCCCACCTTCTCCCCTTCCCCAGAATACCAAGAAGTCGAGTCTACTGTAAACAAGATTGTCCAGACCATGTAATACTGACTGGGCCTGGAGTCTTTCGGGGACATTGTATTGTTCTATCACTCATTTGGCCTGGGCAGTCTTCTTGGGTTAAGATGTAATAGAAATTCCTCGTGTTAGAACAAAGTCTGGGTTTTGGTGCCACATTCTCCGTGAAGAGCAACGTATATCCAAAGCCAAGAATAGAAAGCGAGGTTGGGCAGCTGAAGGGGGGCAGGTACTTCAGGGAATAAGATTGAGCCTGGCTGAGACAACAGCAGCAGGGGGGCTCTAAGAGCAAAATGCTGTCCTCAAACACGAACATGAAAACACCGTGCTTTTCCAAGTGTGTTTCTTTCTCCCCATACACTGTATTCATACATGGCAGAGAGAAACATCTACTGGCAATGATTTTGCGTGTGATGAAAGTATCCTCTCCAGACTCTATCCATTCCCCGCATCCTAAGTACTTAAGGAAACACCTTGGCAGACTGGTTGCAAGACTGTGAGGAAAAGGCTGTTTATGTCTGCTCTTTCCTGGATCTGCAGACATGGAACAACTTATTACCGTGACCCACGCTTGCTGATTTCTCATTTAGAGTGCTCTGCAGGATCCCCGGCCAATGGTCACACAGGCTGTCACCAACCCACGGGAACACAGTTTCTGCATTGGATGTAACAAGTGATCTTGCTGAGGCTTCATAATCAATTAATGTTCCAAGCCTTGCTAAGATAGCACCTAAGGGATGGCCATCTAGAGAAAAGTAGCTACATTAGCTCAGAGAAAATAAATGCTATCGCTTCTCAACTATATGCAGCAAAACAGGTGACTAAACTCTTCTAGCACGTGAGCTGACAGAGCAGTAAGAAGGACATAAGGGAAGTCCCATGGCTTCAGGGGCTTGTCCCCTGGAAAAGGCAGTGGGAACGACAAATTGTTTGGTTTTTATTCTGTTGGGGGTGTTGACCAAGACCAACAAATTATTTACCTCTTTTAATTTTTAGGTATTTTCTAAACGTCTATACTTGCTAAATAGCCAGTGCAGAAGCTGGGCAGTGGTGGCGCATGCCTTTAATCCCAGCACTCAGGAGGCAGAGGCAGGTGGATCTCTGTGAGTTCGAGGCCAGCCTGATCTACAGAGCAAGTTCCAGGACAGCCAGGGCTACACAGTGAAACCCTGTCTCGAAAGACCAAAAAAAAAAAAAAAAAAAAAAATGCCGAACTTACGGAAAATAAACCCATCTAGAAGTGATCCTTATCTTTTTAGTTTT
Source organism: Peromyscus eremicus (assembly GCF_949786415.1). NCBI lineage: Eukaryota > Metazoa > Chordata > Mammalia > Rodentia > Cricetidae > Peromyscus > Peromyscus eremicus. Next base: position 58,685,957 of record NC_081427.1, read on the forward strand.
GAGAATAGCATGCTGTATTGAGAACAAAAGACATTTCAGTTCTTACACAGCCATGCCAGACTATTGTACATTTGAATGAGAATGGCCACCCCGTAGCTTCCTATGTTTGGATACTTAGACCCAGTTGGTGGGACTGTTTGGGAAAGACTAGGAGTGTGGCCTTGTTAGAGGCAGGCTTTGAGGTTTCAAAGCATTCCTGCTATTCTAAGCATATTCCTTCCCCGTCCCACTCTTTCTCCTCTCCTCTGCCTCCTCCATCTCTGCCTCCTGCTTGCAGATTAAGATGTGAGCTCTCAGCTACTCTTGCCATCATGCCTTTGCTCCACCATCATGGACTCTAACCCTCTAAACCGTAAGCATAATTAAACGCTTTCTTTTCTTTTTTCTTTTTTTTTTTTTTGGTTGGGAGAATCTTGTAGCCTGATTGACTAGCAGCCAGTGTTCTTTATTATACAGAATTTAATAAGCAGGGATACATTCATGATTTTCCAAAACATACATCATATCATTTTTGTTTTGGGACATATGTTTCACTTCCTTTTGCTCATCTTTCAGTAACTGTTAATAAACTATGACAGAACAGAGTTATCATTTCTAATCACTTCCCCTCAAGTTTTGACATTATGAATAAATAGAGTTATCGTTTTTACTCATTAACCCCATAACTCAATTTTTAAGAATCTAGAGGCATATGGCAGCCTGTACTCATGCTGGTACCTTTGGTTGCTTCAATGACACTAGACCAAAACAAAATCTTCAAGCTACCCTGGGCATTTTACCATTTCCCAAGCAGTGTATCATTAACTGTTAATGGTCAGAGTGTCCAAGAAAAATCCTGAGGACAAAGCTGCTGCAATTATTATTATTTTTAATTAAATGCCAAATGTCATTTATTGAAGGAGGGAGGAGGTCTTAAATACAGGCTTACAGCACAATGGGAGAACCCGGAGGGCAGCAGTTCACTACCAATGCTTTACAATCTTGCATCTAAGCTGTTAACGCTCATTATGCAGGATACACAGACAAGGAACTTCCCTTAAGCGTTCGGGAGGGTGGAACCCAGCAGGGAATTAGCATAGGGAGGATATCAAGGTCAAGGTCAGCAAGCAAGGCAACAGTTACCCAAAATGGGGGCTAGGGACCTACAGGTCCCCCTTTTACTAATAAATGACCTTCTGACTTAGGTTGCGTGGGACGTCAGCAGGTCACCTTACCCGTCATGGACACGCCTGCCCAGGCCACACAGGCGCTCTGTATTAGGTTGGTGAGCGCCCCCCAGGTATTACCCATCTCTAAATACTCATTATCATACAGGCTCAATCGTGTGTGAGCTGCAGAGTTAACTGCTGCCAAAGATCTCAAAGTGGTGCTGGGCTTGCAATCTGTGTGTTCGACACAGAAAAGACCAAAAGAGGTCCTATCTACCCATAGCCAGTAGGCTAAAGGCAACTGAGCCATTCCCTTCCTTAACGAACCTTACTGCAAATTGGAGTCCTTGTAAGATGGTATCCTAAAGGCAAATGGAACTTGAGTTTATAAATTTATAATTTTTAAAGTCAATCAAAATGTATATAACTATTGAATTAAATTTATCATGCCCAATAGAACAAAAGATTAACTAACTGTGGTAGCTACTTTTGCTGTCAGGGTCTCCACTGTGCTAGCTGTAGTAAGCTATTATGAAATGGTAATCCCAGAAACAGTAGCAGCGGTGGCCGCCATTGCTATAATAGCAACAACAGCAGCAGCAATGTCAAATTCTCTTCTAGAGCATGTGGACATCCACTGGCATGGATACAACTCCAGTAACACGAATCGCCAAGGCCCATTTTTCTTGATCTCAGCACAACTTAAGCTGGCAGCTCTTCTGGAGAATCCAACCTCATGGCTACAGTTCCTAGGCTTACATTAATGCTTGCCAAAGCTGGCCATATTGGGCTCTTAATCCCCATTGGCATCAGAAGGGTAGAGTTTTTCATGAAGACCCAATAGGTCTCTGTCATGTTGGGCTTCAGCAGCAGCCACAGGGCGCATTCAGTGCTCAGGAATCCAAAGAGGAACCTCATTGTCCTGAGGAAAGACATAAACAGAACCCCGGGCCCACACCAACACTAGATCGAGTCTCCTCCAAGTGCTAGTAGAAAGATCCTTCCATCGCTCCAGAGGGTGATTTGCAACAGGAGACCTCCAGTGCTTATCTGCAGTGGATACTCCAGCAGAATCCACCGATAAAAAATTTAAAATATATAAAACAAGGGAAGAATAAAATGTGGAGAGGAATGATGAGTCCCTAGTTCCCCCTTTTTTTACTTTAGTAAAATGTTTGTTTTTTTGTTTTTGTTTTTTTTTAATAGTTCAAATTTTTCTTTTATAAGTTGTCTTGGTCGTGGTGTTTTATCACACCAATAGAAACCTGAACTAAGACATCCATGAATATAATAGCTAGAATAGAAAGCCACTTAAAATTTCAAACCATTTCTGCCACTGGTCCCTTGGGTTTTTCAATAACCTCACTACAATTGTTATTTTTATTTACAAAAGAAATAGTTATTTTTAATACACCCCAGAGGAAAAAAAATGTTGCAGTGTATAAGAGGTACATGGTATTGACTCTGAAATGTTCCGAATATGCTCATGTGTTGAATACTTGGTCTGTAGCTGGTAGCATTATGTGGGGAAGCTGTGGAGCCTTCAGGAGGTGAGGCCTGGCTTGCAGCAGTCTGCTGATGGAGGCTGGCCTCTGAAGGTGGCATCTGCCTCTGCCTCATGTCTGAGTCTCTGCTTCCCATTGATGTGATGGGGCCAGCATCAGCTACACACTTCTATCACCATGAACCACTCCACTGTGTTTTCCCCGCTACAACTCACTACTGCCCAAATAAATCTGTCCTCCACTGCATCATTTTTCCAGATGCTGTAGTCACAACTATGAAAAGTGAACTGATACAGCACAAGTATGGAGTACTAGACTAATGTTCTTCAATTCCCTTGCTTCATAACATGCTTTCTTTCACATCTTTTTTTTTTTTCCCCCCAAGACAGGGTTTCTCTGTGTAGCTTTGCGCCTTTCTTGGATCTCGCTCTGTAGACCAGGCTGGCCCCGAACTCACAAAGATCCACCTGCCTCTGCCTCCCAAGTGCTGGGATTAAAGGTGTGCACCGCCCGGCTATTTCTTTCACATCTTAATCATTAGCACCAACACAGTTTGAAAGTGCTCTCAAGGTCAGAGCATCCCTGTTCAGAAATCTCCTCTCTCCAAGGCTGCAAAGTAAAACCTATCTGAGAGGAGGTGGAGGTGGGGGGGGGTGGGGGGAGGAAAAAGGAAGGAAGGAAAGAGTAGAAATCCGAATTCTTACATTTCTATAAAATTGCATTCTCTTCCATGATGTACCTGTGTTTTAACATAAAAATGTTGAAAACTACTCAACTGTTAACCTATTACTTTTCCTCCTTACGCATTTAAACAAGATGCAGAGCCCTGGGAGACGTGCCCTGTCCTCTGCGGAGTAGAGTGTTGCTGAAAAGATGGACTGGCTCAGTCACCATGCCAAAACCACTTTGCTTCCCTCTTCCTGTGGCCCTGCGTGTGCACAAAGCCATGCCCCAAATGTCCTCTCCTCCTTTTCCTTGGCCTCCCTACATCTTAGTGATTGTGAGAACAGCTTAATTAAGATCCCATCTCCTCCCGGTAAGCCAGCCTGACGGCCAGTCTCTTTCCCAAACCTCATCATTCCCACCTGCCTCTTGTCCTGGAAATTTCAAGTATACTGCCCAACATTCCTGAGTTCTTTAGGAAGCACTATGCTAGCAATAAGGGAAACATTTTGTGTGCCCATTCACATTCCTTTTAGATCTTTTTGGAGACAAGTTCATAGCCTCAGACACAGAAAAGGTTTATTACTGAGGACAGGAGTAATGCTTATGCCTCAGACCACCCCTGTGTCAGATAAGCTAAGAGACCATAGCTCACTTAATGACAGATCTCAGAACCAGTTCCTTGTCTAAATTAAAATTACAGAGCCATGCCTGTTGACTACAAATTCTTATTACCAAAAGGGTAACCTCCCCTAGTAACAGCCTGATGACACTCTCCACAGAAACCAATCAGGCCACTCCCTTCAAGGACACAGAGATGTGATGTATACTACACATACTGTGCATACAGAGCACTTTGGGGGCTGGACCCCACCATCCAGCCTACTCCATCACCTCTGGACTTAAAAAAGACCTTTGAACATAAAGTGAAACCAACATGAAATTTTAAAATGACATCACATGGCCACCACCAATCTCAGAAACGTGGTGCTCCACTCTCCACATCCCACTTCATTTATGATTTCACAGATTGCGTGCGTGTCTGAATATGTGATAAGATCATAGGCTGAACTGACAACGGATAGAGATTGAAGGTGTCTGGCAAGTTCCACAGCACTGACATTACTTTCAAGGTTTGTTAAATTTTAGAAACAATTCTTTAAAAACAAAAATCCTACATAAATAAGGTAGGAAGTAATTTATGGATAGGGAGGGAAGGAAGAAGGAAGCAAGCAAAGAAGGAAATTCTGCTTTAAAATGTTTTCATTTTCATTATTGTTTTAGATTGATTTATGTGTGTGTTTTGCCTGTGTACCATGTGCATGCCTGGTGCCTGAGACGGTCAGAAGAGGGCACTGGATCTCCTGGATCTGGAGTTAGTGGACAGTCATGAGTCATCACGTAGGTGCTGAGAACTGAACCTGAGTCCTTTATAAGAGCAGCCAGTGCTATTGACCACTGAGCCATCTCTCCAGCCCTGAGTGCCCATGCTCAAACAAAACTACAAACAAGATCACAGAGATTACAGTTGCTTAAGAGTGAAAACCACCGGGAAAGAATAAATCTGCAGTGCCAATAATCCCCGAAACATTTTCTCATTAAGAAAACATGAGAAAAGAGTCCTTCGAGGTTAGGGTTGCTCTGTAGGAGGGAACAAAGCCTGGGAGGCAGAATTTTTATGTTCAGCATTTTGTTGCTGCTCCAAGCCAACTGCCAAAGTCAGCAAGAGAAGTAACTGGGGATCCCTTCAGATGCATTCCTGTTATTGTTTTAGGCCTGGTGGGGGGATCTGATGCTTCTGAAAGCAGAGGATGGGCAAAGCCTAGCACAGCAGGGCGGCCCCCAGCCAAGAGCCTCGCCTCGGCACCAGTTCCCAGGCCCTCTCCTCAGGGAAGAGGCAGCTGATAATCTGCAGGAGGAAGGGGACTGTGGACTTTTCTCAGCAGTCTCAGAGCTCGTTAGACAGCCACGGTGGCCTCTGCAAACCCCACGGAGGAGAGGAATCCAGGACACACTCGCCACTAGCTAGCCCCGGAACTCTGTTGTCTTCCGGAGCAAATGCTTTATGATATAGACATACACAGCACCTACCACTGCCCTCAGGGAGAATCCCACACATGCACAGAGTCAAATGGGGGGAAAAACAACCGTTTGGGTGCTTTAGTAGCTAAAATTTAGCCGATCTCAGTTTTCTTCCTTAAAAAAATAAATAAAATAACAGCAGCAGCAACAACAACAAAAATATAGAGGAAATACATTTCCATTTTATATTGTGGAGGAGATGAAGGTAAATAATATGGGGCATTTTGTCATTCAAATGTCAGTTCCTGTTCCCCCTTGAGACTTAAATGTGTGCCCTTTACCTACTATTAATGTGTCTGTTTAAAGATTCCAGACCCAGGGCACCTGCGACCCATCCACTTTCTGCAGACTCATAAAATAGTATCTCCAGGGTGTTTAGCCCTTTCTTCCTCTGGCTGCTTACACTGGGCTCTACACTGCTCATGGGCATTTCCATCAGGAGATGAAAACTGGAGGGGGGAGGGGGAGTGAGGGGGGAGGGGGGTAAGGAAGGTTGGCGGAGAACAACCAGCTTTTCCGTTTTACCACTGATTGGCAGGTAGAATAGAAGTTTGAAAGAGTGATGGGATTCTGCTGTTTTCAAGCCAAAGGTAAATGCATGTTTTTTTGTTTGTTGGTTTTTGTTTTTGTTTTTTTTGAATGCCAATCCTCACCCAGTTCTTAAAGGTGGCTACCTACAGGTTACAAAGACATTTTGGCCAAAAGCCGAGGAGCCGTCACATAGTTCTTGGTTTCAGATCGAGTTCGTTCGGCAAGGCCTGTTCTCAGAGCGCATCCATTTCCAAGTGACTGAAGCTGCACTCTAGTACCCACGACCGACATTAAAATCTCTACGTCATTATCCCATGATCTCTGCGTCATTACCACATGGACGAACCCTACAGTGCAGGGGGGGTAAGAGCCTAGGGTTGGGAGTAAAGATGGAGCCAAATGTCTATTTCAACACGCATCGCTCAGCCTGCCTAGGTCTGTTTTTTCAATAATCAGGGTGGACTGGAACTCCCCTAGAACCTTCCCCAGCTCTAAACTTCCGGAAGCCCGCCCACCCATGCATCCAGGCATGCCTTGTTTAGCTCCTATGCACTGAGCCGACCTGCCTGCTCCTTCCTATCATAGCCCACCGACATACAGGCTTGTCAAACAACCTGGACCGGGTTCCACCTTCCACTTAGGAAGTGTTGCATGACTCTGCGGATTATAAAGTACCTGCTCCAGGAAGGAGGGACACTGGCAGCACCTCCTGATTGGCTGACACATGTGCAGTCTGTGATGCTGTTCTACAGTGAGGCTCACCTCGTTGTATGGCTGTTATTTTTGGTCATCCCGGTTACCGTCTCTACGAGACCTCTAGGGCTGACCCCTTTCTTTACCCTCCTCTGCCTTTCACATCTAGACATTCTTCCAGGTCCCATCTTTCTGTGAATTGACCCCAGACTATTCCCACTGGCATTTTTCCTTCTCAGCTTAAAACCAAGTTTTCTATAGCACATACTAACACTGTTGGGGTCACACGATTTAGAACTTGGTTGTAAAACATCTTCTACTACTAGGGGCTTAAGAAACAGCTCAGTGGTTAAGATCATTGGCTGCTTTTCCAGAGAACCCTGGTTCAGTTCCCCGCACTCACATGGCACATTATTACCATCTATGATTCCAGTTCCCAGGGATCACATACCCTAGTCTGGCTTGTAGGCAATAGGTATGGTGCAAGACACGCAGGCAGGCAAAAGAGCCATACAATAGAATAAATTTTCAATTAAGAAGTCGTACACTACTAGCAGGTTGGGTCAGATGGCTTGTCTGACATGGGTAAGAGTGGGAGTCCTTGAGAGCAGAACTCAGAACTTTTCAGTATGTGTAATCACCGAGGTCAGCACATGACTCCTTCTATGGAAGATAAGGTGGAAATGAGACTTCAGAGGACCGGCAGAATGCTATGATTTAAAGTGGCATGGCGGAGCTGACGAGGAATGGAGTTTCCATTCTCAGCCTGGAATCACACCTCTGGGGAGCGTCAACCAGTGTGCTTTCAGAAAGGTTTAGCTGAGAAAGGAAGACACTCAGAATGGAGGGAACACACCGGTGGGCTGGGGTCCTGGGCTGGCAGGTAGACAAACACAGACTTAGCTCCAGCTGCCATTCTCTCATCCCAGGGGTTCCTCGAGGCTGCGGTTCACCAGCACCTTCTCCAACTAGCTCCTCATTTTACTGCATTCCTCCCTAGTCTACAGAATCCTGACATCGGAATAACCCTGCAAGATGGCCTTGTCCAAGTAACACATTCGATGACATTTCTTTGCGGGGTTGACAGGTATGTTAACGATTAGCCCTTTTGATAGGTTTGATACTTGAAACACCTGAGGCTGCTGGAGGAGACAGCAGATGTGAACACACTAGACTCCTGTAAACAGGCAAGGAGCAGCTTGTGGCTGTTGGCTTTACTTCAGCCCCTCCCTCTTATACCTGTGATTTCTAGGTGCTTTTCTCTCTATATATATTCCACCCTCATCTTGATTCAACCTCCCATAAAGCTTGTGCAGTGAAACACCCCCACGCCTCAGAGGGAACTTGAGCTCCAGAGAGTTCTGAGAGGAGTGAGAAAGGGAGCCATCTTCAACATGACCTTTAAAACGGAACACAAAGGGAAAAGGAGAAAATAACTCCAAATGATTGGAAAGCTTCCTGCAATTTAGTCAATAAACATGCTCAGTTCAATATGACCGTCCATTAATTATAAACTCAGAGAAAGGCCACGATGCTACATGCTCACAGAAGCGTGAAAATGTTGATTGCTTCATGTTTCACCTGCTGGAAATTCAAAATACCAACAATATGATATTCCTGCACCTATTAAGTAATAAAATAAAACGCTGACAGTCTAGAAACATAAGGACTGAGAGGTGTCCTTTCCTTAGACGTGGACTGAGCACTCAGAGGCCCGTCACAGAGACACTAAAAACAAGACTGGTCTAGAGCCCCCAAGTACACTGGTTATTATTGTCACTCGGTGAAGTTATCAGTAAATTAACACCCCTTATGAAGAAAAGTTTCAAGTGACCCAGCATGTTCTTCGTGCAGACATTAATATGCAAAGTCTCCAGAGGTGACATGATCACCAGCTGCTTAAGGACAGGTCAACGTTGTCTCAGTTTGAATCCACGTACGGTTACTTTCCTCTTTGACAGACGTGTGTTAAATGCATACGCCACTGCCAGGTGAGCGCTGGCGTGATGGGCAACCTGCTTTGCTCATTAAACAGCTCTCAGCTCCGTCAGACACGCTCTCAAAGGTCCGGAGAGCCCAGCCAGGCCTCTCAGCGGGCAGTCAGGCAGCTTGCTCCCAGCACAGGTTTCTACAATATTTCACAAGTCTGCCAACTGCACAAGCATCCTTAAAGCAAGGCAGCAGCTCTCTGTTGCCAGCTACCTATTTTGAAGAGAATTCTCATAAAATGCAAAGGGGACTTTGGAGTTAGAGGAATTAGTTGCGATTCTTTTCACTCTCGGTTGGAAATAATCAATTACACGTAATTTTGTGACCGCTCAAGTGATAAGTGCTAAAACTTTATATTCTACAATAACTTGCTCTGAACGGGTTCTGGTGGTCTTAGGGTGACACTGACATCATGGACAGGACCCCTCTGCACTGTGCAGGGCTGGCTCAGTGAACGGCAACCTCACTGTAACCAGAGCAGCAGCCACGCCTGCTTCACACGTTCCCAGTTCCCCCAGTCTACAGCCCAAGGGCACGACGAATCCGTGGTCTGTGAACCTCCTGCCACGTAGATTACACATGCACTCTGGCCAGAGTCTGCACCCTTTGCAGCTCTCTGCAAACGCACCCCAATCTCTCTCAAGACTGGCCCCGCACTAGAGACCACAGGCTAGCAAGCTATCAACATTGCTAGGGATAAAAATGCTCAGAGCAGGAGTTCTTGGCCCAAATTCTCCTAGTTCTTAAATCTCCTCTTGCAGCTCCACCCCCCACCCCCCATTTTTGTCCTCTCATCCTTCTTTCTTGTCAGAGCCTCCTAAAAACCCTGCCTGCTTTAGTGTGCCTCCACACACAGAGTTGACAGGGAGATCTGATCCTGCTAAACACGCACCATTATCTCCCCAGTGCTAGCAGAGGCTGAGTAAATGAACAAATGGTCATTGAACAGAAGGGGAAACTGAGCCAGAATCAACAAAACTCATTAGCAGGAAAGCTGGACTCGAACTCTGATGATGTGCTATCACAGAAGGATAAGAGGGTTGCTGTTATGTAAAAACACAATGGTACATGAGCAACGAGACAAGCAGTATTTGCTTGTGGTAAAATTAATCCCAGACACAGAAAGAATAGCACGAGATGGAGCTGTAGCTGGTGGTAAAACTTGTGATTTAATTCCTAACACAGGGGTAGGGGGAGTCCTAACCAAGTCCATAACAGAATGACATTAATCAATCAATTCTAATTTATATCAGTAGCGGCATGAAGAATAATTTTAAGCTTGTCCTCCTTAGCTTTAATGAAGAACCTAGAAATGAGTACATTTTCTTTCCCTTTAAAATACATTTGTTTCTTTTTATCTCATGTATATGGACTTTTGCCTGAATGCATGTTTGCACCATGTGAGTACACTGCCCTCAGAACCAGAAGAGGGCATCGGATCCTTTTGACCTGGAGTTACCGATGGCTGTGAGCTGCCATGGGGTCCTGGGAGTAGACCCTCAGTCCTCTGAAGAGCAGCCAATGCTCTGACCACTGAGCCATCTCTCCAGCCCTACTACTTCTTCAACTGAAAGGTACCTGGGAGAAGCTGAACGCCATGCTCAGTTGGTTTCTGGCAGATACACACACATATGATTAATGAAACTATTAGCAAATATTCCCTGTCTTGTTTCTTTTTACACAGCAATCTCTAATCCTTCTCTGGTAGCATGTGATCAGAGTACATATTTCTCCTAGGGTGGAGGATATGTCTGTGTGTATACACTACATCCATTCCTAGCAAGGTAAATTCCTAGGATCTGAGAGAGTTACCTCCAGCTCAGAGGTTATCAAATTCTACTTACAAAATAATTGTGTGAAGTGTTACAAATTCCAAAGCCCCTAATCTCGGGGTTTAGAGTCAGTACATCTGCGGGAAAGCACAAGAAAATGAACCTTAAAAATCGAGGTGAGGGCCAGTGAGAGGGCTCAGTAGGTAAAGGTGATTACTGCCAAACCTGACATCCTGAGTTCAATCCCCAGAACCTACAATGTAGGGAGAGAACCGACACCTTCAAGTTGTTCTCTGACTTCCACACATAAGCTGTGGAATGCATGTGCACACACACACACAAATAAATAAAAAGGCAGTAACATTTTTTAAATTGGGTGAAAGTCACATGACATAAAGTTAGCTACTTTAAAGTGCTGTACTCAGTGGCATTTAGTAGCTGCACAGTGTTGTGCATCTAACACCTCAGGAACTCAGGGATAACAAGTGCCGTGAAAGTCTTAAGACCATGCACTGAGAAAGGTCACCTCAGACACTCAGAAGAGTGTGACAGAGGAGGAGACACCCTGTGGAGCTCTCAGACTATAAAGGGAACTTTAAAAAGAAAGCTAGCAGCCTGGGGCAGCCTAACCTAGAGCCTGCCTCTCTCTGCCATAGAGCACAGGCTGGATACCAGGAAGCTGGTGCATTTCGTGCTCTCCCTCTACTAACACATTCAACGCTCACCAGTCTGGATCCACAAACACAAGCACTTACAAGGAAGAGGAGCGCTACGGAGCGAGAGAATCGGGAAAGGTGAACCACACGGTTTCAGTGCAGGCCCTCTCTCCTGGGGCGTAACCACACTGTCGTGCTCATTATTAAACGCGACTTCAGGAAATAAAGTGTCCAGAGTCACAGAAAACCCTCTGGAGAAAGAAATGAAAATTACTTCTCGTTAGAGTCAGAGCCTGAGTGGAACTACGTGAGACGAGCTATGCTGGAAAGAGCTGGTACAGACATGTACAAGATACCACTGTTTCTTCTGCAGGGACTCCGGGTCTAGCTCAGTGGTTCCCAACCTGTGGGCTACAACTCCCCTCCCCCAACGACCATCGGAGAACATGGACGTTTACATTACGATTCACAACAGTAGCGACATTACAGTTATGAAGCGGCAAGAAAATAATTTTATGGTTGGGGGTCACCACAGCATGAGGAGCTGTATTAAAGGGTCGCAGCGTTAGGAAGGTTGAGAGCCACTGATATAGCTGATCAAGAACTGACTCCCACTCCCCAAGTTTGGCAACTAGAAGGATGAGCCGTGGTGATGGGAGCCCAGGCTAAAATCTTGTCCTTTTGACTGCGGCTAGCACTGCTTCTTTTAGCCAATACCTAGCCAAAAACAAACAGAGGAAGATGGGAACTAATCGTGACTCAGGATAGGACAAAAGAAAACAGTTTCTAATGCTAGAATCTTGAAACAGTTTCACAAAGTTTAAGGCCAGAGATGCTGGGCTGAGGAAAACAGGGCTAACCTGAGCTACCTGGTCTCTGGACACGAGCCATGCCACCTACCTGAATGGAGGCAGGAGAAAGCCTAGGAGTGTTGTTTTGTACACAACCAAAGAATTATTACCTCTTTCCCCTTCTATATATAGTTGAGAGGTCTCATCACTGCTAGAAGACGGGACGGGAGGGAGGAAGGAAGGGTCTCCTGGCAATTTCCAAAAGTAAAACATTAACAGGATGGAGTTGAGGGGGTCAGGTCGAGGTGACCTGGGCTGGTCAAAGAACCCATGGCCAGAAGGGAAGGAAACAAAACTACTCGAATGACTTCTGCAGGGTGGAATGCACTTCGCTCCTGAAGGCCTGGGAACTCAGTGTGCTGTGTCTATCAACCTGACCCCAAGCACAGATGTGGGACAGAATCAGCCAGGGGACAGAGAGACGGCCACGTGTGCTGTGCACATGGACTCTACATCACTTACATTCAGAGAAAGCCAGCGGTGATTCGGCATAAAATGAAGATTTTAAAGTTCTCCTCAGAAAGATTTGGGGAGAGGCTGGCTTTTGGGAACAGCCGCTCAGAAAGCCGAGAGGGAGGTCAAAGACAAGGAGATGAGCTAGAAGGGCAAGTGACTGCTAATCAGATGTTGACTCCACTAGACCTGAATTTGAATTCTGGCTCTCTCTCGTGTTTGACATGTGACTCATCTCTCAGCTTCCTGAAGTTGGGGTTCTTTCTTTAAAATGGAACAGGAACTAGCTCACAAAGGAACCTTGAGCTGTCCTGCTTACACCATGAGCAAGTGCAGGGTAAGTGGAGGCGATCACTGGGGCGGGGCGGGGGGGGGGGGGGGGCTGAGCACATGCACAGTCAGGGACTTGAAACTCCGCGGAGAAGGGCACAGACCGAGCAAAGGAAGGAAGGACTGCAAAAATATCAAAAACACAGTCACAATCTGCACCTCGGACACGGACGGCAGAACTCTCCAGCCGGTGACAGGGGAGCGAGGGGGACTGAGGGGGTGGGGGTGGGACACAGAAACACTGGAGCGAGGGAGAAGGGGGGGCAGGCGGACAGAATGACAAAAAGGGATAAGAAAAGAAGCTGGCCAGCAATTCAACCTATTAAAGTTTGGGTCCCCCCCCCCCCATCCCAATCCCCACCAGCAAATCAAGCTGACCAAAGTCAGCAAGCTCAGACACAGGCCGAGAAAACTTCCCGGGATGGAGAATCATCTGGAGGAACAGTCAAGGCAGTCACTGTTATCTCAGGCAAAACTAACTTGAAAACATTTGAAGACTCACATCTAGACATAAGGAAGGAAAAAATTTAAACTATGGCGATAACTTTTAAAATGCCTCCAATGAAGGCTCCAGGGACCGCCTATCACTCCAGATCATAGAGAGAGATGGGGAAAATATCCTAATCACTGTATCACGTGAATTCAACCAAGACAGCAAAGCCTGCCAGGGAAGAAGGAAACCAACCCCACTCTTGCTTGTGAATTGATGTGAAAATCCTAACTAAAACTCCACTGAATCAAATTTAGGAGCATTATTAAAATGCATAGGCATAAGCATTGGGCCCCCAACAAAGCAAAGATGACCTAGGATTAATACATCTGTTAAGACACCATCATACTGGGTTATGACAGCCTATTATAAGGTGCAGTTTTTCAAAGTAAAGCTTCAAATATTATTTTTGCTAAATTGAATAAAATGTTCAGATGTTTATAAAATGATGAACTCTATTTTAAAATACACACACATATCTGAAATCGTGACACAAAACATTCATTTTCAAATATTTTTTCATTCTCATATATCACGAAAAAAAATTTATCCCATTTCTTCCCAGACATCCTCGACGCCAATCTCTCTACTCGTATGAGAGTCACTTTGAGATATTTAAGTTTCCAGAGTGAACATCTTCACTGCTGAGCCCTCTTTAGCTCATGAGTAACACATTAATCCATATTCAGGAAATCACTGTCCAGAAACTGTGTAATCATGATCTCTGCAACAAAGGCTTGAGTTTTTTAACTTACAGGCTCCAATTTTTGCGGTTATGAGGTGATTTCCAAGGAATAATTGCTAAATCGGTGTTAAGCATCCTGGTCTCCTTTTCAAAGTGTTTCTAGAGACTCCATAGGCCTTCAACACCAGACTGATCAAAAATGTTATACAAGGGTTTTTTAAATGAAGTAAACTGAGGTTGACTCCCAGATTATAAGAGACCCTGTAAAGGATCATGTCTTCCTTCCTTTCTTCCTTTTTTTGTGAAAAAAAATTATCTTACATTCAACCCTATCAGTACAGGGAACACTTAGAAAATTATAGTCTTTAGATGGCACTAAACCTGTGGCTGCTTTATGACACCAGCTGCTCACGCAGACACTACCGACCCACCGTGCCCTGCCTGGATCCTTAGCTGCTCATCACTGCAGCCCATCATGGAAGCTGCTCTGCTGTGTCAGGAGTTGGAAGAGAACACAAGCACTAACAACTCACCAGGGACGTGATCAACTCACGATCACACACAATCCCAGCACCAAAGAGGCTGAGGCAGGAGGACTGAGAATTCAGGCCAGCGTGGCTATATGGTAACCAGATCTTGTCTCAGATAAACAAAGATTGCCATCTGTGAGGCCAGAAAATGCCACAGAGCCTGAAGCAGAAAGCCAGACATGCCCAGATGTGGCTGTGTAACCGGGGGCTAAGTATTAACTTCTCTGGGTCTAGTTCTCACAGCCGCAAGACGGGGGGAACGGTCCTCAGGGAGTGAATTACTGTGGGGGTTAAACTAAACACATGAGGCTCTTAAAACTGTCCTATATTGTAGTGATTGAAATCAATTCAATGCCAAGTTTAGGAAAGACTGATAAGCAAATTTTTCAGACAGTAAAAGAAATGTAAAGAAATCAGAACAAGAAACGAAGACCGTCAGAAGACTGATCAAGTAAGCAAATATCAGACGTTCTGCAAAGTGGGGAAGAGGGGTGGGTGGATGTCTAGCAATCCCAAAATCAGCAATATGAGAAAAGAACATGCTGCCTGAGTGTTCAGGACAAGGAACAAGCAAAGATCTCTCTGCCAAGTCCCGTTGGAGTGAAATTCAAGAAACCCGTTTCTGGTGGAGGAAAGGAATCACGACCCTAAGAGATTTCTACTCAAAGTCCCGGACTCCATGAAAACCGTCTTAGTCTTCTTGGGGGCTGAGATTCTACTTCTCTTTCCCCCTTTTCTCTGCTTACTTTCCCTGCAATGAATGTGTGACTTTCATTATCAGAAAACTATTTTAATACAAAAATACCTTATACTTGGAAACTCTAGCTGAAGCTTAATCGGCTCCTTTTCTAATCTGTCTTACAGTGTCACAGCCCATCTCTGCCCAGACACAGGGACCTTCAGTTAGCAACAGTGGTAGTCAGAGAAGATGGCTGGGCTGGCAAGGCACTCTGGGGACCTGCCATCCTGACGCCCTGTGGATGTGTGGAACCTGCTAACTCAGTCAGTCAGTGAGTGCTGGTCTTCAAGTACACACCCAGTGTATTTTGAAATACAAACAAAAGGAGGAAAGATATGTAATTCCATTTCCTTATTCGAACTGCGACTGTGGTTCCACTATTGCAGTTAGCATTTGTTTTCATAAGGAAATGCCGGCTGCTCCAATCTGTCTTTATTCCACCTACTGAAAGCCACATCCTAGAGACGGACGGCCTACCGGCAGACTGACCTGTGGAGAAGATGAACACCGTGTTGTTCCAGAGCCCGTGGCTTTTCAAGGCTGCGGTGACGTTTCCCACTGCCTCATCCATGAGGGACACCATCCCTGCATAAATCCGTCTGTGCTTATCTTGGATGAAGTCATATGGCTTCATGTATTCCTCGGGGACCTGAAGGGGATCGTGGACAGACTGGAGAGCCAGGTAGAGGAAGAGCGGCTGGAAAGAGAGTTTGGAGGCATCAGCTCAGAGGGATGGAGGCTTTAAATGCAAAACATGAGACAGTTAAGATTTATCAGTTCATATCAATAACTTCAAGACAACCTACAGAGGGCACCAAAAGTATCTTTGAGTCATAGATGTGATTACATCCAGAATACATAAATTATTCAACAATAAAAGGCAAGTTAGTTAAGCACAGAGAATTTAAATAGGTATTTCTCCAAAGATGTAACAAATTTTCATAACCAGAGGACTGCTAAACAAAAATTGCAATGAGACACTGTTTCATACCCATTAGGATGCTTAGAGTGTTTAAAATAGGAAACAATAATGTTGGTGAGGCTATGGAGAAACTGGAATCCTCAACTGCTTAGTAGGAATGTAGAGTATGTAGACATTGAAAAAGCAGTGTGAAGATTTTAGCATTACATACCCTGGCCTTCCTATTTCTAGAAAACCATGAAAGCGCATGTCCATGTAAAATGGACACAGAGGCTCACTGCAACATTATTCATAATGGTCAAGAAGTAGGAAAACTCAAATGTCTACAAATTGACGAGCGGATAAATAAAATTCAGAATATTCTTAGTCATGGTATATACCAACAAAACAATCCGGGACAACACAGTTGGGCTTTGAAAACATGAAAAGAGCCAATCAGAGGCCATACCTTGCATTACTGCATTGATTTGAATATTCTGAAGAGGTAAGTCTATGGAGACAGAAAGTAGGTGAGTGGCTGTCTGTGGCTATAGGGAATTCTGGGACAGGAACGATGCGGCATGACTAGCGGGTGGAAATTTCTCTTGAGTGATGAAGTATTTTGAAAGCAGGCTGTGATGATGACCAAACACCTCTGAAGTTTCCTAGTTAATTGTATACTACTTTAAGTGGGTGAATTTTATGCTATACAGATTATGCCCCAGTAAACATGTTCAAAAGATGACAAAAGACCCAAAACTAACATAAAGGTCAAAGTTCGAGAACAGGACAGGACGGAAGGCTCTGACCCAGGTAAACAATAATATCAGCAGTCTGATGACTACCTGGCTATGTCATTTGACACCCCAAACCAGCGTGTGATATCCATTGTATGGGTGAATTAACCAAGGCTTCAAAAGGTTAGATGGTATGCACTCGTACCATTAGTTGATGAGGTGTTTCCCCCTGGCAACCTCACTATTATGATGGTGACATGCACTGATACGTTAGGTAAAAATAAAGAGAAGTTTACAGGGCTTTTGAACACATTTTTGAGGAAACACAGTGTTTTGTTAGTCTTTGATGTTGAGCCAAATAAATGTAAGGCCAATTTAATTCCTGGAAGTAAGAAGTATGGTCCACAAGTTCTGTGATTTTTTTTTTCTTATGTCAACCCATAGCATTCAGCATCTGTGGTATTCCTAGCCAACCTCTTCTCCTTAGGGGGCCACTCTGCAGATATCCCCTGCACTGCGCCTTACAAAATTCTCCAGTGAGCTGAAAACCCGCAAAGAGACAATCACTGACTTCAGTCCAAGAACGAGCACACTCTTCTGTTAGAGTATTTGAGTATTTAAATCATAAATGAAGGAGGCCAAAAGGCAGATGGGAGGGGCTCACTTCATTTTTTTATTGTTGTAAAATTGTTTTAAATGATACATACATCCCTTTGATAGAGTGTGTGCCAATCAGTTAGGGGGATGCAGACGCATGATAAGAGGGAAGACCGTCCATACAGGGAGCTCAAATAGACACCCAAAAGTTTATTTGGAGTCCAGATATTCCAAATTAAATGTTAAAAATAAATCTTATACATATATCCATGAAAAATATTTCAAATTCCTACTTCTAAACTCTATATCAACACTTCTAACACCATTTTGCTCTGCCTCTGCTCCTCTCCACACACACTTTCCCCTCCATCCATACAGGTCATACTGGTACTCGGGTCCCTTCTGTCTCTGACATCCAAATTAAGACATTTCTCCCCAACTTGTGCCAGGGCAAAGAGAGAGTCTCCATAGGAGTTCTTGTTTTGTTTTCTTTAGGAAGGTTCTAGTAGATGAGATGCAGAGATCTTAGAGATCTTTTAGATCTTTTTCTTTCTTCTTTTTTTAGTTCTTCAAAGTGCTACTGTGCTATTTTCAACAGAAAGTCATGTTATGAATATATTACTTTTTTTATGAATGTTACCACTGTGAGAGTCACCCTGCCATCAAGGAGAAAGGACGTCCCTTCCTGGCACATGTAAAGCCATTAGAAGCGTCCCCACACCCAGCATCAGCAACTCGGCTGCTACACAACAGCTCTATCGATTTTCTCCCTCGGCTGCCCCTTATAAGCAGGTACATTTTCAGTTGACTTGTGAACACTTCATGCAAATTCCTTTAGTGACGTCCATCTTACAAGTGCCATGTTACGACCTATACATGGCGCCCGACAGCCTAGCACGGAATCAGGCTCAACCCTGGGGTAAAGATGTTACAAAGACCAGCTCCTGAAGCCGGTGAGATGCATCCTTGTCTTGAGAACTGAAACTGGAAGATGTGTGTGAGCCGCCTTGTGAAAAGGGTCGGGTTGCTGCTGACATTATCTCCTTCCTCACTCATGCCTGTGCCTGGGGACACTGGGAAGGACGTCGACTTCTTCAGAGCATCTAAGACACGACGGGCAGGAAACATCCATCTCCCATCTGCTGACTTTGTAATGCTGTCTGTGGGCAGTGCCAGGCTGACAGCACCCCTCCCATAGCATGTGAGCTCTTGAGGTCTATTAGTGTCCCCAGTTCCGGCGTTTTCTCCACCAGCCCAACTCAGCCGCCCACCCACAAAGAACTGCTTCTCCACAGCTGCTTCCTCTTAGCCTCCTGATGTTGCGAGGGCACTGGGAGACGATACTGTTTTGTACATGTCTCTAAACATTTGAGAGAACATTTCCCTTTCTTCATGTTTCACGGCAGGCACGGTTGTCTCAAGATGTCAGCATGGAGCTCTTAAAAATCCAGAGTGAGACCAAGTCTGAGGGCTGAGGCGCAGTGGACGTTTCGAGGTCTGCCGACCCGCAGCCTGAGAGCCCCACACCGCCTTTCGTGGAACCCTGAGCCCTGAGAGGCCCACACAGGCTTTCGTGGAACCCTGAGCCCGCTGTTGTTCCTGAAACCATGTCCACCAAGGAGAACGCTAATGCACCGGCTGCCCAGCTCAACAGATTCAAGAACACGGGAAAAGACAGTACTGAAATGCGGCGCTGTGGAACCGAGGAAAGCGACGAAAGATGAGCAGCAGATGCTGAAGAGGAGACGTCAGCTCAGCTCACTTCCCGAGGATGCCACTTCTCCACGCAGGAAACCCGCCCCAATCAGGGCACTGTACACTGGTCTGTGGAGGACATTGTTGAAGGAATAAACAGCAACAACTTGGAAAGCCAGCTCCAAGCTCCTCAAGCTACTCGGAAACTGCTTTCTAGGGAGAAACGGCCTCCTATAGACGACATCATCCGGGCTGGTTTGATCCCAAAATTTGTGTCCTTCTTGGGCAAAACTGATCGTCGTCCTATTCAGTTTGAATCTGCGTGAGCGCTTACTAACATTGCTTCTGGAACATCTGAACAGACCCAAGGCTGCGGTGGATGGAGGTGCTACCCCAGCATTCCTTTCTCTCTTGGCATCTCCCCATGCTCACATCAGGGAGCAGGCTGTATGGGCTCTTGGAAACACCGCGAGGTGACGGTTTGGTTTTCTGAGACTTAGTTATCACATACGGTGCGGGTGATCCACGGCTGGCAATTCTTACAACTCCTGACCCGTCTTCCTTGGCATGTGGTTACTTACGTAATCTTACCCGGACACTTCCAAACCTCTGCACCCCCCTCAGATGCTGCTGAGCAGATTCTTCCCACTTGAGTTATCTCCTGCATCACAATGCTCCAGAAGTATCAGCAGGTCCCTGCGGGGCTATTTCCTACCTGACGTGAGTGCATTGAAACGGCTGTGAAGATGGGAGCTGTGCTCAACCTGTGAAGCTTCTAGGAGCTATTGAACTGTCAACTGTGACTCCTGCACTAAGAGCCATGGGGAATATTGTCACTGGAGCAGATGAGCAGACTCAGACTGTGACAGACACAGGAGCACTTGCAGTCTTTCCCAGCCTGCTCACAAACCCCAAAACCAACACTCAGAAGGAGGCCACGTGGACGAGGTCAAACATCACAGCTGGACGCCAGGACCAGATACAGCAGGTTGTGAGTCATGGCTTCCTCCCGTTTCTTGCTGGTGTCCCCTCTAAGGCAGAAGACACAGAAGGGAGCTATGTGGGCTGCAGCCAACCACCCCCGTGGTGGGACATTGTGTATCTTGTTCACTGTGGTGTAATAGAACCTTCGATGAACCTCTTGAGTGCAAAGGATATCAAAATCATTCTGGTTCTTCTTGATGCCATTTCTAGTATCTTTCAGGTTGCCGAGAAACGGCGTGAGACAGACTCCGTATAATGACTGAAGAGTGTGGAGTCATGAAAATGAGTCTGTAGACGAGGCCTCATTAAGCTTGATTGAGAAGCACTTCTCAGTGGAGGAAGAGGAAGATCGATCGCGGTGCCTGAAACGACCTCTGAAGCTTTGCCTTCCAAGCTCAGGATGGGGCTCCTGGGACCCTTAACTTCTTACGTCCAGCTGAGGCACAAAGTTGTTAGCTACGCGCTGTGTTCCTCATAAATTTGTCTTACTGTTTCTCTACTAAGGACTCTTTTTACATGTGGTTTGTTAATTGTAGCACTTTTACAAAGAAATTATACCTGAACGGTTATGAACTGTACGTACTATATAAAACTGTCCTCTGAGTGTCTTATTTCTGTGTGGGATTTCGTATCCTGTAGTGTCCTGTAAATAAAGATTAGGTTCCACTCTTAAAAAAAAAAAAATCCAAAGTGAGGCAAAGCTGAGACCAGTCACCTGGGAAGATTCCTCATGCTGACTAAGACAGAAGCTGGAAGATTTCATACAGACAGGGAGTCATTAGCGGGTCACTAAGTCTGAACAGGTATGCAAGCCAGAGCCCTCATCAAGACCTATGCTGAGTACCTCCAGGCATTGTCAAAGAGACGAAGTGTGGAAGGACAGACCTGCACATTCTGGAATCCTCCATGTTAGGCGGGCTCCCACTGAAGGACATTTCTTGTGAGTGTACTAATACAACTCACAAGGACACTCTTTAAGCCCCATATCTGACAACATAAATATCGGCTCCACTTCAAAAGCCCTTAGATGCGAAATCCAGACAATCCGGGTGGGTTTAAGGCTATTCACAGCTCTTTTTTTTTTTACCTGCAGCTAAGTCTGCACATGACATACCCAACAGCTTCCTTATGGTTCATTCCTGTGAAAACCAATATACCAGGCATACGAATTTTAAAAACTCGGTATTTAAGATGGTCATTTATTTCCTTTAAGTTGATCAATGAACATCAAATAAACCTTTTGTTTTCTTGGTAAAAACTGGTCAACCGATTCTAAAATTAACATGGGAATACAAATGGTTGAGAGTAACCAAAATAATCCTGAAGAGAAAAGGGTAAGATGAGAGGACTTTCTCTGACCCCTGAATTCCTAACAGAATGGAGCCTTGCCTTGCACACAGACACTTGGAACCAGAAGCCTGGTTTTGTTACCCACTTTATTGTGCATGCACACAGAGCATCCTAAGAGTAAGCAAAGCCGGGCGGTGGTGGTGCACGCCTTTAATGCCAGCACTCAGGAGGCAGAGGCAGGCGGATCTCTGTGAGTTCAAGGCCAGCCTGGACTACAGAGTGAGTTCCAGGATAGCCAGGGCTACACAGAGAAACCCTGTCTCGGAAAACAAAACAAAACAAAACAACAACAACAAAAAGAGTAAGCAGGGTTTGCATTGAAATCCTGAAGGACAGCATTCCCCCACCTGCAGCCCAGGATACCCTCTTGTGAGAATCGTCTCTTAGGGGTTCCTGTATGCTGTATGGATTTCTCCCAAACCTGATCCATCAAATCTTTAAGAGAGAAGATCCAGATTCTTCACTTTCAACAACCTTCCCTTTCTGGCTAACTGGAATGTGCTCCAAAGTTGAAAAAGAAAAATCCCTTTAGAAGTAACAGAATTTCGATAATACTGAAGAAGGAAGCCTTACCTTCTCTGGTGGGTGGTTAGCTATGAGGGTTGTAGCCCTTTTGCTAAATATGTTTGTTGAATAAATATTTTTATACTCTGTCGCGGGCTCTTCACCGTCTCGGAAATCGAGAGCACACCGGGTAACGTTCAAAGGCTCAATCAGCGCGCAGACCTCGTGGGTGTAATAGTC